>NC_134486.1:157072803-157752803 GCF_040206685.1 Ascaphus truei | reverse complement strand
TCAAATAACGGGGGAAAAACAGGGGGGAGGGATGGGGAAAGAAAACCTCGCATCTACTTATGCAGTAATTATGCCACCATAGGCCAAAGTGATATCCTGTTTGATTTACATAAGTAAGGTATGGCGGTGCTCACGGGTTGTGAATAATATAGATGGGCTGGTGGGAGAGAGAGGTGGTTTTTACTGATGAGAACCAAGTGCATACACAGCACGTCTTGCTGTGGTTGAGGTACATCGATGACGTGCTTGTCCTCTGGCGAGGTAATGCTAGTGGATTCAGTGCGTTTATTGGTGCCCTCAACCACAACGATCTAAACATTAGACTGACATATCAGTCGAGTACCACGAAAATTGAGTTTCTGGACTTGACAATCAGTATTGGCGAGGGTGGAGTGCTATGCACTGACATTTTTCGGAAACATACCGCCACAAACTCGATCTTGCATGCCAAAAGCTTCCATCCCCACCACCAAGTGAAAGGTATCCCCACAAGCGAATTTCTGAGACTGAAGAGAAATGTCTCGTTAAGTCATGACTTTGACTTAATACATACAAATAAATTGTCCCAGGCGCTGTGAATAAAGTCCAATGAACCCCAATACCGTGAACCAATTGGGCAGTCTTTGGTAAGGCTTCCTATGCCAGATAGATGATCTTGATAGTTTGGTGGACAGGCAGGGGTGTTGTCTGATCTGGTGTTATGATGCTTCTGTAATCATAGAGAAAAAAGACAGCAGGACACGCACATGGCGTGGTATGGCTTTTTCAATCACCCCCCTTGCCTAGAACCCTGAAATCCTACTTACAGGATGAGGGCTCTCATGTACAGTTGAGAGAATCTGTGCCTCACGTCTCCATCCCTCACAGCGTCTCACGGATCCACGTGGTCTGGTCTGCAGGGATCCCCTTATTCGGCGTTGATGGTACCAGCACTCCCACAGATGTTCACATGTGGGGGAAGGGGGGGGGTTGGAGACGGGGAAAGATTGTAGAAATAGACTAGTGTGATAACGTTCAGGGTATTTATTAACACACACAAACACAATAAAATCACACTTACAGTCTAAAAGAATGGTGAGCTCCGCTCAAAATGCCGTCCGCAGCTTGTGCAGTTTCCAGTGTTGCTCAGGGAACGGTCACCACGCGCTGTACTCGATTCCGGATCTCGAGTGACGTCAGCGGTGGATCAGACCGGGACTCTCCTCACACTAGGAACTACGGGTGCCCGGGCAGCTCAATTCACTAGGCTCCTCCTCCCTACGCGTTTCGTGACGTGTTGTCACTTCCCTGAGGAAGTGACAACACGTCACGAAACGCGTAGGGAGGAGGAGCCTAGTGAATTGAGCTGCCCGGGCACCCGTAGTTCCTAGTGTGAGGAGAGTCCCGGTCTGATCCACCGCTGACGTCACTCGAGATCCGGAATCGAGTACAGCGCGTGGTGACCGTTCCCTGAGCAACACTGGAAACTGCACAAGCTGCGGACGGCATTTTGAGCGGAGCTCACCATTCTTTTAGACTGTAAGTGTGATTTTATTGTGTTTGTGTGTGTTAATAAATACCCTGAACGTTATCACACTAGTCTATTTCTACAATCTTTCCCCGTCTCCAACCCCCCCCCTTCCCCCACATGTGAACATCTGTGGGAGTGCTGGTACCATCAACGCCGAATAAGGGGATCCCTGCAGACCAGACCACGTGGATCCGTGAGACGCTGTGAGGGATGGAGACGTGAGGCACAGATTCTCTCAACTGTACATGAGAGCCCTCATCCTGTAAGTAGGATTTCAGGGTTCTAGGCAAGGGGGGTGATTGAAAAAGCCATACCACGCCATGTGCGTGTCCTGCTGTCTTTTTTCTCTATGATTACAGAAGCATCATAACACCAGATCAGACAACACCCCTGCCTGTCCACCAAACTATCAAGATCATCTATCTGGCATAGGAAGCCTTACCAAAGACTGCCCAATTGGTTCACGGTATTGGGGTTCATTGGACTTTATTCACAGCGCCTGGGACAATTTATTTGTATGTATTTTGGCTTGTACAGTTTTGGAATAACCTGTTGATTTTTGTCCCATAGGCTGCTTTTTTTCACTATTTTCATTTATCTATTTGGTTTTCACATATATTTGTTGATCACTTTAGGGCTATTCACCTTAACTTGTAATCACTATTTATTCACATTGTGTAGATTAGCGCTTTTTAGAGGGCTTATAATTGTTTGTTTGCCATGACTTTGACTTAAGATCAAGGGAAATGAAATCAAGATTTTTACAAAGAGGCTATAGCAAGACTATGGTAGAGAGAGGGTACCGTAACAGCCTGAGCAAAACCCGCACTTCCCTTTTACGACCCAAGTTAAAGACAAGAGATAAAAAAGAGATCCGCTTTGTGGGGTCTTACAATCAGCAATGGCCATTACTATGCGGGGCGTTACAGCGACATTGGGGGGTGTTGATGACAGACTCTGACCTGGTACAAGCCCTGGGCAAACAAGTCACCATGACAAGCCGTCGGGCACCTAATTTTAAAGATACCTTGGTCAATAGTCATTACATCCCTCATGTCGACAAAACATTTTTGTCTGTTACCCCACGCATAGGATTTGCCAAATGCTCCAAATGCTCAGCCTGCAAACACATGGAAAATAGACTAACATTCACAAATAGTCAAAAGACCCATGTCTACACAATTCGTTCCACACTCAATTGTAAATCTAAAGGGGTGATCTACTGTATACTTTGCCCCTGTGATTTACCATACTGGTATGTAGGCATGACTACACGAGAATTTAGATTTCGGGTCTTGGAACATGTCAGGAACATCAAAAATGCGCAAAGGGACCTTGATGGCTTCAAAAAAATCACAAGTGTCGCCAGGCATTTTTTGAACAAACATGCGGCGGACACTACGTCACTTAGGGCCTTTGCGCTTGACAAAGTCTCCCTTGGCATACGTGGAGGCGACCTGGAAAAAGCTCTCCTAAAAAAAGAGACAAGGTGGATTACACAAATCAACTCAATGATTCCGAAAGGTCTGAACGACTATATTGGCTATGCCATGTTCCTGTAATATACAACTGCTCTAACTTTGTCTGTTTACAGCTAAATAATCTACAACTATTCTGATGAGTGCACTTACTGCATGTATTTTGTCTAATCTTTTAGATACTGCATGCACGTGCAAGGCTCAAGCTGGAGATTTTCCTGACCAGGGGCCAGATCGGCCATGATATTTGGAGTGCATCGTCCTGATTCCCAATGCTTGTGCAGGAGGGTCTCTGCATGGTCCGTGTACCACGCAGCGGTGGACCGCATCCGCGGATCGGTGCAGCATGGAGATGCCGTAACCGCAGATGCCACAAAAATTTCGATTCTGGATATACCTGGACCAAATACACCTGGCACATTCCTGGACTTATGGGATTAACAAGTTGGATATTATGGATTCAATAACTATTCATTGGACATTGATACATGTTGCAAATGTTTTTCAATCCCTCTTTGTATTGCACAATTTTGGATGTATTACACTAATTGACACAAATATTGAAGATACATAGCTCATTGTGCTTTAAAAATATGCACTCAATATACCTCCGCTCCATTAGGGTGCGCTGTTGCAGCTCCCATACATGTGCCTCTCTCTATGGTACTACTCAGATTTGTCTTAAACTATATCTGCTGCTCTTCTAAATATTAGTGGACATTAGTTACATCAATCCCCTCAATAGTATGTGATAAGTGATTATGGGCATCATCACTACTTTTCCAGCTATTTTTGTGACCGCCAGTACATGGATCAATAGACACACTCAGCGCGCATGCGCGGTGTGCGGTCCAAGCTGACACGCACTAAAAGGTGCAGCGACGCCTTGCATATCATTATACAGACGTAAATACTGGGACGCTGCACTTAGCACATGCGCAGTAGACACATATATAGAAACCATTATCTACAAGCTGCACATGCGCACACTACTCGCGTGCCAGTCTGACACGCAGACACGGAAGATCAGCAGTAATCTATTTTAAGCACCTGCAGCTGCTGCCGCCCTCATCCGTTTTTGGCGCGAAAAACATCCCTACATAAACAGCATTCAGCTTTAGTTCCCTCACCACTCCTAGTCAAAGTCTCTGGACGAAACGCGTCGGAGTGGGGGTGCGAGGCAGGACCCCTGACCCATTGGCTCACGTAACTATGCTACCCAGCACTTATGCACACCATTTTTCTGGACTGTGACCTTCATTTTTGCATTAGGGGTACTGACTATTAACACAAGGTTATGTAATAGGCGTCCATTAGGTATTTTTCTATATATGCTATTTTACCAACTCCATTACTCTACACACCTAGGGACTTTATTCCATCTCACTACCTTTCCTACATAGGATTTATGCTGAAAGTATTGGTCAAATCATTGTATGCTCATGCAGATGTGTGATGCCTGGTGATTGTCATATATACTTTGATCAGTCCACCTTCTGGTGTGTAGTGTGAATCATCCTTAGCTTTGTATAGGTGCCTTTTGAACCCAATAACCTATTGTGATTTATTCTGATTTACCCCAGTTTTGTTTGAGTCACTATCCTACTTATGTATAGGGTTGACAATGTATGTCGTTCCCTCGTGTTGCTTATTAGTGTTTTAGGGTAGCAACCGTGACAGGGGTCAATGCCTCTTTTTTAAGTGTTTTTAATCATGTACTGTTTATTCAATTCTTTTTGCATTGTGTCAAATAAATAAATATATTAATCTTTTGCATACCTGAGTGCTCCCATACGGGTTACTTTTTTCTCTTTTCATCTATATATATATATATATATAAAAAAAAAAATTATTATTATAAAGGTGTTGGGTATTCACTGCTGTGCTTCTGTACGATGAAATCCGCACATTTACATGAATACATTTGTCCTCTGATGGTGTTTAAAAATGAGCTGTGATTGCTAGGAAAACATAAATGTATCAGTCTCTATAATTATTACATTAAATATTTATACGCACATATATTATTCACTACAATATTCTCTGATTATTCCATTTCGTATGCATCTTTCTCTTCCAAAGGCCTGTATTATTTCTGAAAAGCTTTGTTATTTAAGGAAGTATTATTTTTACAGCCACTATACTCATGTCTATTTTGTACAGTGTATTAATAGATCGAGAGTATAGATGATCTACAACAAATTTGCGCAAATGCATGCCAGTTAAGAATTGGTTGGTTATGAGTTCCTAATGTCAACAGATTTCATGCAACAATGCAAACTTCTTGCCAGTTTATATTTACACATTGAATTTCAATTCCCAACATATTTGGCGCAGAATGCAATTCTGTAATATTGTTTTATTTATTAATGCCATTTCTACATATATTAGCATAGAAAATATCTGTACCCCTGAGAAACTGAGAAACCAGTTTATTTAGATAAAGCAATTGCTTTAATTGTCTGATTCACTGGTCCATCGTGATCTAGCAACCATACGCTTACTTCAAATCCTCTCTCTGTCCCTGTACCTTAAAAAAAAAATATATATATATATAGCAAATGGCAATATTACTGTGTAATTTGCATGTCATTATATATATAATTTATCATTCTATAAAAAAAAGTTCTGGCAGATTTATTAGATTGGAAAAACACACACATGAGCAGGAAATGAAAACCGGAGTAGAAATGCTAGAGAAGATTACTTTAGATGCAGAAAGCAGGTATTGTTTGAACAAACATAAATGACAGACATCCTGTGATAGATCCTGATGTTCCATGAACAGCTCTGTTTTATTTATTATGCTTATGTAAATAATATTCTAGTCATGTGCTCATATTAAAATGTTTTATGATGCAAGATCTTTACTCATGCTCCTTTTAGGTTCATCATTAAATCACAAAATGGGTTTAAACTGATGTGAAGGGGTCAACTCATGTCTATGTTGGCATAACTAATTACTTTAATAAGGCATTAAATCATCTACAATGATTAGTCAAGAAAATTATAAGATGTGAAAGCATCATAGAATCCCAAATCTAACATTGGTGTGCGTCTTTCTAATTCCATTGAGCTCCATGCTGAAAATGAACAGTTTGGCTGTCCAAGCTTCTTCTACAGCATTCTGGAAAGTGAAAGATACTGCTGCAAACTTTACTGCGTATTACAAAAAGTATCAATGAGTGTGAACTGTTTGCAGCTGTCATATTGCCTCTAGTCTAGGTTTAGGAGCCTAATCAAACCTATTCCTATTCTTCTGGATCCCGTTACCAAGATGGTTTAATGATTTATTTGTAGTAAGATAAATAAATAAATACAGCTATCTTTTATATACTGTCCTATTATCTACTTATATCACAGCCTCTACCTCTGTCGCAGCTCACAGCCTTCATTGTCTATGCACTTAGAATTTCCAGTTTTAGTCCTTTTTACTAACTAATACTGTACTTCACTTTCTAAATGTGTTGTCTTCTCAGCATGTGTACGGTTTGCTACTTATATCTGAAGAAAAGATATTGAACTTGTCTTAATTACTTGATTTGTAGTTACAAAATAGAGCTCATTACTGTAACTTGTAGGCATGTAGAACAGAGTTCATGATGGAATAAAAAAAAGAAACTTAAAATGTTTATTTTTCATTTTTTTTTTTTATTGAAGATATAAGGAACCATCCAGATCTCTTTCCAATGACTGCTTGGGAACAACACGGCCTGTAATGTCTCCAGGCTCGTCAGATTATACACTGGATATACGAATGCCAGGGGTAACACCAGCAGAGGTGAGGAGTAATTGTTGTTCATATTGTGCTATGATATTGGGGGAAAGAGAACACCTGTGAAACAATGAACGGGATAAGGTCTCCGGTATGGTTAGCACAAAAATAAATGTAGATTTACAACTTTGGTAAGGATGGGCGCAATTACTTCTACAGTATTACTTTCTTACCACTTCATTGCAGCAGTTTTCTATCAGTGTGTTAACATTTTTGTCAGAAATGACTAACAAATACAATATGTATTCACAAAGAGAAATTATTGTTGAAAAATAATCAGACATTTTTTGTATCATGTGCTTTTCACAACTGTATTGTATAGTCTACAAAGGTATAGTTCAATTTCTTGCAATTTTTTTGTTGCAATGGAGCAATCCATGCAATATCCTGTGTTAAAAAATAAAAAAAAACATTTCTTTAGTATTAAATTATGCTTACTAAAAAACTATTTTTGAATTCACTTGTTAATGCCATTTTTAGTGAGTTTTAATATAATGAGCATCCTTTGATTTCTATAGCGGGTTTTAGCACACATCCCCAGCAGTGCAAGATTTTTTTGTAACACTTTCCTGTGTGTGATCATTTGTTACCAATATCACCAGCAGTTTGAGCTGTAAACTGTAACAATAGATAATGTTATCTTGGTAATAAAAGGATACATTGTAGCTGCTGAGTTACACGGACTGAAGGATTGATTGAAACTGAAAGGCAGCTGTTTAGTGAACCCTGGGAAGCAGGATTTTGCTGATCAATCATGGGAGAACCAATCAATCATTCATTTAGGTAATTTGTTTTCAATAAAGGTAATGAAAGTGTCCATATATTTATTTATTTAAAGTACTGTTTGGATTGCCTCTTTAAATCTTAATCATGTAATCATTCATTTAGATGATTTCTTGCCTTACAGGAATCCTTGTTTTTAATTGTTGTGCCCAGCCTTTTAGAAGCACTAATGTTCCATTTTCAGTCTGTTTTCCTGTTATACGTCTGAATTAAATTAGCTCTAAATAACTAGCCTCTCATTACCCCTTCTGCAATAATATATTCAGTAGGAAAGTTTCAAGCACTACATTTCATGGTGAATTGTTTTTCAGACTGCTCGGCGGGAAGTAAAAGCAGCAAGATGTGAAATCTTATATGGATTTTTAAAATAAATCAGTTCTAATAATATTTTTCAATTCTTAATACCATTTTTAATGAGTTTTTAACACATCCTTTGATTTTCTATAGCGAGTTTAGCGCACCTCCCAAGCAGTGCAAGATTTGTGATAATTTGTTGCCAATGTTCCCAGCAGTTTGATCTGTAAATTGTAACAATAGATAATGTTACCTTGGTAATATAAGGATACATTGTAGCTGCTGAGTTACACTGACTGAAGCAGCCATTATGTTGGCCAAAAAATCCAGGATTTTATAACAGGTGCACCAAACAATTGCCAGCGTAGAATGTAGAATTATACATTGTCACAGGCTTTACATATACAAATAAGAAGAAAACAAGTGTGTGTGTGTGTGTGTGTGTGTGTGTGTGTGTGTGTGTGTGTGTGTGTGTGTGTGTGTGTGTGTGTCAATAAGAGATGGTCCTTTCCCTCTGAAGGGATGCAGAGGCTGAGATGGAGAAGCCTGTTGTTATGCTGCAGTAGGTGATGATGACTCATTGTTGCAGATGGAATTTTTTTTTCCTATTGATAAAATAATAGGGGTTTCCATTAATGTGGAAAGAAATCTGGAGGCGTGTAAGTTTCCCTATAGACCTTCAGCTATCGCACAACGAAATAAGTGCAAGACCATAGTAGGCTGCACATAGTAGCATATTAATTGGATCAAACAACCCCCTCTGTGCAGCAGTGGCACATGATGAACAAGTTTCTCTTCTAGAAGTTATACAGAAGCTGATAGCAAGTTATCTCCAATATTGTTAGTCTGCAGGCACGTTTAGCTCATTAATGCTTCTTGGATGATACCTCACTTGGCCAGCAGCATTTTGTTCTTTAGGTTATTGTTATTGAACCAACACCGTACATTTTTGATTAGCTCTGATTCACTAGTAATGTAGATGGTCACAATGGGGTTTTTTTTTTTTTATAACTTTAAAAAAAATATATATATATAATGTTGCCATGACCTATTTAAGTTAAGGTGTATGATTTCTCTTTCTGTTTTTAATTAGATGAAAATCTTGGACAGGTTATCTAATTAGATTACTAATTCTTCTATAAGTGCATGCATTTTCGGCAATCATATAATTCGTTGTTACCTAGCTTCCTTCTACTAGTGTGTGCAAGATTATTTCAGCATTTAATTCTTCAGAACCCTCTCTAGCGTGTGTGTGTGTGTGTCTAGTGTTGTGGTATGGCCTAAATCACAGTATGAACGCGAAGCCTTCAAACAGTTAAGGGACCGAACTTGCTATAAGGAATTGGCTGCTGATCCGACAGACAAGTTCAAAATTGAACTTGACACAATTCTCAGTGAAGCATGTGCCTTGGGTACAATAACATCGAAAAATAGAGACAGTCTGGTCACGAAACATCCGACGACTGCTACATTCTATTTATTACCCAAGATACATAAAAGCTTAACTAATCCACCAGGAAGGCCAATAGTGGCCGGTATCGGTATCGGTAGCTTACGTGAACCTATTAGTAAATTCCTGGACCCCTATTTATGTCCAGCGGTTGAAGCATTGCCATTGTATCTCCGTGACACCATGGATGTCCTATCCAGACTCGATGGTGTCACGGTGGATGCAAATACAATCATTGCCACATGTGACGTGGAAGCTCTGTACACGTCTATAAGCCACAAAGACGGTTTATCTGCTGCTGAGTTCTTCCTTAGAATGTCACAATTCAGCCCTAATCTCATTGATTTACTCCTACAACTTTTGTCCTTTATTTTACACCATAACTTTTTTGTTTTTAAGAATCGTTTTTATCTGCAGACAAGAGGGACAGTGATGGGGGCCACTTGTGCCCCCTCGTATGCAAATTTATTTTTGGGCTGGTGGGAAAGGGAAGTGGTGTTTTGTGACTGAAGATTCGTCTACATGGATTCACGCATCACGTATCAAGTCAACGAAAGAGTAGAGCCGACAATCGAGATTCATCAAATACCAGAGACACGATTTCAGAAGAATCGGCGCAGATGCATACACGTTTGTCTATTCTTGACCGTATTGACAATCATAATATGCGCTTTTTGCTACATCTACGTTAATGGACTCAGTATCACTAGTATCAAGAGTACCACTATAACCTGCCCTAACCACAGTCCACCTGAAAGTTATGTTTTCTCTGGAGAAGGTGAACTCTCTTCTCTCATCTCCAAAGAACAAGATGAAAGCGAAACCCATGCACCACAGGTCCAGTTTAACTCTCACAATTTGCCAGGAAAACATTACACACACTCCAAACGCATGGCTTCATTTCTAACGGAAGTCAAAACTAACATTTGGAAGCATTTGGCTGTTGAGGTACTGAATATGTCACATTTCTGTTTAACCGACATGACCAGCACAACTGACATACTCACAAGCTGTTTAATAGCAGTACCCACACCAGTAGAGATTTTGTTAAAAGTGTTTAGCATAAGCAATAATGATAGTTTAGCAGAACATCATGATGTGCGACAGCATTTTTCTGTTTATGAATATTGTCGTGACTGTCCCCAGTGTATTGGTGAGAAATGGCTTAACATGACACAAATTAAGACCCAGAATATAACACAGGGTGACATATGTTATCAAATGACATGTAATCCTGAAAAGATAGGTAAATGTAAACAAGTAAAATTGACGCCCTCAGTTTCCACCAACATGACCAGAATATTGTGTAGTCGAACTGATGACACATGTACTAGCGTCAATAACACTATGAGTTGCAATCACACAGTAAGCACACCAAGTCATCTTTATCCTGTTAAACTTCCCGTTGGATGGTTGTTTTCTTGTGGTAATACTACCTACACTTACATACCAGGAAACATCTCAGGGGGGCCATGTGCTCTCACCAGGTTAGGGTTAATGATGTTTTCTGTAGAACCTGGCTTACATCAAACCAAAGTTAAGCGATCCACTATTTCACTTACTGAAAATTGCGATCCACATGAAATTGTAAGTCTAGCAGCTTCCCTTGTTGGAGTTCCTGGATTGGCTGTGTATACAGCAAGAACTCTCGCCAAACTGGCATGCGCTGTAGCCAAGGGGTTAAATCACACTTCCCAGGCCCTAGAAGAACTAATGATAGATTTACAAGACACACGCAAAGCAATTTTGGAAAATCGCGCCGCAATAGATTATCTTTTGCTTAAACATGAGCATGGATGTCAAGATTTTCAGGGAATGTGTTGTTTCAATCTCTCTGATCACTCCAAATCATTGCAGAATCATGTCGCTGACATCAAAACTCTTGTCGCAGACATTACTGAGAGAATTGATCAGTTTGATTGGACTTTTGGGTTAGGTGCATGGATTGGAGAATTGGGAAGGAAACTTCTTATGGGACTGATAGTAATCACTAGTATAATCGTAGTATTAGTTATTATTTTTTCATGCTGCAAATTTATGTGCTTATCTTTATGTAAAATGATTATGCCTTTTGGTAAGTCCATTGATCACGCATATGCATCACTGGACGTTAATGCCCCCATTCACAGTTTCTCAAATATGATACGTAACTCTGGACCTACTGCCACTAGAGTCCAGATACCTTTGATGGATTATGATAACATTCAAATCCAATACGAGACCCCCATATCCTAGGGGTTTAATTGTCATTTTGTGATGACAAAAGGGGGGATTGTAAATGTGCATATAAGGGGGGACTCCATTTTGATTGCTGGTTAACCATTTTTCTATAACTATTCTGTACTAACGTTTAAGTCTCAGGAACTAATCACATGCCATATGCCATATTTAATTGTGCTGTGCAGGCAGGTCTGAGAATGTGACCTGACCTGTCACCTACTTATCTCTAGCTGAACTGTGTTTGTTCAGACTTATTCAGACTTATTTTGCCCTGTAGAAAACAGGAACTTGTCTTCAGCCATACTGGGCATAAGTTACACAACAATGCATTTCACAACATACTGCCATTTCCTTAACGGCCTCCTAACTTGGTATTGAGCCCCTTTCCCAGACCATAAACTGTCTAACTGTCATTTTGCTGAGATAGACAGACTGTGAAGTAAAAGGGGAAGTATGTTCTCATATCTGTGTTTTTTCTATGCTCAAGTTTGCTATATAACCTGGCTGTAGACCTTCAATAAATGAGAGAACAGTTTTTGACAAAGCTTCACTGGTTGTCTGACTCAATTACTGTCTTCTCCCGAGCTCGTCCGCCATTTTGTTTTCCCAGATCATCAGCGCTATAAGAGTGGGGTAAATCCTCCGGAGGTTGGAGTCATCCTGAGTCGGCAGACGGTGTATTTTCACGCTAAGACGTTGGAGAATACAAGGGCACAATTTTCAATATCCATTTGACCTCGCATGTTCTGTTGTGGTTGAGATACATCGATGACATTCTTATCCTATGGCAGGGCACTGCCGCTGAGTTTAGGAGTTTCATTGATGTGCTCAACCACAATGAACACAATATTCGACTTACCTACAGATGTAGCCCCACATCGATTGATTTTTTGGATCTTCAGATCTCTATTGATGCCAGTGGCAATGTGGGGACTGATATCTTCAGGAAGTCGACTTCTACTAATTCTATTTTACACGCTCCCAGCTTCCACTAGCAGCATCAGATTAAGGGCATTCCTCGTAGTGAATTTATTAGGTTAAAATGCAATTGTTCTACAGAGGAATGTTTTGTACGTAGGGCAGCTGAGATGAAAAAGAGGTTCAAATCTAGAGGATATAGTAGAAAAAATTTCCATGAAGGGTACCAACACAGTGTAATAAATGAACGTACAACATTGTTACATCCAAAAAAGAAAACGACAGATTCCAAAATTCGCTTTATTGGACCTTACAATGACAGATGGGGAGAACTTAAATCCATTCTCCAAAAACACTGGCCTGTTTTATGTACCGATGAGTAACTTAGGGATACACTAGGTGACAGGGTTAATTTAACAAGTCGCCGTTCACCTAACTTACAAGTCCGTCTGGTACATAGCCATTACACTCCCCACACCAGTGAGACTTTCCTTATCATTAGGAAAAAAGGCTTCTCGAAATGCAGTAATTGTTCGGCCTGTAGATGTATGACACAGACTGACAGATTTTCCAATAGTGACAACACTAAAACCTACAATATTGGCTATACTTTAAATTGTAAATCTAAAGGAGTCATTTACTGTCTCACCTGTCCCTGTAAACTTAAATATATAGGTATGACCAGTGCTCGACAAATCCGGTCGCCCGCTCGCCAGGAGTGATTTGATTTGGCCCGGTGGCGACCCGTAATGGCCGCCCCTGCAACGCATGCGGTCTTCTTTCAATTTCCCCTGCTCAAGGCGAGAAAAAAAAAATCCCCTTCTCTGATTGGCCTGACTCGAGTTGGCCCGCTGCCAATACTTTTTTTTTATTTGGGGGGGGGAGGCTTGCTCTACAGTATATGAGCAGGAGCAGTGACGTCCGCCATCCTTTCCAGGCCTGTTTATAGAGGAAGTAAGTGCTCCCCCTGCCTCATGCATTACCATCTCCACAGATCTCCCGACCCCCCCCCCCTCCCTCCTTGTGTCCAATGGATGCTGTGTCTGTGTGTGTGCTATGCTGGGTCTGTGTGTGTGTGTGTGTGTGTGTCTGTGTGTGTGTGTGTGTGTGTGTGTGACATGCTGGATGTGTGTGTGTGTGACATGCTGGGTGTGTGTGTGTGTGCATGCATGGGAGTGTGTGTATGAGTGTGTATGTATGAGAGAGAGAGCGTGTGTGTGTGTGTGTGTGAGTGTGACATGCTGGATGTGTGTGTGTGTGTTTGTGACATGCTGGATGTGTGTGTGACATGCTGGATGTGTGTGTGACATGCTGGGTGTGTGTGTGACATGCTGGGTGTGTGTGTGACATGCTGGGTGTGTGTGTGACATGCTGGGTGTGTGTGTGTGTGTGTGTGTGTGTGTGTGTGTGTGTGTGTGTGTGTGTGTGTGTGTGTGTGTGTGTGTGTGTGTGTGTGTGTGTGTGTGTGTGTGTGTGTGTGTGTGTGTGTGTGTGTGTGTGTGTGTGTGTGTGTGTGTGTGTGACATGCTGTGTGTGTGGGTGTGTGTGCATGTATGGGAGTGTGTGTGTGTGTGTGTGTGTGTGTGTGTGTGTGTAGGATACCAGAAGTGTCACCCCACCCCATCAACCCACCCAATCACCTTGTCACCCCACCCCAATACCCCGTCACCCAATCACCCCGTCCCCCCCACCCAATTACCCTGTCATCCCACCCACCCAATCACCCCCCCAATCACCCCTTGTCTCTCACCCTGTCTCTCGCCCTCTCTCTCTCTGTCTCTCACCCTCTCTGTCTCTGATCCTCTCTCTCTCTATCTGTCTCTGACCCTCTCTCTCTATCTGTCTCTGACCCTCTCTCTCTGTCTGTCTCTGACCCTCTCTCTGTCTGTCTGACCCTCTCTCTCTCTCTGACCCTCTCTCTCTCACTCTGACTCTGACTCTCTCTTTGAATCTCTCTCTGACTTTCTCTCTCTCTCTGACTGTCTCTCTCTCCTCTCTCTCTGACTCTTGCACTCTCTCTCTCTTTGACTCTCTCTCTCCCTCTCTCTGTGTCTCACTCTGTCTCTCACCCACACTCTATGTCTGTCTCACACTCTGTTTCTGGATCTCTTATTTACCCTATATATCTTAACTGCCCTAAACTACACCGAAATAACCTATACTGCTTTCTTCCAGATCTGACTCAAGCTTCACACGGAAGACATCGGAATCTCCCCATACCCAGAAGACAGGTAAGAAACACCACCTCTCCAATGTATAACATTGAGGGAATGAGGGTACCTGGACATTGAGGGACTGCGGATCAGGTAATATCCCAGGCGGGATAGCTGCTTTAGATATTGTGAAGCGGCGACGTCCAGACACTGGTTAAGGGGTTCAGGAAACTAGTCATTTACATCTGGCTTTTATTTCTAGATCCGACATACACAATAAATACATTTATGTCAAAAACGAATGTTGTTCTTTGGGTGATTTGTCAAGCACTGGGTATGACGACCCGCGAACTTCGGTTCAGAATTTTAGAACATTCTAGGAATATTAGATCAGCCCAGCGGGATTTGGATGCCTTTAAAAAAATTACTTCAGTAGCAAGGCATTTTTTACAGTGCCATGCTGCTGATAGTACATTTATTTCAGCTTTTGCTCTTGATAGGGTGTCACTGGGTATTAGAGGTGGGGACTTGGAAAAAGCCCTTCTTAAAAAAGAATGTCGTTGGATTGTTCTACTAAATACTATGCAACCCAGGGGAATGAATGACTCTCTGGGCTTTGCTATGTTTTTATAACTTTACTTAGTGATTTGTACCATATAGCTTAGTGTAACTGTGAGACATAGCAACTTACACATTTGTTGCTATTACAAGTACATCCCACTGTATTCTCTCTGCCCCTGCCTTTATACTATACTTCCCTTCTTTCTGTTTTACTATTTATTCTCTTAACAATTGGCTATTTTTTAGATGCTCAATATGTTCTTCTGTTTGTATCTGCTACCCTTTTATACATGCCTTATATTTTGTTAGGCAGAACCATCTATGTGTAGTCTAACATCTTTGTGCTTTTATCTTTGAATTTCATGATACAGATCAGAATTTAATGAATCCTGCCTCTATCTGTTTTCAATGTTTGGATGACTTCACTAAGACTCCTGCACTCAGACGCTTCAATCTGCAGCATATGCCCATGTGCAGCTGAGTTGCTATGTGATCAGCTGGGATTGCAGTATCCAAGGATGCCACAGCTCTGAATGCCTTACCTTACAGCACCTGTGCAGACGACGACGCCCCCCAGTAACATCATCGTTACTGATCACCAACAGGAAAGGGCGTCGCTGATACTCATTGAACACAGTATATAGCTTAGCAAGCTTCCACTACTCTTTTACCACTCCGGGAAGAAGGCCCCCTTGGCTGAAACGCGTTGAGTGTCCACTCTAGGCAGCTATTCATTATTTTGTTGGTGTGACTCTTGGTGCTTATCCTGTGGACTTAGTTAGTTACTCCCTCGCTCCACCCACCAGCGCTGTGTTTCTGCTCTCCTCCGCTGGCAACCTGCTTCGCTGCGATCCTCTGCAAGTGGAAGAGGAGCTTAGTACAGTGCATGTGAGCTGAACAACCGCTGTGTCCATCCGGTGTTGGAGAGGTGACCCGAGCCGCTAACGTCATCAATCGGAATGTGACTGTGTGTGTCTCCTACCTGGCTGGATACAAGTTGCGGACGGCATCCGTAAGCGGCACCCCTTGCCCTTACATATTGTAAGTGTGAGTAGTGCGGCTTTTTTTTTTTGTTATTAAAGTGTACATGCGTAGTACACTAGGCTGTTTTTATTTCTTTGCAATATTGGCTGTTGCGGTGTATGCTGCTCCCGTGAGGGCGCCTTCCAGTGTTAAGAGATTCATCTTGTGAACCACGTGGGGTCCGTGGATATCGAGGTGGAGAAGGAGTCTGAAACAGATTCTCTCCCCTGAATCAACAAGAATATATCTTGCAAGTGGGGATTTTCCCTTTTCTTGGTTAGGGCTTTGTGGTCTTCAATACTGCGCAATGGTGTGTCTTTGTTCATTTGTAATTACAGAAACCACCTAAAATCGAGTTTTTGAGGACTATTTATTCCAATCAGAACTCCCGTTGGTGCAATTATTCATCTACCAGGACTATTATTCCATCCAGGACTGTCCTTGGGATATGGTATTGTGGTCATCAACCTTCTAGCGCCGGGGACACTGCTTTTGTATTCAGTATGTATTTTGTTAACTAGATTTGGAACTGTCTATTGTTTGTTGTCCCCTTGGCTGCAATTGTATTTGCACTTATCATTAATTTGTCTTAGTGTATTCACATTATTCCACATATTATTTATTGGATCAAGCGCTGATAGAGAGTTTTTTTTTAGTTAGTTGTAGTTTATCCTGTGGACTGTATGACTTATTTTCACACATCCTGGAGTTTAACTCCGTGGGACTGACTCCATCATCACTATATGGCTGAGTATCATTTTCTCTGCTATCTGGAGTCATGAAACAACCTAGAGTAAGGGTTCCATAGGAGATAATATGTGCAACCAGCACTGGGTTTTTGTGATTCTACAGCCATGTGTCTTACTTGCTTTTGTGCAGCCACCACATGTATTGTATGCATCTTTTTTTTATTTTGATATTTTGTATTGCTGTTCAGGGTTTGAGTCTTTGTTTCATTTTGTCTCCCATGTGCTTCCCCCTTGGTCTTTACCAGGTTTTTTTTTTTTTTTTTAAATATTCAGCTTTCTTTGTGTCGCTTTATATACTGTAGTTATCAGGCTCATTGTGCAGACACATTTTTTGCTTTTGATTTATTTTTCAGCATTATTGATTTTTGTAAATTTTAGTCAGTCACAGTCTTTTTGTATTTTTTGCTGCCCTTAGTGTGCATATGTTTTTAAATCCCATTTACTCTAGGCTTACTTGGTTTATTTTTTAATTCCAAGATAGTCAATATTACTTATTGGGTCTGGTTTTTCCACATATATATGTAGTGTGTCGACATTCTTTTTGTGTGTTTGTCATATATATATATATATATATATACACAAATGTAAATACAACTGTATGCTCATCTGCATGTCTAAGGCAGGTCTGCAACCCCGCCTTTCACCATTATCACCCAGCACAAGGCACTTCCACTGCAGCAAGGTATTCTGGGAAATGACATACAAATGAGCACACAGTGCCACTTTTTGCTTCAAAAACCATTTTTAACATGGTTCCATATACTGTAGGCTTAAGCTTGCTGCATGGTCACAGCTTTGAGCACAGCCAGGGTTAAGATGCATAGCCAGAAAACCCACCCACAGAAGCTGTTTCGACCTTAATGGGTCTCATCAGTGTGGGGTTGGTAACTGGCTATGCAAAGAAGTTAAAGGATGGGGTTTACCATACTGAGTTAAGTTATGGTGACTAAAAAAAGTGACAAAAACCCTCCACAGCAAAGCAAATATGCAAATGTAAATACAACTGTACACTGGCGACACACTTTATCGCAGTGCGGCCAGATCCGCAAGCCGGGAGATTTCCCGGCTTGCTAGTGGCCGCCCCTCGGCGTGCCGCGCGTCATAGATGCGCGGTCACGCGTCTTCGGGAGCCTGCGCCCCCTGCACGCGCGTCCAGGGCTCCCCGAGGGAGCCCTGGTGTCCCGCGATCGCGGGACAGCGGCAGGGGTTCCGGGGGACCCGGCAGACCCGGCAGCGGTAGGGAGAGCGCCCCGATCGGAGGGCGCTCTTCCGCTGCTTCGGCGCGCGCCCGTCACACTCGGGCGCGCGCCAGGCTACTGCTGCGGCACAGAACGGGCAAATGCTCGAATAAACTGTGCCGCAGCAGTATGCTCATCTACATGTCTTAGGCAGGTCTGCAACCCCGCCTTTCACCATAATGCATATTTGCATTGCTGTGGAGGGTTTTTGTCACTTTTTTTACTCACCATAACTTAACTCAGTATATATATATATATATATATATATATATCTATATCTATATAAATATATTTATACATTGTATTCTTGTTAATAGTGTAGCCGTGACCCTTATTCACCCTGAAAGAGCAGGAGGTTGCGCCTGCACAGAGGGAGTTGCAAAGCCCGCGAAGGAGAGTGCTAATTGGTGGGAGGTAGCAGACCTTTGTCCCAGCAGACGCGCGGGGAGGGTCAGGTGAGAGACTTGAGCCAATGGGCTGCGGAGGTGGAGTAGATATAGGGAGGTGGTTGCACGCACGTGGAGGAGAGCTGGTTGGAGAGGAGACGGAGTGTCTGTGTAGGGGAGGTTGATCCACCCCGGCGCAGGCCATGTGCCCCAGGCCCAGTTAGCCCTGAGTCACGGTAGAGACAAGCTGAGCTAGGGATCGCCCTAGTGAGGTTCCTGTTCCCGTAGTATCTTTAGACCTTGATCGGGACTATACTATTGAGTGGGAGGTCTAGGCTCAGACCCCGCTTGTTGTTGCCGGAGTCCGGGTGGGAGCGCCCCGGACCCTCGAGAGAGAGAGGGAGAGAACGGTGTCGACGTACAGAGACGCTTTGTGAAGACCGTGGCAGTCCCGGGCACTGGAGTGCTCGGCAGGTATTTCAACAAGTGCACCAACGGTACCAATTATTCATTCGAGACACAGTCGCTGCGCAGTCACCCATACACACATATAGATGCCTATAGTGAGCGGGAGGATTAATCCGTTAAGGATCGGACACGGGGTGGGATCACCCGGTGGAGGGTTTGAGGGGAGGGTTGGCGTCCGCCGTGGTGCCTGATTGTGTTGGCGTCTGCCGTGGCGAAAGATAGTGTTGGCGTCCGCCGTGGCGTGTTATAAAGTGTATCTACAGGGATGTTATGGTATGTACCTAAATGTGAGCTTTGTCTGCAAAGGAGGTTGGTTATAGTACTTGCCGGTGTGAGTGTAATTCTTGCATATGCGTCCTGCGAAGACCCACTCCCCCGTTGGCGGGAGCTGTCGCAGGTGGAGGCGCTGCACCCGTTATAGATATTGCGCGCACCCCAGCCTCTCCGTGGCAGAGACTTAGGCCCTGCGAGCCTACAGATAACCCAGCACAGAGTAGCGGCTTGCTAGCGATAGGAAGCAGGGCTACATGTATATATATTTTTTATAAATTTAAAAAATCCTATTTTTTATTGAATTTTTTTTTTCGTATTTACTGTAAAAAAAATCATGCTTGCAATGGATAATTCTGCTATCAATGTATTGTGATTAAAGTGAATTAAGGCGCGAACAACTCAAATAATGTGAACAATAATAAGTGCAACTAATTAGTGCAATTAACCATATGTGCCAAATTCAAATTCAAATAAATTATAACCCTGCTCAAACCCTCTGGTGGGACCTGTTTCACGGGTTCCAAAAAGTCTGATTTGATCTCATACAATCCAGGAGGAGCATATGTGGGGAATAAAAAGAAGAAAACAGTGCAAATGTAAGTGTAGATGTATTGACAATGGGTTAGATATTGATTGAAGTCTTGGCTCTAATGGTGTTCCTACTTACAAGATGATACAGATAAAAAAGCCTTTTGCAGATTGGGCTGCAGCCCCCGTGGTAGTGATGGTGTGTGGATCTCCCTCCAGGCTCGTCCCCTCAATAGGGCGGAACAGTATGCAAAAAAATGGGAAAAGCACTACATAGCGCGATCATGTGGGTATTGTACTTTATATAAAAAAGGAATATAAAATGTGCACTTACAATGTGCTAGATAAAAACAGGCATGTTACACAATCATTATGTGTTGTGGATTTGTCGCCGCTCTCACCGCCTTCCCCTGGATCATCCAATTGTCCTCCGGCTACAGTATAGAATCGCAGCTTCACTGTCAGCTTTCCGTCCTGGTAGGCGTCTGATGTCACGGCTCTGAGGTGCGGCAAGAACTACGGGTCCTCCACTGGTTCAAGAATCCTCACTCTACGCGTTTCGCCCAACCCACAAATTGTGACTGCTTCCAGCTTCGTCAGGAATGTAGATTCTTGGATGTGAATGTGTCTTATATACCCTATTTGATTCAATCGTCAAGGACAATACTAGAGCACCTGCGTGCTGTCTAATTGAGCAAAGCTGAACTCATTAATACATACATATTCACAAAGATATAACAGAATAATAATATATTATATATAATACATATTTATCGTTATGAAACATCATCAAATTTAGAGATAAAAACTATAGTGATTCTGTGGTCATAAAAGGAAGTTACTTTAAATGGACAGATTAAGGGCACTATATGGACAATAGAAAGGAACTAGTGGACTTTCCTTAATGGATAATGAGTCTATTCAAATAAAAACAATACTCTGCAATTCGTTAATGAATTGATCTAATCACATTAGACTCAATACATTATATATAAATCCGTATTTAGAAGGTAAAATTGGATGTTTAACTGAATCAATGATTATACAGCCTATCATTGGATAAGGGAGAATAAATACCGATCTTACTATATGTATTTGGATATAAGGTGCATATATAGAGGATTAACAGCAATTCATATTAATTATACTTTTCAACAATAAAATTATTTGATTGACAGGGTGAGACTTAGCATATTTCACATAATTCATCTTGTGTTTATATTAATTAATCGACATAAAACATATGAATCTATTATATATATTTATTTTATAGTTTTTTATTTTTTGGTTTTATACTATTATTTATTTAATTAATTATGGGTGATGACGTTTCATTTACATCTACAGGGCAGTGAACAAGTCCTTTCTAGAACATTATACAATATTATTACAACATGATTTAACCAACTCAGCAAAGCTCATGATGTTTATAGTTCAATTAATATATACAGAACAAAAGTTAATATCATCTTATTAAGTTGTTGACACATCTATTAAATACAAAGTTTATACAATATTAGAGAGACATAATAATAAACTCTATTCGCACAGACAAGATGCAATTTATACAATCCAACTAAAGAGGAATATTTAAAGGCATATCAACGATGACGCAGAAGGCTGTAATGGGAAGGATGAAGCAGGAAAAGGAACATCATTAAAAAAAAACATAATTACAACAGAAAGGGTGCCAGATCAATCTCTGCATTCAGACCTTTAGGGCTAAGTGTTCTCAAACGATGGATCCAGAATGCTTCTCTTTTTAGCAATTCTGAACCCCTATCTCCTCCCCTCCAGTGTGGCAGTACATTTTCTATTGCTTTAAAATGCAAGCTTGTGGGTTCACCAGCATGGCATTCCGCAAAGTGTTTCGGTATGGTATGGTTTATCAATTTCCGATTGATACTGCTAAGATGTTCAGTTATCCTTGTTCGCACAGGTCTTATTGTTTTTCCTTCATATTGTAACCTGCAGGAACATTCCAAGAGATAAACTACATGGTCGGACCTGCAGGTCATGAAAGTTTCGATGTTGAAGACTTCACCTGTAACTGTGGAAGTAAAGTGTGTATGCTCAGGTGACAGGAACAGGACCTTCCAATTTATGGGACAGGAAGAGTGTATCAAATCAAAAACCAGAGAAATATCAAGATGGCAGCACCAAACGAGGAAGACAGTCAGAGGAAAGAGGGGTAGAAGAAAAAGGGAGAGAAACAAAAAGGAGTGCAAAATAAAGACAGCTAATGTTTTCAACCTAAGTAATACTGTATTTTGATTTATTTATCGATGCTAATCGTTATCTGAGAAAATTAACTGTAAAACGGTACTTTTTAGGAAGAAATCTGAACTCAAATTTAAGCAAAGACGTGCCCCCAAGTGTAGAGCACGAGAGACAATATGTCCATACAGGGTTAAGACCCAAATCAACTTTCTTCCCCCACTTTGCCTCTAGTAATCATTTGGAGGTCTTTTTCCAAATGATTACAAAAGACTTCGATGATTTGGCTACGAATGAAAATAACTCAAATCAGAAAAGAAAAGTAGAAAATCTCACAAAAATTGAGAAAGAGGGCCTAAAAGAACTAATGGACAATGAACACTTAATAATAAAACAAGCGGATAAGGGAGGGGGTATAGTCCTCATGGACAAACCGGATTATGAAAGAGAGGCATTAAGATTATTTGGGGATGGTAATACATACAAAGTGTTAGCTTCCAATCCCATTAAAGAATATACAGAAGATCTGAAAAAACTTTTGGATGAGGGAAGAGAGACTGGCATATTGGATGAAAAAGAGTACAAGTTCCTGTATCAAGATAAAGCCAAGATGCCAGTCTTTTACTTCCTTCCTAAAGTGCACAAAAGTGTAGTCAATCCCCCAGGCAGACCAATAGTCTCGGGGATTGACTCACTAACAACCAATCTATCCATGTATATCGATACATTCCTGCAGAAATACGTGGTGCAACAAAAATCATATCTGAGGGATAGTTGATTTATTGAATCTGTTAAAAGACGTGATATGGGAGGACCATTACATCTTAGCAACATGTGATGTTGCATCATTATACTGTACACCGTAATCCAGCATACACAGGGATGTGCAGCAATAAAAAGATTTTTACAGGAAGATGAGACTTTGCCGTTGTCACAAATTGATTTTATTATCAATAGTATTAATTTTATACTTCACCACAATTATTTTTGGTTTGGTAACACTTTTTACTTGCAACAGTGCGGGACGGCGATGGGGACGAGGTTCGCGCCTAGCTATGCCAATCTGTTTGTAGCAGATTGGGAAAAAGATAACATTTGGCAGAATTGTGAGCTGGGCGCGGGCCCTGTCCTCTATCGTCGTTACATTGATGACATGCTTATTATTTGGAGTAGGGGTGGAGAGAATTTAATTGCTTTTTTGGAGAACACGAATACCAATACGTATAATCTTACTTTTACTAACGAATGGAGCTATTCATCAGTTAATTATCTGGATCTAAATATCTACGTAGAGAACAATTTGTTAAAAACAAAAACTCATTTTAAAGACACCGACAAAAATAACTTTATTAGAAGAGACAGTTGCCATCTACCAAGATGGATGGATAATGTGCCAGCTAGTCAACTCATCCGTACAGAATAAAAAGAAATTGCACAGACAGGGAACAATGCAACATACAATCAGACAAAATACAGAATACATTTTTTGAAAAAAACTATAACAAAGAATTGATTACAAAAGCAAGGGAAAAGGTAGAAAATATCGACAGAGGAGAATTGTTAAAAGTGAATAGAGAGGGTGCCGATGACGTCATCCAGGACAGACGGGTAAAGGAAGAGCTCCGGAGACCCATCCAAATAAACTCTGATTTTAGACCTATTTCGCCCGACCAAAAACCCGAAAAAAGCCCCTGACGATTCCCTAAGTCCAGTGGGATGGCAAATAAAGGGAAAAATCCCCCGATCCAAGAGGTTGGCAGGTTCTTCACCCCCGCAAAGCAGCCCGCTGAGGCGGGGGGAAGATGGCAAGATGGCGCCCAGACTTCAGGCCCATGAGGCAAACAAGGCCTCTCAGACCCGACAAGTCCCGCTGAGACCCGCCCTTCCCCGGACGGAAGGATCACGAAGTAGTATTTGGAGGAACTCCACGCCAAGCTCCAACGATCGCTACAATCCAACATAAAGGAAGCGGTGGCGGAAATTAGACACGATATCCAAGGCCTACAAGAACGCACCACCACGCTGGAGGCCAGACTTGATGAGGCCCTGCAACACCAATCGGAGGCCGATGATGAAATTATACGTCTAGGCCAAGAAATACATACACTGCGCGACGGATTGGAAGACTAGGAAAACAGGGATCGCCACCAGAACCTGAGGATCCGCGGCATCCCTGAGGCGGTACTGCCCACACACTTACGAGCCTACCTTGTGGATTTCTTTCTCTCCATATGCCCAGACCTCGATCCTCGGGACATGGAAATTGACAGAGCGCACAGAGCTCTGGGCCCACGCTCTGATGACCCCAACCGCCGGCGGGACGTGATCGTGCGACTCCATAGCTACTCCACTAAAGACAAACTAATCGGAGCTAGCAGAGAGA
The DNA here is from genome assembly GCF_040206685.1 of Ascaphus truei. NCBI lineage: Eukaryota > Metazoa > Chordata > Amphibia > Anura > Ascaphidae > Ascaphus > Ascaphus truei. The sequence goes on along the minus strand of NC_134486.1, from coordinate 157,728,396 downwards.
GAGACACGATCACGTTCCGAAGCGAACTGCTTCAGGTCTATAATGACCTCTCTAAGTTAACTGTGGATCGACGCAAGGCGTTGCGCCCCCTTACACTACTCCTCCGCGAGAAGGGAATAAAGTATAAGTGGGGATTTCCCTTTAAATTGATTATCTCCCACAAGGGTAAATTCCTTACTATACGGCACCCAGAGGATATGGAACATCTGGCAAAAGCCCTGGGCCTTCCCGCGGAACCCTTCCAATCCGCCCACCCAGCTGGTAACCGAACCCGAGACAAAGACGACCAACCTGTAAGAGCCTCGGAGCGGATTGCGGAACAAAGACAATCCCGAGATAAGTGAGGGGCTGTCCACAGTTAGCCACGATTCCCGCCCGAGAGAATATCACCACCCGCTCCGAAAATCCCTCAAAATGGCACCTGGAGCGACCTTACCTCCCCACGTGGAACCCCTCCGACCTACAGACAAACTGCAACCTTCTTCAGCCGCGGTTTATTTCCGGCCCCAGCCGCCTTGCCACAGACACCCGGACGACGGACACCGTACAGCCAACACCGGAATTCCACAGTTAGCCACGGTTCCCGCCCGGGAGAATATCACCACCCGCTCCGAAAATCCCTCAAAATGGCGTCTGGAGCGACTTTACCTCCCCACGTGGAACCCCTCTGATCCACAGACGAACTGCAACCTTCTTCAGCCGCGGTCTATTTCCGGCCCCAGCCGCCACGCCACAGACACCCGGACGACGGACACCGTACAGCCAACACCGGAATTCAACAAATTGGCGCCTGGAGAGGCCTTACTTCACCGGGGAGCACCCCGTTGACCCCCAGGCGAGCCACAACTGACGTCATCATCGTGCGCGGTACACATCCGCTACCGACGGCAGCATCATCTGAGCTCGGAGGCTGCAACCCTTTCAGACCACCAGGATTCCCGAGTGGTCATCACCCGAAGGGATCCTCATCAATCCCGGTTCCAGTTTGCCCGGCGCCCCCCCCCCCCCCCTCGGCCGAGGGGGACTTGCTAGTTTGTTTATATTTCTCACTGGAATCCTGGTTCCCTCTCCCCCTCCGCGAGAGTGCCAGCAGTGCAGGACTTACCAGACCCACCCTCACACATCCAGCGGACAAGCGCCTAAGGACAGGGTCTGTAAAACTGTTGCACCTGCACACATTTCCCTATTAGACTTTCCCTATTGCTCCAAGTTCAGCATTGTTCCCCCCATTATCCCAATGTAGCGTTACCCCCCAATAGAAGGTTCATCAAGAATAGATATCGAACCCTCCCCTCCCCCACCCAGGACCCCCCCCACTCCTACCCCCAACCCCCCTCTTCCCCCCTCCCCCCTCCTTTTTTCGCTCCCCCCACTCCCATAACCAGCCCCCCCCCACCCCCTCCCCCTCCCATCCACCCTCTCCCCTCCCCCCCCCACCATCCACCCTCTCCCCTCCTGTCGCCCCCTCCCCCCCCCATCGCTCCCCCTCCCCCCCTCACTAACTGGTGGAACCCCCTCCCATTACCCCTACCAAAGCCCCTCTCATCGGGTCAAGCAATCAGACCACGCTTCCACGTAGGAATGTGTCTCCCTCGATTAATGTTCCACCCGGATTCCCAACCCCCTGGGACCTGGTAGGGCTATCCTATGTTTATAGATGTTTCCCCCCTTGACTCAATATCCCACGAAAAGTTGTTGTTGCTCTGAATAGAGCCTCTGTTCTAACTCTCGGCTACTCAAAGACTGAGACAAGTTGACTTTCCTGCTAACACATAAAGGAACAACCCATACGGTTCCCATGTAAATAAGCTCAAAGGTTCAATTTTGCCGCGTCGTTACCAATCCCATGCTGCATTTCCCCCCCTCACCCCAATACCCCCCTCCCACCCCCCTTCCTCCCCCACCCCTACCACCAATCCTCCCCCACTCCCCTCCCCACCAACAATCTGCCCCTTTTCCCTGCTAAAACTGTCTCCAACAGCACACGGTAGAGAGATGCATTAACCAGACTAACTGCAGGAGGCAGCGGAACCTTCTAAACGTTGTAAATCTCAAACACCTAATCAACTGAATGTATCTTGTTTATCTTGTATATGGTTTGATGTTTATACCTAAACTCGTCCATACCTGTCCCAGATCCCATCCCCGACCTCCCCTCCCCATCACCCCCCCCTGTTTCTACAGTATCTCCCCCCCTCTTCTTTTTTCTGTTTGTCCCCCCCCCCCCCCCACCCACCGTAAGGAAAATGGTTCTGCATCAATATCGGTCAATGTATGCTACAAGTGAGTTGTATTGTCTGTTCTTTCCTCCCCACATCCACCGTAAGGAAAATGACTATGCATCAATACCGGTCAATGTATGCTACATGTGGGTTGCACTTTACCAACCATCACACGATGACCCCCACCAATTATTTTTTCCCCACATTACCCCCCGTCCCCCTCCCCCAAGGATCTTAACTTTCCTGCTATAACTCCTAACAACATTATCCTAGCAGGTACCAAGAGTTTATAGCTTTTCCTAAATGTTGTTAATGCCAAACCTGGTTGTAAAGGAATATGTACTGTATACTTTATATGCTTTCTGCTGTTCAAAATGAATACTAAAGGAGAAATGTGAACTGACCCCTCCCCCTCCCACCTCTGTCCCCCTCCCCTTTTTTTCTGTCCTGCCCCCCTCTTTCCCTTTGCACTCACCCTCATACCTGCCACTCACCCTCCCACTCCCATCAGCACTTGCCCACTCCCCCCCTTCCTCCCTTCCTCCCAACCACACCCACACTTCACTGAATGGAAAAACCAAGGAAGTTCCTTCCCCTCAAACTCCCCCACACGAAGGGAAACAGGGCTTAGGCCGCACAGATCCTATCTGCCCTGACGGCGATAGGCTCCCTAGAAGCCTCATCAACCAAGACACCCTAGAGAAAGTAGGCTCGGGCGAAACTTTAGACATCTAAGGGTCTCCACCCAGCCCGCCTCTACTGGAGACCGTTACCGGACCCGCCCCCAAGGGTCTTAAACCACACCAGCTGGTCTTTAGACTAGACCGGTTTACAACCTTTTAGACCCCATTAGGGTCGACTTTCCTTCCTTCTTCTTCTACCCGCTGTCACTGTCCCAGCGGTCCCCCACCCAACCCTCCCCCTCCTGTCCATTTTGGCTGTTTATCTCTAGCACTAGCCCAACGAAAACACACACCGAACCCCCTGCAAGGCAGGAAACCTCCACTACCGAGACTCCTTCTCAAGCCTCCCCCCCCAACAAGAGGGGAAACCACTTACTGGCCAACAACAGCTCTAGACAATATGTCTCACCAAAAAGCATTAAAAATTGTTTCCCTAAATGTTAACGGCCTACATAACAATAGGAAGAGGTGTCTGGCCCTTCAGGAAATAAAGAAGTCGGGTGGTGATGTTGTTTTCCTCCAGGAGACACACTTCACGTCTCAGGAGCCGCCTAAAACATTTCAACATGCGTATCCGTTGAGCTATTTTTCATCATTCAGTAGCAAACGCAGAGGGGTTGCCATTCTGATCCGTCAGGGCACCCCATTTAATCTAACAAAAATTCAGGCAGATCCAGAGGGAAGATTTATTGTAGTCTACGGCTCACTTTCAGGCACAGCAATCGCCCTTATTAACCTATATGCCCCAAACGAGAACCAGACAGAATTCTTAAAAACAGTTCTGGAAGAAATTGACCCACAGTACCTATCCTCGCTACTTATCGCAAGTGACCTAAATATGACTCTCAACCCAAAAGAAGACAAATCGAGCCACCCAGGACGACAACACTCCACTCAGTCACAAAGACTGGGGAAAAAATTCAAAGACATTATGGGAGACTTTTCTTTTTTAGACATTTGGAGAAAACAACATAAGGGGCAAAGGGATTACACCTTTTACTCGGCACCTCACCAGACTTATTCCCGTATTGACTACTTTCTTGCTACCAAGAACATTCTAGAAGCCACCACAAACTCAGATATCGGCCCAATCACGTGGTCAGATCACGCTCCCATCACCATGACCCTATCCATTCCATTTGTGAAATCGATCTCGTATTGCTGGAAACTTAAAGACTCCTTACTGAATCACTCCGGGACAGTGTTGGAGCTCAAAAAATCCCTTAGGGAATACTTTAGAATAAACGCAGGCTCCGTCTCGTCTCCAGCAAGCCTGTGGGAAGCCCATAAGGCGACAATCCGAGGAAACCTCATCTCGATTGCCTCCCACCGGAAAAAAACTAAACTCAAATTAACCAAAGAGCTTACTGACAAAATAATCAGCTTAGAGCAGCAGCACAAAAACAACCCCTCCCGGAGAATCTATAAACAGCTGACAACTGCTAGAAGCGATTTAAGAATAATCCAATTGGAAAACGTAGAAAAAGCTCTCAAATGGACGGGTCAGAGGTATTATGATAAAGGGAACAAGGCCGATAGACTTCTCGCTAGCAAGTTACGAGGAATACAAAAAAGATCACAAATAACGGCGATCCGGAACGGCGCTGGTGAGCTTCTATACAACGAAAAAAAAATAGCAGAGGAATTTACCAAATTTTATACCAAATTATATAACCTAAGGGCCCACTCTGTTAACCCAGGCTTAAAGGAACTGTCAGCAACCACTGACTACCTAGCCGATTGCGATCTCCCCTCGCCAACAGAGGAGGAAAATATTATCTTGAACGCCACAATAACGGCAGAAGAACTAGAAACGGCCGTCAAGGCATCAAAAATCTCCAAAACGCCGGGCCCTGATGGTTTCACAAATGCCTACTATAAGAAATTTTTCCCCATCTTGTCCACTCACCTATTGAGCTTGTTCAACTCATTCTTAGAAGGGAGTCTTATCCCATCTTCAATGTCGTCCGCCAATCTGGCCATAATACTCAAAGAAGGGAAGGACCCCACCCAATGCGGAAGTTATAGACCAATCTCACTGTTGAACAATGTTCTAAAACTATATAGTAAAATGTTGGCGAACAGACTTAATCCTATCCTCCCGAGACTAATACACATGGATCAGGTCGGGTTTGTCCTGGGCCGCCAGGCCTCAGACAATACCCGTAAAATCATTAATTTATTTGACCATGCCCACCTTTCAGGCTCAAAGGCGATGTTACTAAGCCTAGACGCAGAGAAGGCATTTGACAGAATTGACTGGCTATTTTTAGATCAAACACTGATAAAATTTGGGTTCAGAGACTCGTTCCTGAAGGGTGTCCAAGCGCTATATCAAAACCCGTCAGCCTCAGTAAGACTATCAGGTGGAGGCCTTGAACGATTCCAAATCAGAAATGGAACCCGGCAAGGATGCCCCCTCTCCCCTCTCCTTTTCGCCCTCACGATCGAACAACTGGCGACTAAAATAAGACAAAACCCGAACATCCAGGGTATTCCCATCGATAAAGAACAATAAAAAAATTCCCTATTCGCTGATGATATCATTCTAACTCTGACTAAGCCCCTAACTTCCCTCCCCAACCTTCAGATGGAACTGACGGAGTTTGGAAAGGTATCAGGATATAAAATAAACAGCGACAAATCAGAGGGCCTAAATTTTAGCCTCCCAGATCCCGTAGTCAAACTCCTTAAACTAAATTTTAGCTATAGATGGTGCCCTTCATACAGTAAATATCTGGGAATTAATGTGTCAAGGCACTACCGGGACTTATACCGGGATAACTACCCGAAATTATGGGATAAGATCAAAAAGGATCTAGATCAGTGGGAAGGTTACCAGATCTCGTGGTTCGGGAGGATGATCTCTGCTAAGATGAATATACTCCCAAGAATGTTATATTTTTTTCAAACACTCCCGATCCACGTTCCGGGCACTGATCTAAAATACATACAGAACAGATTGCTCCACTTCATTTGGCAGGGCAAGAGGCCCAGAGTCGCCAGATCGGTCCTGGTGGCTAAGAGATCCAGAGGGGGGTTGGGAGTACCAGATCTATATAAATACTACTTAGCCGCACAGCTCAAGCAGGTAGTAATGTGGAACTCAGACTCGACCCGTTATTGCTGGGTAAAAATTGAGACTCAATATGCCAAGATGCCTTCTTTGCAAGCCTGCCTCTGGAACCTGGACAGAGGAGATGGGCACCTACACAATCTTAAACTACAGGCCTCACGACACACGTGGGACGTCTGGATAAGATGCAAATATAAATATGACCTCTCCTCAACAAGCTCTCAACTGACCCCTATCTTTAACAATCTGAAATTCCCTCCGGGATGTGGATCTAAACTGTTCATCCATTTTAACACACGGGGTATAGAGGCGATTGCTGATCTACTGAGCCTAGGGAAGCTCCTGAGCTATCAAGAACTGAAGACCAAATATAAAATTAGAGAATTGGACACATTCAAATACCTCCAAATCAAAAACTTTGTACGGACTACATGTCCTCTCCCAGAATACCCCACTCTCACTAAGTTTGAACACCTTTGCAAGGTTAAGACTCACCAGAAGGGTCTAATCTCGGAAATATATAATGCACTAGAGCACTCAACGACCCCCACACAGCATGACTACATGCTCAGATGGTCAGCAGACCTGAGTATGAATATAGAAAGAGAGACTTGGGAAGAAATCTGGCAGGCAGCCTCTGAAACTTCCCTATGTACTACAATCAAGGAAAACATTTATAAGATCATGTTTGGCTGGTATCTTACCCCAGCACGATTAAACCAGATCTACCCTCTGGCATCAGACCTATGCTGGAGAGGCTGTGGTAATAGAGGGGACATGGTCCACATCTGGTGGTCCTGTCCAGAAATTGTGAAATACTGGGCCAAGGTCCAAATTTTGATAAAAGAGGTCACCAACCTAGAAATACCTATTGAACCACTGACCTACCTGTTGGCCGCACCAATGCCAGACATTGCCCGGCCTACCAGGAAATTAATATCCTTCATTCTCACCGCGGCAAGATGCTGTATTGCGGCCTCCTGGAAGAAAACAACTACGCCAGCACTGAATACAATCAAATAAAGAATCGGTGATGTGATGATTATGGAAAGGCTTACCGCCACCGTTAGACAAAAAATCCCCGCCTTTGAGGATATCTGGGAACCTTGGATCCTCCTCACTAGAGAGCGTCAGCCAACTCCGGCGGGACGGAGGCCCATCCCTTCCCCATAAGGGACTAAAAACTGCCCCAGTTAGAGAATCCTCAACAGCCAAATGGGACACCCACCCCCTATCCCCCAATTCCTCTCCCCCCCCCCTCCCTCCCTCCCTTACCCCCCCTTCTCTGCCTTCCCTCTCCGAAGGCATTCCCCCCTTTTCTCTGACAACTCAGGTTGCCACTCTGTTTCCCCCCAAAAAGATGTTTCAAAAATGTTAGGCTATGATACTTGCCATGATTGTTGTAATGTCTAAATGCCTAATAAAAACATTGGGGAAAAAAAAAAAGTGAATAGAGAGAAAAAGAGAAAAAATGGGAATTTTGAATTTACATTCCTCACTGGAGACAATAGAGAGGCAAGCAGTATCAGGAACATTATCACTAAACATTGGGCAATATTGAAAAATGACCCTATTCTAGGCCAGGTCATTCCAGATAGACCCAACATAATTTTCAAAAAAGCCAACAACCTAAAGAACAAACTGGCCCCAAGTGCCCTCAGAGAAAAAAGATCTAGGGAGAAAAGTTGGTTAAATATGAAGGGATTCTATGGATGCAAAAACTGCGTAGCTTGTCGGTTCCTGTCACCTGAGCATACACACTTTACTTCCACAGTTACAGGTGAAGTCTTCAACATCGAAACTTTCATGACCTGCAGGTCCGACCATGTAGTTTATCTCTTGGAATGTTCCTGCAGGTTACAATATGAAGGAAAAACAATAAGACCTGTGCGAACAAGGATAACTGAACATCTTAGCAGTATCAATCGGAAATTGATAAACCATACCATACCGAAACACTTTGCGGAATGCCATGCTGGTGAACCCACAAGCTTGCATTTTAAAGCAATAGAAAATGTACTGCCACACTGGAGGGGAGGAGATAGGGGTTCAGAATTGCTAAAAAGAGAAGCATTCTGGATCCATCGTTTGAGAACACTTAGCCCTAAAGGTCTGAATGCAGAGATTGATCTGGCACCCTTTCTGTTGTAATTATGTTTTTTTTTAATGATGTTCCTTTTCCTGCTTCATCCTTCCCATTACAGCCTTCTGCGTCATCGTTGATATGCCTTTAAATATTCCTCTTTAGTTGGATTGTATAAATTGCATCTTGTCTGTGCGAATAGAGTTTATTATTATGTCTCTCTAATATTGTATAAACTTTGTATTTAATAGATGTGTCAACAACTTAATAAGATGATATTAACTTTTGTTCTGTATATATTAATTGAACTATAAACATCATGAGCTTTGCTGAGTTGGTTAAATCATGTTGTAATAATATTGTATAATGTTCTAGAAAGGACTTGTTCACTGCCCTGTAGATGTAAATGAAACGTCATCACCCATAATTAATTAAATAAATAATAGTATAAAACCAAAAAATAAAAAACTATAAAATAAATATATATAATAGATTCATATGTTTTATGTCGATTAATTAATATAAACACAAGATGAATTATGTGAAATATGCTAAGTCTCACCCTGTCAATCAAATAATTTTATTGTTGAAAAGTATAATTAATATGAATTGCTGTTAATCCTCTATATATGCACCTTATATCCAAATACATACAGTATAGTAAGATCGGTATTTATTCTCCCTTATCCAATGATAGGCTGTATAATCATTGATTCAGTTAAACATCCAATTTTACCCTCTAAATACGGATTTATATATAATGTATTGAGTCTAATGTGATTAGATCAATTCATTAACGAATTGCAGAGTATTGTTTTTATTTGAATAGACTCATTATCCATTAAGGAAAGTCCACTAGTTCCTTTCTATTGTCCATAGAGTGCCCTTAATCTGTCCATTTAAAGTAACTTCCTTTTATGACCACAGAATCACTATAGTTTTTATCTCTAAATTTGATGATGTTTCATAACGATAAATATGTATTATATATTATTATTCTGTTATACCTTTGTGAATATGTATGTATTAATGAGTTCAGCTTTGCTCAATTAGACCGCACGCAGGTGCTCTAGTATTGTCCTTGACGATTGAATCAAATAGGGTATATAAGACACATTCACATACAAGAATCTACACTCCTGACGAAGCTGGAAGCAGTCACAATTTGTGGCTGAGCGAAACGCGTAGAGTGAGGATTCTTGAACCAGTGGAGGACCCGTAGTTCTTGCCGCACCTCAGAGCCGTGACATCAGACGCCTACCAGGACGGAAAGCTGACAGTGAAGCTGCAATTCTATACTGCAGCCGGAGGACAATTGGATGATCCAGGGGAAGGCGGTGAGAGCGGCGACAAATCCACAACACATAATGATTGTGTAACATGCCTGTTTTTATCTACACTGGCGACACACTTTATTCGAGCTCGGCTAGTCCCACGAATTCGGGTATGCCTGGGTGTATTGAGGTTTGTGACTGTATTCTGCCCGAGTGCATTGAGGTATTTTCCAGGCAGGGATTGAAGCATTTTATTCCCGCTGGCTGCAATACTGCACAGTATATATATATATATATATATATACTGCATTACAATTCATGAATTTATGCCATCTGGTAGACACGCGAAGCATTGCAGCCTATTAAATTCTAATCATTATCATTTAACAGATCAGCCGCCCGTCAGCCAGGCATGAACCCAGGCTGGGAAGGCAAACGCAATGGGGCTTGTCAGAGGTGAGGAGCGGCGCATTCCAGGTATCTGCCAGGTACATACTGGGTATTTGCTCGAATAAAGTGTGTCGGTGCAGTAGCACATTGTAAGTGCACATTTTATATTCCTTTTTTATATAAAGTACAATACCCACATGATCGCGCTATGTAGTGCTTTTCCCATTCCTTTGCATACTGTTCCGCCCTATTGAGGGGACGAGCCTGGAGGGAGATCCACACACCATCACTACCACGGGGGCTGCAGCCCAATCTGCAAAAGGCTTTTTTATCTGTATCATCTTGTAAGTAGGAACACCATTAGAGCCAAGACTTCAATCAATATCTAACCCATTGTCAATACATCTACACTTATATTTGCACTGTTTTCTTCTTTTTATTCCCCACATATGCTCCTCCTGGATTGTATGAGATTAATTCTGCTATCAAGCAATTCATTTCTGAGATATATCTGCGCGAGGCAGTGGATATTCACACTCGAGTGGAAATAGCGCCACAGGAATATTCACACTCATTTCCTCCACGTTACTCCATTTTTATGCAGTTGCTAAGTTAAACTGGCTTTTTAGACTTTACTAACCAATCTGGATACTGCAGAAAAAGGATCCTTGATAAACGAACTACATATATGTACATATAGGTACCTATAATGTATTGTATGTACATGATTCATTCTGTTGACCCCTCCCCCCCCCCCAGACTGGTCAAAAAGGGCCGTTGACAATACCCGATTTTGTTGCATATTGGAGTTTATAAAACGCAACAGATTGTCAGTTTTGAGTTGGACGCGCATGTGTGTGGAAGCGCTGATCCATAGTTATTTGATCTGCACATTGATACTTCCGACATAGTTGGTGTGTTCTAGAATAATTTACTGTAACTGTTGCGCGTCGGTTATCTTGCTGATGATGCTTGCTGCGCACTTTTCTGCATTTTTCGTTTGTTTGCACATTTTTTTAAAATTTTCGTTTGTCTGTCCACATTTTTTTCATGTAGAGAAAATGCAGGGAGCTCAGGGACCATGGAATATGCAAAAAATGAAACACAAATAGATAGTGCAATACTGTGTGATAAAATGATGGAATAAATGAATGAAACACCTATTGAGTGCACACTCACACTTTGACAATGGTTAGTAGGCAGTGAACCCTTCCAGGGTAATCTCTGAGTGCTGGTAGAAGACTTGACGATGATGTCATCAGTCCTAATCGTGTGTCAGCTCCCAGGTACCATGCAAATGTATACACAAGAAGAGACAGACTAAGTGTAGGGAGTAAAACAATTTAGTGGTTACATTCAAACATTAAAATGGCAACTCACATTTGACCCCCATACACAGTTCATTGTACAAAGTCCGCCCTTGTGGATACCGGTGATCTGAAGCTTCTCAAGTGGACGCTGCTCACTTCAGCAGCTGGTGCGCATGCAGCTGCCAGTGTGAGCTCTCTGCTCATGCGTCCTTTGTTGGAGGTGTCGGCCACAGGATGTGACGTCACTGACCGGGTTCCGTCAAGAATGATTTACTGTAACTGTTGCGCGTCGGTTTTCTTGCTGATGATGCTTGCTGCGCGCTTTTTTGCATTTTTCGTTTGTTTGCACGCTTTTTCAGAATTTTTGTTTGTCTGTCCACGGTTTTTTCATCGCACATATTTGTAGTTATTGTAGGTAGTTGCGCGTTAGCTGGCATACACAGTAAGGAAGGACACGCGCTTTGCGCGTTAACTTTGCGCAATGTCAAATGTTAACTTGATGGAGTCTTGTCTGGAGTTTTCTGTCGGCCGTTGTTTCAAATCTTACGATAGGCTAAAAGAGGCTTTGGAAACATTGTGTAAGCGACCCCATCAGCTGTTTTCTATTCATTCAAGCTGGAAATTTACAAAAAGCAACGATCGTCTCGTTTATACAAAAATGAATTACCGATGCAAAAATGGTATTAAATCGCTGCCGAAAGAAAAGGGATTGCGACCCAACCAAAGTTATTTTGGGCTAGGATGTCAGAGTGAAATTGTGGTTGTTTACGACAAGGTAGTCGATAAGCTATCAAAAAAGCTTGCTTGGGGCACAATCATGAAGTTTCTCCGTCCGTATATTTGTTTTATCCGGAGCAAAGGCGGCTGACCGACGAAGCTGCCACTTGTGAGTAATGCCTCAGCTTTGCGTGCTAATCAGAAGTTAGTTGCTGAACAGGTGCAGACTATATTCAGCAAACAGGCGACTTTGAGCGACATTTACAATTGCATTGTTAAGAATCGCAAAAATTTGGCACTGTCTGAGTTAGAAAAAGTGGTTGATTTTCTTGACAACGCTCATCTAAAGGACCCAGATGCTTATCTGAAAATCATAACCGACGATGCTACTAATTTTGTTGATGTCATTTTCTATCAATCTGGTGTAATGCGAAATTGATATAGTCAGTTTCCTGAACTTGTGGACCTTGATGGCACGTATAGGCTGAATGACTTGAGATGTTTTATACCTATTTACTGTGCTGGACAGGAATGGCATTAGTAGGGTTGTTGCATGGTGTTTTCTTAGTATGGAAACGCGAGAGAATGTCAGGTTGTGTTTTAAACAATTTCTAACGTCTAGTGAGTCAGTTGTTGGCAAAACTACCGTTGTTCTTCTGGATAAAGATTTTGTGTCGGTAGATTGTACCCCCAAAACTTTTTTAAATGCCGACGTCCTTTTGTGACAAGTGCACGTGGAGAGAAATTTTAATTTGCTGCTTAAAGGATTGCATCTTAATAATATGGAGGTGTCTGCGCTCAGCATGGCAAACGTTAGCATTGAGTCCTTGAAAACGTGCATTCTGAAATGCCGGAAAACTCTCTTGTTTATCCATGATTCCAGTTTGTTTGATGAAGCTTGGTGCAACTTTTTTTCTGATGCCTTGGTACCCGCAGACTTCAAAATCCTTTTCACAAAAAATTGGTACAGTTGTCGGAAAAAGTGGGCATACACTTCACAAAAACCTAAAAACGTTTAAGGTGAATGATACCAACCGAATTGAAGCTCAGAACAAGCACATAAAAGATGTGGTACGCAAATACTTGTGCATGTTTGAATGTCTGAAAGGATCGTTTACTTTTTGTAGCTTGCATAAGTTCAATGTGGACCATCGTGATTATTTAAGCAAGTGCAAACAATTATCCTCGAAGCGAGTACCGATGCGGTTGTTGACGTTTTTCCCGACTTTGCCTCTGTGCACATTTTGCAACAGTATCGTGTTTTTAGAGAAAAAGAGTCACGATTTTCGTTGTGTGTGGATGCTAATGGGGCTAGGGTTACGTTTGGTTCAGTTGATCATTATTTAATGGCGATTATTTCTCAGTTTGTTGGTGTGAATTTTTCAGTCAATTGAATCTTCCTTGTAAGCATGTTTGCTGCTAGGGACCACCTAAACTTGTCGCTTATTGATGTGGCTGTTGTTTCGAATCGTTTCAAATGGCAAAATTATTCCACTACCATTTTGTCTAATTTTCTAAACCCGTGAAGGAAAACAGCATTGTGACTGCTGCTAAAAAGGACAAACCAAAAACCCCCTTGACTGTTTCGGAAAAGTATTCCAGGATTTCTTCAGTGTGCAAGCGTATTTGTGACATAGCAAGCAAACTCAGTAACAAAGCTTTTCATTGGAAGTTGGCTTTTATGCTGCAGATTTTCTTGAGCTGGAATGAAGAAGGCTTTCCATCACCAGTTTCACCTTCGCAACAAAAACCCGATTTAAGCCAAATTTTCTTTCGTAAGCAACATAAAAGGGGGTTAACTGCTTCTCAACGATCATACAAGCTTTTCAACTAATGCTTTTTTCAAGTAGCTGTGAGCCTGTTGTGCAGATTATACCTTTTGAAAACACGTATGTTACTGTGAAGACCAGTGGAGCCAACACAATTAGTTTGTACTGTGGCAAATAGCTGGATGTGGCTAATAGTGACAATCCTGGGAATAGGTTCATAAGTTTGTACACCAGGGCTGCTTCCTTGAATCGCCTGGTTCGTGCATTGAATTTATTGCCTGGCCCACAACTGGATCAAACTGTTCTCGGGAACAGGCACTAATGGCTGTAGCATGTGCGGTTGGATTTATGTAGAGGGGCTGATTCAAGTTAAAAAGTGTATAACCTAGGCAAAAAATTATCTGAATATGCCTTTCACTGCTTTAGGCACTCTAATTTTTTAATCTTTCCATCGCCGAAAAAATGAGAGGATATCACAACTTAGTTCAGTTAGAGTAGCACTTTTCTACATTTGCAAACAACTTGATACGGGCTTGTTAAAAATGATTAACTGCCACATGTGTGATGATTGGTATGACCCAGAATGCACAGATGTGCCTCCTACATCCCATCCTATTTGGCATGATTTGAGCTACCCATGGGTATGCAAATTTTGCAGTGATGAGCCTCCCGCTAAAAAATTGAACCATCCTGTGTCCTGCTCCCCTACACTAGATTTGCCGCTATTTGCTCAAGCGGGGATATTTACAGCTGCTGGCAAAACTATAGTGATGCAAAACACTTGCAGTATTGACACTTGCTTTACCCTTTCATGTGCTTAATATTTAATCATCGTGGGCCTTAGAAATGTACTTTTTATCGCATGCAAATAATGGGGGAAGTTTTATCTCTGGCAAGAATAGGTCGATTCAGTGAAACCAAACTGCGCTGGTTGAATCACATAAGAAAAACCCCTGTAAGAAATGTGATTGACGTGTGGGGCGATTTGGATAACAATTTTACTTCATTTTTTCATGATTTAGTTCAGACAAAAGTTTACAGCATTTGCACAAATTCTGTGTACAACTTTTTGGAATATGAAAACATTGAAAAGGGTATAACATTCAATCGTCAAGTCACCAACCCGTTCCAAGGCACTTTAGAAAACGCAGTGCAGCAGTGGGCTGAACCTTACTCAGCAGAATGCCAGTTCTTTTTTCCTGAATCTACAACGTGGTGAAACTACCATTGATTTAACTAGAAGCTGCCACGGGAAAAGTGGGAACTCCCACCGTGAAATAATTTTATAAATGTCACCTTTTCTGCTTTTACGACTGGTGATTTGTGCTCATTGAAAGATGTTTTTCCTGAACAGTTAGAATTTTTGGGCGCTACGTTTCAATTCGTAGGAACTGTGCATCACAGTACAAATCATTTTCTCAGTTCGGTTGTTTTCAAAGGTTCGCGGTTATATTATGATAAGTCCAAAACGCTGTCCAAAACTCCATGGGAAGAGCGGGCCTCCATAGCAGTTTATCTAAAGTCGGAAATTTTGCATTGATTTTGGCGGTACCGAACTAAGCAGGCACATGGTTTGCACACACCTTTTTTTGTTCAGATTTTTTAGTAGGAATTTTTGTCAGCATACAGCAACTTCCCAAAACTTGAGTTGGGGCATGTTGACTTTGATGCTGATTTAAAAAAACGTAAAAAGAAAAACTCAATGTGCAGAAACATCTCAAAACCTGCGTAGGGGCTCATTGATGCGGAATTCTCTTTTGCGCCTACTTTTGCTTCGCCTCTTGCTATTTTTTTTGTGCTTAGTTCATTAATATGTGTTGAGTTTAAGAGAAAAAACGAAGAAAAAAAATTTGGTTTTGTGTGTATGCTATTTTTTTTTTTTTTTTTTAATTCAACATCAATGTGCAGAAACATCCCGAAACTTGATTAGGGGCTCATTGGTGTTGAATTCACATCCTGCACTTGCTTCGCCACATGCTAATTTTTTTTTGCGCTTCATTTATCAATAAGTACGCATTTTTAGTATCTATTTCTGCTGAATTATGACTTTCGCTTACTTCTACATTCTTTCTATCGTTTTTGTTAAGTTGGAGAAAAAGATTTGAATACAAAAAAAAATAAAAACAACAAAAATAAAGTTTTGCTCGCTGTTATGATGACTTGTTTTGTTGTTGTCATTGAATGTTATTTGTTAAATGATTTTAGATGTGTTCCTAATCTTTTCAGATAAATAAAAATTACGGAAACACGAAAAGTATAAATTCCAAAAATAATAAAAGTTAAAAAACAAAAAAAATGTTTCCAGGTCACTAGCTATTCAGTCTCAAAATGTAGCTCAGCTGTATTTCGAGTGTTCAGAAAAATGTCCATCAGGCGACCATCTATATTTATGTGTCATTTATATTGTACTTGTTTATTTAAGTATTGGTCATCAGCTGTCCTCTTTTTCTTCTATACTTTCCACTCGACTGTGAATAGGCATGTGGCGTTATTTCCACTCGAGTGTGAATAGCCAGGTGGCACTATTTCCACTCGAGTGTGAATAGCCAGGTGGCGCTCTTTCCACTCGAGTGTCAATATCCACTGCCTCTGCGCGATGTGTTGTGGAACCAGCGCAATTGGGCTTATCATGATTGTTATATCCATGATAAAATGTGGAGATTGCAGAGATTTTGTCCATCCCAAGTAAGTCTACATATTATTAAATGATTATATATTGTCTGATACCGAATTTAAAATGTAATGTAACTATAATATTGCGTTTATAACAAAGAATACAGTTTAAACATTTTTTTTTTTAAGTGACGTTTTAAAGTCCAAGTCTTAGAATCTGTGCAATTCTTTCCGGCGTGAGCTGAAAAAAATCAGTTAATTGCGATCAGTGGATGCAGGTCCCAGCAGCATGGATCATCCATGTACCTGGCCTTTATATTCAAGCATGCTCTTCCTTAAGAGACAGATGACTCCAGCAGTGACCGACTCAAATCTAGAACGGCCATCAACATCATTAGAATCCCAACGTTATACGGCCTAAGCACCATCTGTGCATACTCCGATAACTCTTTCCCAGGGCAGGGCATAGAAGATGCTTCTGAAGTGGTCCAGGATGCGTTTCTGTATTCACTGACATCCTTGGACACGTCTGTCACGGGAGACCAGGACTAATACAAGGCATCAATATCGCCAGACAGAACACGAGAGTTTATAACATTTATTTATTGGAAAAGTATATCTACAACTATACAAAACACACAAACATCACACATACCCAACTAGGGGATACCTTGCATACCTAGTTGCAGGGACCTATCCCCTGTTCTCTCTTCTTGCCCAGGGCTTACAGGACTGGTTTTCAGGCCTGAGACCAAAACTGGACTGGACACTGCAGTTTTTTCTTGTCACAGCCACACCTCTGTAACTATGCAGGCTGTCTGCTAGGGGTCTCCCCACCCCTCCTTTTTATACACTTAAAACATAATATTGCAACACTCCATGCCAGGTGTTGCCAACATGCCCAGGCACTGATTGGTGGGTAGAACTGGAGCATAACATTTGCAACATATGAAGGAAGGATACAGGGAAAGGTCACAGACCAAGTTGCAACAATTCTCCTACAAACTGTTGCTGTTGGGGGATATGCTTGATCCCCCTTATGAAATAAATCGTTTTTATGCAGCCGTGATCCTCCTCCTGCTTCTTGGGCAGTGTACTGCCTTCATCAGCTGTATCTTGTTTCCCTGTCTTGGTGGATTGCACACCGCTGAATCACTGCTTTGGGACCGCACCAGTGGAACTTTGGAAGCTAACAGTGAGTTATGCCTGTGGTTTTCCATATCCTCATTCTTTACTGTATGGGACAATCTATGTACAGTTTTTGTGCAAGGGAACACTAGGTACTAGTCCCCCATCCCTATTAGGAAAGAAATTTCATTATATACAGTTTTAAATGGAATGGTCCTTGCGGAGATCTTTATTTCTCTAAAGGACTTGTTCACACGCCACAACGTCTGCTTCGATAGATGTGGAGGACGCTGTAATTGAAATGATGGCTTGCAGCGACCCACCGGCCAAAAAGAAAAAAAAGGTGGCAGCGAATTCAATAAGGAAATGATTGCTCTGGAGTCTGAAAAACAGAAAATTATATCCAATGTGTTCCATGGCACTTCATATTCGGACATGGATTTTCTGAAGCCTGTTAACTTTTTTAAGGAACATAACTCCTGCCAGAAATTTGAGACTGAGACAGGAATTGCAAGGCTGTGTCTTAAGGGCAGTAGAAGAGTAGATTTTTTCTTCTGTTTGTGTATTTTTTATATAAAGTACAATACCCACATGATCGCGCTATGTAGTGCTTTTCCCATTCCTTTGCATACTGTTCCGCCCTATTGAGGGGACGAGCCTGGAGGGAGATCCACATACCATCACTACCACGGGGGCTGCAGCCCAATCTGCAAAAGGCTTTTTTATCTGTATCATCTTGTAAGTAGGAACACCATTAGAGCCAAGACTTCAATCAATATCTAACCCTTTGTCAATACATCTACACTTAAATTTGCACTGTTTTCTTCTTTTTATTCCCCACATATGCTCCTCCTGGATTGTATGAGATTTAGGGGCCTATGCAGAGAGGAACGGCAAAATAAATTGCCATTGTTGTAAAAGTTCAACATTGTGGCGTATTTATTGAGCCTGATTCAGAAAGGACAAATCGTCAATCAAGTCTCAAAGTGTATGATTGGCGAGTGTTAATCGCGCCATTTCAGACTGAGCTACTTACATCTGGCTATATTTTCAGTCACTGCGGGTGAAAGTCACGCTCGTGAGTCTCGCAAGACTTCAATTCAAGTGGGCGGGAAATTTCTAAAGTAAACACAACATTCCTGGCACAGCGTCTTAGTGACGGCTTCTGCATAGTTACATACCAGAGAAACAGCGCGCGTCTCTCTGTTAAAGTGGTAGAAGCACTGTGAAGCTGCAGATACTGAAAAAAAAACCTTCTCTTTACACTTTTACAATTTTTATTAGCTACAGTCATAGACATTCAGTGACAGACAGTGTAGTGACTGTAGTTGCGGCCACACGACATTGTGCTAACTATAACTATGTCACTTTCGCGCGGTAGTAGTGTGAGGAGAAGTGGTGCACATGCAGTGCGACATGTCATTTCCACTGCTTCAGCACGCACAAATGTGTGTGTGGTTGAAAGTTCCACAGCGTTTGGGAGCCGTGCTGCTGCAGTGAGTGGGGTGGGCAGACGTGTAAGGGTAAATGATACAGTTGTAGAGAGTGCAACATTGTCTGCTTTTGAAACTTGTACTCCTTGTGTGTCTGCAAGTGTCACTGCTGTGTCTAGTGACTCTCCGTGTGTCAGTCAGGATTATGGTGTTGTTGGGGTGAATGTTGCTGCCAGTCACAGTTTCCGTGGAAATGCTAGTGTGCGTGGTACTGTCTCTGGTACTGTGCGTGGTAGTGTCACTGGCAATGTGCGTGCTGCAGAACGTGGTACTGTGCGTGGCGCTGTGGCTGGTACAGTGCACGGGAGTGTACGTGGTAATGTTCGTGGTTCAGAACGTGGTAATGGGCGTGGTGGTGTTCGTCGTTATGTTCGTGTTTCTGACCGTGCTAGTGTGCGTGGTAGTATGCGTGGTCGTGTGCGTGTTGTTGTGGCTGGTAGTGGACGTGATGGTGTATGTGGCGGTTTTCGTGGTGGTGTGAGGGCTGCAACGCCTAATCGTCGCAGTCCTATTATTGCTGTGTGTGGTAGTGCAGGTCAAACAGCTGCTGCTAGTGTGACTGTGCCACCAATTGAGCATGCATCCCCAAGGCCAACACCTCCTGCTACTGTGTATGCTGAGTATGCAAGTGAGGGATCAGATCATGGTGACGAGGACATTAGCATTACGTCCATGGATGTCGAAGATGGAAACACTACAGACCACAATGTTGCACATACAAATACACAAAGACAGTATGAGGGTAGGAAAAGAAACATTAAATTCAGCGACGAAGAAAATAGAGTCCTAGTCACGTTAATTGTAGAGAACTATGATCGCCTGTTTGGGCATCTAGTTGGTAAGTTGAAAGCGTGTAATACATCCCACCGTGTGACACATTACCATACGCCAGTTTAGAAATATATATGTTGCCTTTGACATCAACGATTCCAGTAGCAAATAAAATTACATTGTTATCAATATTACTTGAAACTGGTCTCCTGATGTCTATTTGCAGTTAAAACACCAGCAGCGGTGAAGAGGGAATTGTGGAGGAACATCCGGGATTCTGTATCAGGATGTGGTGTTCAAGTGCGTTCGCATGACAATTGCAGGAAACGTTTTGACGACATCAAAAGAAAATTGAAAGTCAAATTGCAGAGCATTAACAAGCATGCCGCAGGAACAGGGGGAGGGCCGCCAGCGGTACATTTGAAACTCACACCTCTAGAGGAGCAGCTTAGTTCTAAGTTGCCAGTGATACAAGTTGAGGGTTTGGAAGGAGATTTTGATATCGGTGTTTTCGATGAAGATTTTAATCAAGGTGACTAATGTACCACCATGTTATATCATCAGAAGTACATGATAGTGACCTGCAGATGTGCCATTATAGTACTGCAAACGATACAATAAACAGCAACAGGCAATAATGAGTCAATGCTATGGAAAGTGTGTTTGCTTACTTTGCTGTGTGAAACAGATGAAAAGTCACTGCAACATGGGCACAATTTTTCCCAAAACAATGTTGATGCGTGTATGATGACAGAAATCAAACTATAGGAAAAGATTAGTGCTTGACAGAAATTATAAATGTGACGTATCCTTACACGTTTGACACTGACAATTACATGAAATGTGGCAAGTTTACAGACCTCACACATCACTCTGTATGCAAGGTAACAGTAATGACAGTTCAGTTTAATAACCGTAGTAATAACAGTAATGACAGTTCAGCTTAATAACCGTAATGTTATGTATGTATACATTGCAGAGGTCGGTGTTTCTCCATCAGCTGTGTCTGAGAATTTGGAACATGGCACAGCACCACACAGCATGCAATCACAAGTCGCGTCGCCGGATAATTCAGTTGCTGCTTTTGAAGGTGAATTGTGTTCTGATATGTTATCCTTCAGACAGTACTGATCAGTTGTTTCCATGTATTTGGCCTTGCTAACATTGTCTCTTGCACTTGTTTTTATGTAAGTACATAAGGAAACAAACGATCCAGCATTGCATTTGCATATAACTTTGCAGTGCGTGGTTTGTGGCAAACCATGAAACGTTACATACCAACGCTATAATAACTAAGCTGTTAAAACAGTTACAGTTAAAACGTAAGGTATATACATAATGTTAATGCCTAACTTGATTTTTCCCAATGGTTTCTGCTGCACTCCTCTGTCAGTTTCAACTTCAGCACACAGTAACCTTTTCGGGTCTGAATGTAATGTTGTGCATAGCATAAGTGCACATCGGTTTGGCTGCAAAAAAAACATGTTTTTGCAGTGTTACTGATGTATGCATTGTTGCTTACATATGCATGGTTGGCACTTTCTGCGGCTACTAGTTTACTTTCACCCGTTCATGTGTTCTGATAGTGGCATACTATTTTTATTGTTTATATACACTCTCTGTGTATTGATGGTAACACCAATAATTTATTCCACAGATAGACACAGCGAAGGAACCAGGAGTTTCCGGCATGTCTCACAGGATCCATGTTCGCCCCTCATAGATGTAGCAAGTCATCCTACTGACAACATGACTGACTATCACACCGCCAACCATGAAGAACTGGTGGCCATTCAGGAAGTGGAGCAACGTTTGTTGCAAAGTAATGCAGCGAAACATAGTGAATTAATGTCTGTGCATCAATTAATGGTGACAGAAATTAGAGAGGTCAAAGACATTTTAAGAAGTACAGTTACAGAACTACGTACACATAATTCCTATATGGAGGCCATTGTAACGTGTTTCATGAAACAAAATGACCTCCAAAGGTCAACAGTTGTGGCATCATTTCTGCCATCGACGTTTGTAGCTACTTTGGAGGGTGCTGATGGTTTGGAAGTGAGCTGCCCTACCAATTCTGAAGCGCAAGGTGCTATTGCAGCACATCACATTGACACATGCCGTAATGATCAAAACATTGCTAATGAACAACACAGTGAAAATGTGTACGTTTCTGATAATAGTGGCGTGCCCTTGGTACAACTTTTTGCAACCGAAACGGCACACACACCAGCAATGACTCCAACAGGCACATCTTCATGTGTCCTTTCGTCTCAATATGATGTGCAGCAAACAAGCAGTCTTGTGAGTAGTCACACAGAATGTGAAAATACTAACACAAATGAGTGCCTTCCGAGGGTTGCAGCCGAACCCGGCACTAAACGGCGGCAAAAAGTTAAAAATGTACGCAGTACACTTGGTGCTCGCGTCATGCGTTCCCAAAATAAAAAGTGAAACATGTTCTTCCTGTGTTTTCACGCCCCAAAACCTGACATTTGTGTGATGCCATGTTGCGTATGTATTAACCGGTGTAAGTGCCATGCAACTGACATAGTTTGTTTGGAGTCATACTTATGTTTCTGACTGGTTTTAAATGTGTAA
This sequence comes from Ascaphus truei, assembly GCF_040206685.1. NCBI lineage: Eukaryota > Metazoa > Chordata > Amphibia > Anura > Ascaphidae > Ascaphus > Ascaphus truei. The sequence goes on along the minus strand of NC_134486.1, from coordinate 157,706,266 downwards.
CAAGCCATGTTAATGTTAATAAAAGTTTTGCAGCCTGTCGGTGTATACTTGATTTGGTTTTTACACTTTCTGGTGCCTGCCACATGCAACACAAACTAGGTTGTTACAATAGGCAACATATACTTTACGTGGGATAGCAAATAATGTACATGTCAACACGGCAACAGAATAAAATATTGTAATGTTCAGTCACATGAACACGTTTACACACAGTTCAGAATATTGTAATAGCAGAACGCAAAGTCTAAAACAAGGTATTGCTGAAGTTATATTTCTCTTCCTTTTTGATTGTGAAGGTGCCATTAAACATCTGTGTTAGGGAAGAAACAAAACTTACAGTGTTTCATTTGTTAAATAACCTTGAGCAGGCGAGGGAGCTGATAATAATGGAAAAGTTTTAATTCGACTTAAAGGCAGATGTATGGGAAACAAAAATTGTAAGGGATGTAATAATTGTATAGGAAAAAAAAAGATTGTAAGACAACATAGTAACTCGTAAGAACGATGTGTGTTCTCCGATAACCATGTCAAATGATGACGTGACTTAACGGAACCCGAGGAGCAGCCACTGTTCTTCACTTCTGTACTATGCCGTTTACATCACTGTGCTTACAGTTCCTTTACGTTACGTCACCAGCTCATGTGTTTGACGGGGCAAAAGTATTGCTAGCATGAAAGATTCAGAACTTAAATGTAACGTGATAGACGCAGAAATTAGCAAGGCTTTTGGTAAAGAGGAAAGGGGGGGGGTGCGCATGAATGCAGCATACCAATAACAAAGTTTCATGTGTTTGATATGAAATATTTTCCTTTCTATGTTACATCCAGAATCATTGGGCGCGGCTTTAAAAAAAATGGTTCAAACTAACTTTTGTGGTTTTTCAAAGAAATAGAAAAGTTTGGGGAGACGGAAAGGGCAAAAATTTAGTAAGCACAAACTTTTGCCCATTTGCCCACACAGTAATAGACAGTGATACTCAGACAGACACACAGTAATACACACGGATACTAAGACACATACACAATAATACACACGGATACTCATAAAGACACACAGTAATACACACTGATACTCAGACAGACACATCGTGTACATACTGATAGACAGACACACAGCAATACATACTGATACCCAGACAGATACACAATAATACACAGTGATAGACAGACACACAGGAATATACACTGATACTCAGACAGACACACAATACTGTATACACACACATTTACAGACACTGATACACAAAGGCACAGTTGAGTTATAGGCATACTGATATATACTGATGTGTACATGCATACTCACACAGATACACATAGCCACACACATGCTTATATATTGTTATATACTGTATACTGCTTATACTGTAATGCTCAGAGTTTTTGCTGACATGGCAATGTTATGTGTATAGAGGCATATTCACCCTATTGCTTTGTCAATGCCCTGTGTGCATCAGAGATTTGGGAGCCACATATAGTGACAGCAGTTGGCATGGATCTGGACAGGTTTGTGACAGCGTGATGCCCTTACAACCACGGAGTTAAGGGGGGGCGAAGGGGGTGAGTAGCGCTGGCAATTACATACCTTTGCCTACGGATCTGATGATGCCCTTAGTGGGAGTGTGTGTGAAGGGTCAGGGGGGGGGGGGTGCGCATGAATGCAGCATACCAATGCTGTGAATAACATTGATTTCCACGTTGATGGCACTTCTTCATAGTTGCATTGAGCTCATGATTGGAGGGAACAGGGTGAATAAAAAGCTGCCTTATGTGCCTGCCGTCCGCTGCTGTATGTTCTGCTACACATAGTAACAGCAGTTGTCAGGGATGGGGACGGCTACTGCCGTTTTTTCATACATTATATATACACACACATATGCACACACACACACACACACACACACACACACACACACACACACACACACACACACACACACACACACACACACGCACATGCACACACATATGCATACATGCATACACACACATGCACACACATGCATACATGCATACACACACATGCACACATACACACACATGCACACACACATGCACACACACACACACACATGCATAAATGCATACACACACATGCACACATACACACACATGCATACACACACATGCACACATACACACACATGCATGCATGCATACACACACACAATGCAAACACACACACACACACACACACACACAAGGCACACAATGCACACACACACACACACAGGAGACAGGGACCGGAGCAGAAGAGGGGCAGGGACTGGAGCAGGAGGGGGGCAGGGACCGGAGCAGAAGGGAGACAGCGATCGGGGCAGGGACCGGAGCAGAAGGGAGGCAGGGACCAGAGCAGAAGGGGGCAGGGACCAGGGCAGAAAGGAGACAGCGATCGGAGCATCACACACACACACCCCACCTTCTGTCTGGCAATGACGGCTCTGTAGGGAACCGGCTGCAGACCCATTGGATGGGAGCGGTCACGTGACCGCTCCTCCGCTTCCCCTTACTAACTGACAGCACTTTCCAGTGAACTGGACGGCTACTGCCGTTTTTTCCTGGCGTGCACAATTGGCGACTTCAGCGCTGAGAATTCAAGCATACATGCCGAATACCACACTTTGCCCTTTCCTGCATATGCCGAACCTAGAAACATGGCGAAATTTAAAAAAAACACGCTTCACGCCAACACATTGGCGGGATGCTGCCGCCTAGCAAATCTCCTGGCGAAAATTTCAAATTTCGCCACTCAAGGAAGCCTCTGTGCATACGGGAAGCAAATTCTGCCGAATACATGCCGAATGGCATGTATTCGGACGACTCTGCATAGGCCCCTAATTCTGCTATCAAGCAATTCATTTCTGAGATATATCTGCGCGAGGCAGTGGATATTCACACTCGAGTGGAAATAGCGCCACATGAATATTCACACTCATTTCCTCCACGTTACTCCATTTTTATGCAGTTGCTAAGTTAAACTGGCTTTTTAGACTTTACTAACCAATCTGGATACTGCAGAAAAAGGATCCTTGATAAACGAACTACATATATGTACATATAGGTACCTATAATGTATTGTATGTACATGATTCATTCTGTTGACCCCCCCCCCACCCCCCAGACTGGTCAAAAAGGGCCGTTGAAAATACCCAATTTTGTTGCATATTGGAGTTTACAAAACGCAACAGATTGTCAGTTTTGAGTTGGACGCGCATGTGTGTGGAAGCGCTGATCCATAGTTATTTGATCTGCACATTGATACTTCCGACATAGTTGGTGTGTTCTAGAATAATTTACTGTAACTGTTGCGCGTCGGTTATCTTGCTGATGATGCTTGCTGCGCACTTTTCTGCATTTTTCGTTTGTTTGCACATTTTTTTTAAATTTTCGTTTGTCTGTCCACATTTTTTTCATGTAGAGAAAATGCAGGGAGCTCAGGGACCATGGAATATGCAAAAAATGAAACACAAATAGATAGTGCAATACTGTGTGATAAAATGATGGAATAAATGAATGAAACACCTATTGAGTGCACACTCACACTTTGACAATGGTTAGTAGGCAGTGAACCCTTCCAGGGTAATCTCTGAGTGCTGGTAGAAGACTTGACGATGATGTCATCAGTCCTAATCGTGTGTCAGCTCCCAGGTACCATGCAAATGTATACACAAGAAGAGGCAGACTAAGTGTAGGGAGTAAAACAATTTAGTGGTTACATTCAAACATTAAAATGGCAACTCACATTTGACCCCCATACACAGTTCGTTGTACAAAGTCCGCCCTTGTGGATACCGGTGATCTGAAGCTTCTCAAGTGGACGCTGCTCACTTCAGCAGCTGGTGCGCATGCAGCTGCCAGTGTGAGCTCTCTGCTCATGCGTCCTTTGTTGGAGGTGTCGGCCACAGGATGTGACGTCACTGACCGGGTTCCGTCAAGAATGATTTACTGTAACTGTTGCGCGTCGGTTTTCTTGCTGATGATGCTTGCTGCGCGCTTTTTTGCATTTTTCGTTTGTTTGCACGCTTTTTCAGAATTTTTGTTTGTCTGTCCATGGTTTTTTCATCGCACATATTTGTAGTTATTGTAGGTAGTTGCGCGTTAGCTGGCATACACAGTAAGGAAGGACACGCGCTTTGCGCGTTAACTTTGCGCAATGTCAAATGTTAACTTGATGGAGTCTTGTCTGGAGTTTTCTGTCGGCCGTTGTTTCAAATCTTACGATAGGCTAAAAGAGGCTTTGGAAACATTGTGTAAGCGACCCCATCAGCTGTTTTCTATTCATTCAAGCTGGAAATTTACAAAAAGCAACGATCGTCTCGTTTATACAAAAATTAATTACCGATGCAAAAATGGTATTAAATCGCTGCCGAAAGAAAAGGGATTGCGACCCAACCAAAGTTATTTTGGGCTAGGATGTCAGAGTGAAATTGTGGTTGTTTACGACAAGGTAGTCGATAAGCTATCAAAAAAGCTTGCTTGGGGCACAATCATGAAGTTTCTCCGTCCGTATATTTGTTTTATCCGGAGCAAAGGCGGCTGACCGACGAAGCTGCCACTTGTGAGTAATGCCTCAGCCTTGCGTGCTAATCAGAAGTTAGTTGCTGAACAGGTGCAGACTATATTCGGCAAACAGGCGACTTTGAGCGACATTTACAATTGCATTGTTAAGAATCGCAAAAATTTGGCACTGTCTGAGGTAGAAAAAGTGGTTGATTTTCTTGACAACGCTCATCTAAAGGACCCAGATGCTTATCTGAAAATCATAACCGACGATGCTACTAACTTTGTTGATGTGATTTTCTATCAATCTGGTGTAATGCGAAATTGATATAGTCAGTTTCCTGAACTTGTGGACCTTGATGGCACGTATTGGCTGAATGACTCGAGATGTTTTATACCTATTTACTGTGCTGGACAGGAATGGCATTAGTAGGGTTGTTGCATGGTGTTTTCTTAGTATGGAAACGCGAGAGAATGTCAGGTTGTGTTTTGAACAATTTCTAACGTCTAGTGAGTCAGTTGTTGGCAAAACTACCGTTGTTCTTCTGGATAAAGATTTTGTGTCGGTAGATTGTACCCCCAAAACTTTTTTAAATGCCGACGTCCTTTTGTGACAAGTGCACGTGGAGAGAAATTTTAATTTGCTGCTTAAAGGATTGCATCTTAATAATATGGAGGTGTCTGCGCTCAGCATGGCAAACGTTAGCATTGAGTCCTTGAAAACGTGCATTCTGAAATGCCGGAAAACTCTCTTGTTTATCCATGATTCCAGTTTGTTTGATGAAGCTTGGTGCAACTTTTTTTCTGATGCCTTGGTACCCGCAGACTTCAAAATCCTTTTCACAAAAAATTGGTACAGTTGTCGGAAAAAGTGGGCATACACTTCACAAAAACCTAAAAACGTTTAAGGTGAATGATACCAACCGAATTGAAGCTCAGAACAAGCACATAAAAGATGTGGTACGCAAATACTTGTGCATGTTTGAATGTCTGAAAGGATCGTTTACTTTTTGTAGCTTGCATAAGTTCAATGTGGACCATCGTGATTATTTAAGCAAGTGCAAACAATTATCCTCGAAGCGAGTACCGATGCGGTTGTTGACGTTTTTCCCGACTTTGCCTCTGTGCACATTTTGCAACAGTATCGTGTTTTTAGAGAAAAAGAGTCACGATTTTCGTTGTGTGTGGATGCTAATGGGGCTAGGGTTACGTTTGGTTCAGTTGATCATTATTTAACGGCGATTATTTCTCAGTTTGTTGGTGTGAATTTTTCAGTCAATTGAATCTTCCTTGTAAGCATGTTTGCTGCTAGGGACCACCTAAACTTGTCGCTTATTGATGTGGCTGTTGTTTCGAATCGTTTCAAATGGCAAAATTATTCCACTACCATTTTGTCTAATTTTCTAAACCCGTGAAGGAAAACAGCATTGTGACTGCTGCTAAAAAGGACAAACCAAAAACCCCCTTGACTGTTTCGGAAAAGTATTCCAGGATTTCTTCAGTGTGCAAGCGTATTTGTGACATAGCAAGCAAACTCAGTAACAAAGCTTTTCATTGGAAGTTGGCTTTTATGCTGCAGATTTTCTTGAGCTGGAATGAAGAAGGCTTTCCATCACCAGTTTCACCTTCGCAACAAAAACCCGATTTAAGCCAAATTTTCTTTCGTAAGCAACATAAAAGGGGGTTAACTGCTTCTCAACGATCATACAAGCTTTTCAACTAATGCTTTTTTCAAGTAGCTGTGAGCCTGTTGTGCAGATTATACCTTTTGAAAACACGTATGTTACTGTGAAGACCAGTGGAGCCAACACAATTAGTTTGTACTGTGGCAAATAGCTGGATGTGGCTAATAGTGACAATCCTGGGAATAGGTTCATAAGTTTGTACACCAGGGCTGCTTCCTTGAATCGCCTGGTTCGTGCATTGAATTTATTGCCTGGCCCACAACTGGATCAAACTGTTCTCGGGAACAGGCACTAATGGCTGTAGCATGTGCGGTTGGATTTATGTAGAGGGGCTGATTCAAGTTAAAAAGTGTATAACCTAGGCAAAAAATTATCTGAATATGCCTTTCACTGCTTTAGGCACTCTAATTTTTTAATCTTTCCATCGCCGAAAAAATGAGAGGATATCACAACTTAGTTCAGTTAGAGTAGCACTTTTCTACATTTGCAAACAACTTGATACGGGCTTGTTAAAAATGATTAACTGCCACATGTGTGATGATTGGTATGACCCAGAATGCACAGATGTGCCTCCTACATCCCATCCTATTTGGCATGATTTGAGCTACCCATGGGTATACAAATTTTGCAGTGATGAGCCTCCCGCTAAAAAATTGAACCATCCTGTGCCCTGCTCCCCTACACTAGATTTGCCGCTATTTGCTCAAGCGGGGATATTTACAGCTGCTGGCAAAACTATAGTGATGCAAAACACTTGCAGTATTGACACTTGCTTTACCCTTTCATGTGCTTAATATTTAATCATCGTGGGCCTTAGAAATGTACTTTTTATCGCATGCAAATAATGGGGGAAGTTTTATCTCTGGCAAGAATAGGTCGATTCAGTGAAACCAAACTGCGCTGGTTGAATCACATAAGAAAAACCCCTGTAAGAAATGTGATTGACGTGTGGGGCGATTTGGATAACAATTTTACTTCATTTTTTCATGATTTAGTTCAGACAAAAGTTTACAGCATTTGCACAAATTCTGTGTACAACTTTTTGGAATATGAAAACATTGAAAAGGGTATAACATTCAATCGTCAAGTCACCAACCCGTTCCAAGGCACTTTAGAAAATGCAGTGCAGCAGTGGGCTGAACCTTACTCAGCAGAATGCCAGTTCTTTTTTCCTGAATCTACAACGTGGTGAAATTACCATTGATTTAACTAGAAGCTGCCACGGGAAAAGTGGGAACTCCCACCGTGAAATAATTTTATAAATGTCACCTTTTCTGCTTTTACGACTGGTGATTTGTGCTCATTGAAAGATGTTTTTCCTGAACAGTTAGAATTTTTGGGCGCTACGTTTCAATTCGTAGGAACTGTGCATCACAGTACAAATCATTTTCTCAGTTCGGTTGTTTTCAAAGGTTCGCGGTTATATTATGATAAGTCCAAAACGCTGTCCAAAACTCCATGGGAAGAGCGGGCCTCCATAGCAGTTTATCTAAAGTCGGAAATTTTGCATTGATTTTGGCGGTACCGAACTAAGCAGGCACATGGTTTGCACACACCTTTTTTTGTTCAGATTTTTTAGTAGGAATTTTTATCAGCATACAGCAACTTCCTAAAACTTGAGTTGGGGCATGTTGACTTTGATGCTGATTTAAAAAAACGTAAAAAGAAAAACTCAATGTGCAGAAACATCTCAAAACCTGCGTAGGGGCTCATTGATGCGGAATTCTCTTTTGCGCCTACTTTTGCTTCGCCTCTTGCTATTTTTTTTGTGCTTAGTTCATTAATATGTGTTGAGTTTAAGAGAAAAAACGAAGAAAAAAAATTTGGTTTTGTGTGCATGCTATTTTTTTTTTTTTTTAATTCAACATCAATGTGCAGAAACATCCCGAAACTTGATTAGGGGCTCATTGGTGTTGAATTCACATCCTGCACTTGCTTCGCCACATGCTAATTTTTTTTTGCGCTTCATTTATCAATAAGTACGCATTTTTAGTATCTATTTCTGCTGAATTATGACTTTCGCTTACTTCTACATTCTTTCTATCGTTTTTGTTAAGTTGGAGAAAAAGATTTGAATACAAAAAAACATAAAAACAACAAAAATAAAGTTTTCGTTTTGCTCGCTGTTATGATGACTTGTTTTGTTGTTGTCATTGAATGTTATTTGTTAAATGATTTTAGATGTGTTCCTAATCTTTTCAGATAAATAAAAATTACGGAAACACGAAAAGTATAAATTCCAAAAATAATAAAAGTTAAAAAACAAAAAAAATGTTTCCAGGTCACTAGCTATTCAGTCTCAAAATGTAGCTCAGCTGTATTTCGAGTGTTCAGAAAAATGTCCATCAGGCGACCATCTATATTTATGTGTCATTTATATTGTACTTGTTAATTTAAGTATTGATCATCAGCTGTCCTCTTTTTCTTCTATACTTTCCACTCGAATGTGAATAGGCATGTGGCGTTATTTCCACTCGAGTGTGAATAGCCAGGTGGCACTATTTCCACTCGAGTGTGAATAGCCAGGTGGCGCTCTTTCCACTCGAGTGTCAATATCCACTGCCTCTGCGCGATGTGTTGTGGAACCAGCGCAATTGGGCTTATCATGATTGTTATATCCATGATAAAATGTGGAGATTGCAGAGATTTTGTCCATCCCAAGTAAGTCTACATATTATTAAATGATTATATATTGTCTAATACCGAATTTAAAATGTAATGTAACTATAATATTGCGTTTATAACAAAGAATACAGTTTAAACATTTATTTTTTTAAGTGACGTTTTAAAGTCCAAGTCTTAGAATCTGTGCAATTCTTTCCGGCGTGAGCTGAAAAAAATCAGTTAATTGCGATCAGTGGATGCAGGTCCCAGCAGCATGGATCGTCCATGTACCTGGCCTTTATATTCAAGCATGCTCTTCCTTAAGAGACAGATGACTCCAGCAGTGACCGACTCAAATCTAGAACGGCCATCAACATCATTAGAATCCCAACGTTATACGGCCTAAGCACCATCTGTGCATACTCCGATAACTCTTTCCCAGGGCAGGGCATAGAAGATGCTTCTGAAGTGGTCCAGGATGCGTTTCTGTATTCACTGACATCCTTGGACACGTCTGTCACGGGAGACCAGGACTAATACAAGGCATCAATATCGCCAGACAGAACACGAGAGTTTATAACATTTATTTATTGGAAAAGTATATCTACAACTATACAAAACACACAAACATCACACATACCCAACTAGGGGATACCTTGCATACCTAGTTGCAGGGACCTTTCCTCTGTTCTCTCTTCTTGCCCAGGGCTTACAGGACTGGTTTTCAGGCCTGAGACCAAAACTGGACTGGACACTGCAGTTTTTTCTTGTCACAGCCACACCTCTGTAACTATGCAGGCTGTCTGCTAGGGGTCTCCCCACCCCTCCTTTTTATACACTTAAAACATAATATTGCAACACTCCATGCCAGGTGTTGCCAACATGCCCAGGCACTGATTGGTGGGTAGAACTGGAGCATAACATTTGCAACATATGAAGGAAGGATACAGGGAAAGGTCACAGACCAAGTTGCAACAATTCTCCTACAAACATATTAACAAGATACAGGTGATGAAGGCAGTGCACTGCCCAAGATGCCGGAGGAGGCTTACGGCTGCATAAAAACAATTTATTTCATAAGGGGATCAAACATATCCCCCAACAGTAGGTAACACACCTATGCGTTTCGGGCCTTCATAAAGGGCACACGGCCCGAAACGCGTAGGTGTGTTACCTACTGTTGCTGTTGGGGGATATGTGTGATCCCCCTTATGAAATAAATCGTTTTTATGCAGCCGTGATCCTCCTCCTGCTTCTTGGGCTGTGTACTGCCTTCATCAGCTGTATCTTGTTTCCCTGTCTTGGTGGATTGCACACCGCTGAATCACTGCTTTGGGACCACACCAGTGGAACTTTGGAAGCTAACAGTGAGTTATGCCTGTGGTTTTCCATATCCTCATTCTTTACTGTATGGGACAATCTATGTGCAGTTTTTGTGCAAGGGAACACTAGGTACTAGTCCCCCATCCCTATTAGGGAAGACATTTCATAATATACAGTTTTAAATGGAATGGTCCTAGCGGAGATCTTTATTTCTCTAAAGGACTTGTTCACACGCCACAACGTCTGCTTCGATAGATGTGGAGGACGCTGTAATTGAAATGATGGCTTGCAGCGACCCATCGGCCAAAAAGAAAAAAAAGGTGGCAGCGAATTCAATAAGGAAATGATTGCTCTGGAGTCTGAAAAACAGAAAATTATATCCAATGTGTTCCATGGCACTTCATATTCGGACATGGATTTTCTGAAGCCTGTTAACTATTTTAAGGAACATAACTCCTGCCAGAAATTTGAGACTGAGACAGGAATTGCAAGGCTGTGTCTTAAGGGAAGTAGAAGAGTAGATTTTTTCTTCTGTTTGTGTATTTTTTAAGCCCAAAATGTTAAAATCGGTATTATGTTTTTTTTACAGAAAAGTTCAGTTTGCATTTTTATTTTTAATGTGTGAATAAATAATTTATTTTTCACAATATGTATGTGCAATTGTTTTTACAATCAAAAGGTGTTAAGTATGTATAAATTGCAATACAATTGTTTAAACGAACTTGCAATTTCATCATTAAAAAAAATAAGATGTAATACTAAACTTTTATTAAATATTAACAATTTTTAAAAAATCAACATTATTCGTAAAGTTCAGACACTCACACATGCCCCTTATAGATCAAATTATTCGTAAAGTTCAGACACTCACACATGCCCCTTATAGATCAAATGTACATATACCATACCTATTTTATCAACTGTAATGATACAAAACGGTCTTAAAATAAAATTATTACAGGTTGTGCATGTATTCGTTTTCCATAAATGAAGCCAGATAGCACTGATAATCATTATAATATAAAGCGTCCCCCCCCCAGCCATCAGTGGTGGGGGGAGGGAGATCTCCTGACCGGGGGGCTGGCCTCCTCCTCTCAGGCACGCCCCCAAACCTTTCCCCTGGCGTAAGGCCTATTTAAGGCCCGGCTGGCAGGGAGCGCAGCCTGTTTGCTGCCCGCCAACTATTTCCTCTCCATGCTGTACAGGTTATAAGGTAACATGACAATTGTGCTGCTACATGTGATGTGCGGCCCTTCCCAATGCTCCCCCTCCTACGCTTACCGAACTTGCCCGCTCGCGGGCGGTGCGTTCGGGGGAGCTGGGGAGGGACATGCATGCGCAGGGAGAGGATGCTGACTGGGGTTTCTGGTTTTGGTCGGCCATGTCAGTGCCGTTAAAGGGGGGTGGGGAGAGGGGGAGATTAATATTTATTATTTATTCATCAGCAATGGCAAAGGATTTTGGTGGGGTTGGTTGGAAGAGGGGGAGATCCGACCGGAGCATGGTCAGAGCAAACAGTGCGGTTCCTTCCCGGTCGCTACCTCCCGGGACTTCCCCCTCCGCCCCTGATTCCCGTGGTTGCTTGGCCAGGGTGGGAAATGGGCTCGGGGCACTGAGCGTGTCCCGCACACTCCCGGAGGCAGCCATCCCGGTCCTTCCTCTCCCCCCGCCCCCCCCCCCCCACGCAGCCTCTGCGGCGTTTAGTTGGGTTATGGGCCACATGTGATGTTTTTCCCAGGAAGGAGGTTCTTGGGGGGCGCCTCCAGCCATGTAGCACGCTCGGCTGCCCATCGCCTCCCTCCTACCCCCTCCCCGCATGCTCCAACCGGAGTTGGGTGGGTCCACACAGTGTGGTTCCATCTCCTGGCCACTCGTACCCAACCCTCCCTCACCTGCCTTCCTCACCTCCTGCACACATTGGTTCACGTGACCTACCATTTGGCGCGCTCTGAGGCCTATAGTGCCATAGCTGATATTCAAGATCACCTTGCCATCCCTCTCCTGGCCGCAAAGCTGTGGGCGGGCGAGAGGGGAAGTGGGGCACGCCGCGGTCCTCTATTGCGCAGGCATGGGCACACCCCATCTAGACCATCCATCCCCAAACCTAGCATGTTTTGTTTGGTTTTGGTGTGGGTTGTGGGAAATAATGGAGTTGTCAGCATGGTGTTTTGTTTTGGGGGCCATGTTATTCGGGGGATCATTGCAGGGGGCATGTATTGGCTGTTGCTGAGGGGAGGGAGTTTTGACGGAGTGTTTGTTGTAGATTGGATTGAAATGGCAGGGGAGCTAGGGTTTGAAGTATGCTCACCCTTGGGGTTTCTGTCCCTACGTTGTGCAGGCTTTGGCACACTCCTCCCAACCCACCCACCCACTTACCTGGCATAGCTGTTGTTGGTTTTGATGTAGGTGGTCAGCCAGATAAAAATTGCCAGCATGGCATTTGTTTTAGGGGGCCATGTTATTCAGGGGATCATTGCAAAATGGCATGCATTCATTGTTACTGGGGGGGGGGGAAGGTTTTGATGGAGAATGTTTGTTATAGATTAGCTTGGAATAGCGGGGGAGTTAAGATTTGAAGGTAGACTCACTCTTGATATGTCTGTCCCTCGTTGTGCAGGCTTCGGTACATCCCTCACAACCCATCCACCCACCTGGCATGGTTGTTGTTGGTTTTGTTGTGGGCCAGATTAAATTGCCAGCATGGTGTTTTTGTTTAAAGGGGCCTAGTATTTGCAAAGGTTCATTGCAAAGGTCATGCATTAACTCGTGCTGGGGGGAAATGTTATGATGGAGAATGTTTGTTATAGAATAGGACGGAGGTGGTAGAACAAGATGGCCGCATACAGTGGTTGCAGGCGGTGTTTGGCACAAAGGGCCCCCGCTAGGGTCGCAACATTCCGGGTGACAGGTGAGGATCCCAGCTTCAACAACGCAGAACTGGCAATGGTCGAAGACGAGGCTCGGCCCAGTTCACCGCTTAAGTCGCGTCCCCCTGCGATGCCAAGGATAGGTAAGAAACCTATGCTGGTTAAAAAGGGTCGGCTGCGTGACAGGATAATTGCATTTAGGAGGTGCAATGGAGGAGTCCCAAGTAGCGCAGCATATTTGCAGCTAGCGGTTCCAGAGTCGTGCAGGCCCTGGATCCGGCGTCATACAGCGCAGCAGACAAAACAAGGTTCACTGCAGCGTTAAAGGTTTTCAAGCCTCAGGCGTCTGCCTCCTTCACAATCCCCGTAGGAATGGTAGTCAGGACAGGAGCCCCTGGCGCAGCGTTAGAGGTAGCAGCAGCATGGGGGGCACTTAGTAAGGCCACGGGGACCTCCCTAGGGGGGGCCAGGCACATCATCCAAGAAGTAGCTAGTTTTGCTGGGGCAGCAGCGCCGGAACACACTGCGGCCCCGGCAAAACCCCAGCCCTACCAAAAATACCCCAACCCCACCCCGGCAACCACCAGCCCAACCCCGGCTAGTCTCAGCCACTTAATCCACGGAGGGGGCCACTGGCGTGGGAGCTGCCCCATCATCGGCAGGAGGGGAGCAGTCTCAGACGGTGCTTTTACGAACGCAAATTTATGTCTTGCCAGTGCGTTGGGCACCCATTTAACAAAAGAGAAGAGGCAGGGGACTACGTAGAGCTCCTATCCATGCTCCAGATAACAAGGAAGCACTGGCGCGATCATCTAAAAAAGGGGACGCAAGGAAAAAATGTTGCGAAACGTCTCTTCCCGCGCACATTTTACAATTGGTCACTCGCATTTAGAATCCTACAGTGGGTGATCGGGTAGAAGGCCCCCCCCATTTATGTTCAGCACTGTTTAAATACATGGATATGATTGGGCATGTCCATCAAAGGCAAAGTGGTATGGGCTGGTGGGTATATGATGTAAAATTCAGGGAACAATAGCGTTGAACAAAGGTAAGATGTCATGGGACATGAAGGATGTGGAACTATGGATCGATTGGGTTGTGGCAGACAAGCCGGCGCCTTTTCAGGGGGTCTAGCGGTGGTCGCCAGGCGAGCACCTTGGGCAAGCAGGGAGAAAGTAAGGCTGGGGTTTGCTGGGCGTTCAATGATTTCTGGTGCACATACTGTACAGCAACTGCTGCTTCAAGCATCGGTGGGGTGCTATCCCCACGCAAAATGTTTTATGAGAGACGCGGTTCCAGAAGGGCAGGGCTGAAGGCTGAGCAGGAAGGCTATATAGTATATTTTTTATATTTCAGATACTTATATGTTTGCTTTTTTAGTTATATTTACAATAAAATAGATGTAAGAAAGATTCTAGATGTGTTCATGCACAAAATTCTGTTTTTCTTCTTCTTCTTTTTCCCTTTTTTCCACACATATTGAGAAATATTCTTATAGCCATAATTGGTATTGTCCATTATTTTTAGATTCAAGTATATTGTCGTTTTTCACTTAGAATGATCATGATCTCCTTTGGATGGTGTGAGATGTTGGCCACACAATATAAATAAAAGATAGACTTGTGTGTAACAATTTCATTAGAGATAGAAGATGTCTTGTATTGTATCTGGCGATCAAATAGTATATATATGCATGTTATGATGCGTCAGAATGTTGTAATATACTCGTATACAGTGCTCCCATTGGATAGGCACAGACCGATCATGGGGCTCATAGGTGGAACCATCGACCAAGTCAGAAGCGCCCTGCTGTCGCCACCCACCAGCACTCGATCTGCACTCCAGATTCCCCTTAATTCGGTGAATTTCAGCCGTGCCGCGATACCGGAAGTGAGACGCCGGTGAACCGGAACTGACGCGACGGGAGAGTCGGGCAGAGGGAGTGAGGATTGGGACACAGAGTTCGCTTTTCCTATGTGTCTGGTACAAGTTTTATTGATGTAAGCATACACCCTTTTTTTTTTTAGCAATTAAAGTGTTTATATTTTGTACGGTACACACTATGTCTGGCTTTCCATTCTCCCATATATATGGCTGATACCTTAGCAATCTGAGAGAATCAAAGTATCCCCGGGAACCCTGAGAGATAGAGAGAAAGAGAACCTGCACGAATTTCCACACTACCCACATTAGTTTGGGTTAAATGCTCGTGATAAAGAGAGAATTAAACTACAAATCAAGCGCTCAACCTATTGTTAATGTGGTATGTACAATATTCTTAATAATATACAATAAATTATTAAAAAATGATAAATAAAAATGTGACAGAAAATATATCCAAACTATTCAAGGATACACAATTAGCACAAAAGCCCAACAACCACCAAGATAAGGGAGGAGATGAGGGAAGATAGGGGGCTGCCTAGGACTGAATATCAAGCCTTTCCATAAAGCTATACAAAAACTGATAATATAGAGAACAAAGTCCTTGGCGCACTATCAAGTGCATAAACCTGATATAATGTTCCTGATTCTGTGTCTGAGAGGAACAGTTCGTAGATTTTCACAGGTGGTCCTCTTGATTTTCTCACGATGGTATCTGAAATCAGAGGACAAGAGACCATTGCGCAGTACCCTCTGGTCGTGGGGATCTCATCCACACCGCTGCTAGCTACTTACATCTAACCAGATGAAGGCAGACCTTGAAAGGTATCTTTAGCTGGTGGTCTTGATTGCTGAAAGAGTTGGATTAGGGTCTTCAGATATATTTCGCCCGCTCCACACAGATCAACCGCAATGCCCAATTGCATATAGGAAAATAAAATTGCCAATGGTGTAGTACAGTACAATTTATTAAAACATTAAAAGATCAAAACAGCTAGTGCACTCACATGCTTGATGACCTTACTACACGTATTACAACGTGCCGTCCGCAGGCTCGAGGGGCTGTACCGTGGTGTGTATGGAGGCTGGATCCCGCATGTACCTCTTCCTTGTGGCCGCAACTCAGAGCGCCAGGTCCACCTCAGATGACGTCACCGTCCACTGCACCCTCCTCAGCTGGTTCGAGCACGCAGCAATGCGTGCAATCTAAGCTCCACCCTACGCGCGTTTCGTGACTCCTGACGTCACTTCCTCAGGGGTATGGAGCTTCAGTGCTAGAATGGGCTATTTAAGCATACAGAATGCCAGATCGAGGGCCCTGATAGGATAATTGATTCTTAAAGGGGCATCTGGCTACGTAAAAATGACTAGTGCTAGTTATTATGATACACAATTATGACCGTAACACTAACTTATCGCATAATTACAGGTATTCCATAGAACATCCAAAAAATGCAATAATTCTACAGTCAATTATACAATAATGCAGTAAAAATACAGAGAATACAATAAAAAATATAATAACATGCAATACATTTAATAATTAATTTATGCAAAACCTGCTGAAAAGAATTCTACTAAAAAAACATTAGCAGGGACCATATATCATGCGGATTGGACTAGAGAACAGAGGATTACAGAGGATGAGATTGGCTAGGGACTGCCTTTATTAGTATTTATACCCAGTCAGCTGTCTCTTAGAAAAGATGCCAAATCGAACTCAATATTGAGACCTCTAGGAGTCAATGTTTTTAGGGGATTTTAGGGTTTTTAGGGATTCCAAAGATCCTTATGCGGCACTGCCATGGGTACTAGGTTCGCCCCTAGTTATGCTAACATTTGTTGGCATCAAGTCACCATAATCCGAGATGGATTAACAAGATACCGAAGGGCCAGTTTTTAAGAACAAAACGTAATTGCTCTCAAATTGAGGTGTTTAATGCACAAGCAGAGGATCTAAGGGATACATTTATAGATAGGGAGTATAATTACACCAAGGTGACGAGGGCATTGGAAACTGTGAGGAATATCCAAAGAGATGATTTGATAGTGATGGATAAAACTAAAAGTAATAGATCACCTGTAGATAGTGAGTTCATCCCATTCATCACAAAATATAATGCGATGGCTCCGAAAATTACCCAAATAATTAAAAAAACATTGGGGAATCCTACAGGGGGACATGGCACTCAGCACAATATTACCAAAGAGTCCACAAATAGTTTTTAAAAAGGCTAATAACCTCAAATTACAACTTTCTCCAAGTTGTCCATTCGATGTAGCTAAGAAATCCAATACCACATGGTTGAAGGAACTAAATGGGTTCTTCAAATGTGGCAAGTGTATTGGTTGCAAGTATAGCTCAAAATGTAGAGATTTTAAATCCAACATCACAGGTAGACCATTAAAACGACGCTTTGCAGAACACATTTACAACATAAAAAGGGGTCTTCAAAGGCGTATGCGCAACGGACTGGGAGATGGCAGCTTAAGCTGAGAGCTCCTCCGATCCCCAGCGCATTTATATAAATAAATACAATAAAAACTCCCCCAAACTCGGCGCAAAACATACCCTCAGCAGCATTAAAGCGGCGGCTATGCCAATAACTCGGGCCACGACAAAAAGCACTAAGAGAAAGTCCCTGGATCTGAGATCTTATTTCTGGCACACAGAGCAAGTAAAGGCCAGATACGAGATGGCCATGTCTGCAGGTGGGAGTTCTGACACAGACTCCACGCAGGGCAGGGGAGACCCAGAGGAGGAAGCGGGGCTGCAGCCCATCCTAAGGAAGGACATGACTAAGTTCCTAACTGAAATAAAAGACTTTTTCCGTAGTGAAATAGATGGGTTGCGCAAGGACATACAGGGAATAGGAGAATGCACCCACGAGCTGGAGCAGCAGATGGATGTCTCTATTAAGTGTCACCAGCACACGGGGCAAGAATTAATCCACATAAAACAAAGGCTGCTTGAACTGGAGGAGAAGCAGGAAGACGGGGAAAACAGAGACAGGAGAAACAATCTACGGCTGAGAGGCTTACCTGAGGAGGTCACGGACATCGAGTACTTTGTGGAGAGGTGGATGGAGTCCCTGTTGACAGATAAATCCCCTTCCGAGCTCCAACTGGACAGATGCCACCGTGCCTTGCGGGAGAAACCTCTTCCCAACAATCCCCCGCGCAATGTCATCCTGCGCATCCACTATTTTAAAATAAAAGAGGCGCTTAGTAAAATCAAAAGGGCATCCCCCACACTCCAGTTCGAGGGAGTGAAGCTGTCGGTATATCAGGACATATCCCCCACTACACTAAATAGAAGACGGTCACTGCAACCCCATACAAAAATACTGAGAGAGAGGGGCATACGTTATAGATGGGTTTTCCCCTTTGGACTCCTCGTTATTAAAGATGGCAAAGCCCACAGCATACGGCATTTGGATGAGGGGGCAGCACTCCTACAAACCCTAGGAGTTAAAGACAAGCTCCCGCAGCAACCAGAGAAACGCCCGACTGCAGAAACCTCCTGGACACGAGTGAGCAGGGCGGCCGAGAACACGAAGACCAACAACAAAAACAAACCCTGAGGTCGGGAGGGTGGATCGGACTGGATATTGCCCCCCAGTTATACCCCTGATGCTCCTGGATGTCCAGGCAGCACGTTGCCCCCTGGATATAACGGATCCTGGCTGAAGGGACAAAGTTTCTTTTTCCAACCTGTTGCTGCAGTTTGAAGCAGCTTTCAAGCCATCCTCCTGTGACTTCAAAGCCGGCGGTCCCCTGCTAGCAGCATGAGAAACATTGTGTTCCAGCACAGGGATAATGGCCTCCAAGAGGGCGCCTCCTGCATCTACATCGTGGTGTCGGGGAAGATGCGGGAGTTTCTCGTGGGTAAACATGGCGCCCCTGCAAATGGCGCGAACAGACTGCTGCCAGGCAAGTGAGCGGAAGGGGAGGAGGCGGAGTTCCGGGAGGAGAGGAGGAAGGCCCCACCTACCCGATCCACAGGCAGCAGGATCTGACGTCAGCCGGAGGCAGGGCGCCCGGATGTGACGTCATCGGCGCGCCCGGATATGACGACATCGGCGCGCCACCCGGAAGTGCAGAGGGGAACTGTCGGGGACCCGAGGCAGAGGTACGCGCATTCCTTAGCTGAGGGTCCCGACGGACAGCGGAGGGGGGGGCGGGATGTGGAGACAATGGGGGAGGGGGCCAGAAGAGAGGCTGGGCGGCAAAATATACAAGGCAGCCCCATATAAAAGTAGGTTGCGAGTGCGAAAGCGGCTATCACACGGAGCATTAGGCTCCATATCTGGAGAGTGGAGAAGGAAGGGAGGTGGAAGGAGGACAAGAAGGGGGGGGCAGATGAGGAGAGGACTAGAGGGGGAAGAGAGGGCAAGACGAGTATGCAGAGGGTAGAGAGTGGAAGGAGAGTAGGGGGGGGGGGGGAGAAAAGTAGAAGGGCAGTTTGCAGAGGAGCTTACCGGGGGGGGAGGAACAAAAAGAGACTAGGGAGGGCGCAGTTAGATTGGCGACCGAAAGGAAGGAGGAAGTAAGAACACACATAGGAGGAGTAAAACTACAAAAGAAGGTACATTAAAAAAAAACAAATAACAACACGGGAAAGAGGATAGGCAGTTAAACGAGTTAATACAGGGTTAGCGCAACAGGTTAGTTAACTAATCCATACAAAGGTGTGGAGGGGGAAAGAAGATAAAGTTTTAAGTTGCTGTTTTACAACAAGTTTTTTTTCCCAGGAAAGCTGGGTGGAAGAGTTACGCAATGGCATACACTATAAGAGTATTTAGTTTTACATAGGATAATGCTCCACAGCGCGGGGGGGTAGGAGGTAGCTCCGCTCTCCTGGCGGTAGGCATGGGCCTCAACCACACTGACCAGGGTACATTGGGGTCAGTTGGGCAAGACCCGGGGAATGTGGACTTTCTCCAGAACTGGAGCCTTGCAGTGATGAAGCAGGGTGGAAGCAGGGTCACGGGGTCCCCGGGCACATGAGCTCAGGCCAGCAAGGTCTGGTAAAAGCTCAGACCAATTGATATTGTTGTCTATTATGATGCTGTTTATACTACATGTTGTGTTGTCTCCCCTGTCTGTGTCTGTCGTTGTGTGTATCCCCCTCCCCCTATCCCAACCCCCCACGTGGAGCAACTACAGGAGCATTCGGAGCCACGCAGTCTAATGGCATCTCAGCCATCGTCCGGCAAAATAACCCGTATCAGTGCACAGAATAGGGTAAGCAGATCTATACACACATCACAATGTCTGTAACCTGGTTATCTCAAAATGTGAAAGGCTTTAATAGTCCGCAGAAGCGGAGGGTTGCCTTTGCTGAATATAAGAAAAAGAAGATAGATGTTTTGTTCCTACAGGAAACACACTTCAGGACACAGCCCCAAATATCTAGATGCCCAATATCGGCAGTTTTATTTAGCCTCAGCAAGAGAAAAGAATAAGGGGGTGACTATACTCCTACACAACAACTTCCCATTCAAAATTGATAAGATTAAAAGAGATGTGGAAGGCAGATATCTAATTCTGATAGGGACAATACAAAACAGTA
This sequence comes from Ascaphus truei, assembly GCF_040206685.1. Lineage (NCBI taxonomy): Eukaryota > Metazoa > Chordata > Amphibia > Anura > Ascaphidae > Ascaphus > Ascaphus truei. Next base: position 157,685,831 of record NC_134486.1, on the reverse strand, counting down.
AACTGACATTGGCCTCAATCTATGCCCCGTACGAGAACGACCCACAGTTCTTTAGATCTTTCTTCGCTATCCTCAATAGGATCGCAGAGGGCAGTATAGTACTTGCTGGGGACCTTAATAAACGATTGGACCCAGATATGGACAGAACACAGACGAAACATAGAGACAGAGTGGAAGGGGTCACAGCACTCCGACAGGGAATCAGAGAGAATCAGCTGGTGGATATTTGGAGGGAACAACACCCTGGGGAGCGAAGTTACACATTTTACTAAAACCCACACGACAGCTACAGCAGGATCGACTCTTTTTTGGTGTCAGCTAGACTGGTCCCGAAGATCACTTACTCAGAGATCCATGATATTTCATGGTCTGATCATGCACCAATTGAGCTGAGGTGCTCCCAGATCAAGCTGATCAGCCCTGGAGCAAACTGGAAACTAAATGAGTCTTTATTAAAGATCCCAGAGACCGCGCAACAAATTAAAGCCGAGATCTCCCAATTCTTTAAAGCTAACACCGGCAGTGTGGAATCCCATGTCACCTTGTGGGAGGCTCACAAGGCTACTATGCGAGGGGTCCTGATAAACATAGCAGCGGGTAAGAAAAAAGCGAGGGAAGCTAAAACAAAATTATTAAGGGAGAGGCTCCATGAGCTCTCTATACAGCATACCCAATTCGGGAACGCAGACACATTGAAGGAGTTGAAGGACACAAGAATAGAGCTTAACCTCCTCCTCACTTCCCAGGCTGAGAAAGAACTGAGTTGGACAAAGAGGAATTTTTTTTGAAAAATTGAACAAGCCAGATACCATGCTAGCGAGGAAAATTTGCAATAAACAACGCAACTACACAATACATGCGATTAAGACTAGAACGGGAGAGATAACAGCCAATCCCAAACACATAGTCGAGGAGTTTAAAGAATACTATGCAAAGCTATACGATGGCCAGAAGGTTCGACATAACGCTAAAACAAACAAGGCTTGAGGTGAATTTTTAGCCAAAGCAAACCTACAAAAACTGACTAGGTTGGAGCGGGAGTTCCTAGGTAAGGAGTTCACAGCGGAGGAACTAAAAGAGGTAGTTGTTAACCTTAAAACTGCTAAAGCTCCAGGCCCAGATGGATTTTCTAACTTGTATTATAAAAAATATATAGGAATCCTGTCCCCGCACTTGCTGAGGATGTTCAACCATATTTTGACAGGAGGCTCCTTCTCAGACATGATGCTGCAAGCGTCCATCTTAGTGATCCATAAACAGGGCAAGGATCCCACCAATTGTCCAAGCTATCGGCCAATATCTTTGATTAACTCAGATATTAAAATTTACTCCAAATTACTGGCCAATAGATTGAGTTCGATTCTGCCTAGGCTGATTCACCCAGAACAGGTTGGCTTTATCGCAGGTAGGCAAGCGGCCGATAATACCAGAAGGATAATTGATACTATAGATTACATAAATGCCAACAAGATCCCGGGGATGATTGTAAGCCTAGACGCAGAAAAAGCCTTTGACAGAATCGACTGGCCATACCTGGATGCCACGCTTACTGCTTTTGGAATGGGGGACACGGTGATACGGGCAATCAGAGCGCTGTACACTAATCCAACAGCGCGGGTAATCCATCAAGGATACCCGTCAGACTCGCTGCAAATTAAAAGTGGTACAAGACAGGGCGGCCCCCTTTCGCCACTGTTGTTCTCCTTATGCATGGAACCACTTGCGAACCACATTCGTAGTAATAAAGACATCACGGGAATCCATATACAGTCGCAGGAGTACAAAACCGCGTTATACGCTGATGATGTTATCCTGACACTGTCAAAGCCCCTAATCTCCTTACCCAACCTCTTTGACCTCTTGGACAGATTCAACTCAGTTTCGGGGTTTAAAATCAACCAATCAAAATCAGAGGCGCTAAGCCTGAACATCCCCAAAACTACCGAAAAACTAGTAGAGATTAACTTCAATCTGAATTGGCAACCCAAGATGATTAAATACCTGTGAGTTAATCTCACGAAGGAGGTCAAATCACTATATAAGGCAAATTATCCCAAACTCTTACAATCTTTGAGAAAGGAGCTGAAGGAATGGGCGACGTTCGATATTTCCTGGATTGGAAGAATTTATAGCGTAAAGATGAACCTTCTGCCCAGACTCTTATACCTTTTCCAGACACTCCCCATACCCATAGATAGAGCGGAGATCAGTGACTTGCAGGCTGAGATCTTTAAATTTATCTGGCACAATAGGAAAGCTAGGATACCAGCAACAACACTGATTAAACCCAAAACAGCAGGCGGATTGGCGGTACCTTGCTTGTTCTCATATTACAGAGCGGCACAATTGAGCCAAATTATCCAATGGCACGTAGATCCAGAGCGCCGTAGATGGGTGAAGCTGGAGAGTGAGCTGTGTGCCCCATTGGATATTCACAATCTGATTTGGTACCCAAAACTTAGGTAAAAGAAAATCTCGAGACCGCTATCCTCAATAACTAACTCACTCTCGATTTGGGAAGCCACTAAATTTAAATGCGCCTTAACCAAGAGATACTCCCTGATGACACCATTATTTGGCAACCCAGATTTTGCTCCAGGGCTGGACGAGGGAAACTTCATAGTCTGGAAGCAGAAGGGATACGGGAGGTTGAGGGATCTGGAGGGCATTAGCACTATTCACACATTCACGCAAATTCAGGCTGACAAAGGCATCCCCAACACAGAATTTTTTAGATACCTCCAGATCCGGGCATTTTACACAAAAATACAAGAACCGTCCTAAAGTGACGAATTTCGAATCGCTCTGTGCACGAGGACACAACACCTCGGGACTTACACTGGCGACACACTTTATTCGAGCTCGGCTAGTCCCACGAATTCGGGTATACTCGGGTGTATTGAGGTTTGTGACTGTTTTCTGCCCAAGTGCATTGCGTTATTTTCCAGGCAGGGATTGAAGCATTTTATTCCCGCTGGCTGCAATACTGCACAGTATATATATATACTGCATTACAATTCATGAATTTATGCCATCTGGTAGACACGCGAAGCATTGCAGCCTATTAAATCCTAATCATTATCATTTAACAGATCAGCCGCCCGTCAGCCAGGCATGAACCATGGCTGGGAAGGCAAACGCAACTGGGCTTGTCAGAGGTGAGGAGCGGCGCATTCCAGGTATCTGCCAGGTACATACTGGGTATTTGCTCGAATAAAGTGTGTCACAGCAGTACATCTAGGTTGTACAGACAGATCGTCGATCCTGGGACCGGCCCCAACACACGTCTTGACTACATGACCCACTGGGAGAGGGACTTAGGGGAGACTTTAGAGGATGAGGACTGGACAGACATACTCGAGGCGAAAGCAAAAACATCGATTTGCACGACGTTGAAGGAGAACTCATATAAGGTGTTAATGAGGTGGTATCTCACCCCAGTTAGATTATCAAAATTTGTCGCGGGTTACTCCTACCTTGTGCCCTAGACAATGTGGAGAGCCCGGAGACCTGCTGCACATGATGTGGTCTTGCCCTCGACTGCGCCCAATATGGGAACAGATTCAGAATTGGCTGGAAAGGATCTTGGGCCTCGAAATTCCTCTAGACCCTTGGCTATTTCTCCTGAATCGGCCACTAGAGGGCCTGTCGAGAGTGGGGAACAAATTGATCGCTCATTTTGTGACGGCAGTGAGGTGTGAGACGGCAGCATTGTGGAAGAAAAATACAACTCCATCGTTAGAAAAGATTCAGAACAGAATTTGGTTCGTTTGCCAGATGGAGAAGTTGACTAGTTTGGTCAACACCACTGGCGCAAATTTCCAAAAAGTCTGGTTCCTCTGGTTGGTACAGACTGACATCACAGGGGTGAGCAATGCCACCATTTGGCTGTAATAATGGAAGGTGAGTTCTCCTTCAACGTGTTCCGGACGGAAACAGGGGGAGTCCGAGCCCCGGACAAAGATCAAAGAGGTGACGTGGAAGGAACAGCCCCACACTGGGCTGCACAACATGAGCCGAGAGCTCCAAGGAGTTGCAAGAAGTCGTGGAATACGGGTCAACAACCCCTCCCCATCCCCCCTACCCCACATCTGCCCCCCCCCCCTCATGTTACCCTCCCCCTCTCTCCCACATGTCTCCCCTAATGTGTCACTACCCTTTCCCCCCTGAGTCGATGTGTTATGTGTAAAAGAATCAGCAAGTTATGTGGCAACCTTAGCTAATATTGGCCAAAAAATGTCTTTACACTGCTGTATGCTTGGAAAACGATGAAAATAAAAAGTTGAAAAAAAAAAAAAAAAAGGGGTCTTGAGACACAGTGTCTCAAAGCACTTTAAAGTGAAGCACAATCAAAATCCTGAGGGTTTAGTTTGCAAAGGTATAGATTGCCCCAAACAAAATTGGAGAGGGGGAGACAAAATAAATGTAATATGCAGGCGAGAAAGCTATTGGATCTATACCCTAAAAACATTGACTCCTAGAGGTCTCAATATTGAGTTCGATTTGGCATCTTTTCTAAGAGACAGATGACTGGGTATAAATACTAATAAAGGCAGTCCCTAGCCAATCTCATCAATTTCCTCTGAAATCCTCTGTTCTCTAGTCCAATCCGCATGATATATGGTCCATGCTAATAGTTTTTTAGTAGATTTTTAGTAGAATTCTTTTCAGCAGGTTTTGCATAAATTAATTATTAAATGTATTGCATGTTATTATATTTTTTATTGTATTCTCTGTATTTTTACTGCATCATTGTATAATTGACTGTAGAATTATTGCATTTTTTGGATGTTCTATGGAATACCTGTAATTATGCGATAAGTTAGTGTTACGGTCATAATTGTGTATCATAATAACTAGCACTGTAGTCATTTTTACGTAGCCAGATGCCCCTTTAAGAATCAATTATCCTATCAGGGCCCTCGATCTGGCATTCTGTATGCTTAAATAGCCCATTCTAGCACTGAAGCTCCATACCCCTGAGGAAGTGACGTCAGGAGTCACGAAACGCGCGTAGGGTGGAGCTAAGATTGCACGCATTGCTGCGTGCTCGAACCAGCTGAGGGTGCAGTGGACGGTGATGTCATCTGAGGTGGACCTGGCGCTCTGAGTTGCGGCCGCAAGGATGAGGTACACGCGGGATCCAGCCTCCATACACACCACGGCACAGCCCCTCAAGCCTACGGACAGCACGTTGTAATACGTGTAGTAAGGTCATCAAGCATGTGAGTGCACTAGCTGTTTTGATCTTTTAATGTTTTAATAAATAGTACTGTACTACACCATTGGCAATTTTATTTTCCTATATGCAATTGGGCATTGCGGTTGATCTGTGTGGAGCGGGCGAAATATATCTGAAGACCCTAATCCAACCCTTTCAGCGATCGAGACCACCAGCTAAAGATACCTTTCAAGGTCTGCCTTCATCTGGTTAGATGTAAGTAGCTAGCAGCGGTGTGGATGAGATCCCCACGACCAGAGAGTACTGCGCAATGGTCTCTTGTCCTCTTTGATTTCAGATACCTACCATCGTGAGAAAATCAGGAGGACCACCTGTGAAAATCTACGAACTGTTCCTCTCAGATACAGAATCAGGAACATTATATCAGGTTTATTCACTTGATAGTGCGCCAAGGACTTTGTTCTCTATATTATGGGTTAAATGCTCGTTTACTTATGAAAGAATGTGAGTTCTGAATTTATAGAGATCAACTGAGTTTGAAGTAATTCCTACAGAGACTGTGTTGCACTATTGTATAATCTATTGTATCATTTTTTATTCCACATATTCACCATCGAACAAGTTGCGCTCCCCTTTCCTTTCCACAAGTTCCAGCAAGAGGGATTCCTGTGGAACATCCTTCTAAGGGTTTAGAGCAGCATTTATTTGTATTTCACATATTGCACTTATTGGCGATTTATCTGCACAATATTGGTTTATTTATCACTGTTTAAGTCACTTTATACTTATCACTTTATTATCTCCTTTGAGCGCTGTTAGGTTTTCTCACTGAGCAGGAAGGCGCCATCCCCAATAATCGCTGGAAGGTTTATTTATTTATTAAAAAAATTTTTCCAGGAAGTAATACATTGAGAGATACCTCTCGTTTTCAAGTATGTCCTAGGCACATAGTTATAAAAAAATACATGGTTACATTAAAAGAACAGAGGTTATACAGTGAATTCACAGACATGTCATAGGACAGATAGAGTTGGAAAATTGGGTACAGGAGATAAAGGGCATAGGAGTTTGAGATAGAAATAGAGCAGCTTTAACATCAACGAACGGCAGCAAACGGTTCACACCCTTTGCCTGTGCACCTTTGGGGCAAAGCAGATGCACAGTGGGGTGGGTGGCTGAGATGCAATGCAGCTGTGAACAAAAGCTCTTTTTGTCCTCATGGCTCGTTAACATTCCAGTGGGTGGGGTTGATGTACCACAGAGAACAAGCACATGTTAACCCTTAGCATGTTGGTCCTTTGCAGAGGGGTGCCTCTCTTGGGGAGCCCCATCAGGCTGTGCGCCTTTGGGGCAAAGCAGATGCACAGTGGGGTGGGTGGCTGAGATGCAATTGGTTGGCATCATGGCTGAAAAACTACCCCAATAGGGAAGCGGCCCGGCTGCTCCCAGCCAGGTTTACCGAGGGGTTCAGGATCCCGTTTGAGCACAGAGAAGGATCAGGGTTTGGGCTTAATTTGAAAATCGGCTAGGGTATACAGCGACGTTGCGCGGGAGGTGAGAAAGGAAGAATGGCGGGTCCATTCGCCAAGCCTCCTCTACCCAAACTGAGGATCTCACTACTGGGAGTGGTTCCCAAGAAGGACCAAGCAGCATTCAGGCTGATCCAGCATCCTACCCCAGCACCCTACCCGTGGTAACATTTTTCATACCCCTTACAGCGTCCGCACCCCCGTTTTAACATATTTTGTAACATATTATCCATACCCCCTACAGTGTCCGCACCCCCGTGGTAACATATTTTCCATACCCCTTACAGCGTCAGCACCCCCCTTTCCATAACCCTTACAGCAATAATGTAATATGTTATATGTATTATAATAAAATTCTTTCATTTTCTATTTTTTTTTATTATTTAAGTAATAATCCCCGAAGAACAGGGCATTACTGGCCAATAATTCCCTGGCTGGAAGAGTTGAAGGCCCGAGGCTAAATGTAGGCTTTTGTTTTCATTTTTAATTTTTCATAAAAAAAAAGATACATTTTTGTAGTCATTGGTTTTTATCAGTGTACAGTATATACCTGTGAAGGAAAAAGTAGTAAAGTAGAAGATGCGAGGGCTGAGGGGTGGGAGAGAGAGGTTTAGGGGGGAAGAGAGGTGTAGGGGGGGAGAAGAGAGGTGTAGGGGGGAGAGAGAGGTGAGGGGGGAGAGAAAAGTGAAGGAGGGGGGAAGAGAGAAGTGGTGGTGAGGGTAAGAGGGAGGTGAGTGGGAGAGAGGTGAGGGGGGAGAGAGAGAGGGGAGAAAAGGGGTGAGGGGAGAATGGAGGGGGAGAGGTGGGTGGAGGGGGGTGTGGGAGAGAAGTGGGGGGACTGTGATATTAACTATAACTAAATAAAAAGAAATACAAATTACCTTACAGTAGCACAGGCAATAGATGTGGTGAGAAATATTACTTTGTTGCAAGCAACAAAGTTACCAGTTGGGACACAGCAGCTTCTGACAGCACTAGCAGCTGTCTGAGGGGGAGAGAGGCTGCTTGTGCTGCGTGTTCAATGTGATCAGTGAGGAGAGCAGAGGTGCTGCAGTTAAATTTTAAACTTGCCAGGTTTTTTCTCAGCGCGAGCCCCTACTTCTCTGCTTTGAGGTGAGTTGGAAGTTGTCAAAAATTCCAGCATTACCAAATGAATAATGCCCGGAATTCTGACCAATCAGAGAGTAGGGATTTCAGTAATGCCCGAAATTTTACTGCTTTAGTCTATAATTTCTATTATTTCCCATTGTCATGTATCACTTCACCATTGTTCAATATTTTCTATGTGTGGTTTGTATATATATATATTTTGGTGGGTTTCAACACATTTTTGTCACATTCTTGTTCTAAGTTCTAAACATATAGTGATATGTATTTAAACCCAAGTTTTCATCATTAACATTAGTTACTTATGCAAGTGTCAAATTTACAACATCTTTACTATTTATATATATTTAAAACATCCCCTGTTGCAGTTATATGTTTATTCATTTGTTAGGTCCATTTGCCTTTGTTTACTTTCTTCAGTGCTGTGGATTGGTTGGTTAGGTGGGCAGGCATTGGCTGCAGTCCAGCTCCCTCTACACACTGACAGTGATGTCAGGAGTGGGCGGGGCAGACACTACATGCCTTTGATCCACTCTCTCGGCCAAGAGCCAGCACTGAGAGAGGAGGGCGGAGAACTAAGGTATTCCCTGTCAATTGTACTGCCCACCTCAGTGACGTGCTTAGTGATGTCAGCGGGGGGCGGGTCTTGACGGGACACAGATGCACTGAATTAACAAATTATGAATTTCCCTATATTTAAAGGGGGCAGGTATATGTTTCAACACTCTTTGACAAAGTGCCTACGGTACGAAACGCATCAGAGGAGCGTGCTGTGAGTGTATTTTTCTTAGGCTACATGCCTCAATAAATTTCATTGCTTTTTAACCCGCCTCCAGTCCGGATTTTTTGCAGTGCTCACTCCTTTCATCATAACTCATTTATGTAAAGGAACCCAATTCCACCTTCTATGTCGACCGCACAACCAGATGTTGTAATACCTGATTGGTTGGCTTTCTACCTAGACTGATTCCGATCGACCAGGTTGGATTTGTGTTCAGTAGACAAGCTTCAGATAACACCCGGAAAATAATAAATATAGTAGATCATATACACCTCACAGGAACCAAAGTCATCCTTCAAGTCTTGACGCAGAAAAGGCGTTTGATAGAATAGATTGGGTATTCTTAGATAAAGTACTACAGAAATTTGGATTTAAAGACTCGTTTCTAGGAGTCCAGGCATAATATCAGACCAAGATAGTTTTAGTTCAATTGCCAGGGGATAACCCAGACCCGATTAAAATTAAAAATGGTGACTTATAGATGGGGCGTGGCCAAGGAGCCAAACCAAACGGTCGCAGGCTAGAATAGCTCCTCTGCCACAGGGAGCCTAATAGGCCGTTACCAGATAGAAAATAATTAAAAAATCAGTAAAAACAAACGGAACGGCAAGTGAGCGCTTAGGGACCCTCCCAGGGTGCAGAAGGAGGTTGTCGATGAAGGAGCGACCGTGAGCACGAGGAGTGAGAGGCCTCTGCTAACTTGGTCCTGTGTGGGGGCTAAAATGGCCGCCGGGCTGGTATGCGCTCCCAGATAGCCCCGTCTGACAAGATCACCGACAAATATTAATAAATAAAAAACCACTCCAGAAAGCCAGCGAACTTTCACCTAACACCACAAAGGTGAGACTGTGCACTCGGGGAGCGGTCTCCCCCCCCTTAGCCCCAAAAGAAGTGCCCCCAGTACCCAAAAAGGCAGCCACGGTCCTGGGACAGAGGGAGAAGGATACTGGGCTTTCCTTCAGCCTAGCCTTCAGGTCCGTCTGAGCTCGCCTTCTTGCGCCCTACCTGATACCTCCTGAGCCTGCCTGCGCCCCCACTGTGAAGAGAGGGTCTGATCAGAGCTGTGGTCTGAATAAGAGCTTTCTGAGTAGGAGCTATCTTCATGTGTTTCAGCCTGCGTTCCATCTGGATCCAAGATGGCCGCCTCCCGTTTCAGTTAAAGACACAGCTTCCCTAAAAAAAAAAAAACCACAGCCAGATCCTAAGTTGTCTATGACAATACTGAATGTTGATGATCCATTAAAAATGTGTTAAAGGGATGGGTTTCCGATGATGTCATCAGGAGTGGGGGTGTAGGAGGGGAGCTCCGCGGACCCACCGGCTAAAACTTAATAAATAACGCTCCCAAACCAGAAATTCACGGCTCAAAAACATACCCCCATTACTTGGAGAGATCGGAGCATGTCCAAACACACAAAGAAGCCCGCAGCACCGGCGGTGTCACGGTTCTTCTCTCCGACACAGAAGAGTCCAGCAAATCAAGAGGGTGGCGGACCACGAGGCTCACAAGAGCCGCAAGCAGCTCTAAATATGGGTACGAAAGCCCATGTAACTCTTGAAATGGAGATAGAGGAACCGATCACCCGATCCTACCTGGAGAGCCTATTCTCCACCATGCATGTCAAGCTCCAAACATCCCTGCAGGCAGAAATCAAAGCAGCAGTAGCGGAGATTAAACAGGAGATGTCTGGCCTAACAGAGAGGACAACGACTCTGGAAGGTGGACTGGAGGAGTCCCTGGCAAGACAAACAGCAGCCGAGGAAGAAATCATCCGGCTAGGAGAGGAGATCTCCCGTCTCAAAGACGGGCAGGAAGACCAAGAAAATAGGGACAGGCGCCAGAATCTGCGCATAAGAAATGTACCGGAGACGGTCTTACCTGGCCAGCTTCGTCCCTATCTTGCGGAACTGTTCACATCGCTCTGCGGCCCGCTAGAGGACATGGACCTAGAGATGGATAGGGCCCACCGGGCGGTAGCTCCCAGATCAGAAGATCCCAACCGGCGACGCGATGTAATCATAAGATTACACAGCTATACAGTAAAGGAGAAGATCATCACCGCCTGCAGAGGGAAAGAGTCACTACCTTTCCAAAATGAAACTCTCCAAATTTTCAACGACCTGTCACGGATAACAGTCGACCGAAGGAGAGAAATGAAGCCCTTGACCTCATTCCTCCGGGAGGAGGTGAAGTCCCGCTGGGGCTTTCCGTTCAAGCTTACGGTAAGCTATGACGGCAAATTCCTAACCATCCGCCGCCCTGAGGACATGGCCCCATTCGTGAAAGCCCTTGGTCTGACCCCGCTGCTTTCCTGGACAACGGAGCAACTACAAGACCCACCGCACCGGGAGGACGCGGAACCACGCAGCACCCGTCCCGCGAGGAGAACGGCGGCGCCAAGGCAGTCTAAGAACAGATGAGAAGCACCGTAGTCCACAGCGAAGACGGGAGCACATGACGGCTCAAGAACCACACCAGACCCAGCCAGACGCATAACTTCTGAATCCGACCCCTGACGATCGGAGGCAACCCACAGCTGAAGCTACTATAACTTTTGACGCTGACCGAATGGCAGTTGAAGAGTGCTGAGGTCCGGCTGGGCTTTAGGGGTTAGCGGGGGGAATAGGGGGGGAGTGCGATGCTCCGACAACAGCACTGCGATCTACTAACTGTAAGTAGCAAAATGTAATCTGTCTAAGGCCCGGGTACAGGACTATGGACCCCAGGCTCGGTTCGTACGACTGTTGCTACCCTCCCCACCCCCCCGGACTAGGAAATACTAGTTAACTGGGAAGCTGCCTAATGAGCCCTGCACAAGACAGGAAGCCCAAATGACTTCGATAATGGAAGCAGCGTCAGTGACACTATTACAGTAACTGGCAGTCTAGATTAGCTGGCCACATGGATCTAGTGCTAAGCCGTCCCTATGCCACAGTTGAGTTATGTAAAAAAAAAAAAACCTGTTCCTCAGTTGATGAATGTTGAAGTTGAGAAAAGTTGTATGTGTTATAATATAATGTACTCCCTTTTCTCTCCCCCCCTTCCCCCTCCCCCCCTCACGCTCCAAAGCCCATAAGCCTGCCCTTCCGCGACAGAAGATATGGCCGCACGGCCCCATACTAATGATGCTGCCTGCAGTAATAAAATACGTTGTCAAACCCTCTGAGGAAGGCACATGGCGGGCCACAAACACTACCGACACACTTAATCACACTGCGGCCAGATCCGCAAGCCGGGAGATATCCCGGCTTGCTAGTGGCCGCCCCTCGGCGTGCCGCGCGTCATAGACGCGCGGTCACGCGTCTTCGGGAGCGTGCGCCCCCTGCACGCGCGTCCAGGGGCTCCCCGAGGGAGCCCTGGTGTCCCGCGATCGCGGGACAGCGGCAGGGGGTTCCGGGGGACCCGGCGGACCCGGCAGCGGTAGGGAGAGCGCCCCGATCGGAGGGCGCTCTTCCGCTGCTTCGGCGCGCGCCCGTCACTCTCGGACGCGCGCCAGGCTACTGCTGCGGCCAAGAACGGGCAAATGCTCGAATAAACTTGGCCGCAGCAGTAGATCAAATAGAAATGTCATAAGGATCCTCGGATATTAACTTCACTAAATGTAAGAGCCCCATCCCTCCCCCCCTCTTCCCCGACCAGCAAGCGTAGGAAGTATTCCATTTATGTTCAGCATGATACCTAAAAACATTAATGCAATGTGCTGTTGTGTTACCTGTCAACCCAGGTCTCCCCCTCCCCCCTATCTCCCCACCCCCCCATCTCCCCCCCTTTTCCCAGGTCCAAAACCTATAAGCTTGACCGACTGACAAAAAGAGAGGTTATAATGCTTTTCATGTACTGAGCTTGTTAAGAGTTGTTCTCACGTTTATTACACTGGTTTTAAGGATTGTCAGAAAGATCTCCATGTTATGGCTATGCTAGGAGTTTTCCCTCCCCTCCCCACGCCTTCCCCATGTCCAAAACCTATAAGCTTGACCGTAGTAGGTGAGGGATATTATCCCAATATTCAGGGCTCTGCTGTCCTAGGAACATACAGTACATGCATATTCAGAGTAATAAAATATGTAACCAAGGCATTAGAGCATGTATAAGAGCTAAGGAGACTCATTAGGATGATATAAACATAGGAGTGTACTAGTTACACTGGACGGCTAACACAGATCTCTATATATACCATAAAGGTCCTGTATAGACCCCCAGCAAAACAAAAGTACATACCAATCAAACGATCAATGTGAGGAACTCCCTTGAAGCACAGCTCAGTCCTTGATTAGTGGGTGCGTCATGCCAGATGTAATTGCAGAGAGTAGTCTCATAGGGTACAGTGGCGGAGCACAACCGTGCAAACAATGGGGGCTGCAAACCAGTATCGGATATAAAAAGGTTTATTAAGTGGTCAAAAGGAGTACATAGTAACTCTGACGCGTTTCGGGACCTGCGTCCCTTTGACCCCTTTCCCCCCCTCCCATTTCCCCCCTCCCCCCCTCTTAAACTAAGGTAGAGCTTACACTAAGCAAGTACAAGGGTCCGCACCTTCCCTGCACGCCCATGCCTGAACCATCGGATTCCCCCCCATTGGGCCTTAAGCCCAAATGCCGGTAGCCAATCCCGGCCGTACTTATTGGAGGTCCTTAGCTGACCTCGTCCCACTTTGCCTCTTGCTGCTGACCCTGTCCCAGCAGCCTATTCCCCCCCCCCCTCTCGACCTTCCCTGCCCTCCTCCCACCCAACCCCTCGTCGGGCGGGCCTGACACCCATACTCAAACAGCACCATCAAGAAGCGTTAAAAAGGTTCTCTGAACCAACGAACCAGGATCTCCCCGGTGGGAAGGGCGAGACCCCGATGGACACTAAACTCTCTCGCCCAAATGGCTAGTCAGTCTGCAATTAAACTTGTATCACTAAACGTAAAGGGCCTGAATAATAATAGAAAAAGACGACTGGCACTCCAAGAGCTGAAAAAGTCCAAGGGAGATATCATCTTCCTCCAAGAGACGCACTTTACATCCCAAGAGCTGCCCAAATTGATTAGCAATGTATTCCCTACGGGTTTCTTCTCGTCATTTAACAGTAAAAAGTGGGGAGTAGCGATCCTGCTCCGACAAGGAACCCCATTCAATATCACCAAAACCACCAAAATTATGTTTTAATTGTTTTTATGGTTATTTTGAGTGTGTGTTACTGCGTCGACTTCTGAATATCAATAAATCATTTATTATTTTTGCCCTAGGGCATTTTAGTGGTAATTGTCCTCCCACAGTGTTGGGAGCGGTTACTTAATTGTACCCTTATAGCCTTACCATTACTCTAGTGGGTTACTATACCTGTGGACTATTTTCGGCTTTGCTGTGCATTAAAGTGGGATCTTTTTAGGAGCATCCTTTGTCTCCTTATATATGTATGTCTGTCATCCCTATCATAGAGTTGGTATTCAATATTGAGGTGAGCGGTATGTCACTACTTGTTACAACTAAAATAATTAAGCTGGAACAACAGCACAAACCCAACCCCTCGAAAAAGATTTATAAAACCTTGACCGCAGCCAGGAATGAGCTAAAACAAGCCCAAATGGAAGAAGTAGAAAAAGCTCTTACATGGACTTGTCAGAAATACTATGACAAGAGCAATAAGGCTGACAGACTTTTGGCGAGCAAACTAAGAGGTATACAGAAGCGTTCCCAGATCACAGCGATAAAAAATTAATCGTGAGAAATAATCTATAACGAACAGAAAATAGCGGAGGAATTTACCGCATTTTATATTAAACTTTATAACCTCAAGGCTCAGGGTGGGAGCACGGGGACACCAGCCACTGAACCTATTAGTAATTACCTGTCCGATTGCCTCCTACCAACACTGACAGAGGAGGAGAATCAAATGCTTAACGCAAAAATTACCCAAAAAGAGCTGGCGGACGCAATAAAAACATTAAAAATCTCAAAAGCCGGAGACTTCCGGTGACGTCAAGGGGAATGGCAGCTTGAAAGAGACGCTCCCGACCCCCTCTGAATGAATAGCACGAACGAAGCATATTAAATAATAAAATAATCAGGAGAAGCGGAGGAATCCCTAAGTGAACCCCCAAAGACTTTGCTCCGGTGACTAGCTGGGCTCCGAAGTGGCTGGCTCCGGCGTCCCGGAGAGCTGTGTCGGAGACCCCCTGCCCCTGGTGCGGGACTTTCCCCTCTGCAGTCCGCAAAATTCAAATCTGACGGAGAGACTCCGGAGACGAGAGGCGACGGGACTCCGCGCGCCCCGAGGAGCCAAGAATAGAGGGGAATCAGCGGTGATCGGGGACGGAACCCCCGACCCCCTGTGGGGTAAGAGATGCGCCCGCTGTGGCCGCCTGAGGCCGTGAGGAAAGGCGCGAGCGAAGACCCCCCGTTACGGGTCCAGCTCCCCCCCCCCAGGACGGCACACGTAAATAAAAGGTACAAACCTGACCTAGGGCCCTGCTGGGAGTGAAGAACACCGGGAGGGGACCCACTAGTGAAGGGAGCCATAGGCCTCAGTAGCGTGGTGAGGGAGGAGGCGGCCATCTTGGGGGAGCACCACCACGTGGAAGCACCACCACCACACAAAGGTGCCTCAGAGAGAACGACCTGCAGGTCAGAAACACAGCCCTAAGGCCAGAACCCCTGGGTCCAATAACCCCATATCTACCCAGACAAGCTGTACTAGACTAAACAAACAATCCTATCTTACTGCACTAAAAAGACCCCACAGTTCCTGCGGCATCTCTACATCTAAACCCCCCCAATAAATACATACAAGCGGAGGGGAAGGTAGCCAGCATGAGCGGCAAAAATAAGAAGGCAGCTCAGCAGTCAGTGACGAGCTACTTCCCACAAAGCCAGCGGACCGCGGGGAGTTGCGAGACCTCCCAAGATGGCGGCTCAGCTGACACGCTGGAGGGCCCGAGCGGGGCGCACGAGCAGGTAATTGAAAACATACTGTAGATGTGAACAAAACATATTTAGAAAACCTCTTCACCAGAATGAGGAAGGAGTTTCGGGATGATTTGGGTAAAGCCATTAACACCCTAAGGGCGGACTTGAATCTCCAGAATGAGGAAGGAGTTTCGGGATGATTTGGGTAAAGCCATTAACACCCTAAGGGCAGACTTGAATCTCCTAACGGCCAAAACAGATGGGCTGGCAAACACAGTGGAAACACTGGAGCAGGCTCAGTTCTCCGCGGAGGACGAGATCAACCGCCTGCACTGGGAGATCAGAGGGCTCAAGGAAAGTGCCGAGGACCAGGAAAACCGAGATCGGCGGCAGAACTTGAGACTGAGGTATGTCCCAGAAACAGTGGAGACTGAACAGCTGCACACATACCTATCAGGCAAGTAAACAGGAAGACAAGATGTTAATCTTCCACATATCCCAGATAACTGCACACAGGCTAATAGAATATATAGCATGAATAAAGTGCTTATGTTACTACAGGGAGTGGACTGAGGGGGGGATCCTGGTAATTGCACCCAGAATTGGGATGGAGCACATACCTATCAGACCTCTTTATTCATCTGGTACCTGACCTAACTCCTTAAAAGCTACAGATGGACAGAGCCCATAGGGCCCTCGGACCTAGGTACATGGACCCCAAGAGGACCAGAGATATACTGGTCAGGTTCCATTATTACTCCACAAAGGAGAAAATACTGACGGCGAGCAGGGAGAAAGGACACATCCAGTTCCGGAATGTACATATTGAGATATACAGTGATCTCTCAAAACGTACAGTAGACCGCAGGAGAGAGCTCAGACCCCTCACATTAAAATTAAGGGACAACAAGATTAAATATCGCTGGGGATTCCCTTTTAAAATTGTGGCCCAGGCTGGAGGCAAATTCCACACCCTTTCCTACCCGGAAGAGATACCAAGATTCCTAAAGGGGCTCGGTGTCCCCCACAAGAATGGAGGTGGAATTGCCCCTGAAGATACGGACGGAGACCCAGATCACAGGCCAACAGAGAGGGGACCACGCTCCTCTCAGAGAATAGCCACCCAACGTAACCAGGCAGGTGAGGACTGAGAAATGTCACCTGGAGAGGAAAAGACTACTCCCGGCAAAATTTATATGTTTGGACGACCTATTGCCCCCCCCCCCCCTTACGAGCTTCTGAGACACATACGAGATGAGGAACGCTGGTCTGCCCCCGGCGGGGAACACATACCTACCTGTCCACAAAGAGGGCGCATGCCCCTGGAGCTACAAGGATCTACACATCCCAGCGCAGCAAAGAAGTGGAGACCCCTTTGACCTGGTGAAAGGATTTGAACGCAGAGCCTAAAGCTTATGGGAAAGAGGGGACCCGACTGTATCCGGAAAGCCCTGGAGCTGTTTGCTGGATGGCTCCGAAAATGGCTCCAAATACAACACTTAAACTAGTGTCCCTAAATGTTAGGGGACTTAACTCAGCAATCAAAAGAAAGCTCGCCTTACAAGAATTAAAAAAAACAAAAGGAGATGTGCTATTCTTACAAGAAACACACTTTAATACGATATCGCCCCCTAACACCTTTCAGAGATACTACCCCCAGGCATATTATGCATCTTGCTCCACTAAAAAAAAAGGGGTAGCCATCTTATTTAGACAAAATGTCAAATTCACACTTCAAAAACAGACCGTAGACCCAGAAGGTAGATTCCTCATTCTGCAAGGCACACTATCAGATGTGGAGATTACCCTTGTTAATATACTGTATACGCCCCAAATGAGGGTCAAGCTGACTTTTTGAGAGATCTATGTGACAAGCTAGCCCCCCAACCTAGAACTACGCTATTGATAGCAGGAGATTTTAATATGGTTGTAGCACCTGATCAAGATAGGACAAGCCCACTGGGTACTCCCCACCCACGCATTACGACCACAAATGCCAAAAGGTTTCAGAACATACTGAAAGAGTTTTCGCTGATAGATATTTGGCGGGCGCAGCATCAGGGCCAGAGGGACTATTTGTATTTTTCTCCCCCGCACCAGACCTATTCAAGGATTGATTATTTTCTGGGTACTAAAGATATCTTTCAGGCAACCTCCCAGTCGGACATAGGTTCTATAACATGGTCGGACCACGCTCCGGTCTCGCTGACGCTCTCCCTCCCCTTCTATAAATATAATCAATATAATTGGAAACTAAACGATTCTGTTAAACCAAATAGATGTAGAGATAGAGATTAAGCAAAAGCTCAGAGAATATTTTGCGCTGAACAAGGGCTCTGTAAAGTCATCAGCGATGCTATGGGAGGCCCATACGGCCACGATTCGAGGGAATATAATTTCCATAGCATCATATAAGAAAAAGCAAAAACAGAAATTGTACGACGAATTAGCGGAGAAAGTTAAACTCCTAGAACATAAACATAAAGCTAATCCCTCAAAACAACTACGCAAAGTACTGGACAAGGCTAGATCTGATTTCAGGCAGATACAAATAGATGAAGTGGAGAGGGCGCTGAGGTGGACGAAGCAGAAATATTATGACAAAGGAAATAAGGCCGACCGGTTATTAGCATCTAAATTAAGAGGTCTGAGAACCAAATCCCAAATATCCGTCATACAAACAAAGACGGGCATCAAAACATATTGTGAAAAACAGATAACGGCCACATTCTCAGACTTCTACTCCAAACTATATAATTTGAACTTCCCCCAAAACAGCTCCTCAAATGCAGAAGCTATTACTAAGTACCTAGCGTCATGTAACCTTCCAAGCCTTTCAGAAGCTGACTTACTAGAGCTAAATAAAGAAATCACGCAGGATGATTTACTAGAAGCCATCTCACAACTAAAACCTAGTAAAACGCCAGGCCCGGATGGGTTTTCCAATCAAGACTATAAAAAATTTAAATTGATCTTGGCACTTCATCTCCTGGATATGTTTAATGAGTTTCTGGAGGGAACGGCTATCCCCGCTTCTATGTCTAGAGCGAATTTGGCACTCATACCAAAGGAAGGGAGAGACCCACTACAGTGTGGTAATTATCGCCCCATAGTCCTCCTTAATTCGGACCTAAAACTTTATAGCAAAATCCTAGCTAACAGACTAACTCCCATTCTCCCAGGCCTGATCCACAAGGACCAAGTCGTATTTATTTCAGGCAGACAAGCCTCAGATAATACGAGAAAAATTATAAACATAATCGACCATGTACATCTCTCATCCACGAAAGCCATCCTGTTACGTTTAGACGCGGAAAAGGCGTTTGACAGGATCAGATGGGAATTTTTAGACCAAACATTAATTAAATTCGTATTTAAGGGCCCATATCTTGAGGGGGTTAGAGCCCTCTATAAAACTCCCACGGCTGTAGTGAAACTCCCAGGAGGAAACTCGAACCCTATAAACATTAGGAATGGTACTAGACAGGGATGTCCCTTGTCTCCACTTCTGTTTGCCCTCTCTATAGAACCCTTGGCAACAACAATCAGAGAGGACAACAATATAAGTGGCATTACAATTGGAGATACGGATTACAAGATATCCCCTTTTGCTGACGACATTATCCTAACTCTAGCCAACCCCTTGACTTCACTCCCGAATTTACATTCACAATTAGATACATTTAGCAAAATCTCGGGGTATAAAATCAATATGGATAAGTCGGAAGCATTAAATGTATCTCTACCTAATCCCGAGGCCAAACTGCTACAATTAAATTTTAATTATAAGTGGAGTTCCACGAAAATCAAATACTTGGGAATCCAAATAACACGGGAGTACAAATCACTATATCAATATAACTATCCGCCCCTATTTGAGAGGCTAAAAAAAAACTTACAGAGCTGGAATGAATACCAGATATCTTGGTTAGGCAGAATAGCTACGGTCAAAATGAATATCCTGCCAAGACTTCTGTATTACTTCCAGACTCTCCCAATTGATATCCCAATGTCGGAATTAAAGAATATACAAAACAGAATTTTTCAATTCATTTGGCAAAACAAAAGACCAAGAGTACTGCACCGACACACTTTATTCGAGCAAATACCCAGTATGTACCTGGCAGATACCTGGAATGCGCCGCTCCTCACCTCTGACAAGCCCCGTTGCGTTTGCCTTCCCAGCCTGGGTTCATGCCTGGCTGACGGGCGGCTGATCTGTTAAATGATAATGATTAGGATTTAATAGGCTGCAATGCATCGCGTGTCTACCAGATGGCATAAATTCATGAATTGTAATGCAGTATATATATATATATACTGTGCAGTATTGCAGCCAGCGGGAATAAAATGCTTCAATCCCTGCCTGGAAAATACCTCAATGCACTCGGGCAGAAAACAGTCACAAACCTCAATACACCCGGGTATACCCGAATTCGTGGGACTAGCCGAGCTCGAATAAAGTGTGTCGCCAGTGTAGCTAGAACCATAATGTTAGCACCAAAAGAATGTGGAGGCTTGGCAGTCCCAGATATCATTAAATATTATTTGGCGGCCCAACTGAAACAAGTGATAATGTGGAACAATGACCCAACTACAAGCTGTTGGACAGGGATAGAGTTTTCCTACGCGAGACCCCTCTCACTCCCGGCCACCCTGTGGACTGTGCGTTGTAGAGAGATCCTCTCGGAAACATTAAAACTGGGAGCAATGAAATGTACATGGAGAGTATGGACCAAAAATAAAGACAAATATGGCTTGACGGCTCACCCCTCCCTATTAACACCCATATTCGATAACCCAGAATTTCCCCCCGGCGGGTTCCCACAGAGACTCAGTAAATTTAAACAGCTGAAGATGATGATAGCAGAGGATTTCTCTGGGCAAGGTAGGCTCTTGCTGACCCAAGAACTGGAAAAAAAATATCAAACGACAAACCTCCCAATATTTGGCTTTTTACAAATCAGGCACTACCTGCAAACAGTATCCAAAGATAAGGCTTTCCAGCAGCTAACAAATTTTGAACGACTGTGCAGGAAAGGGTACTATGCTAAAGGATTGATCTGGGAAATATATCTGGGCCTGGCGCGATCAACAGGCTGTTCCCAACACAGGTATATGTCCAAATGGGCGGAGGATTTAAATATAGAGATTGATAGAGAAGACTGGGAGGATATCTGGGAGGCAGCATCCAAAACATCGATTTGTACTACCATTAAAGAGAACATCTATAAAATTATATTTTACTGGTACCTAACCCCGAATAGGTTGAGCCAGATCTTCCCCGGGACCCCAGATTTGTGTTGGAGGGGTTGCGGGCAAAGAGGAGACATGGCTCATATCTGGTGGAACTGCCCCAAGACTCAGGTGTTCTGGGTCATGATTCAAACACTAATCCGAGAGTACCTGGGGGTAGAGATTGAGGTGGACCCGCTGACCATGGTGCTGGCCAAGCCAATTGACGAATTAGACACAGCAGAGAGTAAGATGGTGAGCCATGTGCTCACGGCGGCACGTTGTTCCGTTGCTGCAGCGTGGAAGAAGGTGAATGCCCCTGCTAAACAGACCGTACTCCGCAGAATGCGAGAAATAAAGACAATGGAACTTCTTACGGCAAAACTGACCCAAAAGATGGATAAGTTCCATAAGACATGGGAAATTTGGTCAGGTACATAATAAATTCCTAAAGGAAAAGGCAGGATATATACAAAACTGGACGCCATCCCGCAGCACCTCTCCCCCCCCCCTTATCTCCCTTCTTTTTTCTCTCCTCTCTCTTTCTCTGCTCTCCACCTTTTCTTTTCTCTACTATACTACTAAAAACAGGACACACGGAAGCGGCAGCTTCCTAGTTAGAACCATAACAGCAGAAACGTACGAGCATTCAGACATACAAACATTTAGATAAACACCTATCTGAATAAAGAAAACGGAATACGGATGTTTTTATTAATATATGCAAATATCAATGTTTATCCAATCTATGTACAACAAAGTTTACTATCTGTTGTGTACCCTGATAAAACAATAAAAAAATTGAAACAAAAAAAAATATCTCAAAAGCCCCTGGCCCCGACGGCTTCTCCAATGTTTATTACAAAAGATTCTCCCCGATCCTAACTAAACACCTACTCAGCTTATTCAATTCATTCATGGAGGGCAGCCCAATCCCCCCATCAATGACCCAGGCCAATCTCGCCATCATCCACAAAGAGGGTAGGGACCCACTGCTATGTGGGAGCTACCGACTAATCTCCCTACTAAATAACGATCTTAAGCTATACAGCAAAATCCTGGCAAATAGACTGAATCCCATCCTACCGAGATTAATTCACAACGACCAGGTGGGGTTTGTATCTGGCAGACAAGCCTCAGACAACACCCGCAAAATTATAAATATAGTTGATCATGCCCACCTCACAGCTACCAAAGCGGTTCTGTTAAGCCTGGACGCAGAGAAGACGTTCGATAGAATTGATTGGCTATTTCTTGACAAAACAATGCAGAAATTCGGCTTAAAAATGCGTATCTAGCGGGAGTCCGAGCGCTGTACTGCTGCCTGTCTGCAGTGGTGAAACTCCCGGGGGGTACAGCAAAAAAATTTGAAATTAAAAATGGAACGAGACAGGGATGCCCTTTGTCCCCCCTCCTCTTCGCCCTAACAATCGAACCACTAGCGTCTAAAATACGAGACAATATAAATATACAGGGGGTACCAATTGGCGGAATAAACTATAAAGTCTCATTGTTCGCAGACGATATCATATTAACATTAACGCAGCCCCAGATCTCCCTTCCCAACTTACACAAAGAATTAAAGGAATTTGGCAAAATATCAGGATACAAAATTAACAGTGATAAGTCAGAAGCCCTCAACTTAAATCTATCAGAACCTGGGCGTGGCCTGGAGTCTAACTGCAAAGGCTGTGTCTGTCTTAAGCTCCTGCAGACAAACTTCAAACAAAGAAATAGCGAACATCAATCTGGCCAAAATAAATTTCAAACACCACACTATAAGACAGCAGGAGACGGGGGTGATTTTAACACAAACAATAACGAAATTGGACATTGCTAAGCCCCACAAATATACAGAACAAGGGAGCAGAAAATAAAGTGAGTAAAAGAAGCTGCTGAGGCCCGTGCGTGACAGGGAGACTCTGTGGAGCTGAGAGGTTCAGCGCGGCCCCCGACAAAACCGCCCAGCCCCCCCCCCCTCTCCGCTTCCCCGCAAAAGATTATCACAGCAGACAGATCCCGGAGCAGCTTACCAGCCGGTAGGAGACTCGCCAGCACCAGTGGCGATCTCGAGTGCTCGGGAGGGAACCGAGGGGGAAGGCGGAGCGGCCATCTTGACTCGGCTGCGGAGGCTCATGCAGGGAGAAGCGCGGCTTCCCCGAGGGGGTGAGTGACACGGCAGGGTCCCAGAGGGGAGAGGAGGAAGCCCCACAGAGGTGAGCAGAGCCGTGGGCCGGGGGAGACGAGGCCGAGAGTACCCCTCCAGTCCCGATTGAGCCCCGGCGTGGAGGAGCAGCACCACCTAAGATGGCCGCCGGGCTCACACGCAGGGAATAGTGGCATAACATAGTGGCATAACAGACGGGGAGGCTCCCCAGAGACGACCGGACAGCTGACCGCAGGGAGAGTGGGGAAACCTGGCCAAGTGATACCTGAGCCCCCCCCCCCCCCCTGCGGGGAATAGTGCTGCCTGGCTCCCTGCGTTTCAGCCTGTGTGTCGGCTACATCCAAGATGGCCGCCGAAGGTCTGATTTAAAGACACAGCCCCCCACAGGAAAATAAATAATTAAATAAACAGAAAATAAAAAAACAAAGCCAGATAAGATGGACGTGTGAGAGCTGAGCTCCGCCGGCCCGCGCGCATAGACCGCTATACAAGCGCCCCTCACCCCACCACCCGACCCCAAAAACATAACCCCTAGCAGAATAAACACCCCGCAATGGCTGCGAAGCAAAAAGCGCCGCCCGGCCAGGGCTCATTAAACTTTTTTCCGCCATCTCAGCGGAGCTCGGAACCTACCCCGAGAAACCAAGATGGCGCCGGGCCAACGAACACACGAGGCCCTAAGCAGCAGGCCGCAGCCCGAGAACAAAGGGAGCGAGCGCAAAGCCCAGAGACTATCCCAACAAGGGAATTCATGCAAGACTTGATGAAGGGCATGCTAGACAAACTGCACACTTCTATACAGCAAGACCTGAAGGCTGCCGTAACAGAACTGAGGCACGAAATAGCAGGCCTCGCTGAACGGACGACAACACTAGAAACTAAAATGGCGGAATCTCTCCAGACACAAACAGATGCAGACAATGAAATCTTACGTATTGGAATGGAGATTAGATATCTGAAAGATAACCTCGAGGACCAGGAAAACCACGAGAGACGACAGAACCTGCGGATCCGCGGAATTCCAGAGACGATCCAGTCAGATAAACTACAGCCATACCTCTTAGGGCTCTTCTCCTCTCTTTGCGCAGACCTGGACAAAAAGGACTTTGAGATGGATAGGGCCCATCGCGCCCTCGGGCCAAGGTCAGACGACCCAAATAAGACCAGGGACACCATAGTCAGGCTACACCGCTACACCGCTACACCACTACACCACCAAAGAGAAGCTTATGACAGCCTGCAGGAAAAAAGACCCGCTCACTTACCAAGATGACCATATGCAAATCTATAATGATTTAGCAAAGCAAACTATCAACAAGCGGATGGACTTAAAACCCCTGACCACCCTCCTCAGAGACAAAGTTATCAAGTACAAATGGGGGTTCCCATTTAAACTAATAATCATCAGAAATGGGAAGACACGTCATTAGACACCCGACTGAGATGTCCAGACTGGCGAAAGCAGTGGGCCTGTCTCCCCCCCCATCGTGGAATGCTGATCCACCTGACTCCCACGAACAGGAGAATGAGGGTCCCTCAGTGAGGACCTCAGAGTGCCTCGCAGGTCGAAAACAAAGAAAATAAAGACATAATAAACGTATCTTTCTGTTGTCTGTTCTCCCAGTTTCAGCGCTATAGTGTCACAAAAACGCCACACGAGGACTCAGCAAGATACCTGCCCATAAACCAGAGTGACTACTAGAAACCCAGCCACAACGAGGATCAAGCATAACAGAGGGAGACGCCGTACCTGCCTGCTGCAGAGAATAAAGAAGACCGCCTGCCAAGCCGGAGTGTCCACCATGAAAGGCTGCTCATCCGCCCAAGAGGAGCCGGCCGGAAGACCGACACAAGGCTGTCAGCCGGAGCCGTATTAAAGAGGCCTTCTATTTGGGAGGGGGTGGGGCTCACTCTTGCGGGAGGGGGGAGGGAAGAGAATCTTACAGGAGGAGCAAGGTTCGATGGGGAACCCCATGGCCCCCTCTACCCCCGTCGCCCCCACTCCTCACCAACCCCCGAGCAACAGCAGCCGGCACCTCAGGGCAATCAGCCCTATGAGAGGCCGGCACACAGGTCCACACCAGGTAGGGCATCGCCCCCCCCCCAAAACTGTAAGTACGTTACCCTTACAAGTGTGGCATCTGCGTTCCCTGGAACAACTCCCCATACGCAGGCAATCCCTGAGTCCTCAGAGTCCTTACAACCTAATAGATGACACTAAGCTGTGCGTAAGGACTGAAGCGAGAGTGACACTAGCTATCCCCCATCCCTACAAGTTCAAAATTGCTAGGAGTTTATAGAAGCACACCCCCTACCCCATCCCTACCCGTTTCCCTCCTGCCCCCACTCCCCCCTACATTTCCCTCTCCCCCCTCAGTCTACCCGTAACCCCCCCCTCCCCTTTCCCCCCCCCTCCCCGCACTCCCCTATCCCCCCCCTTACTAACCTAAACAGAAGCACTACAAGACTCGCTGAATCCGGAGCTTGCCTCCAACTCCTACCACTCCAACCAACAGACCGAGAACAGTGCGGAAACGAAGGCGCTAAGAAAGAACCAGCAGGTTCCAGTAACACCAGTTGCGGTCTGTGTCTTGCCGGATCGACACTGTATTATCACATGCATATCATATGTCAAAAGCTAGGCATCAGCTATGTCGACATAATTGTACTCACCGTTAGCCACCCACCCAAACAGCAGACCCCACCCCCCCTTCCCCTCTCTCCCCTCCCTTGCCCCCCACATGCTTCCCCCCCCGCAACCCGCCCCGAAATCCACCCAGGTTCCCCCCCGCGCATCCTCTGCTAACCCACGGATAGAAATAAAACATACAGCCTAACAGAGGGAAGGCGGGTGGCCATGACAACCGCTAGGAATCACGTGGTGATAAAAACAAAGCCTTATACCAAATGTATACCATGTACGTAAATCAATGTACCCGCACTGAAATGATAAACGCATGTATTCCCCTTTCCCAATTTCAACAAATGTACTAATATATGTATGTATGTATGTATGTATAATATGCACTGAGCTTCATACCCCAGCAAAAGATGGGGTAAAAGGGGTAAATGTGAAATATGGTTTGCATCTGACCAACTAAAGACCCGGACCTACCTCCCTCTTTCCCCTCCTACTTACTTTCCCTTCCCCTCCCTCCCCCCCTTTCCCCCCCCCAACCCTTCACCTCCTCACCGCACTGCTCTTCCCTCTATAGCCCCTCCCCCACCGCTCTCTACTCCGACACCCGGCCAAAAATCCCTCCCCCCTCTCCTCACCCGTCACTCCCCCTCCCCCGAGTCGAAGTCGAAGGGCAACATACGCAGCAGCGGGCCAGGACCTTCCTGTTGCACTCCGGCCTCGGGCTCCGGACCCACCCCAGAATGGGCAAATTTGTCCGAATGCCGGTCTCCAGGAGACATGGCAATATCACTTTAGGACCTGTACAAGGCCTAATCCTACTTCTCTTCCATCTGCTGACCCTGTCCCAGCAGATCTTCCTCCCCCCCTCCCCTTGGCAGCTCAACAGCAAGCCGCAAAGGGCCAATAAAGAAGTTACACCTTCAACCCACCAAGCCCATAGACGAAAATATGTCACACTCCCAGGAAACAAGAGCAAGGTCTCAACTAGTGGGAAAGATGAGACCCCGAGTCCAAGACCCACGAAAATAAAATATAAGAATGGCAAATACAGCCCCGATTAAAGTGAGATCTTTAAACGTCAAAGGGTTCCAAAACAACAGGAAGCGGAGATTGGCCCTTCAGGACATGAAATAATCAGGGGGGGACATCATATTCTTACAGGAGACACACTTCACATCTCAAGACCCCCCAAATTTATTCAAAAAAATGTTCCCAACAAGCTTTTTTGCTTCATTTAGTAGTAAAAAGAGGGGTGTGGCTATCCTAATCAGACAAGGCACCCCATTCAATCATATCAAAACGACAGTGGACCCAGAGGGTAGATTCCTTGTGGTATATGGCTCCTTAGCGGGCTCGACAATTGCCCTGATCAATGTATACACCCCAAACGAGAACCAAACAGAATTTCTCCAAGCTGTTCTCGAGGGCGTAGACCCGGGATATCTATCATCGATGATAGTAGGGGGTGATCTAAATATGGTCTTAAACCCTACCGAGGATAGATCAACCACGATGGGTCCCCCCCGTACAACCTACTCCCAGATCATGGGGAAAACGTTCAGGGGAATTCTAAACGAATTTTCACTAGTGGACGTGTGGAGATCCCAACATCAAGGCCAGAGAGACTATACCTTTTTCTCAGCGCCTAACCAGACTTACTCTCGAATAGACTATTTCTTGACCACAAAAAACGTGATGGCGGCAGCCATTGAATCAGACATTGGCTCAATCACCTGGTCGGATCATGCCCCAATCACCTTAACACTATCACTCCCCTTTGAAAAAACAACAAGCTATTCCTGGAGACTTAATGATTCGTTATTAAACCACCCAGAGATAGAAAGAGAAATTAGAGCCTCACTTAAGGACTATTTCTTCTTCAACGCAGGAACAGTCTCCTCTCCAGCAATCCTATGGGAAGCCCATAAGGCAAACATCAGAGGGAAATTTATTTCCATCGCCTCCCATAGGAAAAAAGCCCGCCTAACACAAATCAAAGAACTTACAGATAGCATTAAAACCATAGAACAAGCCCATAAGGCCAACCCTACAAAGAAATTATATAAAACGCTGGTTACAGCTAGAACAAAACTTAGGCAGATTCAGCTGGAGATACAAATACAAAAAATGTCCCCGGCGCAAAGTGTGGTGATGATAATTACAGTACCATATCGAAAGACAGTCCTGTTTGAAAAGTCAGTCCTGGTGGTAGAATGATTCATCAACAATGTGAGGTAGATTTTCCTCTAGGCGTGTTCCCTTATGTTGTCTGCAATAACAGATAAAGAAAACACACCATTGCGCAGTATACAGACTCAATTGCCCCAACCTGAAGAGGAAAATCCCTACTTACAGGATATTTTCTTGTTCATTCGGGGGAGAGAATCTGTTCTTTGGTTCTCTTCCTCCACCCTGGTCTCCACGGGCCCCTCGTGGTTCCTAAGGTGGCTCTCTTCAACTCGGTCTGCGTCGTCCCAGTAGCAGCATACACCGCAACAAACGTGGTTGGAGAAAATTGAAAGACAGCCTAGTGTACTCCGCAAATTTTATTTAACAATGTTAAAAAGCAGCGATGTTACACTCACATTTTGCGAGGGCAAACATGCCGCTCAAGAATGCCGTCCGCAGCCTGTGTCCACTCGATGGTGTGTTGTTCACGACGTCGCGCGCCAACCGATGACGTCAGCGGCGCAGCGCCCGAAGTTCTCCCCACACCACGAGATGCAACGCAGGTGACAGCTTACAACGTGCACTGTACTAGGCTCCTCCTCTCTACGCGTTTCGTGATGCTACGTCACTTCCTCAGGAGATGAAGGAGTCCAGTACACTGGTGCCTTAAGTACATGCACTAAAACTTGTATCTGCCCACAAATGGGCGGCGATCATTTTCGTCACTTAACTGAGTAATTGCAGGACCAGAAACAGCTGACTTGATATACTGTGCTGTTAGGGTCAAACCAGTCCTCACTACTACCCTTTTAAAATATCAAAAAATATAAAATGACTTAAAACATGTTAAAACATTAAATTAATAAAATAAACACTTGTCCTATAGTTGATTACATAAACCTAATGTTTAACATTGATCATATTTACAAATTCAATAGAAAACGATAACTACATTGAAGAAAGATGAAACAAGCAGATTCTAAGGGTCTTTCAAAAAGGATGCCAGATCGAAATCAATATTTAGACCCAATGGGGACAAGGTTTTCAGGACATATATCCAATAACTTTCTCTTTTGGACAACATGCCCAGCCTGTCTCCCCCGCGCCAATTTGGTTTTAGATGTTCAATACCCATACATATAAGGCCATCAGGAATCTGATTATGCACTAGCTTGAAATGATTAGAGACGCTATGCGTCTCGAGGCCTCTCTTGATGTTGTATATATGCTCGGCAAATCGCCTCTTGAGAGGTCTCCCTGTGCGCCCTATGTATTGTAGCCCACATGGGCATTGCAGTAAGTAAACACAATAATCCGTCTTACAGTTAATAAATGTTTCTATATCGTAGACCACTCCTGTTTTGTTTGATTTAAATGATTTGCCCTTAACACTATTTTTGCATCCAATACATTTGGAGCATGTATAGTATCCTTTAAGGTTACTTAGCCATGTAACATGGCGGTCTCGAAGACCATCAAAGGGACAACTTGGTGATAGCCGGGACTTTAGGTTTTTTGCCCTTCTATAAACTATCTGAGGTTTTTCTGGGACAATCTCTTTGAGAACAGGGTCCCTCTGTAGTATGCCCCAATGTTTAGTAAGAACCTTTGTTATAGTGGGGGCCAGACCACTGTACTGGGTTACAAAAAATGGAAATGGGTCACTTTTCTTCATAACAGTTGTGGTCGGATCTTTACATAGAATATTTTTTCTATCTAGTTTATTAACTTCAGAAATGGCAGAGTCTACATCACGCATTTTGTATTCCCTCTCCAGGAACCTATCCCTAAGGTCATTTACCTGCTGTTGGTACACTTTTTCATTTGAGCAGTTTCGCTTAACCCTTAGTGCTTGTCCCTTGGGGATGTTCCGGAGCCAGTTTGGGTGGTGATGGCTTGATGCCAATAAATAGGTATTTGCATCTACATCCTTATTATATGTTTTTGTCTGGATAGTATCATCCTCTATATACAGAGAGAGGTCAAGGTAGTTAATGATGGTATTGCTTTGATTAAATGTGAATCGCAGGTTCAGTTCATTAATATTCAAATATTGCTTGAATGCCTCAAGCTCATCCATAGGCCCCCTCCAGACACACAGCACATCATCGATGTATCTTTTCCATAGCACCAGGTTTGCCCCAAATGGGTTGGAGGTCCATATGTTATCCTCCTCCCATATGGACATGAATAGGTTCGCATAACTTGGGGCAAACCTGGTGCCCATCGCGGTGCCGCATGTCTGGAGGAAAAAATCGCCTTCATAACAAAAATAATTGTGGGTTAGGATGAACCTGATTCCATCCAAGATGAAAGTCCTTAGTTTATCATCTACAGAGTTATCCTTTTCCAGAACCCTCCTTATTGCCTCCAGTCCCATCTTGTGGTCTATTATTGTGTATAATGAGACTACGTCGCATGTTACCCAACAACATTCTTTGGACCACTTTAACTCCTGTATGGTCGTGAGTACGTGCGACGTGTCTCTCAAATAGGATGGGACCTGCTTCACATATTTCTGCAACAGAAAATCTAGAAATTGCGATAGATTTGAGGTGAGGGACCTTATTCCAGATATTATCGGTCTTCCTGGGGGCCGATTAAGATTCTTATGGATCTTCGGGATGAAATAAAATACTGGAATCCTTGGTTGTTCTATAGTGATGAATTCCAGTTCTTGTTTATTAATTATCTCATCTCGAAATCCCTGTTCTAAATGCACCAACAACTCCTTTTTAAAAAGATCCGTTGGGTTGCCCTCCAGTTTCCGGTATGTGGTCGGATCACTCAAGATTCTTGATGACTCCTCTTTATAATAAGTGGAGTTCATCACAACCACCCCTCCCCCTTTGTCTGCCGCCTTGATTACAATATTTTTATTGTCCTCAAGGGATTTTATGGCAGCTTTTTCCTCTATGCTTAGATTTTGTTTGGGGCATTTGAAATCTGAACTTGCTGTTTCTAAATCTGCGATCACCATCTCCGCAAAGGTGTTGATATAGTTGCCTTTAACGGCTTTGGGGTAAAAAGTGGATGGTCTCTTAAATGATGTAAGGGGAGATTTGTCATTCCCATTGGTTAAATTGGGTTTAATGACTGCTCTACTAACGGCGTCCTTAATGAAATACTTTTTCAAAGTGATTTTTCTCACAAACTTGTGGATGTCCACAAATGTGTTAAATATATTGGGACCATTTACCGGAGCAAAATTCAAACCCCTGGATAGGACATCTAATTCTACTTGTTGTAATTGAACATCACTTATATTGAAGACATTACTTTTTACCAATCCCTTCCTCTGTCTGACCTTTTTCTTTCTCTTTCTCTTCCTTGACCCTCCTCTCTTTCCTCTGACTCTTCCAGCCTTGACCTTTTCCTTTCTACCTTTGTTTGGTCTTGTCTCCCTAGATGATTTCTGGGGCCTCTCCACCTTTCTTGAATTGGTGCTCGTCCCTGGCGGTAGTCTAAAAAAGAATTCTGTTTGGAATTATTTGTTTTCTGGCTGTTAAAGGGTCTATCTACTGGAGACCTTTCTCTATAGTTCCCATTAGTGTAATTTTGGTCAGAATGTGTAACCCTACTGCTACTTAGGTTTGTCCCTTCCTGATTGATAGACCTCTTTTTATTTTTATAGGAAGGGGGGTTCTTATTAGATTTATCTAATGGTAGATTCCCACCCTTTATTTCCTTAGTGTTAACTTCAAGTTTCTCACTTCTGGTGGAATCTAACCTGTCTCTAGAATTAGCTGCAGGTGTATCTGGTTCCTGACCACTAGTTTCCACTTCACTAGCAATAATGATTTTTTCTGTCTTCCAGTTTCTTTGCATGTTTTCATCATAGTCCCGCTTATCTCTTGCAAATTTTTTAAGTTTAGTAAGCTTGACTTCTTTCTCTGTTTTATCTATTTTTGAAATTGCTTTTTCTTCCAATAATATGTACTCCGCCATTTCCATAAACGGTTCTATTTGCTCCTTGATTGTATTTATTTCTTTATCTAATACTTCCAGAGTCTTAGCTCTCTGCTTCAGGAGCAATTGGATAAGGTTTACCGAACATGTGTCTAAAATAATAATTCCACTCCTTTAAAAAGTTTTCATCTTCCTGATCTGAGGTGGGGGGCTTTTGGACTCTAAGTCCTCTGGGTATCCGCTTTTGTTCAAGGTATTGTTTGAGCGTGTATACTTCCCATATTTGCCTCATTTCTTGTGTCAGTAACCTTTCTAACTTGGAAAACTGAATATCAAGACTCTCTTTATCAGGATCCATAAATTCATCTACCGTGAAAAAACCTTCTAAATTTAACCCTCGTAGTGCTCTATTGGTGAATAGTGCCATGGTGATCAAATAATATTATGGTCAGCTGCTGAGTGAGTATTGAACAAACAAACGTGAATACAAAACTAACTAAAAAAAAACTCTCTACCAGCGCTTGATCCAAGTGATAGACTAATTGGTGTGATAACAACAATTGAGTGATTACAATGTGATTACATATGCAGCCAAGGGGGCAATAAACAATGGATTGTTCAAATCCAATAGCATACAGATACAAATACAAAAAATGTCCCCGGCGCAAAGTGTGGTGATGATAATTACAGTACCATATCGAAAGACAGTCCTGTTTGAAAAGTCAGTCCTGGTGGTAGAATGATTCATCAACAATGTGAGGTAGATTTTCCTCTAGGCGTGTTCCCTTATGTTGTCTGCAATAACAGATAAAGAAAACACACCATTGCGCAGTATACAGACTCAATTGCCCCAACCTGAAGAGGAAAATCCCTACTTACAGGATATTTTCTTGTTCATTCGGGGGAGAGAATCTGTTCTTTGGTTCTCTTCCTCCACCCTGGTCTCCACGGGCCCCTCGTGGTTCCTAAGGTGGCTCTCTTCAACTCGGTCTGCGTCGTCCCAGTAGCAGCATACACCGCAACAACCGTGGTTGGAGAAAATTGAAAGACAGCCTAGTGTACTCCGCAAATTTTATTTAACAATGTTAAAAAGCAGCGATGTTACACTCACATTTTGCGAGGGCAAACATGCCGCTCAAGAATGCCGTCCGCAGCCTGTGTCCACTCGATGGTGTGTTGTTCACGACGTCGCGCGCCAACCGATGACGTCAGCGGCGCAGCGCCCGAAGTTCTCCCCACACCAAGAGATGCAACGCAGGTGACAGCTTACAACGTGCACTGTACTAGGCTCCTCCTCTCTACGCGTTTCGTGATGCTACGTCACTTCCTCAGGAGATGAAGGAGTCCAGTACACTGGTGCCTTAAGTACATGCACTAAAACTTGTATCTGCCCACAAATGGGCGGCGATCATTTTCGTCACTTAACTGAGTAATTGCAGGACCAGAAACAGCTGACTTGATATACTGTGCTGTTAGGGTCAAACCAGTCCTCACTACTACCCTTTTAAAATATCAAAAAATATAAAATGACTTAAAACATGTTAAAACATTAAATTAATAAAATAAACACTTGTCCTATAGTTGATTACATAAACCTAATGTTTAACATTGATCATATTTACAAATTCAATAGAAAACGATAACTACATTGAAGAAAGATGAAACAAGCAGATTCTAAGGGTCTTTCAAAAAGGATGCCAGATCGAAATCAATATTTAGACCCAATGGGGACAAGGTTTTCAGGACATATATCCAATAACTTTCTCTTTTGGACAACATGCCCAGCCTGTCTCCCCCGCGCCAATTTGGTTTTAGATGTTCAATACCCATACATATAAGGCCATCAGGAATCTGATTATGCACTAGCTTGAAATGATTAGAGACGCTATGCGTCTCGAGGCCTCTCTTGATGTTGTATATATGCTCTGCAAATCGCCTCTTGAGAGGTCTCCCTGTGCGCCCTATGTATTGTAGCCCACATGGGCATTGCAGTAAGTAAACACAATAATCCGTCTTACAGTTAATAAATGTTTCTATATCGTAGACCACTCCTGTTTTGTTTGATTTAAATGATTTGCCCTTAACACTATTTTTGCATCCAATACATTTGGAGCATGTATAGTATCCTTTAAGGTTACTTAGCCATGTAACATGGCGGTCTCGAAGACCATCAAAGGGACAACTTGGTGATAGCCGGGACTTTAGGTTTTTTGCCCTTCTATAAACTATCTGAGGTTTTTCTGGGACAATCTCTTTGAGAACAGGGTCCCTCTGTAGTATGCCCCAATGTTTAGTAAGAACCTTTGTTATAGTGGGGGCCAGACCACTGTACTGGGTTACAAAAAATGGAAATGGGTCACTTTTCTTCATAACAGTTGTGGTCGGATCTTTACATAGAATATTTTTTCTATCTAGTTTATTAACTTCAGAAATGGCAGAGTCTACATCACGCATTTTGTATTCCCTCTCCAGGAACCTATCCCTAAGGTCATTTACCTGCTGTTGGTACACTTTTTCATTTGAGCAGTTTCGCTTAACCCTTAGTGCTTGTCCCTTGGGGATGTTCCGGAGCCAGTTTGGGTGGTGATGGCTTGATGCCAATAAATAGGTATTTGCATCTACATCCTTATTATATGTTTTTGTCTGGATAGTATCATCCTCTATATACAGAGAGAGGTCAAGGTAGTTAATGATGGTATTGCTTTGATTAAATGTGAATCGCAGGTTCAGTTCATTAATATTCAAATATTGCTTGAATGCCTCAAGCTCATCCATAGGCCCCCTCCAGACACACAGCACATCATCGATGTATCTTTTCCATAGCACCAGGTTTGCCCCAAATGGGTTGGAGGTCCATATGTTATCCTCCTCCCATATGGACATGAATAGGTTCGCATAACTTGGGGCAAACCTGGTGCCCATCGCGGTGCCGCATGTCTGGAGGAAAAAATCGCCTTCATAACAAAAATAATTGTGGGTTAGGATGAACCTGATTCCATCCAAGATGAAAGTCCTTAGTTTATCATCTACAGAGTTATCCTTTTCCAGAACCCTCCTTATTGCCTCCAGTCCCATCTTGTGGTCTATTATTGTGTATAATGAGACTACGTCGCATGTTACCCAACAACATTCTTTGGACCACTTTAACTCCTGTATGGTCGTGAGTACGTGCGACGTGTCTCTCAAATAGGATGGGACCTGCTTCACATATTTCTGCAACAGAAAATCTAGAAATTGCGATAGATTTGAGGTGAGGGACCTTATTCCAGATATTATCGGTCTTCCTGGGGGCCGATTAAGATTCTTATGGATCTTCGGGATGAAATAAAATACTGGAATCCTTGGTTGTTCTATAGTGATGAATTCCAGTTCTTGTTTATTAATTATCTCATCTCGAAATCCCTGTTCTAAATGCACCAACAACTCCTTTTTAAAAAGATCCGTTGGGTTGCCCTCCAGTTTCCGGTATGTGGTCGGATCACTCAAGATTCTTGATGACTCCTCTTTATAATAAGACTAATCTCCCTACTAAATAACGATCTTAAGCTATACAGCAAAATCCTGGCAAATAGACTGAATCCCATCCTACCGAGATTAATTCACAACGACCAGGTGGGGTTTGTATCTGGCAGACAAGCCTCAGACAACACCCGCAAAATTATAAATATAGTTGATCATGCCCACCTCACAGCTACCAAAGCGGTTCTGTTAAGCCTGGACGCAGAGAAGACGTTCGATAGAATTGATTGGCTATTTCTTGACAAAACAATGCAGAAATTCGGCTTAAAAGATGCGTATCTAGCGGGAGTCCGAGCGCTGTACTGCTGCCCGTCTGCAGTGGTGAAACTCCCGGGGGTACAGCAAAAAAATTTGAAATGAAAAATGGAACGAGACAGGGATGCCTTTTGTCCCCTCTCCTCTTCGCCCTAACAATCGAACCACTAGCGTCTAAAATACGAGACAATATAAATATATAGGGGGTACCAATTGGCGGAATAAACTATAAAGTCTCATTGTTCGCAGACGATATCATATTAACATTAACGCAGCCCCAGATCTCCCTTCCCAACTTACACAAAGAATTAAAGGAATTTGGCAAAATATCAGGATACAAAATTAACAGTGATAAGTCAGAAGCCCTCAACTTAAATCTATCAGAACCAGAGATGCGGACATTGAAATCAAACTTTAATTATAAGTGGAGCCCTATATACATCAAATACCTGGGAGTACATGTATCGAGGCACTATTGCTCCCTATACCAAAATAATTATCCCAACCTATTTAGGAAAATTAAAAAAGATCTGGATAAATGGGAAAAATACCAGATCTCATGGATCGGGAGAATGATCTCAGTTAAAATGAATATACTCCCCAGATTATTATATTATTTCCAGACGCTCCCGATCCATGTCCCTGGTTCTGAATTAAAAACTATCCAAAATAAAATCCTCTAATTTATTTGGATGGAAGGAGACCCCGGGTAGCTAGGTCGGTTCTTATGGCGTCTAGGACAAAAGGAGGACTGGGGGTCCCAGACATTAATAGATATTACCAAGCTGCCCAATTAAAACAGGCGGTAATGTGGAACTCGGGACCCAGACAAGCTATGTTGGCTAGCAATTGAATCTCATTACTCCAGAACGCCTTCTCTACCAGCTTTTCTCTGGAGCGGTGACAGGGGAAATGACATGGCGCCCAAATTCGGGCTGGGGGCAATGAAACATACTTGGGACATACTGCACCGACACACTTTATTAGAGCAAATACCCAGTTTGTACCTGGCAGATACCTGGAATGCGCCGCTCCTCACCTCTGACAAGCCCCGTTGCGTTTGCCTTCCCAGCCTTGGTTCATGCCTGGCTGACGGGCGGCTGATCTGTTAAATGATAATGATTAGGATTTAATAGGCTGCTATGCTTCGCGTGTCTACCAGATGGCATAAATTCATGAATTGTAATGCAGTATATATATATATACTGTGCAGTATTGCAGCCAGCGGGAATAAAATGCTTCAATCCCTGCCTGGAAAATACCTCAATGCACTCGGGCAGAAAACAGTCACAAACCTCAATACACCCGGGTATACCCGAATTCGTGGGACTAGCCGAGCTCGAATAAAGTGTGTCGCCAGTGTATGGGCAAAAACTAAAACTAAATTCTTACTCTCGTCCCCTTGCTCTCAGCTCATTCCAATATTTGACAACCCTAAATTCCCACCAGGGTGTGAAACCCGACAATTCGACCTATTTAAAACAATGGGGATCAGAGCGATCGCGGACCTGCTGAGCGATGGACAGTTCCTGAGTCTCCAAGAATTGCGAACCAAATTAAAATTACCCCACCTGGATACATTTAAGTTTCTCCAAATTCGACACTTTCTACAAAAAATGTCCCCATCATTCAAATTCCCCCCTCTCACAAAATTTGAGAAACTTTCTCGCGAAGGAGTACATCAAAAAGGTCTAATAACACAAATATATGCCGGCATGGAGAATCCGGTGAACTCTACCGCTCACGACTATATGCTTAAATGGGAAGTGGAATTGGACATAGTTATTGACAGAGAGGACTGGGAGGAAATATGAGACGCGGCCTCAGGAACTTCCATCTGTACCACGCTGAAGGAAAACATCTATAAAATAATGTATCATTGGTATCTTACCCCAGTGAGGTTAAAACAAATCTACCCTCTGGCCTCAGATCTATGCTGGAGAGGCTGTGGACATAGAGGGGACATGGCCCATATCTGGTGGTCATGTCCAGAAATTCAGAAATACTGGCTTACGGTACAAGATTTTATAAAAGAGGTCACAGGCCTCACAATTCCTATAGATCCACTGACCTTCCTACTGGGCAGGCCGATAGAGGACATCGATCGCCCAGTATGGAAATTAATCTCCTTTATTCTAACAGCAGCAAGGTGTTCAGTCGCATACTCTTGGAAGAAGATAGCGCCCCCCACGAAAAAGCTAGTGAAAAAAAGAGTTAACGATGTTATGAGTTTGGAAAAACTCACGGCCTTCTTGAACTGCTCAACTGAAGGTTTCTATAAAATCTGGGAACCCTGGTTAACCCATTAATCCGAACCAAATCAGGATACAACCCCAGACGGATCTGAACCACAGTAGAGCTGTGAAGGATGGATGCCGGGACCCGGCCGGACGAGGATGGAATGACTCCCTCTCTCCCCCCCTCCCCCTCCTCTCTTCCTTTTTCCACACCCCAGAGACCATGACGTGGCCTTAGGGGATCTTTCCTTTCTTTCTCTCTCCCCCCACATGAACAAGGAAAATACAACTGTATTAGGCCAACACTGATAATGTAAAACCACATGAACAAGGAAAATACAACTGTATTAGGCCAACACTGATAATGTAAAACCAATGTCTGTAAAGATGATTTTGCCTAATAAAAATGTTTGGGGAAATTTTTTTTTTTAATGGTACGAGACAAGGGTACCCATTATCTCCTCCTCTCTTCGCTCTAACGATTGAGCCATTGGCTGCTAAAATAAGAGCAAATAGTAATATACATTGTATATAGTGATTGGGAAAACAAATGATAAAATCTCATTATTCGCAGACGATATTATTCTGACTTTAGCAAGCCCTCAGACTTCTTTACCCAACCTCCAAAAGGCGCTATCAGACTTTGGAAAAATCTCTGGATATAAAATGAACAGCGACAAGTCACAGTCTTTTAATCTGAATCTTTCAGATCCAGAGATAAAATTACCAAAACTGAATTTCAGCTACAGATGGAGTTCCTCACATATTAAATATCTGGGAGTAAATGTGGCTAGGAACTACCACTCCCTACAGTATATCAAGGCAACTATCCACCATTGTTTGATAAGATTAAAAGGGATCTGGCAAAGTGGGAAGGATATCAGGTGTCATGGATTGGGAGAATAGTATCAGTCAAGATGAATATACTCCCTAGGTTATTATATCATTTCCAGACTCTCCCAGTCCGGATACCGGGATCCGAACTGAAAAATTTCCCAAATAGAATATTTAATTTTATTTGGCAAGGTAAAAGGCCTAGAACAGCTAGATCGGTGATGATGGCTTTAAAGACAAGAGGAAGTTTGGGTGTCCCAGATATCTCGAAATACTACCAAGCTGCCCAACTAAGGCAGGTGGTGATGTGGAACGCTGATCCAACACAATATTGTTGGTTAGCCATAGAATCCCAATATGCTAGAACGTCTTCTCTGCCAGTGTCCCTATGGGCACTGGATAAGGAGGTGTACGCCAAAATGTTTGAGCTAGATCCGACGAGATTTACCTGGGAGATTTGGAGCAAGTCTAAGGGCAAATTTAATCTTGTGTCTCCCGTTTCGCAACTCACTCCGCTTTTTAAAAATCCCAATTTCCCCCCAGGCTGTGATTATAAACAATTCGACCAAATTAAAGCTAAACATATTAGAGTAGTTGCCGACCTAGTGCATAAAGGAAAACTTTCTAGTTTCCAAGAGTTCCTAACTAGGTATGAGGCACCAGACCTTAGTATGTTTAAATATCTACAGATCAGAATTTTTTTCCAAAAATGTCCCCAAAATTAGAATTTACTCCCTTCACAAGTTTTGAAGCACTATGTAGGAGAGGTAGTTATCAAAAAGGTTTGATAACTAGAATAAAAGCCAGTTTGGAGGCCTTGGTCAATTCACATGATCATGACTGCATGCTCAAATGGGCAGCGGATTTGAAAATAGAAATTGACAGGGATGATTGGGAGGATATATGGGAGTTTGCTGCAAAAACTTCCATATGCACAGCAACTAAAGAAAATATATATAAAATTTTATTCATTGGTACCTCACGCCATGGCGGCTGAAGCAAATCTACCCTGTGGTGTCTGATCTGTGCTGGAGGGGTTGTGGGCAGAGAAGCGATATGGTCCACATTTGGTGGACGTGTCCGGCAATAGAAATATTGGATCGTTATCCAATCTATTAAAAAAAGAAATAACGGATGTGTCCATTTCTATGGACCCACTGACTATTTTGTTGGCTAAACCAGTTGAAGATATTGGCGGCCCGCCTTCTTGCGCCCTACCTGATCCCTCCTGAGCCTGCCTGCGCCCCCACTGTGAAGAGAGGGTCTGATCAGAGCTGTGGTCTGAATAAGAGCTTTCTGAGTAGGAGCTATCTTCATGTCATGTGTTTCAGCCTGCGTTCCATCTGGATCCAAGATGGCCGCCTCCCGTTTCAGTTAAAGACACAGCTTCCCTAAAAAAAAAAAACCACAGCCAGATCCTAAGTTGTCTATGACAATACTGAATGTTGATGATCCATTAAAAATGTGCTAAAGGGATGGGTTTCCGATGATGTCATCAGGAGTGGGGGTGTAGGAGGGGAGCTCCGCGGACCCACCGGCTAAAACTTAATAAATAACGCTCCCAAACCAGAAATTCAAGGCTCAAAAACATACCCCCATTACTTGGAGAGATCGGAGCATGTCCAAACACACAAAGAAGCCCGCAGCACCGGCGGTGTCACGGTTCTTCTCTCCGACACAGAAGAGTCCAGCAAACCAAGAGGGTGGCGGACCACGAGGCTCACAAGATCCGCAAGCAGCTCTAAATATGGGTACGAAAGCCCATGCAACTCTTGAAATGGAGATAGAGGAACCGATCACCCGATCCTACCTGGAGAGCCTATTCTCCACCATGCATGTCAAGCTCCAAACATCCCTGCAGGCAGAAATCAAAGCAGCAGTAGCGGAGATTAAACAGGAGATGTCTGGCCTAACAGAGAGGACAACGACTCTGTCTTGCCAGGGACTCCTCCAGTCCACCTTCCAAACAGCAGCCGAGGAAGAAATCATCCGGCTAGGAGAGGAGATCTCCCGTCTCAAAGACGGGCAGGAAGACCAAGAAAATAGAGACAGGCGCCAGAATCTGCGCATAAGAAATGTACCGGAGACGGTCTTACCTGGCCAGCTTCGTCCCTATCTTGCGGAACTGTTCAAATCGCTCTGCGGCCCGCTAGAGGACATGGACCTAGAGATTGATAGGGCCCACCGGGGGTAGCTCCCAGATCAGAAGATCCCAACCGGCGACGCGATGTAATCATAAGATTACACAGCTATACAGTAAAGGAGAAGATCATCACCGCCTGCAGAGGGAAAGAGTCACTACCTTTCCAAAATGAAACTCTCCAAATTTTCAACGACCTGTCACGGATAACAGTCGACCGAAGGAGAGAAATGAAGCCCTTGACCTCATTCCTCCGGGAGAAGGAGGTGAAGTACCGCTGGGGCTTTCCGTTCAAGCTTACGGTAAGCTATGACGGCAAATTCCTAACCATCCGCCGCCCTGAGGACATGGCCCCATTCGTGAAAGCCCTGGGTCTGCCCCCGCCGCTTTCCTGGACAACGGAGCAACTACAAGACCCACCGCACCGGGAGGACGCGGAACCACGCAGCACCCGTCCCACGAGGAGAACGGCGGCGCCAAGGCAGTCTAAGAACAGATGAGAAGCACCGTAGTCCACAGCGAAGACGGGAGCACATGACGGCTCAAGAACCACACCAGACCCAGCCAGACGCATAGCTTCAGAATCCGACCCCTGACGATCGGAGGCAGCCCCCAGCTGAAGCTACTATAACTTTTGCCGCTGACCGGATGGCAGTTGAAGAGGGCTGAGGTCTGGCTGGGCTTTGGGGGTTGGCGGGGGGATTTGTGGGTGGGATAGGAGGGGAGCGCGATGCTCCGACAACAGCACTGCGATCTACTAACTGTAAGTAGCAAAATTTAATCTGTCTAAGGCCCGGGTACAGGACTATGGACCCCAGGCTCGGTTCGCACGACTGTTGCTACCCTCCCCACCCCCCCGGACTAGGAAATACTAGTTAACTGGGAAGCTGCCTAATGAGCCCTGCACAAGACAGGAAGCCCAAATGACTTCGATAATGGAAGCAGCGGCAGTGACACTATTACAGTAACTGGCAGTCTAGATTAGCTGGCCACATGGATCTAGTGCTAAGCCGTCCCTATGCCACAGTTGAGTTATGTAAAAAAAAAAAACCTGTTCCTCAGTTGATGAATGTTGAAGTTGAGAAAAGTTGTATGTGTTATAATATAATGTACTCCCTTTTCTCTCCCCCCCCCTTTCCCCTCCACACCCTCACGCTCCAAATCCCATAAGCCTGCCCTTCCACCGCAGAAGATATGGCCGCACGGCCCCATACTAATGATGCTGCCTGCAGTAATAAAATACGTTGTCAAACCCTCTGAGGAAGGCACACGGCGGGCCACATAGATCAAATAGAAATGTCATAAGGATCCTCGGATATTAACTTCACTAAATGTTACCCCCATGTTTTATGCTATGGTTGTCAGGTTAGTCAGGAAGGTTCCTATGCTAAGAGCCCCATCCCTCCCCCCCCCCCTCTTCCTGGACCAGCAAGCGTAGGAAGTATTCCATTTATGTTCAGCATGATACCTAAAAACATTAATGCAATGTGCTGTTGTGTTACCTGTCAACCCAGGTCTCCCCCTCCCCCTATCTCCCCCCCCCCCATCTCCCCCCCTTTTCCCAGGTCCAAAACCTATAAGCTTGACCGACTGACAAAAAGAGAGGTTATAATGCTTTTCATGTACTGAGCTTGTTAAGAGTTGTTCTCACGTTTATTACGCTGGTTTTAAGGATTGTCAGAAAGATCTCCATGTTACGGCTATGCTAGGAGTTTTCCCTCCCCTCCCCACGCCTTCCCCATATCCAAAACCTATAAGCTTGACCGTAGTGGGTGAGGGATATTATCCCAATATTCAGGGCTCTGCTGTCCTAGGAACATACATGCATATTCAGAGTAATAAAATGTGTAACTGTGACGATAGTGAGGGTTTGGCCCGGGATTAACGTGGTTACTCCCCAAGGGCCCCCCCTCTAACCTCGCCAGGGAGACAAGGGGTTAACTGGGCTGAGGTCCAGAAATGTGATTGAACCTTTGTTATAACATGAAAATGCTTATTCCCCTGTGTAAAATGTATTGTTGCTGGGTCAGTGTCTGCATAACCCACCCACTGGGACTTAAGGGGTTAATCTTATAT
Source organism: Ascaphus truei (assembly GCF_040206685.1). Classification (NCBI taxonomy): domain Eukaryota; kingdom Metazoa; phylum Chordata; class Amphibia; order Anura; family Ascaphidae; genus Ascaphus; species Ascaphus truei. The sequence continues at coordinate 157,643,159 of NC_134486.1, read as the reverse complement.
GCAGTGCTGAATAAACAGTTACGTGAAAACTGGTAATTTGGTAACGGAGTAAGCCATTACCCTGAGCCTTGGGGGTACAGCCTCCGGTTCACCCCCCAAGTACACACATATTAAAAATATAACTTTGTCATAAGAGGAACATATATTTTTGATAAAGTGACTTTTTGCAGTCTTACAAGGTACAGGCCAAATGCTAACTACCTCTGCCTGCCTTTGTAATGCGTACCAGGACCAACTGGTTTGACTCATGAGTCTATTCACGTTTGATATGCAAGCTTCCTCCTTAGAAGTGCATATCATGAAAGGAGGTGTGAATTGGCCAGTTGGATGCTAAATAGGACATCCTGCTAGAATTTAGCCTGGCTTCACAGGGGAATTGCTATGCAATACCCAGGAAGGATCAACAGGTAACTACCTAGTTGGTTATGCGAGAAGCCACAAGCCTACTTCAAAAGGTTTTATTGATGGGTAGGGGTGGAGCTACCCAAGAAGGGAATCAAAAGGAGTAACCTTATTAAATATAAGAATATTATGAGATGTCCTTGGCTGAAAAGGATAAGAATTACATATTTGTATTCGTGGGACTTAGCATATCTTTGGGAGTCTAAACACTGTATATGTAACTGCTGCTAAATGCCAGATATTAATATCTCTATTAATTTTCATATTACACTGTAATGTTTGGTCTCTCTGTGAGCGTCCGGTGGGACGGACTGTATTAATATATCTCACCTGACTGTATGTATTACTGAACACAAGTTATGAGGTGATTTGCAGTAAATATGACATTTTGGTTGAGTTCTGAGGAACCCCTGTTGTGATGAGCAGGAAAGGCTAGAATTTACATAGCCTGGTCATCAAAGACCAAATTGCTAATTGTTTATGCTTGGCCTAGGGACCAAGGGAAGTGGATGTTTTTGTAAATGTGGTAATTCACACTTCAATGGAAGCCAAAAGAGCTTCAAAGACTTTTTGCTAGCCGTCGCGGCACCTAGGGTTAAAGAGATGAGTTTGACATAGTATATAAGTCAAAGCCACCCTTTACCCATGTTGTTCATGTTCTTCATTGTCTTGATGCAAATGTCTTGATGCCTGCATGCAAAGGCTTCATGTCCTGCATGTGTCCTGCATGTATTGCTGTGATGTCAACTGAAATCTGGGAGAAGTGGCCAAGTCTGTGTCCTGATGGCCTTCTGTCCTAATCTTTAGGTAAGTGTCTATATTTTGCCTGTTATTTGAACATATCTGTTGTGTTCACCTTTATCAAGGAATAAATTATATTTATCATATCTAAGTCTCGTCCCAGTTCAAACCCAGGTATATATATATTTATATATAGTTTTGGTGTAAATTACAACCTGTCACAAGCTACCGTGACAGTAACCAAGGCATTAGAGCGTGTATAAGAGCTAAGGAGACTCATTAGGATGATATAAACATAGGAGTGTACTAGTTACGCTGGACGGCTAACACAGATCTCTATATATACCATAAAGGTCCTGTATAGACCCCCAGCAAAACAAAAGTACATACCAATCAAACGATCAATGTGAGGAACTCCCTCGAAGCACAGCTCAGTCCTTGATTAGTGGGTGCGTCACGCCAGACGTAATTGCAGAGAGTAGTCCCATAGGGTACAGTGGCGGAGCACAACCGTGCAAACAATGGGGACTGCAAACCAGTATCGGATATAAAAAGGTTTATTAAGTGGTCAAAAGGAGTACATAGTAACTCTGACGCGTTTCGGGACCTGCGTCCCTTTGACCCCTTTCCCCCCCTCCCATTTCCCCCCCTCCCATTTCTCCCCTCCCCCCCCTCTTAAACTAAGGTAGAGCTTACACTAAGCAAGTACAAGGGTCCGCACCTTCCCTGCACGCCCATGCCTGAACCATCGGATTCCCCCCCATTGGGCCTTAAGCCCAAATGCCGGAAGCCAATCCCGGACGTACTTATTGGAGGTCATTAGCTGACCTCGTCCCACTTTGCCTCTTGCTGCTGACCCTGTCCCAGCAGCCTATTCCCCCCCCCCTCTCGACCTTCCCTGCCCTCCTCCCACCCAACCCCTCGTCGGGCGGGCCTGACACCCATACTCAAACAGCACCATCAAGAAGCGTTAAAAACGTTCTCTGAACCAACGAACCAGGATCTCCCCAGTGGGAAGGGCGAGACCCCGATGGACACTAAACTCTCTCGCCCAAATGGCTAGTCAGTCCGCAATTAAACTTGTATCACTAAATGTAAAGGGCCTGAATAATAAAAGAAAAAGACGACTGGCGCTCCAAGAGCTGAAAAAGTCCAAGGGAGATATCATCTTCCTCCAAGAGACGCACTTTACATCCCAAGAGCTGCCCAAATTGATTAGCAATGTATTCCCTACGGGTTTCTTCTCGTCATATAACAGTACAAAGCGGGGAGTAGCGATCCTGCTCCGACAAGGAACCCCATTCAATATCACCAAAACCAATTCAGACCCAGAGGGTAGATTTCTAATGGTATATGGCTCACTGGCTGGCTCGCCGGTCGCTCTGATCAACATCTACGCGCCAAATGATAATCAAATGGAATTCCTGAAAGCAGTGTTAGAAAAGGTTGACCCTACCTACCTATCTTTGTTGATTGTGGGCGGAGACTTTAATATGGCCATAAACTCTGCGGAGGACAAAACCTCAGGCCAACAAGGCCAACACAGAGCTCCATCTCAGAGGATGGAGAAACAATTTAAAACGATCACCAAGGAATATTCCTTAATGGACATCTGGAGAATCCAACACCAGGGCCAAAAGATTACACATTCTATTCCGCACCCCACCAGTCATATTCTCGTATAGACTATTTTTTTGCTACCAAATATATCCTGGAAGCCTGCACAAATTCGGACTTAGGCCCCATTACATGGTCAGATCACGCCCCCATCACATTAACCCTATCCACCCCATTTCATAAATTAACCGCCTACACTTGGAAGCTGAACGACTCCCTACTGAACCACCCGGAGGTAGAAAAAGAAAGTAAAAAGGCTCTTAGGGAGTACTTCGCTCTCAACTGGGGTATAGTAGACTCTCCGGCAGTTCTGTGGGAAGCCCATAGGGCAGCAATTAGGGGAACTTTTATTTCAATTGCATCCCACAGAAAGGCCAAGGTGAAATTAATAACAGATCTGACAACTAAAATAATTATACATATATAAGGAGACAAAGGATGCTCCTAAAAAGATCCCACTTCAATGCACAGCAAAGCCGAAAATAGTCCACAGGTATAGTAACCCACTAGAGTAATGGTAAGGCTATAAGTGTACAATTAAGTAACCGCTCCCAACACTGTGGGAGGACAATTACCACTAAAATGCCCTAGGGCAAAAATAATAAATGATTTATTAATATTCAAAAGTCGACGCAGTAACACACACTCAAAATAACCATAAAAACTATTAAAACATAAATCACGGGTGAGGCAGGGTAAGGGGATATTCTTATAAGGTGAATTCCCAAATATTAGTGTATGTCCCCTTACCAGTACCAGGTGGTAGTGTGAGACACAATGGTAAATACAAATGATAGGCAATAGAGAATGCTAGAGCCTCTGGTCTCAGGGTATGATGGAGGTTGCACTAATCATTGCATGCTGTGATTGATCTGCTCAGTATCAATAGTTGGATACCTGAACCTTGAGAAAGCGCCAGCCCCTTATGCGCGAAACGATCGTCGGCATGACGTCACCACGTTGACGTCGTGTAGGAGGAGTCACGGGTGAGACTGTTCCTGGTAGTTTGTGTGGGGTTGTTCGAGTTGTTAACTGCCTAGCAGAGGTAGTTTATGCATATATCAGGTCCGGTTTTTGATGCACATGCCGCGGTTCATTTATATAATGTGGTATAATGTGCACTAATGATTTACTGAATCATTGATCGTGTGACCTAGTACCTATATAGGTTTTGTGATATATGACAGTGGCACATTTATTTGCATTCACTACTCTGCATGCATCACTACCTACTGTCAGTGTGATATCCAACTATTGATACTGAGCAGATCAATCACAGCATGCAATGATTAGTGCAACCTCCACCATACCCTGAGACCAGAGGCTCTAGCATTCTCTATTGCCTATCATTATAAAACCTTGACCGCAGCCAGAAATGAGCTAAAACAAGCCCAAATGGAAGAAGTAGAAAAAGCTCTTACATGGACTAGTCAGAAATACTATGACGAGGGCAATAAGGCTGACATACTTTTGGCGAGCAAACTAAGAGGTATACAGAAGCGTTCCCAGATCACAGCGATAAAAAATTAATCGTGAGAAATAATCTATAACGAACAGAAAATAGCGGAGGAATTTACTGCATTTTATATTAAACTTTATAACCTCAATGCTCAGGGTGGGAACACGGGGACACCAGCCACTGAACCTATTAGTAATTACCTCTCCGATTTTCTCCTACCAACACAGACAGAGGAGGAGAATCAAATGCTTAACGCAAAAATTACCCAAAAAGAGCTGGCGAACGCAATAAAAACATTAAAAATCTCAAAAGCCCCTGGCCCCGACGGCTTCTCCAATGTTTATTACAAAAGATTCTTCCCGATCCTACTGTAACTAAACACCTACTCAGCTTATTCAATTCATTCATGGAGGGCAGCCCAATCCCCCCATCAATGACCCAGGCCAATCTCGCCATCATCCACAAAGAGGGTAGGGACCCACTGCTATGTGGGAGCTACCGCCTAATTTCCCTACTAAATAACGATCTTAAGCTATACAGCAAAATCCTGGCAAATAGACTGAATCCCATCCTACCGAGATTAATTCACAACGACCAGGTGGGGTTTGTATCTGGCAGACAAGCCTCAGACAACACCCGCAAAATTAGAAATATAGTTGATCATGCCCACCTCACAGCTACCAAAGCGGTTCTGTTAAGCCTGGACGCAGAGAAGACGTTCGATAGAATTGATTGGCTATTTCTTGACAAAACAATGCAGAAATTCGGCTTAAAAGATGCGTATCTAGCGGGAGTCCGAGCGCTGTACTGCTGCCCGTCTGCAGTGGTGAAACTCCCGGGGGTACAGCAAAAAAATTTGAAATGAAAAATGGAACGAGACAGGGATGCCCTTTGTCCCCCCTCCTCTTCGCCCTAACAATCGAACCACTAGCGTCTAAAATACGAGACAATATAAATATACAGGGGGTACCAATTGGCGGAATAAACTATAAAGTCTCATTGTTCGCAGACGATATCATATTAACATTAACGCAGCCCCAGATCTCCCTTCCCAACTTACACAAAGAATTAAAGGAATTTGGCAAAATATCAGGATACAAAATTAACAGTGATAAGTCAGAAGCCCTCAACTTAAATCTATCAGAACCTGGGCGTGGCCTGGAGTCTAACTGCAAAGGCTGTGTCTGTCTTAAGCTCCTGCAGACAAAACTTCAAACAAAGAAATAGCGAACATCAATCTGGCCAAAATAAATTTAAAACACCACACTATAAGACAGCAGGAGACGGGGGTGATTTTAACACAAACAATAACGAAATTGGACATTGCTAAGCCCCCCAAATATACAGAACAAGGGAGCAGAAAATAAAGTGAGTAAAAGAAGCTGCTGAGGCCCGTGCGTGACAGGGAGACTCTGTGGAGCTGAGAGGTTCAGCGTGGCCCCCGACAAAACCGCCCAGCCCCCCCCCCCTCTCCGCTTCCCCGCAAAAGATTATCACAGCAGACAGATCCCGGAGCAGCTTACCAGCCGGTAGGAGACTCGCCAGCACCAGTGGCGATCTCGAGTGCTCGGGAGGGAGCCGAGGGGGAAGGCGGAGCGGCCATCTTGACTCGGCTGCGGAGGCTCACGCAGGGAGAAGCGTGGCTTCCCCGAGGGGGTGAGTGACACGGCGGGGTCCCGGAGGGGAGAGGAGGAAGCCCCACAGAGGTGAGCAGAGCCGTGGGCCGGGGGAGACGAGGCCGAGAGTACCCCTCCAGTCCCGATTGAGTCCCGATTGAGCCCCGGCGTGGAGGAGCAGCACCACCTAAGATGGCCGCCGGGCTCACACGCAGGGAAGAGTGGCATAACATAGTGGCATAACAGACGGGGAGGCTCCCCAGAGACGACCGGACAGCTGACCGCAGGGAGAGTGGGGAAGCCTGGCCAAGTGATACCTGAGCCCCCCCCCCCCCTTGGCGGGGAATAGTGCTGCCTGGCTCCCTGCGTTTCAGCCTGTGTGTCGGCTACATCCAAGATGGCCGCCGCAGGTCTGATTTAAAGACACAGCCCCCCACAGGAAAATAAATAATTAAATAAACAGAAAATAAAAAAACAAAGCCAGATAAGATGGACGTGTGAGAGCTGAGCTCCGCCGGCCCGCGCGCATAGACCGCTATACAAGCGCCCCTCACCCCACCACCCAACCCCAAAAACATAACCCCTAGCAGAATAAACACCCCGCAATGGCTGCGAAGCAAAAAGCGCCGCCCGGCCAGGGCTCATTAAACTTTTTTCCGCCATCTCAGCGGAGCTCGGAGCCTACGCCGAGAAACCAAGATGGCGCCGGGCCAACGAACACACGAGGCCCTAAGCAGCAGGCCGCGGCCCGAGAACAAAGGGAGCGAGTGCAAAGCCCAGAGACTATCCCAACAAGGGAATTCATGCAAGACTTGATGAAGGGCATGCTAGACAAACTGCACACTTCTATACAGCAAGACCTGAAGGCTGCCGTAACAGAACTGAGGCACGAAATAGCAGGCCTCGCTGAACGGACGACAACACTAGAAACTAAAATGGCGGAATCTCTCCAGACACAAACAGATGCAGACAATGAAATCTTCCCGCTTGGAATGGAGATTAGATATCTGAAAGATAACCTCGAGGACCAGGAAAACCGCGAGAGACGACAGAACCTGCGGATCCGCGGAATTCCAGAGACGATCCAGTCAGATAAACTACAGCCATACCTCTTAGGGCTCTTCTCCTCGCTGTGCGCAGACCTGGACAAAAAGGACTTTGAGATGGATAGGGCCCATCGCGCCCTCGGGCCAAGGTCAGACGACCCAAATAAGACCAGGGACACCATAGTCAGGCTACACCACTACACCACCAAAGAGAAGCTTATGACAGCCTGCAGGAAAAAAGACCCGCTCACTTACCAAGATGACCATCTGCAAATCTATAATGATTTAGCAAAGCAAACTATCAACAAGCGGATGGACTTAAAACCCCTGACCACCCTCCTCAGAGACAAAGGTATCAAGTACAAATGGGGGTTCCCATTTAAACTAATAATCTTCAGAAATGGGAAGACACATGTCAAAATTGCTAGGAGTTTATAGAAGCACACCCCCTACCCCATCCCTACCCGTTTCCCTCCTGCCCCCACTCCCCCCCCTACATTTCCCTCTCCCCCCCCAGTCTACCCGTAACCCCCCCTCCCCTTTCCCCCCCCTCCCCTTTCCCCCTCCCCTCCCCGCACTCTCCTATCCCCCCCCCCTTACTAACCTAATCAGAAGAACTACAAGACTCGCTGAATCCGGAGCTTGCCTCCAACTCCTACCACTCCAACCAACAGACCGAGAACAGTGCTGAAACGAAGGCGCTAAGGAAGAACCAGCAGGTTCCAGTAACACCAGTTGCGGTCTGTGTCTTGCCGGATCGACACTGTATTATCACATGCATATCATATGTCAAAAGCTAGGCATCAGCTATGTCGACATAATTGTACTCACCGTTAGCCACCCACCCAAACAGCAGACCCCACCCCCCCTTCCCCTCTCTCCCCTCCCTTGCCCCCCACATGCTCCCCACCCCCCGCAACCCGCCCCGAAATCCACCCAGGTTCCCCCCCGCGCATCCTCTGCTAACCCACGGATAGAAATAAAACATACAGCCTAACAGAGGGAAGGCGGGTGTCCATGACAACCGCTAGGAATCACGTGGTGATAAAAACAAAGCGTTATAACAAATGTATACCATGTACGTAAATCAATGTACCCGCACTGAAATAATAAACGCATGTATTCCCCTTTCCCAATTTCAACAAATGTACTAATATATGTATGTATGTATGTATAATATGCACTGAGCTTCATACCCCAGCAAAAGATGGGGTAAAAGGGGTAAATGTGAAATATGGTTTGCATCTGACCAAATAAAGACCCGGACCTACCTCCCTCTTTCCCTTCCTACTTACTTTCCCTTCCCCTCCCTCCCCCCCTTCCCCCCCCCCAACCCTTCACCTCCTCACCGCACTGCTCTTCAACCTATAGCCCCTCCCCCACCGCTCTCTACTCCGACACCCGGCCAAAAATCCCTCCCCCCTCTCCTCACCCGTCACTCCCCTCCCCCCCCCACACCTTTACCTTGGTCCCCCCCCCATCATAGCCACCCGTACCCAAGGGTCGAGGGGTCGAAGGGCAACATACGCAGCAGCGGGCCAGGACCTCCCTGTTGCACTCCGGCCTCGGGCTCCGGACCCACCCCAGAATGGGCAAATTTGTCCGAATGCCGGTCTCCAGGAGACATGGCAATATCACTTTAGGACCTGTACAAGGCCTAATCCTACTTCTCTTCCATCTGCTGACCCTGTCCCAGCAGATCTTCCCCCCCCCTCCCCCCCTCCCCTTGGCAGCTCAACAGCAAGCCGCAAAGGGCCAATAAAGAAGTTACACCTTCAACCCACCAAGCCCATAGACGAAAATATGTCACACTCCCAGGAAACAGGAGCAAGGTCTCAACTAGTGGGAAAGATGAGACCCCGAGTCCACGACCCACGAAAATAAAATATAAGAATGGCAAATACAGCCCCGATTAAAGTGAGATCTTTAAACGTCAAAGGGTTGCAAAACAACAGGAAGCGGAGATTGGCCCTTCAGGACATGAAAAAATCAGGGGGGGACATCATATTCTTACAGGAGACACACTTCACATCTCAAGACCCCCCAAATTTATTCAAAAAAATGTTCCCAACAAGCTTTTTTGCTTCATTTAGTAGTAAAAAGAGGGGTGTGGCTATCCTAATCAGACAAGGCACCCTATTCAATCATATCAAAACGACAGTGGACCCAGAGGGTAGATTCCTTGTGGTATATGGCTCCTTAGCGGGCTCGACAATTGCCCTGATCAATTGCCCTGATCTCGCCCCAAACGAGAACCAAACAGAATTTCTCCAAGCTGTTCTCGAGGGCGTAGACCCGGGATATCTATCATCGATGATAGTAGGGGGTGATCTAAATATGGTCTTAAACCCTACCGAGGATAGATCAACCACGATGGGTCCCCCCCGTACAACCTACTCCCAGATCATGGGGAAAAGGTTCAGGGGAATTCTAAACGAATTTTCACTAGTGGACGTGTGGAGATCCCAACATCAAGGCCAGAGAGACTATACCTTTTTCTCAGTGCCTCACCAGACTTACTCTCGAATAGACTATTTCTTGACCACAAAAAACGTGATGCCGGCAGCCATTGAATCAGACATTGGCTCAATCACCTGGTCGGATCATGCCCCAATCACCTTAACACTATCACTCCCCTTTGAAAAAACAACAAGCTATTCCTGGAGACTTAATGATTCGTTATTAAACCACCCAGAGATAGAAAGAGAAATTAGAGCCTCACTTAAGGACTATTTCTTCTTCAAAGCAGGAACAGTCTCCTCTCCAGCAATCCTATGGGAAGCCCATAAGGCAAACATCAGAGGGAAATTTATTTCCATCGCCTCCCATAGGAAAAAAGCCCGCCTAACACAAATCAAAGAACTTACAGATAGCATTAAAGCCATAGAACAAGCCCATAAGGCCAACCCTAGAAAGAAATTATATAAAACGCTGGTTACAGCTAGAACAAAACTTAGGCAGATTCAGCTGGAGGATGTAGAAAAGGCCCTCAAATGGACAAACCAACTCTATTACGACAAGGGAAACAAGGCTGATAGACTCTTAGCAAGTAAACTAAGAGGGGTGCAAAAGAGATCTCAAATAACAGCTATCAAAAGTAAATCTGGTGAGATACAATATAGTGACAAGAAAATTGCAGAGGAATTTACAAAATACTATACTGAGTTATATAATTTAAGATCTAAAATTGACCGCCCCGCACCAATAGCCATAGAGGCCATAACACAATATTTGAACAAATGTCAGCTCCCCACTTTAACGGAGGAGGAAAACACAGTCCTCAATGCTGAGATTACAAAAGAGGAACTGGAGGAGGCGGTCAAATCATTAAAGATCACTAAGTCTCCTGGCCCTGACGGTTTCACCAATGTCTACTACAGTATAAAAGATTCTTGCCCACACTATCTAAGCATCTTCTAAAAACATTTAACTATTTCATGGAAGGGAACCATATTCCCACATCAATGTGTTTAGCCAACCTGGCCATTATACATAAGGAAGGCAGAGACCCGATGCAGTGTGGAAGCTATCGTCCAATCTCCCTCCTCAACAGTGATCTCAAATTATATAGTAAAATTTTAGCAAACAGATTAAACCCCATCTTGCCGAGATTAATTAATATTGACCAAGTCGGATTTGTCAAGGGCAGACAAGCCTCGGATAACACTCGGAAGATAATCAACATCATTGAACATGTACACCTCACAGAGACCAAAGCACTTTTGTTAAGCCTAGATGCAGAGAAGGCGTTCGATAGAATAAACTGGCAATTCCTGGACCAAACTATGCGCAAATTTGGCTTCAAAGACGCATATCTAGAGGGGGTCCGTAGATTATACCAAAACCCATCAGCAACGGTAAAACTACCAGGGGGCAATAACCAGAGGTTTGAGATCACCAATGGTACTCGACAGGGATGCCCCTTATCTCCTCTCCTCTTTGCACTAACCATAGAACCGCTGGCATCAGCAATACGACTCAATAGAGACATCCAAGGAATAGAAATTGGACACAGGCAGCACAAAATATCCCTATTCGCTGATGATGTCATCCTAACCCTTTCCAAACCCCAAATCTCCCTGCCCAACCTACAAAAAGAGCTCCGAGACTTTGGACAAATCTCGGGATATAAAATAAATAACGACAAATCGGAGGCCCTGAACCTCAGCCTGCCGGAGCCAGAGGTGGAACTCCTCAAATTAAATTTTAACTATCGTTGGAGCTCCTCTTGTATCAAATACTTGGGAGTTAAGATATCGAGGACCTACCAAACACTATATCAATATAACTATCCGGCCCTGTTCAAAAAAATTAAGCAAGACTTAGATAAATGGGGAGGATACCAGATATCATGGATCGGGAGGATGGTCTCGGTCAAAATGAACATACTCCCTAGGCTACTATACTATTTCCAGACCCTCCCGGTTCCCATCCCTGGCTCAGAATTAAAAAATATTCAAAAATTAATCTTCCACTTTATCTGGCAAGGCAAAAAGCCTAGAGTCGCCAAAACGTTTCTCTTGGCCTCAAGGGGGAGAGGAGGACTAGGAGTTCCAGACATAACAAGATACTACCAAGCCGCACAACTACGGCAGGCAGTGGTATGGAACGCTAGCCCAAAACAATACTGTTGGCTAGGTATAGAAACACACTATGCCGGGACGCCTTCACTACCAGCTTGCCTTTGGTCCATGAGCAGGGAAGACATGCTAAGCAACAAATTCAAACTAGGCCCAATGAGACACACTTGGGAGACCTGGACGAAATGCAGATATAAATTTAAGCTCACGACACCTCGTTCCCAACTCACACCAATCTACCAATCTACAAAAATCCAAAATTCCCACCTGGATGTGAGCCCAGACAATTTGATCAATTTGAAACCAAAAATATTAGAGCAATTGTCGAACTCCTGAGCTTCGGGGAGTTCCTGAGTTACCAAAACTTAAAATCCAAATATGAGATAGTAGGGCTGAATGTCTTCAAATACAAATTCGACACTTTACCCAAACATTATCCCCAACGTTGGAATTTCCCCCTCTCACTGGCTTTGAAAGGCTATGCAGGGAGTCCGGCCATCAGAAAGGTCTCATAACACAAATCTGTGCAGAACAGCTTCAGGAACTTCCATATGTACCACAATAAAAGAGAATCTATATAAAATACTGTTTCGCTGGTATCTCACCCCAGCCAAAATTAACCAAATCTACCCCCTGGCCTCTGATCTGTGCTGGAGAGGCTGCGGTCAAAAGGGGGACATGGCCCACATCTGGTGCTCATGTCCAGAAATTCAGAAATACTGGGAAACCATACACAATCTTATAAAAGAGGTCACAGACCTCACAATCCCGGTTGAACCGCTGACCTACCTATTGGCCAGGCCCCTAGAAACACTGGACCGACCAACAGGCAAATTGATCTCCTTTATTCTCACTGCGGCTAGATGTGCGGTGGCAGCCGCCTGGAAGAAAGTGTCCCCCCCCTCCAAACAGACAGTAATAAATAGAATCAACGAAGTAAAGGAAATGGAGAGACTGTCAGCATTTCTGAAACGGTCCACCACTGCCTTCTACAATATTTGGGACCCATGGTTCACTAGAATGGCCCTGACACACAGAAACGCCATATAAGGATAGAGGTAGGAGCCACAATGGGTAACGGAAACTAAAGGCGCATGACAAGGCGAGGGAAGGGTACAACTACTCCCCTCCCCCCCCCTCCTCTCCTCTCTCTCTTTTCCCCTCCTTCTCTTCCCTTTTCTACTTCAATTCTCGCGTCACCCCAACAGACCCTGGAGGAACAGGGGGATGTCGAGACTTTTCTTTCAAATGTAAAAAATTGTGTTAGGCCACAAATGGACTGTCATAGAAAATATGTTTACTGTTATAACTGCCTAATAAAAAAATTGAAACCAAAAAAATCTATCAGAACCAGAGATGCGGACATTGAAATCAAACTTTAATTATAAGTGGAGCCCTATATACATCAAATACCTGGGAGTACATGTATCGAGGCACTATTGCTCCCTATACCAAAATAATTATCCCAACCTATTTAGGAAAATTAAAAAAGATCTGGATAAATGGGAAAAATACCAGATCTCATGGATCGGGAGAATGATCTCAGTTAAAATGAATATACTCCCCCGATTATTATATTATTTCCAGACGCTCCCGATCCATGTCCCTGGTTCTGAATTAAAAACTATCCAAAATAAAATCCTCCAATTTATTTGGAACGGAAGGAGACCTCGGGTAGCTAGGTCGGTTCTTATGGCGTCTAGGACAAAAGGACTACTGGGGGTCCCAGACATTAATAGATATTACCAAGCAGCCCAATTAAAACAGGCGGTAATGTGGAACTCGGACCCAGACAAGCTATGTTGGCTAGCAATTGAATCTCATTACTCTAGAACGCCTTCTCTACCAGCTTTTCTCTGGAGCGGTGACAGGGGAAATGACATGGCGCCCAAATTCGGGCTGGGGGCAATGAAACATACTTGGGACATATGGGCAAAAACTAAAACTAAATTCTTACTCTCGTCCCCTTGCTCTCAGCTCATTCCAATATTTGACAACCCTAAATTCCCACCAGGGTGTGAAACCTGACAATTCGACCTATTTAAAACAATGGGGATCAGAGCGATCGCGGACCTGCTGAGCGATGGACAGTTCCTGAGTCTCCAAGAATTGCGAACCAAATTAAAATTACCCCACCTGGATACATTTAAGTTTCTCCAAATTCGACACTTTCTACAAAAAATGTCCCCATCATTGAAATTCCCCCCTCTCACAAAATTTGAGAAACTCTGTCGCGAAAGAGTACATCAAAAAGGTCTAATAACACAAATATATGCCGGCATGGAGAATCCGGATAACGCTACCGCTCACGACTATATGCTTAAATGGGAAGCGGAATTGGACATAGTTATTGACAGAGAGGACTGGGAGGAAATATGAGACGCGGCCTCAGGAACTTCCATCTGTACCACGGTGAAGGAAAACATCTATAAAATAATGTATCATTGGTATCTTACCCCAGTGAGGTTAAAACAAATCTAGCCTCTGGCCTCAGATCTATGCTGGAGAGGCTGTGGACATAGAGGGGACATGGCCCATATCTGGTGGTCATGTCCAGAAATTCAGAAATACTGGCTTACGGTACAAGATTTGATAAAAGAGGTCACAGGCCTCACAATTCCTATAGATCCACTGACCTTCCTACTGGGCAGGCCGATAGAGGACATCGATCGCCCAGTATGGAAATTAATCTCCTTTATTCTAACAGCAGCAAGGTGTTCAGTCGCATACTCTTGGAAGAAGATAGCGCCCCCCACCAAACAGCTAGTGAAAAAAAGAGTTAACGATGTTATGAGTTTGGAAAAACTCACGGCCTTCTTGAACTGCTCAACTGAAGGTTTCTATAAAATCTGGGAACCCTGGTTAACCCATTAATCCGAACCAAATCAGGATACAACCCCAGACGGATCTGAACCACAGTAGAGCTGTGAAGGATGGATGCCGGGACCCGGCGGGACGAGGGTGGAATGACTCCCTCTCTCCCCCCCTCCCCCCTCCCCCCTCCCCCTCCTCTCTTTCTTTTTCCACACCCCAGAGATCATGACGTGGCCTTAGGGGATCTTTCCTTTCTTTCTCTCTCCCCCCACATGAACAAGGAAAATACAACTGTATTAGGCCAACACTGATAATGTAAAACCACATGAACAAGGAAAATACAACTGTATTAGGCCAACACTGATAATGTAAAACCAATGTCTGTAAAGATGATTTTGCCTAATAAAAATGTTTGGGGAAATTTTTTTTTTTTTAAATGGTACGAGACAAGGGTACCCATTATCTCCTCCTCTCTTCGCTCTAACGATTGAGCCATTGGCTGCTTAAATAAGAGCAAATAGTAATATACATTGTATATAGTGATTGGGAAAACAAATGATAAAATCTCATTATTCGCAGACGATATTATTCTGACTTTAGCAAGCCCTCAGACTTCTTTACCCAACCTCCAAAAGGCGCTATCAGACTTTGGAAAAATCTCTGGATATAAAATGAACAGCGACAAGTCACAGTCTTTTAATCTGAATCTTTCAGATCCAGAGATAAAATTACCAAAACTGAATTTCAGCTACAGATGGAGTTCCTCACATATTAAATATCTGGGAGTAAATGTGTCTAGGAACTACCACTCCCTATATCAAGGCAACTATCCACCATTGTTTGATAAGATTAAAAGGGATCTGGCAAAGTGGGAAGGATATCAGGTGTCATGGATTGGGAGAATAGTATCAGTCAAGATGAATATACTCCCTAGGTTATTATATCATTTCCAGACTCTCCCAGTCCGGATACCGGGATCCGAACTGAAAAATTTCCCAAATAGAATATTTAATTTTTTTTGGCAAGGTAAAAGGCCTAGAACAGCTAGATCGGTGATGATGGCTTTAAAGACAAGAGGAGGTTTGGGTGTCCCAGATATCTCGAAATACTACCAAGCTGCCCAACTAAGGCAGGTGGTGATGTGGAACGCTGATCCAACACAATATTGTTGGTTAGCCATAGAATCCCAATATGCTAGAACGTCTTCTCTGCCAGTGTCCCTATGGGCACTGGCTAAGGAGGTGTACGCCAAAATGTTTGAGCTAGATCCGACGAAATTTACCTGGGAGATTTGGAGCAAGTCTAAGGGCAAATTTAATCTTGTGTCTCCTGTTTCGCAACTCACTCCACTTTTTAATAATCCCAATTTCCCCCCAGGGTGTAATTATAAACAATTCGACCAAATTAAAGCTAAACATATTAGAGTAGTTGCCGACCTAGTGCATAAAGGAAAACTTTCTAGTTTCCAAGAGTTCCTAACTAGGTACAGTATGAGGCACCAGACCTTAGTATGTTTAAATATCTACAGATCAGAATTTTTTTCCAAAAATGTCCCCAAAATTAGAATTTACTCCCTTCACAAGTTTTGAAGCACTATGTAGGAGAGGTAGTTATCAAAAAGGTTTGATAACTAGAATAAAAGCCAGTTTGGAGGCCTTGGTCAATTCACATGATCATGACTGCATGCTCAAATGGGCAGCGGATTTGAAAATAGAAATTGACAGGGATGATTGGGAGGATATATGGGAGTTTGCTGCAAAAACTTCCATATGCACAGCAACTAAAGAAAATATATATAAAATTTTATTCATTGGTACCTCACGCCATGGCGGCTGAAGCAAATCTACCCTGTGGTGTCTGATCTGTGCTGGAGGGGTTGTGGGCAGAGAAGCGATATGGTCCACATTTGGTGGACGTGTCCGGCAATAGAAATATTGGATCGTTATCCAATCTATTAAAAAAAGAAATAACGGATGTGTCCATTTCTATGGACCCACTGACTATTTTGTTGGCTAAACCAGTTGAAGATATTGGCGGCCCGCCTTCTTGCGCCCTACCTGATACCTCCTGAGCCTGCCTGCGCCCCCACTGTGAAGAGAGGGTCTGATCAGAGCTGTGGTCTGAATAAGAGCTTTCTGAGTAGGAGCTATCTTCATGTCATGTGTTTCAGCCTGCGTTCCATCTGGATCCAAGATGGCGTCTCCCGTTTCAGTTAAAGACACAGCTTCCCTAAAAAAAAAAAAACCACAGCCAGATCCTAAGTTGTCTATGACAATACTGAATATTGATGATCCATTAAAAATGTGCTAAAGGGATGGGTTTCCGATGATGTCATCAGGAGTGGGGGTGTAGGAGGGGAGCTCCGCGGACCCACCGGCTAAAACTTAATAAATAACGCTCCCAAACCAGAAATTCACGGCTCAAAAACATACCCCCATTACTTGGAGAGATCGGAGCATGTCCAAACACACAAAGAAGCCCGCAGCACCGGCGGTGTCACGGTTCTTCTCTCCGACACAGAAGAGTCCAGATACCAAGAGGGTGGCGGACCACGAGGCTCACAAGAGCCGCAAGCAGCTCTAAATATGGGTACGAAAGCCCATGCAACTCTTGAAATGGAGATAGAGGAACCGATCACCCGATCCTACCTGGAGAGCCTATTCTCCACCATGCATGTCAAGCTCCAAACATCCCTGCAGGAAGAAATCAAAGCAGCAGTAGCGGAGATTAAACAGGAGATGTCTGGCCTAACAGAGAGGACAACGACTCTGGAAGGTGGACTGGAGGAGTCCCTGGCAAGACAAACAGCAGCCGAGGAAGAAATCATCCGGCTAGGAGAGGAGATCTCCCGTCTCAAAGACGGGCAGGAAGACCAAGATAATATTGACAGGCGCCAGAATCTGCGCATAAGAAATGTACTGAAGACGGTCTTACCTGGCCAGCTTCGTCCCTATCTTGCGGAACTGTTCACATCGCTCTGCGGCCCACTAGAGGACATGGACCTAGAGATTGATAGGGCCCACCGGGGGTAGCTCCCAGATCAGAAGATCCCAACCGGCGACGCGATGTAATCATAAGATTACACAGCTATACAGTAAAGGAGAAGATCATCACCGCCTGCAGAGGGAAAGAGTCACTACCTTTCCATAATGAAACTCTCCAAATTTTCAACGACCTGTCACGGATAACAGTCGACCGAAGGAGAGAAATGAAGCCCTTGACCTCATTCCTCCGGGAGAAGGAGGTGAAGTACCGCTGGGGCTTTCCCTTCAAGCTTAGGGTAAGCTATGACGGCAAATTCCTAACCATCCGCCGCCCTGAGGACATGGTCCCATTCGTGAAAGCCCTGGGTCTGCCCCCGCCACTTTCCTGGACAACGGAGCAACTACAAGACCCACCGCACCGGGAGGACGCGGAACCACGCAGCACCCGTCCCACGAGGAGAACGGCGGCGCCAAGGCAGTCTAAGAACAGATGAGAAGCACCGTAGTCCACAGCGAAGACGGGAGCACATGACGGCTCAAGAACCACACCAGACCCAGCCAGATGCATAGCTTCAGAATCCGACCCCTGACGATCGGAGGCAGCCCCCAGCTGAAGCTACTACACTGGCGACACAGTTTATTGCACTGCGGCCAGATCCGCAAGCCGGGAGATTTCCCGGCTTGCTAGTGGCCGCCCCTCGGCGTGCCGCGCGTCACAGACGCGCGGTCACGCATCATCAGGAGCGTGCGCCTCCTGCACGCGCGTCCAGGGCTCCCCGAGGGAGCCCTGGTGTCCCGCGAGGTGGGGGACGGCGGCAGGGGGTTCCGGGGGACCCGGCGGACCCGGCAGCGGGAGGGAGAGCGCCCCGATCGGAGGGCGCTCTTCCGCTGCTTCGGCGCGCGCCCGTCACCCTCCGGCGCGCGCCAGGCTACTGCTGCGGCCGAGAACGGGCAAATGCTCGAATAAACTCGGCCGCAGCAGTATAACTTTTGCCGCTGACCGGATGGCAGTTGAAGAGTGCTGAGGTCCGGCTGGGCTTTGGGGGTTGGCGGGGGGATTTGTGGGTGGGATAGGAGGGGAGCGCGATGCTCCGACAACAGCACTGCGATCTACTAACTGTAAGTAGCAAAATTTAATCTGTCTAAGGCCCGGGTACAGGACTATGGACCCCAGGCTCGGTTCGCACGACTGTTGCTACCCTCCCCACCCCCCCGGACTAGGAAATACTAGTTAACTGGGAAGCTGCCTAATGAGCCCTGCACAAGACAGGAAGCCCAAATGACTTCGATAATGGAAGCAGCGGCAGTGACACTATTACAGTAACTGGCAGTCTAGATTAGCTGGCCACATGGATCTAGTGCTAAGCCGTCCCTATGCCACAGTTGAGTTATGTAAAAAAAAAAAAACCTGTTCCTCAGTTGATGAATGTTGAAGTTGAGAAAAGTTGTATGTGTTATAATATAATGTACTCCCTTTTCTCTCCCCCCCTTCCCCCTCCCCCCCTCACGCTCCAAAGCCCATAAGCCTGCCCTTCCGCCGCAGAAGATATGGCCGCACGGCCCCATACTAATGATGCTGCCTGCAGTAATAAAATAC
Organism: Ascaphus truei; assembly: GCF_040206685.1. Classification (NCBI taxonomy): domain Eukaryota; kingdom Metazoa; phylum Chordata; class Amphibia; order Anura; family Ascaphidae; genus Ascaphus; species Ascaphus truei. The sequence continues at coordinate 157,624,303 of NC_134486.1, read as the reverse complement.
GTTGTCAAACCCTCTGAGGAAGGCACACGGCGGGCCACATAGATCAAATAGAAATGTCATAAGGATCCTCGGATATTAACTTCACTAAATGTTACCCCCATGTTTTATGCTATGCTACCCTCCCCATCCCTCCCCCCCCCTCTTCCCCGACCAGCAAGCGTAGGAAGTATTCCGTTTATGTTCAGCATGATACCTAAAAACATTAATGCAATGTGCTGTTGTGTTACCTGTCAACCTAGGTCTCCCCCTCCCCCCTATCTCCCCACCCCCCCCCCCTCATCTCCACCCCCTTTTCCCAGGTCCAAAACCTATAAGCTTGACCGACTGACAAAAAGAGAGGTTATAATGCTTTTCATGTACTGAGCTTGTTAAGAGTTGTTCTCACGTTTATTACGCTGGTTTTAAGGATTGTCAGATAGATCTCCATGTTATGGCTATGCTAGGAGTTTTCCCTCCCCTCCCCACGCCTTCCCCATATCCAAAACCTATAAGCTTGACCGTAGTGAGTGAGGGATATTATCCCAATATGCTGTCCTAGGAACATACATGCATATTCAGAGTAATAAAATATGTAACTGTGACGATAGTGAGGGTTATAAAATTTTATATATATTTTCTTTAGTTGCTCTGCATATGGAAGTTTTTGCAGCAAACTCCCATATATCCTCCCAATCATCCCTGTCAATTTCTATTTTCAAATTAATTTGTGCTCCGACCTGTTTAACCCCGGGGTGCGTCTGGCCAGCAGAAACAACCAGGGGTCGGTCCAAAGGGATCGCGCAATCGAGAATTCTCTGGAGCCAATTTCTGATATCTTCCCAGATTGGGAGTATCTTGGTGCAACCCCACAGCATGTGCAGCAAGTCTGCCTGCTCCCCACATTGTTTAGGGCACAATGGAGGGTAGCCCCAGACAAACTTTGATAATCGTAATGGGGTCAAATACCACCTCATCAGGACCTTATACGCGTTCTCCTTCAATGTCGTGCAGATTGAGCTCTTAGCTGCCGCCAAGACAATATAGTCCCAGTCCTCGTCCTCTAGTGTGTGTCCCAGATCTCTTTCCCATCTATTCTTATATTTTAGTGTCACGTCGGCGTCAGGAGTCGGACAGACTACCGCTTTGTACATCGTAGAGATAAGTCCCTTGGTTCCTGTTCCAGTAGAACAGGGCTGTTTAAAATTAGTGCGTTGAGCTCGAATGGGAAATTTATCATAGACAGCTCTTAGCTGGAGGTATCTAAAAAATTCTGAATTTGGAACTGATTTTTCAGACTTAATTTGCTCAAACGGTTTGATAGATATTCTACCCTCCAGGTGTAAAAGGCGAGTGTAGCCCTTCTGTGTCCATATAGTTAAATCTTTCTTTTGCAGGCCCGGAGCGAAATCAGGGTTTCCCAAAATTGGGGTCATCAAGGAGTGTTGTCTCATTAATACGTGCTTATATTTGCTTTTGTCCCATACTGCCAAAGAGCTGGCAATCGCGGGGAGCGGGTGTTTGAAGTCCTTGCGAACCTTATTTGGGAGCCAGATCAGGTCCTGCAATGCCACCGGGGCACAGCAGGCCGCCTCCAGTTCCACCCATCGCCTCCGACTAGGGTGGGTGTGCCACTGGATAATTTGGGTCAATTGGGCCGCTCTGAAGTATGATAACAGGTAAGGTACCGCTAATCCTCCTCTTGTTGTGGGCCGAATTAGTGTGCTAGTTTTGATGCGGGGGGTTTTATTACCCCAGACAAACTTCACCATTGCGGACTGTAACCGAAGGATCTCTTCCCTGATTATAGGGACCGGAAGAGTCTGAAATAGGTTCAGAATTCTGGGAAGGAGATTCATTTTTAGAGACTGAATCCTGCCAATCCAGGATATGTTGTACCCTGCCCATTTCCGTAGATCTTCCTTCAGTGTCCGTATTAGTCTGGGGTAATTCGCCTTATAAAGAGTGCCTGATTGCTTCGTGATATTTATCCCTAAATATTTTATGGAGGAGGTTTGCCATTTGAATTCAAAGTTCACCGTGATCAGTTTCTCGGTGGCCTTAGGTAAGTTGATATTTAGGGCTTCTGATTTTGCCTGGTTAATTTTGAACCCAGATATCGCATTAAATTCCCCTAGCAATTGAAATACGTTCGGCAGAGAGGTGAGGGGCTGTGATAACGTGAGTATCACGTCATCAGCGTACAGGGCCACCTTATGTGGCTGGTCACTAATTTGGATTCCTGCTATATTCGGGCTGAGGCGGATGTGCGCCGCTAGGGGTTCGATGCATAGCGCAAAGAGAAGGGGTGACAGAGGACAGCCTTGTCTGGTGCCGCTCTTAATCAGGAATTCATCCGAGGGGAAGCCCTGGTGCCTGACCTTCGCCGTCGGTCCCCGATACAGAGCGAGAATTGCCTCTATCATTCTCCCACCCAAGCCGAACGCTCATAGCGTCTCCCTCAAGTAGGGCCAATCAATTCTGTCGAACGCTTTTTCTGCATCTAAAATAAGCACCATAGACGGGATGTTTTTTTTGCGCCAGATCAATCAAATCTATAATCCGTCTGGTGTTATCAGCTGCTTGTCGACCACATATGAACCCCACTTGATCAGGATGGACCAACTTGGACAACACCTGGTTAAGGCGGTTAGCTAAAAGTTTGGAAAAGATTTTTGTATCAGAGTTTATTAAAGAGATGGGCCTATAGCTTTTACAGTCCGCTGGGTCTTTTCCTTGTTTGTGGATTACTGAGATAGACGCCTGGAGCATCGAGCTTGGGATGGGGGCACCATCCAGGAAAGAATTACACAGTTTTAGTAGATGAGGAGCTAATATTTTGCGAAATTTCTTATAATAGAGATTGGAAAAGCCATCTGGGCCTGGGGCCTTGGCTGCTTTTAATGACTTCATTACCTCTAGAGGTGTTCCTCGATAGTAAAGTCTGCCTGTAGTGCGTCCCTCTCCTCTCTGGTCACTTTAAGCAATTGAGCCTCTGTTAAGAACGTCTTTAGTCGTGCTTTTGTGGTTGGCGTGTGTGCCACCTTCGCCCCATCATATAGGGTTTCATAATATGTTTTAAATTCATAAACTATTTTTTTGGGGTCAGAGGTCAGATCCCCCTGTTCTGTTCGAATTATCTGAATTTGGGAGACGTGGTTTTTGTCTCGTAATTTGTTGGCAAGTAGGGTATCTGGCCTGTTTGCTTTCTCAAAAAAATTCCGCTTAGACTATGTCAGCTCCTTTTCAGCACGGGAAGTTAATCTGGGCTCAGCCTGCCTTCCTTTTTCAAGTATCGCCTTATGGTGATTTATGTCCTGCACTAAGCAGAGAGCACCGACCACAATGTCGTACTTGCAAAGTCTCGGCCACACTCTCACATATTAATAATATTATGGAGAGTATTGTGAGATTATTATAAAGAAAGGTCACTTAGAGTTTGTATAAGATAAGGTTTATCATTTATTGTATCACAACAATATTCAGAAATATCAGAAATATCACAACAAGCTTCTTATAAGCTGATGGCTAGCAGTTACAGTATGTTACCAATCCATTCCTAGCTATGCAGAGATTATAACTACTGTATACAGTATATGCATTGTCAATACTCACAAACCAAAAGATATTACAATAGGTCAGCCAGTCCCAGCTCAAGTCTCATCTGTGTGACTTCACACCTAAGTTCGGTTCTGGTTTAACATGGAGTCGTGCAAACCTATTATAGTGTTCATTGTTTGCTGCGTACGTGTGACACGTGTCATGTGTCCATGCTCTGTGGTTTGTGACGTATGATGTTTACCATCAGAATTTACAGTTAGTGACGTATGATATATGTCGTAAGTTACCTTTAAACCACGGCCTGTTTACCGGTGTTAGTTCCCCTTTTATGTCTATGTAACGTGTCCCAATATCCTGCCACTTCTGAGCAAAACAAGCTATTATTTCTAAGACAAGAAAAACCAGGATTTTAACAGTATACTCTAAGCTATACTAGGCCTTATAATGATACTATGTATATATGTACCTGTGACCTGTATTCATTATGCGTTATATGCCAGAAAATACCTGTAATCCATAACACCCTCTCCTACACATAATTATCATATGTTTGCAAATGCAGAAAAACTATCAAAGCAGAAAATATTCATTATGTGTACTTTTGGAAGACAGTGTCACCGCTCTCTGATGTTGATGAGCTTGAACTCACAGGAGTATGTGATTGATCGCCAAAACACCCACAACTGCGCATATGTGCACAAGTTATTCCACGATGGGAAGGTATCAATTTGTAAAAATCACCCAATTGTAAAGCGGGTTGATGTTGACGTTCATACATACTTAAAAGCGTAGTATCCCAACGGGCCCCAAAACAATGTTGATGTTTATTACCTGAACATGCAAACAAAGTGGTACAATTATATGACCCGTGGCTAACAATGCTGATATGACCTTCTTCAATTGTATAAAAAGACATTTGAAATATTTGACGGTGAATGTCTCTACACTTGAAGTTGGGTTGATCACCAAGAGATAGCAAAGATTTCACTTGCCAAAAATTACATAACATTAGCAAGCTACGCGGTAGCAATGTCCCATTAGGTGTTAAAACTGAAAACTGTCCTGAGGAAGCAAGAGAGTTCTGATACATAAAGTCTCTCATCGTGTTGTGAACTGCATGCACTTTGCGTGGTTTCCGATGTGGTAAAACCAGTTCATCTACAGTAAGTACATCCTCATGGAAGTTTGATAGGACCGTGGTAGACGCAAGATTTGTGAAGTATCTTTCTTTTCGTCTGTGTCCTTGCAACAAAGCATACTGCAGCAGGTTAGATTTGACCTGTGTGCTTAAAACAGTATATTAGTATCTAGGTAAAAATATAAGAATATATGCTAGAAAGCAAAATGTGATTAAGCTGAACGCCTCTTCATCTTCGGAAGAAAAGAGAAAATACGAAGCAAAATAACAAGGATTATTATCCCTAAAATAAAAAACAATAGTGGTTTCAAATAACCTAGGATTCCAAACGCATTTCCTAGTCCACTAAAAATACTTTTACCAGTAGTTTGTAGGCTAGTGCCTATTTTTGTCAAAAAATTACCTGTCATTGGCCAAAAAGTTTTCAATGATTCACCTAGTGTAGTCAACCACTGGGGAAAATCACCCGGGTGTAAATCAACACGTAGTAATTCACTGTGAACTCTCTGTCAAAGGGTATGTACTATATCATGTGTGAACCCTATAGTAACCTTCATTTTCTTTAAATGTGCCAAATAGGCTGTCATGTGAGGAAGGATCAGTGTGATAGCTGGTACCTGGAAATGTACTCCAGATGTGAGTGTCTGATGTAACAGAGGTGGAATAAGTGTAGTACCATAACACTGTATACTCCCATTAACCGTGACAAGTGATGCCTGAAAAGGAGGAATATCGCAATCCTCTTCTGTAGATAATACTATGTAACTCCCATTATCTAAGCTGTGAATTAATGTAAAAGGAGTTTGAATGGGTGTTGCAGTTATCGGGCAGTTGCTACCTTGCATTTGATCATTGCAAGGCATGTGCTGTATAATGTCATCACAAATTAAATAACCTCTATCAACACATCTTCTAGTGCTGATGAAAAATTCACGATCACATTTCACAGACATGTACTGAAATGGTTGAGCAACCTGTACCCTTGCGAAATAAGAACCTGTGTGTGTGTTAAGTGTCCAAAATTAAGCAGTTCCCAATTTGTTGTATAAACCTCTCCTGGAATAAATAATTCATAGTACAAAAATACTTCCCATAATGAGTCATCAGGGTTATGAACCCGTCTGTGGTTTCTTTCTCGTATGTCATAAACTACAGTATAGACCATGTCAGCTCCTTTCAGCACGGGAGGTCAGCAAGATATTAAGTTTGGTTTTGGTGTCTAGCAACTCCTTAAGGGTCATTCCATCTTTGTTATTTTTATGTCGAGCTGAGAGGACTGCCAATTCCTTCTGTAACTGATTGATTTTTTTGTCCTTCTCCCTCTTTCGCCTGCTTGCAATCCTTATGAGCTCTCGTCTCAGAGTCGCCTTATGGGCTTCCCATAGGGTAGCCTGCGAAGTCACACTTCCCATATTCTCCTGAAAATATTCCCTGATTCTATCCCCCACATTTTGTGCAATTTCGGGGATTTTTAGTAAAACTTCGTTAAGTTTCCAGTTCGCTCCTGGTCTGTCCAGAATAAAATCGGAGCACCGCAACTCTATCGGCGCATGATCTGACCACGAAATATCGTGGATGCCCGAGTGGGAGATCTGTGAAACCATTCTACTGGATACAAAGAGGTAGTCTATCCTACTATATCTGTCATGCGGGTGGGAGTAAAATGTAAATCCTTTGTCCTGGCGGTGCTGTTCCCGCCATATATCTAAAAGATTATTAGTTCTCAGCCCTCTATTCCAGGTTTGTCTAACCTTTGAGTTAGCTTTACCGCTCGGGGTGCATCTATCCATTACTGGATCTAGTGTCTGATTAAAGTCACCCCCTAGTATTACGCATCCCTGTGCCATCCTCTGGAGGATGGAGAAGAACCTTTCCAGGAAAGCCTCTGTGCCTTCACTTGGAGCATAAACGTTTGCCAATGTGATCGGCTGACCTCTTATTTCGCCGCTTATAATCAGAAATCGGCCGTTGTTGTCTTTTTTAATGGTCTTAATCGCATAGGGCAAACGGTTATGTAGTAGAATGGCTACTCCTCTTTTTTTTTTGTTGGATGAAGCTGAGAACCAATTCCTAAACCTATAGTCAATATATTTCGGGGAACTGGATTTCGAAAAGTGTGTTTCTTGTAATAGAATTATGTCAGGGTCTGTTTTCTTATAGTCTGCCATAGCTAGCCTGCGCTTCCCTGGACTGTTAAAGCCTTTCACATTGTGTGAAATAATAGTGATCTCTTTACTCATGAGTGTATTTCCAAACCTTTACTCGTTTGTAATCAACCGTCCGAGCCCATGGTGTCAGCGTCGAGAATCTTCTATTTCTTTCCGAGGATTCGGACTGCAGCCGGGAAGAACAAGGGAAAGTACACTGGGGGAACAGATAAACACATGTAACGAAACATAAAAACACAAAATTAGCACATCCGGCAATAGGGCGAGACCAGTCTTCCCCAAGTGCCTTCTCTGCCTCTCCTAAACGTACAGCACGAGCGTAGTCCAGGATGGACCTCCATCCCCCTCTACCGCTCCTCGTTGCTGGTTCAGTGAGGACTTTCATGGGCCGCCGGACGGAGTTACCCCCCGCGCCCATGTGGAGGCTCATGCCCTCGTTGAGACTGGAGGGCACTCCACCCTCCCCCCGACAACATTAGGTGATTCATCTTCATTATAGATAATATAGATAAATGAACAAACAGAAAAACAGAACCCTTCTTTTGGCAGTTTAACTGAGATACTGCAACTTTTTCTCCCCCTCCCCCCCCCCTTCTCGGTCCTGAGTCTTTTCTTTATATATTTGTTTTTATTCCCCCTTTTTTTTTTTATTATTTTTTTTTTCTCCCCCCTTTTTTTTTTTTTCAAGGGGGACTGCCACTTTAATAAGCTAGTGTGGCTTTATGACCCTCCCAACACCCCCAATTTGGTATCGTGTCTTTGGGTGGGTGGATTAGCCCCTAGGGGAATGGGCACACAGCTACATTTGCCTGGGGACAGTGTTTATTATCTCGGCTACTCCGCTGCTTGCATGATGGGCCTTGCTTGCTTGCAACGTGGTGGTGTGGTGGTTCGTGGGCCCTCCTTCCGGATCGCTGTAGGATGTTGTCCACGCTTTCTCTTCTTCCTCCGCCATCAGGTAGAGAGTTGTCACTCTGCTGCATTCCTGGTACTTTATCCTCTTCCTTACCCGGTTTATGAGTCAGAGTCTCTTCTCGCGAGACTAGATGGTGTTCGGCGCTCCGAGATGACGTCAGCGGTAATCTCTCTTTAGCCTCCTACAAGATGGCGCCCAGCACACTTCCGGTGACGCTGTTCCGGGGAACGCCATTTTCTCACCTGAAGGTGAGGAAGGTCGCCACTCCCCTAGCTCTCCCGCCGAAACTTGCAGCACTTCCGTGAAGCCGCCTCGTGGACTCCATCGAGCTCTACCGCCATGATGGGCAGCTTGCGTTCCACCGCCCGCCGCCATGATGTATGCAGGTACGATTTTCCACTTTTTAGTTGGTGTTTCTTGCAGGAATGTCTTGGAGGGTTGCAGGGTCCCATAACGTGTAGTGTTGAGTCTGGCTATAGCCACGTAAGCAGCCAGCTCCTTGTTCGTCACACTCGGGGTTAATCAAGGGGGGAGACAGTTCAGGAGCAACATATAACTTTACTAACTAGCCTCTAACCATGAGGTAACTTCAAGATACGAGACTTTAAGCGAGCTCATGTGAGAGCTTCCCGGCTTTCGCCCACAGCCCCCACCACTTGCCAATCCGTTTCTCTGGGCTTTTCTCCACTAGGGCTCGTGGGTGAGTTCTCCTTGATCCCTAGTTTTTGTAGGAACTCAGCTCCCTCTTCTATCTCCTCATGGAGATGGCCCTTCCGTTGCGGATGACCAGCAGGCCAAACGGAAAGGTCCACCTATATCTGATGGCTCTGTCCCTCAGTGTGCGGGTGATGGGCTGGAGTTTCCTTCTCCTGGCCAGGGTAAGCGGTGAGAGATCTTGGAAGAGTTGCATTGTGATCTCCTCGAATCTGCAGGCTTCTGCCACTCTGGCCTTCTGTAGGATAGCATCTCTGGTGCGATAATGGTGCAGCCGGGCTATTACATCTCTCGGCTGCTCTGTTGCTGCTGGTTTGCTTCTTAGGGCACGATGGCAGCGATCCATTATTCTTTCATTGGGTGGGCAGTCAGGGAGTAACTCCGCCATCCATCTTGAGATGAAATCCTCCACATTGGTGACGGTTTCAGGGATCCCCCGTACTCTAATGTTATTCCTGCGGTCCCTGTTCTCCGCATCTTCCTGTCTGTCAGCCAATTCCGAAAGTTGTGCTTGTAAGTATGTGGATCGTTTGTCAGCTTTTTTAATCAGTTTTGTATTGGTGCTGAATTTCTCTTCCAGGGCTCCGGTGCACTCACGAGCCCCTGCACCTCCTTTTTTAAGTCCTGCATTTCCAGGTGTATAAGGGCTTTCATGTCTCTATACAACCTCTCAAAATCACAGCGGCGGACAGGTAATTGCTCCGGTCCTTCCGCTGTGTCTTCATCGCGTTCTGACTCTGATCCTGCATTTGAATCCGGCGCCAGATATTTGCGGAGGTCTCCTTCTTTTTTGCCTGCATCGGTGCCATCTCTAATGTTTTAATGGTATTGTGAAAGTAGTTAGGGGTGATAAAGGTTCGTTTTGCTTGCTTTATGAGTGTATTGTCGGGGATGAGGGATGGAGCTCAAGGCTTAAGCTGCCATCCGTCTCACTCTGGGGGCGGGGTCTCCGTCTAAGGGCAAATTTAATCTTGTGTCTCCCGTTTTGCAACTCACTCCACTTTTTAATAATCCCAATTTCCCCCCAGGCTGTGATTATAAACAATTCGACCAAATTAAAGCTAAACATATTAGAGTAGTTGCCGACCTAGTGCATAAAGGAAAACTTTCTAGTTTCCAAGAGTTCCTAACTAGGTATGAGGCACCAGACCTTAGTATGTTTAAATATCTACAGATCAGAATTTTTTTCCAAAAATGTCCCCAAAATTAGAATTTACTCCCTTCACAAGTTTTGAAGCACTATGTAGGAGAGGTAGTTATCAAAAAGGTTTGATAACTAGAATAAAAGCCAGTTTGGAGGCCTTGGTCAATTCACATGATCATGACTGCATGCTCAAATGGGCAGCGGATTTGAAAATAGAAATTGACAGGGATGATTGGGAGGATATATGGGAGTTTGCTGCAAAAACTTCCATATGCACAGCAACTAAAGAAAATATATATAAAATTGTATGCATTGGTACCTCACGCCATGGCCGCTGAAGCAAATCTACCCTGTGGTGTCTGATCTGTGCTGGAGGGGTTGTGGGCAGAGAAGCGATATGGTCCACATTATGTGGACGTGTCCGGCAATAGAAATATTGGATCGTTATCCAATCTATTAAAAAAAGAAATAACGGATTTAATCTGTCTAAGGCCCGGGTACAGGACTATGGACCCCAGGCTCGGTTCGCACGACTGTTGCTACCCTCCCCACCCCCCCGGACTAGGAAATACTAGTTAACTGGGAAGCTGCCTAATGAGCCCTGCACAAGACAGGAAGCCCAAATGACTTCGATAATGGAAGCAGCGGCAGTGACACTATTACAGTAACTGGCAGTCTAGTTTAGCTGGCCACATGGATCTAGTGCTAAGCCGTCCCTATGCCACAGTTGAGTTATGTAAAAAAAAAAAACCTGTTCCTCAGTTGATGAATGTTGAAGTTGAGAAAAGTTGTATGTGTTATAATATAATGTACTCCCTTTTCTCTCCCCCCCTTCCCCCTCCCCCCTCACGCACCAAAGCCCATAAGCCTGCCCTTCCGCCGCAGAAGATATGGCCGCACGGCCCCATACTAATGATGCTGCCTGCAGTAATAAAATACGTTGTCAAACCCTTTGAGGAAGGCACACGGCGGGCCACATAGATCAAATAGAAATGTCATAAGGATCCTCGGATATTAACTTCACTAAATGTAAGAGCCCCATCCCTGCCCCCCTCTTCCCCGACCAGCAAGCGTAGGAAGTATTCCGTTTATGTTCAGCATGATACTTAAAAACATTAATGCAATGTGCTGTTGTGTTACCTGTCAACCCAGGTCTCCCCCTCCCCCCTCCCTCTTATCTCCCCACCCCCCCATCTCCCCCCCTTTTCCCAGGTCCAAAACCTATAAGCTTGACCGTAGTCGGTGAGGGATATTATCCCAATATTCAGGGCTCTGCTGTCCTAGGAACATACATGCATATTCAGAGTACTAAAATATGTAACCAAGGCATTAGAGCATGTATAAGAGCTAAGGAGACTCATTAGGATGATATAAACATAGGAGTGTACTAGTTACGCTGGACGGCTAACACAGATCTCTATATATACCATAAAGGTCCTGTATAGACCCCCAGCAAAACAAAAGTACATACCAATCAAACAATCAATGTGAGGAACTCCCTTGAAGCACAGCTCAGTCCTTGATTAGTGGGTGCGTCACGCCAGACGTAATTGCAGAGTAGTCCCATAGGGTACAGTGGCGGAGCACAACCGTGCAAACAATGGGGGCTGCAAACCAGTATCGGATATAAAAAGGTTTATTAAGTGGTCAAAAGGAGTACATAGTAACTCTGACGCGTTTCGGGACCTGCGTCCCTTTGACCCCTTTCTCCCCCTCCCACCCGCCTTCCCCCCCTCTTAAATTAAGGTAGAGCTTACACTAAGCAAGTACAAGGGTCCGCACCTTCCCTGCACGCCCATGCCTGAACCATCGGATTCCCCCCCCATTGGGCCTTAAGCCCAAATGCCGGTAGCCAATCCCGGCCGTACTTATTGGAGGTCCTTAGCTGACCTCGTCCCACTTTGCCTCTTGCTGCTGACCCTGTCCCAGCAGCCTATTCCCCCCCCCCTCTCGACCTTCCCTGCCTCCTCCCACCCAACCCCTCGTCGGGCGGGCCTGACACCCATACTCAAACAGCACCATCAAGAAGCATTAAAAAGGTTCTCTGAACCAACGAACCAGGATCTCCCCGGTGGGAAGGGCGAGACCCCGATGGACACTAAACTCTCTCACCCAAATGGCTAGTCAGTCCGCAATTAAAGTAACGTAAAGGGCCTGAATAATAATAGAAAAAGACGACTGGCGCTCCAAGAGCTGAAAAAGTCCAAGGGAGATATCATCTTCCTCCAAGAGACGCACTTTACATCCCAAGAGCTGCCCAAATTGATTAGCAATGTATTCCCTACGGGTTTCTTCTCGTCATTTAACAGTAAAAAGCGGGGAGTAGCGATCCTGCTCCGACAAGGAACCCCATTCAATATCACCAAAACCAGAGGGTAGATTTCTAATGGTATATGGCTCACTGGCTGGCTCGCCGGTCGCTCTTATCAACATCTACGCGCCAAATGATAATCAAACGGAATTCCTGAAAGCAGTGTTAGAAAAGGTTGACCCTACCTACCTATCTTCGTTGATTGTGGGCGGAGACTTTAATATGGCCATAAACTCTGCGGAGGACAGAACCTCAGGCCAACAAGGCCAACACAGAGCTCCACCTCAGAGGATGGAGAAACAATTTAAAACGATCACCAAGGAATATTCCTTAATGGACATCTGGAGAATCTAACACCAGGGCCAAAAAGATTACACATTCTATTCCGCACCCCACCAGTCATACTCTCGTATAGACTATTTTTTTGCTACCAAATATATCCTGGAAGCCTGCACAAATTCGGACTTAGGCCCCATTACATGGTCAGATCACGCCCCCATCACATTAACCCTATCCACCCCATTTCATAAATTAACCGCCTACACTTGGAAGCTGAACGACTACCTACTGAACCACCCGGAGGTAGAAAAAGAAAGTAAAAAGGCTCTTAGGGAGTACTTCACTCTCAACTGGGGCATAGTAGACTCTCCGGCGGTTCTGTGGGAAGCCCATAGGGCAGCAATTAGGGGAACTTTTATTTCAATTGCATCCCACAGAAAGGCCAAGGTGAAATTAATAACAGATCTGACAACTAAAATAATTATACATATATAAGGAGACAAAGGATGCTCCTAAAAAGATCCCACTTTAATGCACAGCAAAGCCGAAAATAGTCCACAGGTATAGTAACCCACTAGAGTAATGGTAAGGCTATAAGGGTACAATTAAGTAACCGCTCCCAACACTGTGGGAGGACAATTACCACTAAAATGCCCTAGGGCAAAAATAATAAATGATTTATTTATTTATTAATATTCTGAAGTCAACGAAGTAACACACACTCAAAATAACCATAAAAACTATTAAAACATAAATCACGGGTGAGGCAGGGTAAGGGGATATTATTATAAGGTGAATTCCCAAATATTAGTGTATGTCCCCTTACCAGTACCAGGTGGTAGTGTGAGACACAATGGTAAATACAAATGATAGGCAATAGAGAATGCTAGAGCCTCTGGTCTCAGGGTATGGTGGAGGTTGCACTAATCATTGCATGCTGTGATTGATCTGCTCAGTATCAATAGTTGGATACCTGAACCTTGAGAAAGCGCCAGCCCCTTATGCGCGAAACGATCGTCGGCATGACGTCACCACGTTGACGTTGTGTAGGAGGAGTCACGGGTGAGACTGTTCCTGGTAGTTTGTGTGGGGTTGTTCGAGTTGTTAACTGCCTAGCAGAGGTAGTTTATGCATAAATCAGGTCCGGTTTTTGATGCACATGCCGCGGTTCATTTATATAATGTGGTATAATGTGCACTAATGATTTACTGAATCATTGATCGTGTGACCTAGTACCTATATAGGTTTTGTGGTATATGACAGTGGCACATTTATTTGCATTCACTACTCTGCATGCATCACTACCTACTGTCAGTGTGATATCCAACTATTGATACTGAGCAGATCAATCACAGCATGCAATGATTAGTGCAACCTCCACCATACCCTGAGACCAGAGGCTCTAGCATTCTCTATTGCCTATCATTTGTATTTACCATTGTGTCTCACACTACCACCTGGTACTGGTAAGGGGACATACACTAATATTTGGGAATTCACCTTATAATAATATCCCCTTACCCTGCCTCACCCGTGATTTATGTTTTAATTGTTTTTATGGTTATTTTGAGTGTGTGTTACTGCGTCGCCTTCTGAATATCAATAAATCATTTATTATTTTTGCCCTAGGGCATTTTAGTGGTAATTGTCCTCCCACAGTGTTGGGAGCGGTTACTTAATTGTACCCTTGTAGCCTTACCATTACTCTAGTGGGTTACTATACCTGTGGACTATTTTAGGCTTTGCTGTGCATTAAAGTGGGATATTTATAGGAGCATCCTTTGTCTCCTTATATATGTATGTCTGTCATCCCTATCCCCTTTGCACCAGCTGATATCATAGAGTTGGTATTCAATATTGAGGTGAGCGGTATGTCACTAATTGTTACAACTAAAATAATTAAGCTGGAACAACAGCACAAACCCAACCCCTCGAAAAAGATTTATAAAACCTTGACCGCAGCCAGGAATGAGCTAAAACAAGCCCAAATGGAAGAAGTAGAAAAAGCTCTTACATGGACTAGTCAGAAATATTATGACAAGGGCAATAAGGCTGACAGACTTTTGGCGAGCAAACTAAGAGGTATACAGAAGCGTTCCCAGATCACAGCGATAAAAAATTAATCGTGAGAAATAATCTATAACAAACAGAAAATAGCGGAGGAATTTACCGCATTTTATATTAAACTTTATAACCTCAAGGCTCAGGGTGGGAACACGGGGATACCAGCCACTGAACCTATTAGTAATTACCTGTCCGATTGCCTCCTACCAACACTGACAGAGGAGGAGAATCAAATGCTTAACGCAAAAATTACCCAAAAAGAGCTGGCGGACGCAATAAAAACATTAAAAATCTCAAAAGCCCCTGGCCCCGACGGCTTCTCCAATGTTTATTACAAAAGATTCTCCCCGATCCTAACTAAACACCTCCTCAGCTTATTCAATTCATTCATGGAGGGCAGCCCAATCCCCCCATCAATGACCCAGGCCAATCTCGCCATCATCCACAAAGAGGGTAGGGACCCACTGCTATGTGGGAGCTACCGACTAATCTACCTACTAAATAACGATCTTAAGCTATACAGCAAAATCCTGGCAAATAGACTGAATCCCATCCTACCGAGATTAATTCACAACGACCAGGTGGGGTTTGTATCTGGCAGACAAGCCTCAGACAACACCCGCAAAATTATAAATATAGTTGATCATGCCCACCTCACAGCTACCAAAGCGGTTCTGTTAAGCCTGGACGCAGAGAAGACGTTCAATAGAATTGATTGGCTATTTCTTGACAAAACAATGCAGAAATTCGGCTTAAAAGATGCGTATCTAGCGGGAGTCCGAACGCTGTACTGCTGCCCGTCTGCAGTGGTGAAACTCCCGGGGGGTACAGCAAAAAAATTTGAATTTAAAAATGGAACGAGACAGGGATGCCCTTTGTCCCCTCTCCTCTTCGCCCTAACAATCGAACCACTAGCGTCTAAAATACGAGACAATATAAATATACAGGGGGTACCAATTGGCGGAATAAACTATAAAGTCTCATTGTTCGCAGACGATATCATATTAACATTAACGCAGACCCAGATCTCCCTTCCCAACTTACACAAAGAATTAAAGGAATTTGGCAAAATATCAGGATACAAAAGTAACAGTGATAAGTCAGAAGCCCTCAACTTAAATCTACTGTATCAGAACCAGAGATGCGGACATTGAAATCAAACTTTAATTATAAGTGGAGCCCTATATACATCAAATACCTGGGAGTACATGTATCGAGGCACTATTGCTCCCTATACCAAAATAATTATCCCAACCTATTTAGGAAAATTAAAAAAGATCTGGATAAATGGGAAAAATACCAGATCTCATGGATCGGGAGAATGATCTCAGTTAAAATGAATATACTCCCCAGATTATTATATTATTTCCAGACGCTCCCGATCCATGTCCCTGGTTCTGAATTAAAAACTATCTAAAATAAAATCCTCCAATTTATTTGGAACGGAAGGAGACCCCGGGTAGCTAGGTCGGTTCTTATGGCGTCTAGGACAAAAGGAGGACTGGGGGTCACAGAAATTAATAGATATTACCAAGCAGCCCAATTAAAACAGGCGGTAATGTGGAACTCGGACCCAGACAAGCTATGTTGGCTAGCAATTGAATCTCATTACTCCAGAACGCCTTCTCTACCAGCTTTTCTCTGGAGCGGTGACAGGGGAAATGACATGGCGCCCAAATTCGGGCTGGGGGCAATGAAACATACTTGGGACATATGGGCAAAAACTAAAACAAAAATCTTACTCTCGTCCCCTTGCTCTCAGCTCATTCCAATATTTGACAACCCTAAATTCCCACTAGGGTGTGAAACCTGACAATTCGACCTATTTAAAACAATGGGGATCAGAGCGATCGCGGACCTGCTGAGCGATGGACAGTTCATGAGTCTCCAAGAATTGCGAACCAAATTAAAATTACCCCACCTGGATACATTTAAGTTTCTCCAAATTCGACACTTTCTACAAAAAATGTCCCCATCATTGAAATTCCCCCCTCTCACAAAATTTGAGAAACTCTGTCGCGAAGGAGTACATCAAAAAGGTCTAATAACACAAATATATGCCGGCATGGAGAATCCGGATAACTCTACCGCTCACGACTATATGCTTAAATGGGAAGCGGAATTGGACATAGTTATTGACAGAGAGGACTGGGAGGAAATATGAGACGCGGCCTCAGGAACTTCCATCTGTACCACGGTGAAGGAAAACATCTATAAAATAATGTATTATTGGTATCTTACACCAGTGAGGTTAAAACAAATCTACCCTCTGGCCTCAGATCTATGCTGGAGAGGCTGTGGACATAGAGGGGACATGGCCCATATCTGGTGGTCATGTCCAGAAATTCAGAAATACTGGCTTACGGTACAAGATTTTATAAAAGAGGTCACAGGCCTCACAATTCCTATAGATCCACTGACCTTCCTACTGGGCATGCCGATAGAGGACATCGATCGCCCAGTATG
The DNA here is from genome assembly GCF_040206685.1 of Ascaphus truei. Lineage (NCBI taxonomy): Eukaryota > Metazoa > Chordata > Amphibia > Anura > Ascaphidae > Ascaphus > Ascaphus truei. The sequence goes on along the minus strand of NC_134486.1, from coordinate 157,607,566 downwards.
GAAATTAATCTCCTTTATTCTAACAGCAGCAAGGTGTTCAGTCGCATACTCTTGGAAGAAGATAGCGCCCCCCACCAAACAGCTAGTGAAAAAAAGAGTTAACGATGTTATGAGTTTGGAAAAACTCACGGCCTTCTTGAACTGCTCAACTGAAGGTTTCTATAAAATCTGGGAACCCTGGTTAACCCATTAATCCGAACCAAATCAGGATACAACCCCAGACGGATCTGAACCACAGTAGAGCCGTGAAGGATGGATGCCGGGACCCGGCCGGACGAGGGTGGAATGACTCCCTCTCTCCCCCCCCCCTCCTCTCTTTCTCTTTCCACACCCCAGAGACCATGACGTGGCCTTAGGGGATCTTTCCTTTCTTTCACTCTCCCCCCACATGAACAAGGAAAATACAACTGTATTAGGCCAACACTGATAATGTAAAACCACATGAACAAGGAAAATACAACTGTATTAGGCCAACACTGATAATGTAAAACCAATGTCTGTAAAGATCATTATGCCTAATAAAAGGCGCTATCAGACTTTGGAAAAATCTCTGGATATAAAATGAACAGCGACAAGTCACAGTCTTTTAATCTGAATCTTTCAGATCCAGAGATAAAATTACCAAAACTGAATTTCAGCTACAGATGGAGTTCCTCACATATTAAATATCTGGGAGTAAATGTGTCTAGGAACTACCACTCCCTATATTAAGGCAACTATCCACCATTGTTTGATAAGATTAAAAGGGATCTGGCAAAGTGGGAAGGATATCAGGTGTCATGGATTGGGAGAATAGTATCAGTCAAGATGAATATACTCCCTAGGTTATTATATCATTTCCAGACTCTCCCAGTCCGGATACCGGGATCCGAACTGAAAAATTTCCCAAATAGAATATTTAATTTTATTTGGCAAGGTAAAAGGCCTAGAACAGCTAGATCTGTGATGATGGCTTTAAAGACAAGAGGAGGTTTGGGTGTCCCAGATATCTCGAAATACTACCAAGCTGCCCAACTAAGGCAGGTGGTGATGTGGCACGCTGATCCAACACAATATTGTTGGTTAGCCATAGAATCCCAATATGCTAGAACGTCTTCTCTGCCAGTGTCCCTATGGGCACTGGATAAGGAGGTGTACGCCAAAATGTTTGAGCTAGATCCGACGAGATTTACCTGGGAGATTTGGAGCAAGTCTAAGGGCAAATTTTTTTTTTCAACCAAAAAAGTTTTTATTGAGTTTATGGTACAATCATTACATAATCTACCAACCCATTGTCGTATATAACAGTACACATGTCAACTCATTTTGTATTTGGACTCACAAAAGACATACCGGGGATACGCACAGACCGACCAGACTTACAACCAGAATACACCAGGGAAGAAGTAGGGAGGGGGGAGGAGTGGGGGGGGGGGAGGGGTGAGGCTGCCACAGAAAGGCTCCGAATCATCTAGGCTCGTTTTGGAGATTGCTGCCACAGAAAGGCTCCGAATCATCTGGGCTCTTTTTGGAGACTTCAGGTCCGTCAGATCTCGGGCTAGCTTCTATCTTAATGTTTGCGTACGTCCGCGGATGTGTACACTTAAACCTGCTCACTCACTCTACTACCGAATTTAGTTGTCCCTCTCCGCTGTCTGTATTCTATGTCTCCCCGTCAGCCACACTCATCCAAGGAGAACGCGTCTAGAGCTATTAAAGCAGTATATTGGAGGCATTGACCCCTGGGATATCATTCAGGGCTAACCATGGAGCCCAGACTTTTAGAAAGTTTGTGCTGGTGTCATTAACCAGACTCGTTAACTGTTCCATCCGGCAAACATGCCAAATTCTATTTCTGATTTTTGGGATATTTGGTAATTCGGGCTGCTTCCACAATGATGCTATTTCGCACCTCAGGGCAGTTGCAAAATGTGCAATTAATTTGTGCTCCGACCTGTTTAACCCCGGGGTGCGTCTGGCCAGCAGAAACAACCAGGGGTCCGTCCAAAGGGATCGCGCAATCGAGAATTCTCTGGAGCCAATTTCTGATATCTTCCCAGATTGGGAGTATCTTGGTGCAACCCCACAGCATGTGCAGCAAGTCTGCCTGCTCCCCACATTGTTTAGGGCACAATGGAGGGTAGCCCCTGACAAACTTTGATAATCGTAATGGGGTCAAATACCACCTCATCAGGACCTTATACGCATTCTCCTTCAATGTCGTGCAGATTGAGCTCTTAGCTGCCGCCAAGACAATATAGTCCCAGTCCTCGTCCTCTAGTGTGTCCCCCAGATCTCTTTCCCATCTATTCTTATATTTTAGTGTCACGTCGGCGTCAGGAGTCGGACAGACTACCGCTTTGTACATCGTAGAGATAAGTCCCTTGGTTCCTGTTCCAGTAGAATAGAGCTGTTCAAAATTAGTGCGTTGAGCTCGAATGGGAAATTTATCATAGAAAACTCTTAGCTGGAGGTATCTAAAAAATTCTGAATTTGGAACTGATTTTTCAGACTTAATTTGCTCAAACGGTTTGATAGATATTCTACCCTCCAGGTGTAAAAGGCGAGTGTAGCCCTTCTGTGTCCATATAGTGAAATCTTTCTTCTGCAGGCCCGGAGCGAAATCAGGGTTTCCCAAAATTGGGGTCATCAAGGAGTGTTGTCTCATTAATACGTGCTTATATTTGCTTTTGTCCCATACTGCCAAAGAGCTGGCAATCGCGGGGAGCGGGAGTTTGAAGTCCTTGCGAACCTTATTTGGGAGCCAGATCAGGTCCTGCAATGCCACCGGGGCACAGCAGACCGCCTCCAGTTCCACCCATCGCCTCCGACTAGGGTGGGTGTGCCACTGGATAATTTGGGTCAATTGGGCCGCTCTGAAGTATGATAACAGGTAAGGTACCGCTAATCCTCCTCTTGTTGTGGGCCGAATTAGTGTGCTAGTTTTGATGCGGGGGGTTTTATTACCCCAGACAAACTTCACCATTGCGGACTGAAACCGAAGGATCTCTTCCCTGATTATAGGGACCGGAAGAGTCTGAAATAGGTACAGAATTCTGGGAAGGAGATTCATTTTTAGAGACTGAATCCTGCCAATCCAGGATATGTTGTACCCTGCCCATTTCCGTAGATCTTCCTTCAGTGTCCGTATTAGTCTGGGGTAATTCGCCTTATAAAGGGTGCCTGATTGCTTCGTGATATTTATCCCTAAATATTTTATGGAGGAGATTTGCCATTTGAATTCAAAGTTCACCGTGATCAGTTTCTCGGTGGCCTTAGGTAAGTTGATATTTAGGGCTTCTGATTTTGCCTGGTTAATTTTGAACCCAGATATCGCATTAAATTCCCCTAGCAATTGAAAGACGTTCGGCAGAGAGGTGAGGGGCTGTGATAACGTGAGTATCACGTCATCAGCGTACAGGGCCACCTTATGTGGCTGGTCACTAATTTGGATTCCTGCTATATTCGGGCTGAGGCGGATGTGCGCCGCTAGGGGTTCGATGCATAGCGCAAAGAGAAGGGGTGACAGAGGACAGCCTTGCCTGGTGCCGCTCTTAATCAGGAATTCATCCGAGGGGAAGCCCTGGTGCCTGACCTTCGCCGTCGGTCCCCGATACAGAGCGAGAATTGCCTCTATCATTCTCCCACCCAAGCCGAACGCTCCCAGCGTCTCCCTCAAGTAGGGCCAATCAATTCTGTCGAACGCTTTTTCTGCATCTAAACTAAGCACCATAGACGGGATATGTTTTTTTTGCGCCAGATCAATCAAATCTATAATCCGGCTGGTGTTATCAGCTGCTTGTCGACCACATATGAACCCCACTTGATCAGGATGGACCAACTTGGACAACACCTGATTAAGGCGGTTAGCTAAAAGTTTGTAAAAGATTTTTGTATCAGAGTTTATTAAAGAGATGGGCCTATAGCTTTTACAGTCCGCTGGGTCTTTTCCTTGTTTGTGGATTACTGAGATAGACGCCTGGAGCATCGAGCTCGGGATGGGGGCACCATCCAGGAAAGAATTACACAGTTTTAGTAGATGAGGAGCTAATATTTTGCGAAATTTCTTATAATAGAGATTGGAAAAGCCATCTGGGCCTGGGGCCTTGGCTGCTTTTAATGACTTCATTACCTCTAGGAGTTCCTCGATAGTAAAGTCTGCCCTCTCCTCTCTGGTCACTTTAGGCAATTGAGCCTCTGTTAAGAACGTCTTTAGTCGTGCTTTTGTGGTTGGCGTGTGTGCCACCTTCGCCCCATCATATAGGGTTTCATAATATGTTTTAAATTCATAAACTATTTTTTTGGGGTCAGAGGTCAGATCCCCCTGTTCTGTTCGAATTATCTGAATTTGGGAGACGTGGTTTTTGTCTCATAATTTGTTGGCAAGTAGGGTATCTGGCCTGTTTGCTTTCTCAAAAAAATTCCGCTTAGACCATGTCAGCTCCTTTTCAGCACGGGAGGTCAGCAAGATATTAAGTTTGGTTTTGGTGTCTAGCAACTCCTTAAGGGTCATTCCATCTTTGTTATTTTTATGTCGAGCTGAGAGGACTGCCAATTCCTTCTGTAACTAGATTGATTTTTTGTCCTTCTCCCTCTTTCGCCTGCTTGCAATCCTTATGAGCTCTCCTCTCAGAGTCGCCTTATGGGCTTCCCATAGGGTAGCCTGCGAAGTCACACTTCCCATATTCTCCTGAAAATATTCCCTGATTCTATCCCCCACATTTTGTGCAATTTCGGGGATTTTTAGTAAAACTTCGTTAAGTTTCCAGTTCGCTCCTGGTCTGTCCAGAATAAAATCGGAGCACCGCAGCTCTATCGGCGCATGATCTGACCACGAAATATCGTGGATGCCCGAGTGGGAGATCTGTGAAACCATTCTACTGGATACAAAGAGGTAGTCTATCCTACTATATCTGTCATGCGGGTGGGAGTAAAATGTAAATCCTTTGTCCTGGCGGTGCTGTTCCCGCCATATATCTAAAAGATTATTAGTTCTCAGCCCTCTATTCCAGGTTTGTCTAACCTTTGATCTCCAAACGAAGGAGAGATGGAGCACAGCTGGAAAGAAAATGAACTACTAGGAGAGTGGGACCCAGATAAAAAAAGTTAATTTATTGGATCAGTGCAAAAATACAAAAAACGGAGCCCTCAGGCCCCCACCAACGCGTTTCGAGCCGGTGGCTCTTTCTCAAGGTGCATAGTGATGCCTAATACTAACCTGCCTAATATACTCTAATTTCCCGCCACTAACCGCCATCCATCCATCGCGGGGACCGCATCACACGTGACGCGCCATGCGCGGCATGGACTGGAGACGTCAGCGCGCAATTTGAGTATAAACAAGTTTTTCCCGATTTTTTTCTCTTCAACAAAACTTTACTGTCAACAAAAACTTTATCAAACATTTCATACATGGTTAAAATGCTCTATTTGAATCCTCAAACTTTATTACTCTATAACAACAGGACAATCTTAAAAAAAAAAAAAAAAAAGGTTTATTCAACACTACTTTAAAAGAGGATTCACGAGCAACATTATATATTACACTGATAAGAAGGTGATAACCATTTAATTCTGACACAGTGATGATAGTAATGGTTTAAAATTGTTAATTTTAAAAACAGATATGAAAAAAGCATCTTGTATGTGAATCATTGAAATGACACTCCATAGATGTAAACTAAATGAGCAAGATCAGGTGCACTTTATTTTTTTGCAAGGGTTGGAGTATTTTGGTCTGGACTGTCTGGGACCTCCAGGGACACAATTTATATGCGTATAGTCTTGGGCTATTTAGCCAGTGGTTCATGTTGGAGCACCATACAGTTTCTTGTGACTGTCTAACCTTTGAGTTAGCTTTACCGCTCGGGGTGCATCTATCCATTACTGGATCTAGTGTCTGATTAAAGTCGCCCCCTAGTATTACGCATCCCTGTGCCATCCTCTGGCGGATGGAGAAGAACCTTTCCAGGAAAGCCTCTGTGCCTTCACTTGGAGCATAAACGTTTGCCAATGTGATCGGCTGACCTCTTATTTCGCCGCTTATAATCAGAAATCGGCCGTTGTTGTCTTTTGTAATGGTCTTAATCGCAAAGGGCAAACGGTTATGTACTGTAGTAGAATGGCTACTCCTCTTTTTTTTATGTTGGATGAAGCTGAGAACCAATTCCTAAACCTATAGTCAATATATTTCGGGGAACTGGATTTCGAAAAGTGTGCTTCTTGTAATAGAATTATGTCAGGGTCTGTTTTCTTATAGTCCGCCATAGCTAGCCTGCGCTTCCCTGGACTGTTAAAGCCTTTCACATTGTGTGAAATAATAGTGATCTCTTTACTCATGAGTGTATTTCCAAACCTTTACTCGTTTGTAATCAACCGTCTGAGCCCATGGTGTCAGCGTCGAGAATCTTCTATTTCTTTCCGAGGATTCGGACTGCAGCCGGGAAGAACAAGGGAAAGTACACTGGGGGAACAGATAAACACATGTAACGAAACATAAAAACACAAAATTAGCACATCCGGCAATAGGGCGAGACCAGTCCTCCCCAAGTGCCTTCTCTGCCTCTCCTAAACGTACAGCACGAGCGTAGTCCGGGATGGACCTCCATCTCCCTCTACCGCTCCTCGTTGCTGGTTCAGTGAGGACTTTCATGGGCCGCCGGACGGAGTTACCCCCCGCGCCCATGTGGAGGCTCATGCCCTCGTTGAGACTGGAGGGCACTCCACCCTCCCCCCGACAACATTAGGTGATTCATCTTCATTATAGATAATATAGATAAATGAACAAACAGAAAAACAGAACCCTTCTTTTGGCAGTTTAACTGAGATACTGCAACTTTTTCTCCCCCCCCACCCTTCTCGGTCCCGAGTCTTTTCTTTATATATTTGTTTTTATTCCCCCTTTTTTTTTTCATTATTTTTTTTTTCTCCCCCCCTTTTTTTTTCAAGGGGGACTGCCACTTTAATAAGCTAGTGTGGCTTTATGACCCTCCCAACACTCCCAATTTGGTATCGTGTCTTTGGGTGGGGGGATTAGCCCCTAGGGGAATGAATGGGCACACAGCTACATTTGACTGGGGACAGTGTTTATTATCTCGCTACTCCGCTGCTTGCATGATGGGCCTTGCTTGCTTGCAACGTGGTGGTGTGGTGGTTCGTGGGCCCTCCTTCCGGATCGCTGTAGGATGTTGTCCACGCCTTCTCTTCTTCCTCCGCCATCAGGTAGAGAGTTGTCACTCTGCTGCATTCCTGGTACTTTATCCTCTTCCTTACCCGGTTTATGAGTCAGAGTCTCTTCTCGCGAGACTAGATGGTGTTCGGCGCTCCGAGATGACGTCAGCGGTATTCTCTCTTTAGCCTCCTACAAGATGCCGCCCAGCACACTTCCGGTGACGCTGTTCCGGGGTACGCCATTTTCTCACCTGAAGCCCACGAGGAAGGTCGCCACTCCCCTAGCTCTCCCGCCGAAACTTGCAGCACTTCCGTGAAGCCGCCTCGTGGACTCCATCGAGCTCTTCCGCCATGATGGGCAGCTTGCGTTCCACCGCCTGCCGCCATGATGTATGCAGGTACGATTTCCCACTTTTTAGTTGGTGTTTCTTGCAGGAATGCCTTGGAGGGTTGCAGGGTCCCATAACGTGTAGTGTTGAGTCCGGCTATAGCCACGTAAGCAGCCAGCTCCTTGTTCGTCACACTCGGGGTTAATCAAGGGGGGAGACAGTTAAGGAGCAACATATAACTTTATTAACTAGCCTCTAACCATGAGATAACTTCAAGATACGAGACTTTAAGTGAGCTCATGTGAGAGCTTCCCGGCTTTCGCCCACAGCCCCCACCACTTGTCAATCCGTTTCTCTGGGCTTTTCTCCTCTAGGGCTCGTGGGTGAGTTCTCCTTGATCCCTAGTTTTTGTAGGAACTCAGCTCCCTCTTCTATCTCCTTCATGGAGATGGCCCTTCCGTTGCGGATGACCAGCAGGCCAAACGGAAAGGTCCACCTATATCTGATGGCTCTGTCCCTCAGTGTGCGGGTGATGGGCTGGAGTTTCCTTCTCCTGGCCAGGGTAAGCGGTGAGAGATCTTGGAAGAGTTGCATTGTGATCTCCTCGAATCTGCAGGCTTCTGCCACTCTGGCCTTCTGTAGGATAGCATCTCTGGTGCGATAATGGTGCAGCCGGGCTATTACATCTCTCGGCTGCTCTGTTGCTGCTGGTTTGCTTCTTAGGGCACGATGGCAGCGATCCATTATTCTTTCATTGGGTGGGCAATCAGGGAGTAACTCCGCCATCCATCTTGAGATGAAATCCTCCACATTGGTGACGGTTTCAGGGATCCCCCGTACCCTAATGTTATTCCTGCGGTCCCTGTTCTCCGCATCTTCCTGTCTGTCAGCCAATTCCGAAAGTTGTGCTTGTAAGTATGTGGATCGTTTGTCAGCTTTTTTAATCAGTTTTGTATTGGTGCTGACTTTCTCTTCCAGGGCTCTGGTGCACTCACGAGCCCCTGCACCTCCTTTTTTAAGTCCTGCATTTCCAGGTGTATAAGGGCTTTCATGTCTCTATACAACCTCTCAAAATCACAGCGGCGGACAGGTAATTGCTCCGGTCCCTCCGCTGTGTCTTCATCGCGTTCTGACTCTGATCCTGCATTTGAATCCGGCGCCATTGTTGCTGCCACGCTCCGTGAGCTCGATCGGCCCAGATATTTGCGGAGGTCTCCTTCTTTTTTGCCTGCATCGGTGCCATCTCTAATGTTTTAATGGTATTGTGAAAGTAGTTAGGGGTGATAAAGGTTCGTTTTGCTTGCTTTATGAGTATATTGTCGGGGATGAGGGATGGAGCTCAAGGCTTAAGCTGCCATCCGTCTCACTCTGGGGGCGGGGTCTCCGTCTAAGGGCAAATTTAATCTTGTGTCTCCCGTTTCGCAACTCACTCCGCTTTTTAATAATCCCAATATCCCCCCAGGCTGTGATTATAAACAATTCGACCAAATTAAAGCTAAACATATTAGAGTAGTTGCCGACCTAGTGCATAAAGGAAAACTTTCTAGTTTCCAAGAGTTCCTAACTAGGTATGAGGCACCAGACCTTAGTACTGTATGTTTAAATATCTACAGATCAGAATTTTTTTCCAAAAATGTCCCCCAAAATTAGAATTTACTCCCTTCACAAGTTTTGAAGCACTATGTAGGAGAGGTAGTTATCAAAAAGGTTTGATAACTAGAATAAAAGCCAGTTTGGAGGCCTTGGTCAATTCACATGATCATGACTGCATGCTCAAATGGGCAGCGGATTTGAAAATAGAAATTGACAGGGATGATTGGGAGGATATATGGGAGTTTGCTGCAAAAACTTCTATATGCACAGCAACTAAAGAAAATATATATAAAATTGTATTCATTGGTACCTCACGCCATGGCCGCTGAAGCAAATCTTCCCTGTGGTGTCTGATCTGTGCTGGAGGGGTTGTGGGCAGAGAAGCGATATGGTCCACATTTGGTGGACGTGTCCGGCAATAGAAATATTGGATCGTTATCCAATCTATTAAAAAAAGAAAGAACGGATGTGTCCATTTCTATGGACCCACTGACTATTTTGTTGGCTAAACCAGTTGAAGATATTGGCTGCCCGCCTTCTTGCGCCCTACCTGATCCCTCCTGAGCCTGCCTGCGCCCCCACTGTGAAGAGAGGGTCTGATCAGAGCTGTGGTCTGAATAAGAGCTTTCTGAGTAGGAGCTATCTTCATGTGTTTCAGCCTGCGTTCCATCTGGATCCAATATAGCACCTCAAGTTTCAGTTAAAGACACAGCTTCCCTAAAAAAAAAAAAACCACAGCCAGATCCTAAGTTGTCTATGACAATACTGAATATTGATGATCCATTAAAAATGTGCTAAAGGGATGGGTTTCCGATGATGTCATCAGGAGTGTTGGTGTAGGAGGGGAGCTCCGCGGACCCACCGGCTAAAACTTAATAAATAACGCTCCCAAACCAGAAATTCACGGCTCAAAAACATACCCCCATTACTTGGAGAGATCGGAGCATGTCCAAACACACAAAGAAGCCCGCAGCACCGGCGGTGTCACGGTTCTTCTCCCCGACACAGAAGAGTCCAGCAAACCAAGAGGGTGGCGGACCACGAGGCTCACAAGAGCCGCAAGCAGCTCTAAATATGGGTACGAAAGCCCATGCAACTCTTGAAATGGAGATAGAGGAACCGATCACCCGATCCTACCTGGAGAGCCTATTCTCCACCATGCATGTCAAGCTCCAAACATCCCTGCAGGCAGAAATCAAAGCAGCAGTAGCGGAGATTAAACAGGAGATGTCTGGCCTAACAGAGAGGACAACGACTCTGGAAGGTGGACTGGAGGAGTCCCTGGCAAGACAAACAGCAGCCGAGGAAGAAATCATCCGGCTAGGAGAGGAGATCTCCCGTCTCAAAGACGGGCAGGAAGACCAAGAAAATAGGGACAGGCGCCAGAATCTGCGCATAAGAAATGTACCGGAGACGGTCTTACCTGGCCAGCTTCGTCCCCATCTTGCGGAACTGTTCACATCGCTCTGCGGCCCGCTAGAGGACATGGACCTAGAGATGGATAGGGCCCACCGGGCGGTAGCTCCCAGATCAGAAGATCCCAACCGGCAACGCGATGTAATCATAAGATTACACAGCTATACAGTAAAGGAGAAGATCATCACCGCCTGCAGAGGGAAAGAGTCACTACCTTTCCAAAATGAAACTCTCCAAATTTTCAACGACCTGTCACGGATAACAGTCGACCGAAGGAGAGAAATGAAGCCCTTGACCTCATTCCTCCGGGAGGAGGTGAAGTACCGCTGGGGCTTTCCGTTCAAGCTTACGGTAAGCTATGACGGCAAATTCCTAACCATCCGCCGCCCTGAGGACATGGCCCCATTCGTGAAAGCCCTGGGTCTGACCCCGCCGCTTTCCTGGACAATGGAGCAACTACAAGACCCACCGCACTGGGAGGACGCGGAACCACGCAGCACCCGTCCCGCAAGGAAAACGGCGGTGCCAAGGCAGTCTAAGAACAGATGAGAAGCACCGTAGTCCACAACGAAGACGGGAGCACATGACGGCTCAAGAACCACACCAGACCCAGCCAGACGCATAGCTTCAGAATCCGACCCCTGACGATCGGAGGCAGCCCCCAGCTGAAGCTACTATAACTTTTGCCGCTGACCGGATGGCAGTTGAAGAGTGCTGAGGTCCGGCTGGGCTTTAGGGGTTGGCGGGGGGATTTGTGGGTGGGATAGGAGGGGAGCGCGATGCTCCGACAACAGCACTGCGCTCTACTAACTGTAAGTAGCCAAATTTAATCTGTCTAAGGCCCGGGTACAAGACTATGGACCCCAGGCTCGGTTCGCACGACTGTTGCTACCCTCCCCACCCCCCCGGACTAGGAAATACTAGTTAACTGGGAAGCTGCCTAATGAGCCCTGCACAAGACAGGAAGCCCAAATGACTTCGATAATGAAAGCAGCGGCAGTGACACTATTACAGTAACTGGCAGTCTAGATTAGCTGGCCACATGGATCTAGTGCTAAGCCGTCCCTATGCCACAGTTGAGTTATGTAAAAAAAAAAAACCTGTTCCTCAGTTGATGAATGTTGAAGTTGAGAAAAGTTGTATGTGTTATAATATAATGTACTCCCTTTTCTCTCCCCCCCCTTTCCCCTCCACCCCCTCACGCTCCAAATCCCATAAGCCTGCCCTTCCGCCGCAGAAGATATGGCCGCACGGCCCCATACTAATGATGCTGCCTGCAGTAATAAAATACGTTGTCAAACCCTCTGAGGAAGGCACACGGCGGGCCACATAGATCAAATAGAAATGTCATAAGGATCCTCGGATATTAACTTCACTAAATGTAAGAGCCCCATCCCTCCCCCCCCTCTTACCCGACCAGCAAGCGTAGGAAGTATTCCGTTTATGTTCAGCATGATACCTAAAAACATTAATGCAATGTGCTGTTGTGTTACCTGTCAACCCAGGTCTCCCCCTCCCCCCTCCCTCTTATCTCCCCACCCCCCCCATCTCCCCCCCTTTTCCCAGGTCCAAAACCTATAAGCTTGACCGACTGACAAAAAGAGAGGTTATAATGCTTTTCATGTACTGAGCTTGTTAAGAGTTGTTCTCACGTTTATTACACTGGTTTTAAGGATTGTCAGAAAGATCTCCATGTTATGGCTATGCTAGGAGTTTTCCCTCCCTCCCCACGCCTTCCCCATGTCCAAAACCTATAAGCTTGACCGTAGTCGGTGAGGGATATTATCCCAATATTCAGGTCTCTGCTGTCCTAGGAACATACATGCATATTCAGAGTACTAAAATATGTAACCAAGGCATTAGAGCATGTATAAGAGCTAAGGAGACTCATTAGGATGATATAAACATAGGAGTGTACTAGTTACGCTGGACGGCTAACACAGATCTCTATATATACCATAAAGGTCCTGTATAGACCCCCAGCAAAACAAAAGTACATACCAATCAAACGATCAATGAGCACAGCTCAGTCCTTGATTAGTGGGTGCGTCACGCCAGACGTAATTGCAGAGAGTAGTAATTGCAGAGGGTACAGTGGCGGAGCACAACCGTGCAAACAATGGGGGCTGCAAACCAGTATCGGATATAAAAAGGTTTATTAAGTGGTCAAAAGGAGTACATAGTAACTCTGACGCGTTTCGGGACCTGCGTCCCTTTGACCCCTTTCCCCCCCTCCCCCCCCCTCTTAAACTAAGGTAGAGCTTACACTAAGCAAGTACAAGGGTCCGTACCTTCCCTGCACGCCCATGCCTGAACCATCGGATTCCCCCCCCATTGGGCCTTAAGCCCAAATGCCGGTAGCCAATCACAGCATGCAATGATTAGTGCAACCTCCACCATACCCTGAGACCAGAGGCTCTAGCATTCTCTATTGCCTATCATTTGTATTTACCATTGTGTCTCACACTACCACCTGGTACTGGTAAGGGGACATACACTAATATTTGGGAATTCACCTTATAATAATATCCCCTTACCCTGCCTCACCCGTGATTTATGTTTTAATAGTTTTTATGGTTATTTTGAGTGTGTGTTACTTCGTTGACTTCAGAATGTTAATAAATCATTTATTATTTTTGCCCTAGGGCATTTTAGTGGTAATTGTCCTCCCACAGTGTTGGGAGCGGTTACTTAATTGTACCCTTATAGCCTTACCATTACTCTAGTGGGTTACTATACCTGTGGACTATTTTCGGCTTTGCTGTGAATTAAAGTGGGATCTTTTTAGGAGCATCCTTTGTCTCCTTATATATGTATGTCTGTCATCCCTATCCCCTTTGCACCAGCTGATATCATAGAGTTGGTATTCAATATTGAGGTGAGCGGTATGTCACTATTTGTTACAACTAAAATAATTAAGCTGGAACAACAGCACAAACCCAACCCATCGAAAAAGATTTATAAAACCTTGACCGCATCGAGGAATGAGCTAAAACAAGCCCAAATTGAAGAAGTAGAAAAAGCTCTTACATGGACTAGTCAGAAATACTATGACAAGGGCAATAAGGCTGACAGACTTTTGGCGAGCAAACTAAGAGGTATACAGAAGCGTTCCCAGATCACAGCGATAAAAAATTAATCGTGAGAAATAATCTATAACGAACAGAAAATAGCGGAGGAACTTACCGCATTTTATATTAAACTTTATAACCTCAAGGCTCAGGGTTGGAACACGGGGACACCAGCCACTGAACCTATTAGTAATTACCTGTCCGATTGCCTCCTACCAACACTGACAGAGGAGAATCAAATGCTTAACGCAAAAATTACCCAAAAAGAGCTGGCGGACGCAATAAAAACATTAAAAATCTCAAAAGCCGGAGACTTCCGGTGACGTCAAGGGGAATGGCAGCTTGAAAGAGACGCTCCCGACCCCCTCTGAATGAATAGCACGAACGAAGCATATTAAATAATAAAATAATCAGGAGAAGCGGATGAATCCCTAAGTGAACCCCCAAAGACTTAGCTCCGGTGACTAGCTGGGCTCCGAAGTGGCTGGCTCCGGCGTCCCGGAGAGCTGTGTCAGAGACCTCCTGCCCCCGGTGTGGGACTTTCCCCTCTGCAGCCCGCAAAATTCAAATCTGACGGAGAGACTCCGGAGACGAGAGGCGACGGGACTCCGCGCGCCCCGAGGAGCCAAGAATAGAGGGGAATCAGCGGTGATCGGGGAAGGAACCCCCGACCCCCTGTGGGGTAAGAGAAGCGCCCGCTGTGGCCGCCTGAGGCCGTGAGGAAAGGCGCGAGCGGAGACCCCCCGTTACGGGTCCAGCTCCCCCCCCCCCAGGACGGCACACGTAAATAAAAGGTACAAACCTGACCTAGGGCCCTGCTGGGAGTTAAGAACACCGGGAGGGGACCCACTAGTGAAGGGAGCCATAGGCCTCAGTAGCGTGGTGAGGGAGGAGGCGGCCATCTTGGGGGAGCACCACCACGTGGAAGCACCACCACCACACAAAGGTGCCTCAGAGAGAACGACCTGCAGGTCAGAAACACAGCCCTAAGGCCAGAACCCCAGGGTCCAATAACCCCATATCTTCCCAGACAAGGTGTACTAGACTAAACAAACAATCCTATCCTACTGCACTAAAAAGACCCCACAGTTCCTGCGGCATCTCTACATCTAAACCCCCCCAATAAATACATACAAGCGGAGGGGAAGGTAGCCAGCATGAGCGGCAAAAATAAGAAGGCAGCTCAGCAGTCAGTGACGAGCTACTTCCCACAAAGCCAGCGGACCGCGGGGAGTTGCGAGACCTCCCAAGATGGCGGCTCAGCCGACACGCGGGAGGGCCCGAGCGGGGCGCACGAGCAGGAAATTGAAAACATAGATGTGAACAAAACATATTTAGAAAACCTCTTCACCAGAATGAGGAAGGAGTTTCGGGATGATTTGGGTAAAGCCATTAACACCCTAAGGGCGGACTTGAATCTCCTAACGGCCAAAACAGATGGGCTGGCAAACACAGTGGAAAAACTGGAGCAGGCTCAGTCCTCCGCGGAGGACGAGATCAACCGCCTGCACTGGGAGATCAGAGGGCTCAAGGAAAGTGCCGGGGACCAGGAAAACCGCGATCGGCGGCAGAACTTGAGACTGAGGTATGTCCCAGAAACAGTGGAGACTGAACAGCTGCACACATACCTATCAGACCTCTTTATTCATCTGGTACCTGACCTAACTCCTTAAAAGCTAGAGATGGACAGAGCCCATAGGGCCCTCGGACCTAGGTCCACGGACCCCAAGAGGACCAGAGATATACTGGTCAGGTTCCATTATTACTCCACAAAGGAGAAAATACTGACGGCGAGCAGGGAGAAAGGACACATCCAGTTCCGGAATGTACATATTGAGATATACAGTGATCTCTCAAAACGTACAGTAGACCGCAGGAGAGAGCTCAGACCCCTCACACTAAAATTAAGGGACAACAAGATTAAATATCGCTGGGGATTCCCTTTTAAAATTGTGGCCCAGGCTGGAGGCAAATTCCACACCCTTTCCTACCCGGAAGAGATACCAAGATTCCTAAAGGGGCTCTGTGTCCCCCACAAGAATGGAGGTGGAACTGCCCCTGAAGATACGGACGGAGACCCAGATCACAGGCCAACAGAGAGGGGACCACGCTCCTCTCAGAGAATAGCCACCCAACGTAACCAGGCAGGTGAGGACTGAGAAATGTCACCTGGAGAGGAAAAGACTACTCCCGGCAAAATTTATATGTTTGGACGACCTATTGCCCCCCCCCCCCCCTTACGAGCTTCTGAGACACATACGAGATGAGGAACGCTGGTCTGCCCCCCGGCGGGGAACACATACCTACCTGTCCACAAAGAGGGCGCATGCCCCTGGAGCTACAAGGATCTACACATCCCAGCGCAGCAAAGAAGTGGAGACCCCTTTGACCCGGTGAAAGGATTTGAACGCAGAGCCTAAAGCTTATGGGAAAGAGGGGACCCGACTGTATCCGGAAAGCCCTGGAGCTGCTTGCTGGATGGCTCCGAAAATGGCTCCAAATACAACACTTAAACTAGTGTCCCTAAATGTTAGGGGACTTAACTCAGCAATCAAAAGAAAGCTCGCCTTACAAGAATTAAAAAAAACAAAAGGAGATGTGCTATTCTTACAAGAAACGCACTTTAATACGATATCGCCCCCTAACACCTTTCAGAGATACTACCCCCAGGCATATTATGCATCCTGCTCCACTAAAAAAAAAGGGTAGCCATCTTATTTAGACAAAATATCAAATTCACACTTCAAAAACAGACCTTAGACCCAGAAGGTAGATTCCTCATTCTGCAAGGCACACTATCAGATGTGGAGATTACCCTTGTTAATATATACGCCCCAAATGAGGGTCAAGCTGACTTTTTGAGAGATCTATGTGACAAGCTAGCCCCCCAAACTAGAACTACGCTATTGATAGCAGGAGATTTTAATATGCTTGTAGCACCTGATCAAGATAGGACAAGCCCATTGGGTACTCCCCACCCACGCATTACGACCAAAAATGCCAAAAGGTTTCAGAACATACTGAAAGAGTTTTCGCTGATAGATATTTGGCGGGCGCAGCATCAGGGCCAGAGGGACTATTCGTATTTTTCTCCCCCGCACCAGACCTATTCAAGGATTGATTATTTTCTGGGTACTAAAGATATCTTTCAGGCAACCTCCCAGTCGGACATAGGTTCTATAACATGGTCGGACCACGCTCCGGTCTCGCTGACGCTCTCCCTCCCCTTCTATAAATATAATCAATATAATTGGAAACTAAACGACTCTCTGTTAAACCAAATAGATGTAGAGATAGAGATTAAGCAAAAGCTCAGAGAATATTT
This sequence comes from Ascaphus truei, assembly GCF_040206685.1. Lineage (NCBI taxonomy): Eukaryota > Metazoa > Chordata > Amphibia > Anura > Ascaphidae > Ascaphus > Ascaphus truei. The sequence goes on along the minus strand of NC_134486.1, from coordinate 157,590,683 downwards.
TGCGCTGAACAAGGGCTCTGTAAAGTCATCAGCGATGCTATGGGAGGCCCATACGGCCACGATTCGAGGGAATATAATTTCCATAGCATCATATAAGAAAAAGCAAAAACAGAAATTGTACGACGAATTAGCGGAGAAAGTTAAACTCCTAGAACATAAACATAAAGCTAATCCCTCAAAACAACTACGCAAAGTACTGGACAAGGCTAGATCTGATTTCAGGCAGATACAAATAGATGAAGTGGAGAGGGCGCTGAGGTGGACGAAGCAGAAATATTATGACAAAGGAAATAAGGCCGACCGGTTATTAGCATCTAAATTAAGAGGTCTGAGAACCAAATCCCAAATATCCATCATACAAACAAAGACGGCCATCAAAACATATTGCGAAAAACAGATAGCGGCCACATTCTCAGACTTCTACTCCAAACTATATAATTTGAACTTCCCCCAAAACAGCTCCTCAAATGCAGAAGCTATTACTAAGTACCTAGCGTCATGTAACCTTCCAAGCCTTTCAGAAGCTGACTTACTAGAGCTAAATAAAGAAATCGCGCAGGATGATTTACTAGAAGCCATCTCACAACCAAAACCTAGTAAAACGCCAGGCCCGGATGGGTTTTCCAATCAATACTATAAAAAATTTAAATTGATCTTGGCACCACATCTCCTGGATATGTTTAATGAGTTTCTGGAGGGAACGGCTATCCCCGCTTCTATGTCTAGAGCGAATTTGGCACTCATACCAAAGGAAGGGAGAGACCCACTACAGTGTGGTAATTATCGCCCCATAGCCCTCCTTAATTCGGACCTAAAACTTTATAGCAAAATCCTAGCTAACAGACTAACTCCCATTCTCCCAGGCCTGATCCACAAGGACCAAGTCGTATTTATTTCAGGCAGACAAGCCTCAGATAATACGAGAAAAATTATAAACATAATCGACCATGTACATCTCTCATCCACGAAAGCCATCCTGTTACGTTTAGACGCGGAAAAGGCGTTTGACAGGATCAGATGGGAATTTTTAGACCAAACATTAATTAAATTTGGATTTAAGGGCCCATATCTTGAGGGGGTTAGAGCCCTCTATAAAACTCCCACGGCTGTAGTGAAACTCCCAGGAGGAAACTCGAACCCTATAAACATTAGGAATGGTACTAGACAGGGATGTCCCTTGTCTCCACTTCTGTTTGCCCTCTCTATAGAACCCTTGGCAACAACAATCAGAGAGGACAACAATATAAGTGGCATTACAATTGGAGATACGGATTACAAGATATCCCTTTTTGCTGACGACATTATTTTAACTCTAGCCAACCCCTTGACTTCACTCCCGAATTTACATTCACAATTAGATACATTTAGCAAAATCTCGGGGTATAAAATCAATATGGATAAGTCGGAAGCATTAAATGTATCTCTACCTAATCCCGAGGCCAAACTGCTACAATTAAATTTTAATTATAAGTGGAGTTCCACGAAAATCAAATACTTGGGAATCCAAATAACACGGGAGTACAAATCACCATATCAATATAACTAATCGCCCCTATTTGAGAGGCTAAAAAAAGACTTACAGAGCTGGAATGAATACCAGATATCTTGGTTAGGCAGAATAGCTACGGTCAAAATGAATATCCTGCCAAGACTTCTGTATTACTTCCAGACTCTCCCAATTGATATCCCAATGTCGGAATTAAAGAATATACAAAACAGAATTTTTCAATTCATTTGGCAAAACAAAAGACCAAGAGTAGCTAGAACCGTAATGTTAGCACCAAAAGAATGTGGAGGCTTGGCAGTCCCAGATATCATTAAATATTATTTGGCGGCCCAACTGAAACAAGTGATAATGTGGAACAATGACCCAACTACAAGCTGTTGGACAGGGATAGAGTTTTCCTACGCGAGACCCCTCTCACTCCCGGCCACCCTGTGGACTGTGCGGGGTAGAGAGATCCTCTCGGAAACATTAAAACTGGGAGCAATGAAATGTACATGGAGAGTATGGACCAAAAATAAAGACAAATATGGCTTGACGGCTCACCCATTCCCTATTAACACCCATATTCGATAACCCAGAATTTCCCCCCGGCGGGTTCCCACAGAGACTCAGTAAATTTAAACAGCTGAAGATGATGATAGCAGAGGATTTCTCTGGGCAAGGTAGGCTCTTGCTGACCCAAGAACTGGAAAAAAAATATCAAACGACAAACCTCCCAATATTTGGCTTTTTACAAATCAGGCACTACCTGCAAACAGTATCCAAAGATAAGGCTTTCCAGCAGCTAACAAATTTTGAACGACTGTGCAGTAAAGGGTACTATGCTAAAGGATTGATCTCGGAAATATATCTGGGCCTGGCGCGATCAACAGGCTGTTCCCAACACAGGTATATGTCCAAATGGGCGGAGGATTTAAATATAGAGATTGATAGAGAAGACTGGGAGGATATCTGGGAGGCAGCATCCAAAACATCGATTTGTACTACCATTAAAGAGAACATCTATAAAATTATATTTTACTGGTACCTAACCCCGAATAGGTTGAGCCAGATCTTCCCCGGGACCCCAGATTTGTGTTGGAGGGGTTGCGGGCAAAGAGGAGACATGGCTCATATCTGGTGGAACTGCCCCAAGATTCAGGTGTTCTGGGTCATGATTCAAACACTAATCCGAGAGTACCTGGGGGTAGAGATTGAGGTGGACCCGCTGACCTTGGTGCTGGCCAAGCCAATTGACGAATTAGATACAGCAGAGAGTAAGATGGTGAGCCATGTGCTCACGGCGGCACGTTGTTCCGTTGCTGCAGCGTGGAAGAAGGTGAATGCCCCTGCTAAACAGACCGTACTCCGCAGAATGCGAGAAATAAAGACAATGGAACATCTTACGGCAAAACTGACCCAAAAGATGGATAAGTTCCATAAGACATGGGAAATTTGGTCAGGTACATAATAAATTCCTAAAGGAAAAGGCAGGATATATACAAAACTGGACGCCATCCCGCAGCACCTCTCCCCCCCCCCCCCCCCTTATCTCCCTTCTTTTTTCTCTCCTCTCTCTTTCTCTGCTCTCCACCTTTTCTTTTCTCTACTATACTACTAAAAACAGGACACACGGAAGCGGCAGCTTCCTAGTTAGAACCATAACAGCAGAAACGTACGAGCATTTAGACATACAAACATTTAGATAAACACCTATCTGAATAAAGAAAACGGAATACGGATGTTTTTATTAATATATGCAAATATCAATGTTTATCCAATCTATGTACAACAAAGTTTACTATCTGTTGTGTACCCTGATAAAACAATAAAAAAATTGAAACAAAAAAAAATATCTCAAAAGCCCCTGGCCCTGACGGCTTCTCCAATGTTTATTACAAAAGATTCTCCCCGATCCTAACTAAACACCTACTCAGCTTATTCAATTCATTCATGGAGGGCAGCCCAATCCCCCCATCAATGACCCAGGCCAATCTCGCCATCATCCACAAAGAGGGTAGGGACCCACTGCTATGTGGGAGCTACCGACTAATCTCCCTACTAAATAACGATCTTAAGCTATACAGCAAAATCCTGGCAAATAGACTGAATCCCATCCTACCGAGATTAATTCACAACGACCAGGTGGGGTTTGTATCTGGCAGACAAGCCTCAGACAACACCCGCAAAATTATAAATATAGTTGATCATGCCCACCTCACAGCTACCAAAGCGGTTCTGTTAAGCCTGGACGCAGAGAAGACGTTCGATAGAATTGATTGGCTATTTCTTGACAAAACAATGCAGAAATTCGGCTTAAAAGATGCGTATCTAGCGGGAGTCCGAGCGCTGTACTGCTGCCCGTCTGCAGTGGTGAAACTCCCGGGGGGTACAGCAAAAAAATTTGAAATGAAAAATGGAACGAGACAGGGATGCCTTTTGTCCCCTCTCCTCTTCGCCCTAACAATCGAACCACTAGCGTCTAAAATACGAGACAATATAAATATACAGGGGGTACCAATTGGCGGTATAAACTATAAAGTCTCATTGTTCGCAGACGATATCATATTAACATTAATGCATCCCCAGATCTCCCTTCCCAACTTACACAAAGAATTAAAGGAATTTGGCAAAATATCAGGATACAAAATTAACAGTGATAAGTCAGAAGCCCTCAACTTAAATCTATCAGAACCAGAGATGCGGACATTGAAATCAAACTTTAATTATAAGTGGAGCCCTATATACATCAAATACCTGGGAGTACATGTATCGAGGCACTATTGCTCCCTATACCAAAATAATTATCCCAACCTATTTAGGAAAATTAAAAAAGATCTGGATAAATGGGAAAAATACCAGATCTCATAGATCGGGAGAATGATCTCAGTTAAAATGAATATACTCCCCCGATTATTATATTGTTTCCAGACGCTCCCGGTCCATGTCCCTGGTTCTGAATTAAAAACTATCCAAAATAAAATCCTCCAATTTATTTGGAACGGAAGGAGACCCCGGGTAGCTAGGTCGGTTCTTATGGCGTCTAGGACAAAAGGAGGACTGGGGGTCCCAGACATTAATAGATATTACCAAGCTGCCCAATTAAAACAGGCGGTAATGTGGAACTCGGACCCAGACAAGCTATGTTGGCTAGCAATTGAATCTCATTACTCCAGAACGCCTTCTCTACCAGCTTTTCTCTGGAGCGGTGACAGGGGAAATGACATGGCGCCCAAATTCGGGCTGGGGGCAATGAAACATACTTGGGACATATGGGCAAAAACTAAAACTAAATTCTTACTCTCGTCCCCTTGCTCTCAGCTCATTCCAATATTTGACAACCCTAAATTCCCACCAGGGTGTGAAACCCGACAATTCGACCTATTTAAAACAATGGGGATCAGAGCGATCGCGGACCTGCTGAGCGATGAACAGTTCCTGAGTCTCCAAGAATTGCGAACCAAATTAAAATTACCCCACCTGGATACATTTAAGTTTCTCCAAATTCGACACTTTCTACAAAAAATGTCCCCATCATTGAAATTCCCCCCTCTCACAAAATTTGAGAAACTCTGTCGCGAAGGAGTACATCAAAAAGGTCTAATAACACAAATATATGCCGGCATGGAGAATCCGGTGAACTCTACCGCTCACGACTATATGCTTAAATGGGAAGCGGAATTGGACATAGTTATTGACAGAGAGGACTGGGAGGAAATATGAGACGCAGCCTCAGGAACTTCCATCTGTACCACGGTGAAGGAAAACATCTATAAAATAATGTATCATTGGTATCTTACCCCAGTGAGGTTAAAACAAATCTACCCTCTGGCCTCAGATCTATGCTGGAGAGGCTGTGGACATAGAGGGGACATGGCCCATATCTGGTGGTCATGTCCAGAAATTCAGAAATACTGGCTTACGGTACAAGATTTGATAAAAGAGGTCACAGGCCTCACAATTCCTATAGATCCACTGACCTTCCTACTGGGCAGGCCGATAGAGGACATCGATCGCCCAGTATGGAAATTAATCTCCTTTATTCTAACAGCAGCAAGGTGTTCAGTCGCATACTCTTGGAAGAAGATAGCGCCCCCCACCAAACAGCTAGTGAAAAAAAGAGTTAACGATGTTATGAGTTTGGAAAAACTCACGGCCTTCTTGAACTGCTCAACTGAAGGTTTCTATAAAATCTGGGAACCCTGGTTAACCCATTAATCCGAACCAAATCAGGATACAACCCCAGACGGATCTGAACCACAGTAGAGCCGTGAAGGATGGATGCCGGGACCCGGCCGGACGAGGGTGGAATGACTCCCTCTCTCCCCCCCCCCCTCCTCTCTTTATTTTTCCACACCCCAGAGACCATGACGTGGCCTTAGGGGATCTTTCCTTTTTTTCTCTCTCCCCCCACATGAACAAGGAAAATACAACTGTATTAGGCCAACACTGATAATGTAAAACCAATGTCTGTAAAGATGATTATGCCTAATAAAAATGTTTGGGGAAATTTTTTTTTTTTAAATGGTACGAGACAAGGGTACCCATTATCTCCTCCTCTCTTCGCTCTAACGATTGAGCCATTGGCTGCTAAAATAAGAGCAAATAGTAATATACATTGTATAGTGATTGGGAAAACAAATGATAAAATCTCATTATTCGCAGACGATATTATTCTGACTTTAGCAAGCCCTCAGACTTCTTTACCCAACCTCCAAAAGGCGCTATCAGACTTTGGAAAAATCTCTGGATATAAAATGAACAGCGACAAGTCACAGTCTTTTAATCTGAATCTTTCAGATCCAGAGATAAAATTACCAAAACTGAATTTCAGCTACAGATGGAGTTCCTCACATATTAAATATCTGGGAGTAAATGTGTCTAGGAACTACCACTCCCTATATCAAGGCAACTATCCACCATTGTTTGATAAGATTAAAAGGGATCTGGCAAAGTGGGAAGGATATCAGGTGTCATGGATTGGGAGAATAGTATCAGTCAAGATGAATATACTCCCTAGGTTATTATATCATTTCCAGACTCTCCCAGTCCGGATACCGGGATCTGAACTGAAAAATTTCCCAAATAGAATATTTAATTTTATTTGGCAAGGTAAAAGGCTCAGAACAGCTAGATCGGTGATGATGGCTTTAAAGACAAGAGGAGGTTTGGGTGTCCCAGATATCTCGAAATACTACCAAGCTGCCCAACTAAGGCAGGTGGTGATGTGGAACGCTGATCCAACACAATATTGTTGGTTAGCCATAGAATCCCAATATGCTAGAACGTCTTCTCTGCCAGTGTCCCTATGGGCACTGGCTAAGGAGGTGTACGCCAAAATGTTTGAGCTAGATCCGACGAGATTTACCTGGGAGAGTTGGAGCAAGTCTAAGGGCAAATTTAATCTTGTGTCTCCCGTTTCGCAACTCACTCCGCTTTTTAACAATCCCAATTTCCCCCCAGGCTGTGATTATAAACAATTCGACCAAATTAAAGCTAAACATATTAGAGTAGTTGCCGACCTAGTGCATAAAGGAAAACTTTCTAGTTTCCAAGAGTTCCTAACTAGGTATGAGGCACCAGACCTTAGTATGTTTAAATATCTACAGATCAGAATTTTTTTCCAAAAATGTCCCCAAAATTAGAATTTACTCCCTTCACAAGTTTTGAAGCACTATGTAGGAGAGGTAAGTGGTGTTTATGGTGCATCACCATAGATGGCTCATTAGTATACTGATAATTCCATATACCATAATGGATCCAGGTTCAGGGACATAGAGTATAATCCACCTTGAGAGAGTCCTTTACGGACGAAACGCGTAGGTGCGCTCCTACCATTGTTCTGTTTTGCACTGACCATTAAAGTACTCTTTTAATACTCATCCCTGCTTGGAGTTACCCTCATTTTGGCGATCCACTAGCTGGTATGCTGCCAAGAAACGCTGCTGTGCTCCTCTACATCTCTGCTGCCTATGTAGGAGAGGTAGTTATCAAAAAGGTTTGATAACTAGAATAAAAGCCAGTTTGGAGGCCTTGGTCAATTCACATGATCATGACTGCATGCTCAAATGGGCAGCGGATTTGAAAATAGAAATTGACAGGGATGATTGGGAGGATATATGGGAGTTTGCTGCAAAAACTTCCATATGCACAGCAACTAAAGAAAATATATATAAAATTTTATTCATTGGTATCTCACGCCATGGCGGCTAAAGCAAATCTACCCTGTGGTGTCTGATCTGTGCTGGAGGGGTTGTGGGCAGAGAAGCGATATGGTCCACATTTGGTGGACGTGTCCGGCAATAGAAATATTGGATCGTTATCCAATCTATTAAAAAAAGAAATAACGGATGTGTCCATTTCTATGGACCCACTGACTATTTTGTTGGCTAAACCAGTTGAAGATATTGGCTGCCCGCCTTCTTGCGCCCTACCTGATCCCTCCTGAGCCTGCCTGCGCCCCCACTGTGAAGAGAGGGTCTGATCAGAGCTGTGGTCTGAATAAGAGCTTTCTGAGTAGGAGCTATCTTCATGTCATGTGTTTCAGCCTGCGTTCCATCTGGATCCAAGATGGCCGCCTCCCGTTTCAGTTAAAGACACAGCTTCCCTAAAAAAAAAAAACCACAGCCAGATCCTAAGTTGTCTATGACAATACTGAATGTTGATGATCCATTAAAAATGTGCTAAAGGGATGGGTTTCCGATGATGTCATCAGGAATGGGGGTGTAGGAGGGGAGCTCCGCAGACCCACCGGCTAAAACTTAATAAATAACGCTCCCAAACCAGAAATTCAAGGCTCAAAAACATACCCCCATTACTTGGAGAGATCGGAGCATGTCCAAACACACAAAGAAGCCCGCAGCACCGGCGGTGTCACGGTTCTTCTCCCCGACACAGAAGAGTCCAGCAAACCAAGAGGGTGGCGGACCACGAGGCTCACAAGAGCCGCAAGCAGCTCTAAATATGGGTACGAAAGCCCATGCAACTCTTGAAATGGAGATAGAGGAACCGATCACCCGATCCTACCTGGAGAGCCAATTCTCAACCATGCATGTCAAGCTCCAAACATCCCTGCAGGCAGAAATCAAAGCAGCAGTAGCGGAGATTAAACAGGAGATGTCTGGCCTAACAGAGAGGACAACGACTCTGGAAGGTGGACTGGAGGAGTCCCTGGCAAGACAAACAGCAGCCGAGGAAGAAATCATCCGGCTAGGAGAGGAGATCTCCCGTCTCAAAGACGGGCAGGAAGACCAAGAAAATAGGGACAGGCGCCAGAATCTGCGCATAAGAAATGTACCGGAGACGGTCTTACCTGGCCAGCTTCGTCCCCATCTTGCGGAACTGTTCACATCGCTCTGCGGCCCGCTAGAGGACATGGACCTAGAGATGGATAGGGCCCACCGGGCGGTAGCTCCCAGATCAGAAGATCCCAACCGGCAACGCGATGTAATCATAAGATTACACAGCTATACAGTAAAGGAGAAGATCATCACCGCCTGCAGAGGGAAAGAGTCACTACCTTTCCAAAATGAAACTCTCCAAATTTTCAACGACCTGTCACGGATAACAGTCGACCGAAGAAGAGAAATGAAGCCCTTGACCTCATTCCTCCGGGAGGAGGTGAAGTACCGCTGGGGCTTTCCGTTCAAGCTTACGGTAAGCTATGACGGCAAATTCCTAACCATCCGCCGCCCTGAGGACATGGCCCCATTCGTGAAAGCCCTGGGTCTGACCCCGCCGCTTTCCTGGACAACGGAGCAACTACAAGACCCACCGCACTGGGAGGACGCGGAACCACGCAGCACCCGTCCCGCGAGGAAAACGGCGGCGCCAAGGCAGTCTAAGAACAGATGAGAAGCACCGTAGTCCACAACGAAGACGGGAGCACATGACGGCTCAAGAACCACACCAGACCCAGCCAGACGCATAGCTTCAGAATCCGACCCCTGACGATCGGAGGCAGCCCACAGCTGAAGCTACTGCACCGACACACTTTATTCGAGCAAATACCCAGTATGTACCTGGCAGATACCTGGAATGCGCCGCTCCTCACCTCTGACAAGCCCCGTTGCGTTTGCCTTCCCAGCCTGGGTTCATGCCTGGCTGATGGGCGGCTGATCTGTTAAATGATAATGATTAGGATTTAATAGGCTGCAATGCTTCGCGTGTCTACCAGATGGCATAAATTCATGAATTGTAATGCAGTATATATATATATACTGTGCAGTATTGCAGCCAGCGGGAATAAAATGCTTCAATCCCTGCCTAAAAATACCTCAATGCACTCGGGCAGAAAACAGTCACAAACCTCAATACACCCGGGTATACCCGAATTCGTGGGACTAGCCGAGCTCGAATAAAGTGTGTCGCCAGTGTACTATAACTTTTGCCGCTGACCGGATGGCAGTTGAAGAGTGCTGAGGTCCGGCTGGGCTTTAGGGGTTGGCGGGGGATTTGTGGGTGGGATAGGAGGGGAGCGCGATGCTCCGACAACAGCACTGCGCTCTACTAACTGTAAGTAGCCAAATTTAATCTGTCTAAGGCCCGGGTACAAGACTATGGACCCCAGGCTCGGTTCGCACGACTGTTGCTACCCTCCCCACCCCCCCGGACTAGGAAATACTAGTTAACTGGGAAGCTGCCTAATGAGCCCTGCACAAGACAGGAAGCCCAAATGACTTCGATAATGAAAGCAGCGGCAGTGACACTATTACAGTAACTGGCAGTCTAGATTAGCTGGCCACATGGATCTAGTGCTAAGCCGTCCCTATGCCACAGTTGAGTTATGTAAAAAAAAAAACCTGTTCCTCAGTTGATGAATGTTGAAGTTGAGAAAAGTTGTATGTGTTATAATATAATGTACTCCCTTTTCTCTCCCCCCCCTTTCCCCTCCACCCCCTCACGCTCCAAATCCCATAAGCCTGCCCTTCCGCCGCAGAAGATATGGCCGCACGGCCCCATACTAATGATGCTGCCTGCAGTAATAAAATACGTTGTCAAACCCTCTGAGGAAGGCACACGGCGGGCCACATAGATCAAATAGAAATGTCATAAGGATCCTCGGATATTAACTTCACTAAATGTAAGAGCCCCATCCCTCCCCCCCCTCTTACCCGACCAGCAAGCGTAGGAAGTATTCCGTTTATGTTCAGCATGATACCTAAAAACATTAATGCAATGTGCTGTTGTGTTACCTGTCAACCCAGGTCTCCCCCTCCCCCCTCCCTCTTATCTCCCCACCCCCCCCATCTACCCCCCTTTTCCCAGGTCCAAAACCTATAAGCTTGACCGACTGACAAAAAGAGAGGTTATAATGCTTTTCATGTACTGAGCTTGTTAAGAGTTGTTCTCACGTTTATTACACTGGTTTTAAGGATTGTCAGAAAGATCTCCATGTTATGGCTATGCTAGGAGTTTTCCCTCCCTCCCCATGCCTTCCCCATGTCCAAAACCTATAAGCTTGACCGTAGTCGGTGAGGGATATTATCCCAATATTCAGGGCTCTGCTGTCCTAGGAACATACATGCATATTCAGAGTACTAAAATATGTAACCAAGGCATTAGAGCATGTATAAGAGCTAAGGAGACTCATTAGGATGATATAAACATAGGAGTGTACTAGTTACGCTGGACGGCTAACACAGATCTCTATATATACCATAAAGGTCCTGTATAGACCCCCAGCAAAACAAAAGTACATACCAATCAAACGATCAATGTGAGGAACTCCCTTGAAGCACAGCTCAGTCCTTGATTAGTGGGTGCGTCACGCCAGACGTAATTGCAGAGTAGTCCCATAGGGTACAGTGGCGGAGCACAACCGTGCAAACAATGGGGGCTGCAAACCAGTATCGGATATAAAAAGGTTTATTAAGTGGTCAAAAGGAGTACATAGTAACTCTGACGCGTTTCGGGACCTGCGTCCCTTTGACCCCTTTCTCCCCCTTCCACCCGCCTTCCCCCCCTCTTAAATTAAGGTAGAGCTTACACTAAGCAAGTACAAGGGTCCGCACCTTCCCTGCACGCCCATGCCTGAACCATCGGATTCCCCCCCCATTGGGCCTTAAGCCCAAATGCCGGTAGCCAATCCCGGCCGTACTTATTGGAGGTCCTTAGCTGACCTCGTCCCACTTTGCCTCTTGCTGCTGACCCTGTCCCAGCAGCCTATTCCCCCCCCCCTCTCGACCTTCCCTGCCTCCTCCCACCCAACCCCTCGTCGGGCGGGCCTGACACCCATACTCAAACAGCACCATCAAGAAGCATTAAAAAGGTTCTCTGAACCAACGAACCAGGATCTCCCCGGTGGGAAGGGCGAGACCCCGATGGACACTAAACTCTCTCACCCAAATGGCTAGTCAGTCCGCAATTAAAGTAACGTAAAGGGCCTGAATAATAATAGAAAAAGACGACTGGCGCTCCAAGAGCTGAAAAAGTCCAAGGGAGATATCATCTTCCTCCAAGAGACGCACTTTACATCCCAAGAGCTGCCCAAATTGATTAGCAATGTATTCCCTACGGGTTTCTTCTCGTCATTTAACAGTAAAAAGCGGGGAGTAGCGATCCTGCTCCGACAAGGAACCCCATTCAATATCACCAAAACCAGAGGGTAGATTTCTAATGGTATATGGCTCACTGGCTGGCTCGCCGGTCGCTCTTATCAACATCTACGCGCCAAATGATAATCAAACGGAATTCCTGAAAGCAGTGTTAGAAAAGGTTGACCCTACCTACCTATCTTCGTTGATTGTGGGCGGAGACTTTAATATGGCCATAAACTCTGCGGAGGACAGAACCTCAGGCCAACAAGGCCAACACAGAGCTCCACCTCAGAGGATGGAGAAACAATTTAAAACGATCACCAAGGAATATTCCTTAATGGACATCTGGAGAATCTAACACCAGGGCCAAAAAGATTACACATTCTATTCCGCACCCCACCAGTCATACTCTCGTATAGACTATTTTTTTGCTACCAAATATATCCTGGAAGCCTGCACAAATTCGGACTTAGGCCCCATTACATGGTCAGATCACGCCCCCATCACATTAACCCTATCCACCCCATTTCATAAATTAACCGCCTACACTTGGAAGCTGAACGACTACCTACTGAACCACCCGGAGGTAGAAAAAGAAAGTAAAAAGGCTCTTAGGGAGTACTTCACTCTCAACTGGGGCATAGTAGACTCTCCGGCGGTTCTGTGGGAAGCCCATAGGGCAGCAATTAGGGGAACTTTTATTTCAATTGCATCCCACAGAAAGGCCAAGGTGAAATTAATAACAGATCTGACAACTAAAATAATTATACATATATAAGGAGACAAAGGATGCTCCTAAAAAGATCCCACTTTAATGCACAGCAAAGCCGAAAATAGTCCACAGGTATAGTAACCCACTAGAGTAATGGTAAGGCTATAAGGGTACAATTAAGTAACCGCTCCCAACACTGTGGGAGGACAATTACCACTAAAATGCCCTAGGGCAAAAATAATAAATGATTTATTTATTTATTAATATTCTGAAGTCAACGAAGTAACACACACTCAAAATAACCATAAAAACTATTAAAACATAAATCACGGGTGAGGCAGGGTAAGGGGATATTATTATAAGGTGAATTCCCAAATATTAGTGTATGTCCCCTTACCAGTACCAGGTGGTAGTGTGAGACACAATGGTAAATACAAATGATAGGCAATAGAGAATGCTAGAGCCTCTGGTCTCAGGGTATGGTGGAGGTTGCACTAATCATTGCATGCTGTGATTGATCTGCTCAGTATCAATAGTTGGATACCTGAACCTTGAGAAAGCGCCAGCCCCTTATGCGCGAAACGATCGTCGGCATGACGTCACCACGTTGACGTTGTGTAGGAGGAGTCACGGGTGAGACTGTTCCTGGTAGTTTGTGTGGGGTTGTTCGAGTTGTTAACTGCCTAGCAGAGGTAGTTTATGCATAAATCAGGTCCGGTTTTTGATGCACATGCCGCGGTTCATTTATATAATGTGGTATAATGTGCACTAATGATTTACTGAATCATTGATCGTGTGACCTAGTACCTATATAGGTTTTGTGGTATATGACAGTGGCACATTTATTTGCATTCACTACTCTGCATGCATCACTACCTACTGTCAGTGTGATATCCAACTATTGATACTGAGCAGATCAATCACAGCATGCAATGATTAGTGCAACCTCCACCATACCCTGAGACCAGAGGCTCTAGCATTCTCTATTGCCTATCATTTGTATTTACCATTGTGTCTCACACTACCACCTGGTACTGGTAAGGGGACATACACTAATATTTGGGAATTCACCTTATAATAATATCCCCTTACCCTGCCTCACCCGTGATTTATGTTTTAATTGTTTTTATGGTTATTTTGAGTGTGTGTTACTGCGTCGCCTTCTGAATATCAATAAATCATTTATTATTTTTGCCCTAGGGCATTTTAGTGGTAATTGTCCTCCCACAGTGTTGGGAGCGGTTACTTAATTGTACCCTTGTAGCCTTACCATTACTCTAGTGGGTTACTATACCTGTGGACTATTTTAGGCTTTGCTGTGCATTAAAGTGGGATATTTATAGGAGCATCCTTTGTCTCCTTATATATGTATGTCTGTCATCCCTATCCCCTTTGCACCAGCTGATATCATAGAGTTGGTATTCAATATTGAGGTGAGCGGTATGTCACTAATTGTTACAACTAAAATAATTAAGCTGGAACAACAGCACAAACCCAACCCCTCGAAAAAGATTTATAAAACCTTGACCGCAGCCAGGAATGAGCTAAAACAAGCCCAAATGGAAGAAGTAGAAAAAGCTCTTACATGGACTAGTCAGAAATACTATGACAAGGGCAATAAGGCTGACAGACTTTTGGCGAGCAAACTAAGAGGTATACAGAAGCGTTCCCAGATCACAGCGATAAAAAATTAATCGTGAGAAATAATCTATAACAAACAGAAAATAGCGGAGGAATTTACCGCATTTTATATTAAACTTTATAACCTCAAGGCTCAGGGTGGGAACACGGGGATACCAGCCACTGAACCTATTAGTAATTACCTGTCCGATTGCCTCCTACCAACACTGACAGAGGAGGAGAATCAGATGCTTAACGCAAAAATTACCCAAAAAGAGCTGGCGGACGCAATAAAAACATTAAAAATCTCAAAAGCCCCTGGCCCCGACGGCTTCTCCAATGTTTATTACAAAAGATTCTCCCCGATCCTAACTAAACACCTCCTCAGCTTATTCAATTCATTCATGGAGGGCAGCCCAATCCCCCCATCAATGACCCAGGCCAATCTCGCCATCATCCACAAAGAGGGTAGGGACCCACTGCTATGTGGGAGCTACCGACTAATCTACCTACTAAATAACGATCTTAAGATATACAGCAAAATCCTGGCAAATAGACTGAATCCCATCCTACCGAGATTAATTCACAACGACCAGGTGGGGTTTGTATCTGGCAGACAAGCCTCAGACAACACCCGCAAAATTATAAATATAGTTGATCATGCCCACCTCACAGCTACCAAAGCGGTTCTGTTAAGCCTGGAAGCAGAGAAGACGTTCGATAGAATTGATTGGCTATTTCTTGACAAAACAATGCAGAAATTCGGCTTAAAAGATGCGTATCTAGCGGGAGTCCGAGCGCTGTACTGCTGCCCGTCTGCAGTGGTGAAACTCCCGGGAGGTACAGCAAAAAAATTTGAAATGAAAAATGGAACGAGACAGGGATGCCCTTTGTCCCCCCTCCTCTTCGCCCTAACAATCGAACCACTAGCGTCTAAAATACGAGACAATATAAATATACAGGGGGTACCAATTGGCGGAATAAACTATAAAGTCTCATTGTTCGCAGACGATATCATATTAACATTAACGCAGCCCCAGATCTCCCTTCCCAACTTACACAAAGAATTAAAGGAATTTGGCAAAATATCAGGATACAAAATTAACAGTGATAAGTCAGAAGCCCTCAACTTAAATCTATCAGAACCTGGGCGTGGCCTGGAGTCTAACTGCAAAGGCTGTGTCTGTCTTAAGCTCCTGCAGACAAAACTTCAAACAAAGAAATAGCGAACATCAATCTGGCCAAAATAAATTCAAACACCACACTATAAGACACAAACAATAACGAAATTGGACATTGCTAAGCCCCCCAAATATACAGAACAAGGGAGCAGAAAATAAAGTGAGTAAAAGAAGCTGCTGAGGCCCGTGCGTGACAGGGAGACTCTGTGGAGCTGAGAGGTTCAGCGCGGCCCCCGACAAAACCGCCCAGCCCCCCCCCCCTCTCCGCTTCCCCGCAAAAGATTATCACAGCAGACAGATCCCGGAGCAGCTTACCAGCCGGTAGGAGACTCGCCAGCACCAGTGGCGATCTCGAGTGCTCGGGAGGGAACCGAGGGGGAAGGCGGAGCGGCCATCTTGACTCGGCTGCGGAGGCTCACGCAGGGAGAAGCGCGGCTTCCCCGAGGGGGTGAGTGACACGGCGGGGTACCAGAGGGGAGAGGAGGAAGCCCCACAGAGGTGAGCAGAGCCGTGGGCCGGGGGAGACGAGGCCGAGAGTACCCCTCCAGTCCCGATTGAGCCCCGGCGTGGAGGAGCAGCACCACCTAAGATGGCCGCCGGGCTCACACGCAGGGAATAGTGGCATAACATAGTGGCATAACAGACGGGGAGGCTCCCCAGAGACGACCGGACAGCTGACCGCAGGGAGAGTGGGGAAACCTGGCCAAGTGATACCTGAGCCCCCCCCCGGCGGGGAATAGTGCTGCCTGGCTCCCTGCGTTTCAGCCTGTGTGTCGGCTACATCCAAGATGGCCGCCGCAGGTCTGATTTAAAGACACAGCCCCCCACAGGAAAATAAATAATTAAATAAACAGAAAATAAAAAAACAAAGCCAGATAAGATGGACGTGTGAGAGCTGAGCTCCGCCGGCCCTCGCGCATAGACCGCTATACAAGCGCCCCTCACCCCACCACCCGACCCCAAAAACATAACCCCTAGCAGAATAAACACCCCGCAATGGCTGCGAAGCAAAAAGCGCCGCCCGGCCAGGGCTCATTAAACTTTTTTCCGCCATCTCAGCGGAGCTCGGAGCCTACCCCGAGAAACCAAGATGGCGCCGGGCCAACGAACACACGAGGCCCTAAGCAGCAGGCCGCGGCCCGAGAACAAAGGGAGCGAGTGCAAAGCCCAGAGACTATCCCAACAAGGGAATTCATGCAAGACTTGATGAAGGGCATGCTAGACAAACTGCACACTTCTATACAGCAAGACCTGAAGGCTGCCGTAACAGAACTGAGGCACGAAATAGGAGGCCTTGCTGAACGGACGACAACACTAGAAACTAAAATGGCGGAATCTCTCCAGACACAAACAGATGCAGACAATGAAATCTTCCGGCTTGGAATGGAGATTAGATATCTGAAAGATAACCTCGAGGACCAGGACAACCGCGAGAGACGACAGAACCTGCGGATCCGCGGAATTCCAGAGACGATCCAGTCAGATAAACTACAGCCATACCTCTTAGGGCTCTTCTCCTCTCTGTGCGCAGACCTGGACAAAAAGGACTTTGAGATGGATAGGGCCCATCGCGCCCTCGGGCCAAGGTCAGACGACCCAAATAAGACCAGGGACACCATAGTCAGGCTACACCACTACACCACCAAAGAGAACTTATGACAGCCTGCAGGAAAAAAGACCCGCTCACTTACCAAGATGACCATCTGCAAATCTATAATGATTTAGCAAAGCAAACTATCAACAAGCGGATGGACTTAAAACCCCTGACCACCCTCCTCAGAGACAAAGGTATCAAGTACAAATGGGGGTTCCCATTTAAACTAATAATCATCAGAAATGGGAAGACACGTCATTAGACACCTGACTGAGATGTCCAGACTGGCGAAAGCAGTGGGCCTGTCTCCCCCCCCATCGTGGAATGCTGATCCACCTGACTCCCACGAACAGGAGAATGAGAGTCCCTCAGTGAGGACCTCAGAGCGCCTCGCAGGTCGAAAACAAAGAAAATAAAGACATAATAAACGTATCTTTCTGTTGTCTGTTCTCCCAGTTTCAGCGCTATAGTGTCACAAAAACGCCACACGAGGACTCAGCAAGATACCTGCCCATAAACCAGAGCGACTACTAGAAACCCAGCCACAACGAGGATCAAGCATAACAGAGGGAGACGCCGTACCTGCCTGCTGCAGAGAATAAAGAAGACCGCCTGCCAAGCCGGAGTGTCCACCATGAAAGGCTGCTCATCCGCCCAAGAGGTGCCGGCCGCAAGACCGACACAAGGCTGTCAGCCGGAGCCGTATTAAAGAGGCCTTCTATTTGGGAGGGGGTGGGGCTCACTGTTGCGGGAGGGGGGAGGGAAGAGAATCTTACAGGAGGAGCAAGGTTCGATGGGGAACCCCATGGCCCCCTCTACCCCCGTCGCCCCCACTTCTCACCAACCCCCGAGCAACAGCAGCCGGCACCTCAGGGCAATCAGCCCTATGAGAGGCCGGCACACAGGTCCACACCAGGTAGGGCATCGCCCCCCCCCCCCCGAAACTGTAAGTACGTTACCCTTACAAGTGTGGCATCTGCGTTCCCTGGAACAACTCCCCATACGCAGGCAATCCCTGAGTCCTCAGAGTCCTTACAACCTAATAGATGACACTAAGCTGTGCGTAAGGACTGAAGCGAGAGTGACACTAGCTATCCCCATCCCTACAAGTTCAAAATTGCTAGGAGTTTATAGAAGCACACCCCCTACCCCATCCCTACCCGTTTCCCTCCTGCCCCCACTCCCCCCCTACATTTCCCTCTCCCCCCCAGTCTACCCGTAACCCCCCCTCCCCTTTCCCCCCCCCCCTCCCCTTTCCCCCCCCCCTCCCCGCACTCCCCTATCCCCCCCCCTTACTAACCTAAACAGAAGCACTACAAGACTCGCTGAATCCGGAGCTTGCCTCCAACTCCTACCACTCCAACCAACAGACCGAGAACAGTGCGGAAACGAAGGCGCTAAGTAAGAACCAGCAGGTTCCAGTAACACCAGTTGCGGTCTGTGTCTTGCCGGATCGACACTGTATTATCACATGCATATCATATGTCAAAAGCTAGGCATCAGCTATGTCGACATAATTGTACTCACCGTTAGCCACCCACCCAAACAGCAGACCCCACCCCCCCTTCCCCTCTCTCCCCTCCCTTGCCCCCCACATGCTCCCCCCCCCCCCGCAACCCGCCCCGAAATCCACCCAGGTTCCCCCCGCGCATCCTCTGCTAACCCACGGATAGAAATAAAACATACATTAACAGAGGGAAGGCGGGTGGCCATGACAACCGCTAGGAATCACGTGGTGATAAAAACAAAGCGTTATACCAAATGTATACAATGTACGTAAATCAATGTACCCGCACTGAAATGATAAACGCATGTATTCCCCTTTCCCAATTTCAACAAATGTACTAATATATGTATGTATGTATGTATAATATGCACTGAGCTTCATACCCCAGCAAAAGATGGGGTAAAAGGGGTAAATGTGAAATATGGTTTGCATCTGACCAACTAAAGACCCGGACCTACCTCCCTCTTTCCCCTCCTACTTACTTTCCCTTCCCCTCCCTCCCCCCCCTCCCCCCCCCCCCCAACCCTTCACCTCCTCACCGCACTGCTCTTCCCTATATAGCCCCTCCCCCACCGCTCTCTACTCCGACACCCGGCCAAAAATCCCTCCCCCCTCTCCTCACCCGTCACTCCCCCTCTCCCCCACACCTTTACCTTGGTCCCCCCCCCATCATAGCCACCCGTACCCAAGGGTCGAGGGGTCGAAGGGCAACATACGCAGCAGCGGGCCAGGACCTCCCTGTTGCACTCCGGCCTCGGGCTCCGGACCCACCCCAGAATGGGCAAATTTGTCCGAATGCCGGTCTCCAGGAGACATGGCAATATCACTTTAGGACCTGTACAAGGCCTAATCCTACTTCTCTTCCATCTGCTGACCCTGTCCCAGCAGATCTTCCTCCCCCCCCTCCCCTTGGCAGCTCAACAGCAAGCCGCAAAGGGCCAATAAAGAAGTTACACCTTCAACCCACCAAGCCCATAGACGAAAATATGTCACACTCCCAGGAAACAGGAGCAAGGTCTCAACTAGTGGGAAAGATAAGACCCCGAGTCCACGACCCACGAAAATAAAATATAAGAATGGCAAATACAGCCCCGATTAAAGTGAGATCTTTAAACGTCAAAGGGTTGCAAAACAACAGGAAGCGGAGATTGGCCCTTCAGGACATGAAAAAATCAGGGGGGGACATCATATTCTTACAGGAGACACACTTCACATCTCAAGACCCCCAAAATTTATTCAAAAAAATGTTCCCAACAAGCTTTTTTGCTTCATTTAGTAGTAAAAAGAGGGGTGTGGCTATCCTAATCAGACAAGGCACCCCATTCAATCATATCAAAACGACAGTGGACCCAGAGGGTAGATTCCTTGTGGTATATGGCTCCTTAGCGGGCTCGACAATTGCCCTGATCAATGTATACACCCCAAACGAGAACCAAACAGAATTTCTCCAAGCTGTTCTCGAGGGCGTAGACCCGGGATATCTATCATCGATGATAGTAGGGGGTGATCTAAATATGGTCTTAAACCCTACCGAGGATAGATCAACCACGATGGGTCCCCCCCGTACAACCTACTCCCAGATCATGGGGAAAAGGTTCATGGGAATTCTAAACGAATTTTCACTAGTGGACGTGTGGAGATCCCAACATCAAGGCCAGAGAGACTATACCTTTTTCTCAGCGCCTAACCAGACTTACTCTCGAATAGACTATTTCTTGACCACAAAAAACGTGATGGCGGCAGCCATTGAATCAGACATTGGCTCAATCACCTGGTCGGATCATGCCCCAATCACCTTAACACTATCACTCCCCTTTGAAAAAACAACAAGCTATTCCTGGAGACTTAATGATTCGTTATTAAACCACCCAGAGATAGAAAGAGAAATTAGAGCCTCACTTAAGGACTATTTCTTCTTCAACGCAGGAACAGTCTCCTCTCCAGCAATCCTATGGGAAGCCCATAAGGCAAACATCAGAGGGAAATTTATTTCCATCGCCTCCCATAGGAAAAAAGCCCGCCTAACACAAATCAAAGAACTTACAGATAGCATTAAAACCATAGAACAAGCCCATAAGGCCAACCCTACAAAGAAATTATATAAAACGCTGGTTACAGCTAGAACAAAACTTAGGCAGATTCAGCTGGAGGATGTAGAAAAGGCCCTCAAATGGACAAACCAACTCTATTACGACAAGGGAAACAAGGCTGATAGACTCTTAGCAAGTAAACTAAGAGGGGTGCAAAAGAGATCTCAAATAACAGCTATCAAAAGTAAATCTGGTGAGATACAATATAGTGACAAGAAAATTGCAGAGGAATTTACAAAATACTATACTGAGTTATATAATTTAAGATCTAAAATTGACCGCCCCGCACCAATAGCCATAGAGGCCATAACACAATATTTGAACAAATGTCAGCTCCCCACTTTAACGGAGGAGGAAAACACAGTCCTCAATGCTGAGATTACAAAAGAGGAACTGGAGGAGGCGGTCAAATCATTAAAGATCACTAAGTCTCCTGGCCCTGACGGTTTCACCAACATCTACTATAAAAGATTCTTGCCCACACTATCTAAGCATCTTCTAAAAACATTTAACTATTTCATGGAAGGGAACCATATTCCCACATCAATGTCTTTAGCCAACCTGGCCATTATACATAAGGAAGGCATAGACCCGATGCAGTGTGGAAGCTATCGTCCAATCTCCCTCCTCAACAGTGATCTCAAATTATATAGTAAAATTTTAGCAAACAGATTAAACCCCATCTTGCCGAGATTAATTAATATTGACCAAGTCGGATTTGTCAAGGGCAGACAAGCCTCGGATAACACTCGGAAGATAATCAACATCATTGAACATGTACACCTCACAGGGACCAAAGCACTTTTGTTAAGCCTAGATGCAGAGAAGGCGTTCGATAGAATAAACTGGCAATTCCTGGACCAAACTATGCGCAAATTTGGCTTCAAAGACGCATATCTAGAGGGGGTCCGTAGATTATACCAAAACCCATCAGCAACGGTAAAACTACCAGGGGGCAATAACCAGAGGTTTGAGATCACCAATGGTACTCGACAGGGATGCCCCTTATCTCCTCTCCTCTTTGCACTAACCATAGAACCGCTGGCATCAGCAATACGACTCAATAGAGACATCCAAGGAATAGAAATTGGACACAGGCAGCACAAAATATCCCTATTCGCTGATGATGTCATCCTAACCCTTTCCAAACCCCAAATCTCCCTGCCCAACCTACAAAAAGAGCTCCGAGACTTTGGACAAATCTCGGGATATAAAATAAATAACGACAAATCGGAGGCCCTGAACCTCAGCCTGCCGGAGCCAGAGGTGGAACTCCTCAAATTAAATTTTAACTATCATTGGAGCTCCTCTTGTATCAAATACTTGGTAGTTAAGATATCGAGGACCTACCAAACACTATATCAATATAACTATCCGGCCCTGTTCAAAAAAATTAAGCAAGACTTAGATAAATGGGGAGGATACCAGATATCATGGATCGGGAGGATGGTCTCGGTCAAAATGAACATACTCCCTAGGCTACTATACTATTTCCAGACCCTCCCGGTTCCCATCCCTGGCTCAGAATTAAAAAATATTCAAAAATTAATCTTCCACTTTATCTGGCAAGGCAAAAAGCCTAGAGTCGCCAAAACGTTTCTCTTGGCCTCAAGGGGGAGAGGAGGACTAGGAGTTCCAGACATAACAAGATACTACCTAGCCGCACAACTACGGCAGGCAGTGGTATGGAACGCTAGCCCAAAACAATACTGTTGGCTAGGTATAGAAATACACAATGCCGGGACGCCTTCACTACCAGCTTGCCTTTGGTCCATGAGCAGGGAAGACATGCTAAGCAACAAATTCAAACTAGGCCCGATGAGACACACTTGGGAGACCTGGACAAAATGCAGATATAAATTTAAGCTCACGACACCTCGTTCTCAACTCACACCAATTTACCAATCTACAAAAATCCAAAATTCCCACCTGGATGTGAGCCCAGACAATTTGATCAATTTGAAACCAAAAATATTAGAGCAATTGTCCAACTCCTGAGCTTCGGGGAGTTCCTGAGTTACCAAAACTTAAAATCCAAATATGAGATAGTAGGGCTGAATGTCTTCAAATACAAATTCGACACTTTACCCAAACATTATCCCCAACGTTGGAATTTCCCCCTCTCACTGGCTTTGAAAGGCTATGCAGGGAGTCCGGCCATCAGAAAGGTCTCATAACACAAATCTGTGCAGAACTGGAAAGAGCCTCAGAAGCCCCCACGCATGACTATATGCTGCATTGGGCAGCAGAATTGGACATCGTTATAGACCGAGAGGATTGGGAAAGTATTTGGGAAACAGCTTCAGGAACTTCCATATGTACCACAATAAAAGAGAATCTATATAAAATACTGTTTCGCTGGTATCTCACCCCAGCCAAAATTAACCAAATCAACCCCATGGCCTCTGATCTGTGCTGGAGAGGCTGCGGTCAAAAGGGGGACATGGCCCACATCTGGTGCTCATGTCCAGAAATTCAGAAATACTGGGAAACCATACACAATCTTATAAAAGAGGTCACAGACCTCACAATCCCGGTTGAACCGCTGACCTACCTATTGGCCAGGCCCCTAGAAACACTGGACCGACCAACAGGCAAATTGATCTCCTTTATTCTCACTGCGGCTAGATGTGCAGTGGCAGCCGCCTGGAAGAAAGTGTCCCCCCCTCCAAACAGACAGTAATAAATAGAATCAACGAAGTAAAGGAAATGGAGAGACTGTCAGCATTTCTGAAACGGTCCACCACTGCCTTCTACAATATTTGGGACCCATGGTTCACTAGAATGGCCCTGACACACAGAAACGCCATATACAGTAAGGATAGAGGTAGGAGCCACAATGGGTAACGGAAACTAAAGGCGCATGCCAAGGCGAGGGAAGGGTACAACTACTCCCCTCCCCCCCCTCCTCTCCTCTCTCTCTTTTCCCCTCCTTCTCTTCCCTTTTCTACTTCAATTCTCGCGTCACCCCGACAGACCCTGGAGGAACAGGGGGACGTCGAGACTTTTCTTTCATATGTAAAAAATTGTGTTAGGCCACAAATGGACTGTCATAGAAAATATGTTGACTGTTATAACTGCCTAATAAAAAAATTGAAACAAAAAAAATCTATCAGAACCAGAGATGCGGACATTGAAATCAAACTTTAATTATAAGTGGAGCCCTATATACATCAAATACCTGGGAGTACAGTACATGTATCGAGGAACTATTGCTCCCTATACCAAAATAATTATCCCAACCTATTTAGGAAAATTAAAAAAGATCTGGATAAATGGGAAAAATACCAGATCTCATGGATCGGGAGAATGATCTCAGTTAAAATGAATATACTGCCCAGATTATTATATTATTTCCAGACGCTCCCGATCCATGTCCCTGGTTCTGAATTAAAAACTATCCAAAATAAAATCCTCTAATTTATTTGGATGGAAGGAGACCCCGGGTAGCTAGGTCGGTTCTTATGGCGTCTAGGACAAAAGGAGGACTGGGGGTCCCAGACATTAATAGATATTACCAAGCTGCCCAATTAAAACAGGCGGTAATGAGGAACTTGGGACCCAGACAAGCTATGTTGGCTAGCAATTTAATCTCATTACTCCAGAACGCCTTCTCTACCAGCTTTTCTCTGGAGCAGTGACAGGGGAAATGACATGGCGCCCAAATTCGGGCTGGGGGCAATGAAACATACTTGGGACATATGGGCAAAAACTAAAACTAAATTCTTACTCTCGTCCCCTTGCTCTCAGCTCATTCCAATATTTGACAACCCTAAATTCCCACCAGGGTGTGAAACCCGACAATTCGACCTACTGCACCGACACACTTTATTCGAGCAAATACCCGGTATGTACCTGGCAGATACCCGGAATGCGCCGCTCCTCACCTCTGACAAGCCCCGTTGCATTTGCCTTCCCAGCCTGGGTTCATGCCTGGCTGATGGGCGGCTGATCTGTTAAATGATAATGATTAGGATTTAATAGGCTGCAATGCTTCGCGTGTCTACCAGATGGCATAAATTCATGAATTGTAATGCAGTATATATATATATACTGTGCAGTATTGCAGCCAGCGGGAATAAAATGCTTCAATCCCTGCTTGGAAAATAACTCAATGCACTCGGGCAGAAAACAGTCACAAACCTCAATACACCCGGGTATACCCGAATTCATGGGACTAGCCAAGCTCGAATAAAGTGTGTCGCCAGTGTATTTAAAACAATGGGGCTCAGAGCGATCGCGGACCTGCTGAGCGATGGACAGTTCCTGAGTCTCCACGAATTGCGAACCAAATTAAAATTACCCCACCTGGATACATTTAAGTTTCTCCAAATTCGACACTTTCTACAAAAATGTCCCCATCATTGAAATTCCCCCCTCTCACAAAATTTGAGAAACTCTGTCGCGAAGGAGTACATCAAAAAGGTCTAATAACACAAATATATGCCGGCATGGAGAATCCGGTGAACTCTACCGCTCACGACTATATGCTTAAATGGGAAGCGGAATTGGACATAGTCATTGACAGAAAGGACTGGGAGGAAATATGAGACGCGGCCTCAGGAACTTCCATCTGTACCACGGTGAAGGAAAACATCTATAAAATAATGTATCATTGGTATCTTACCCCAGTGAGGTTAAAACAAATCTACCCTCTGGCCTCAGATCTATGCTGGAGAGGCTGTGGACATAGAGGGGACATGGCCCATATCTGGTGGTCATGTCCAGAAATTCAGAAATATTGGCTTACGGTACAAGATTTGATAAAAGAGGTCACAGGCCTCACAATTCCTATAGATCCACTGACTTTCCTACTGGGCAGGCCGATAGAGGACATCGATCGCCCAGTATGGAAATTAATCTCCTTTATTCTAACAGCAGCAAGGTGTTCAGTCGCATACTCTTGGAAGAAGATAGCGCCCTCCACCAAACAGCTAGTGAAAAAAAGAGTTAACGATGTTATGAGTTTGGAAAAACTCACGGCCTTCTTGAACTGCTCAACTGAAGGTTTCTATAAAATCTGGGAACCCTGGTTAACCCATTAATCCGAACCAAATCAGGATAAAACCCCAGACGGATCTGAACCACAGTAGAGCCATGAAGGATGGATGCCGGGACCCGGCCGGACGAGGGTGGAATGACTCCCTCTTCCCCCCCCCCTCCTCTCTTTCTTTTTCCACACCCCAGAGACCATGACGTGGCCTTAGGGGATCTTTCCTTTCTTTCTCTCTCCCCCCACATGAACAAGGAAAATACAACTGTATTAGGCCAACACTGATAATGTAAAACCACATGAACAAGGAAAATACAACTGTATTAGGCCAACACTGATAATGTAAAACCAATGTCTGTAAAGATGATTATGCCTAATAAAAATGTTTGGGGAAATTTTTTTTTTTTAAATAGTACGAGACAAGGGTACCCATTATCTCCTCCTCTCTTCGCTCTAACGTTTGAGCCATTGGCTGCTAAAATAAGAGCAAATAGTAATATATATTGTATATAGTGATTGGGAAAACAAATGATAAAATCTCATTATTCGCAGACGATATTATTCTGACTTTAGCAAGCCCTCAGACTTCTTTACCCAACCTCCAAAAGGCGCTATCAGACTTTGGAAAAATCTCTGGATATAAAATGAACAGCGACAAGTCACAGTCTTTTAATCTGAATCTTTCAGATCCAGAGATAAAATTACCAACACTGAATTTCAGCTACAGATGGAGTTCCTCACATATTAAATATCTGGGAGTAAATGTGTCTAGGAACTACCACTCCCTATATCAAGGCAACTATCCACCATTGTTTGATAAGATTAAAAGGGATCTGGCAAAGTGGGAAGGATATCAGGTGTCATGGATTGGGAGAATAGTATCAGTCAAGATGAATATACTCCCTAGGTTATTATATCATTTCCAGACTCTCCCAGTCCGGATACCGGGATCCGAACTGAAAAATTTCCCAAATAGAATATTTAATTTTATTTGGCAAGGTAAAAGGCCTAGAACAGCTAGATCGGTGATGATGGCTTTAAAGACAAGAGGAGGTTTGGGTGTCCCAGATATCTCGAAATACTACCAAGCTGCCCAACTATGGCAGGTGGTGATGTGGAACGCTGATCCAACACAATATTGTTGGTTAGCCATAGAATCCCAATATGCTAGAACATCTTCTCTGCCAGTGTCCATATGGGCACTGGATAAGGAGGTGTACGCCAAAATGTTTGAGCTAGATCCGACGAGATTTACCTGGGAGATTTGGAGCAAGTCTAAGGGCAAATTTAATCTTGTGTCTCCCGTTTCGCAACTCACTCCGCTTTTTAATAATCCCAATTTCCCCCCAGGTTGTGATTATAAACAATTCGACCAAATTAAAGCTAAACATATTAGAGTAGTTGCCGACCTAGTGCATAAAGGAAAACTTTCTAGTTTCCAAGAGTTCCTAACTAGGTCTGAGGCACCAGACCTTAGTATGTTTAAATATCTACAGATCAGAAATTTTTTCCAAAAATGTCCCCAAAATTAGAATTTACTCCCTTCACAAGTTTTGAAGCACTATGTAGGAGAGGTAGTTATCAAAAAGGTTTGATAACTAGAATAAAAGCCAGTTTGGAGGCCTTGGTCAATTCACATGATCATGACTGCATGCTCAAATGGGCAGCGGATTTGAAAATAGAAATTGACAGGGATGATTGGGAGGATATATGGGAGTTTGCTGCAAAAACTTCCATATGCACAGCAACTAAAGAAAATATATATAAAATTGTATTCATTGGTACCTCACGCCATGGCGGCTGAAGCAAATCTACCCTGTGGTGTCTGATCTGTGCAGGAGGGGTTGTGGGCAGAGAAGCGATATGGTCCACATTTGGTGGACGTGTCCGGCAATAGAAATATTGGATCGTTATCCAATCTATTAAAAAAAGAAATAACGGATGTGTCCATTTCTATGGACCCACTGACTATTTTGTTGGCTAAACCAGTTGAAGATATTGGCTGCCCGCCTTCTTGCGCCCTACCTGATCCCTCCTGAGCCTGCCTGCGCCCCCACTGTGAAGAGAGGGTCTGATCAGAGCTGTGGTCTGAATAAGAGCTTTCTGAGTAGGAGCTATCTTCATGTCATGTGTTTCAGCCTGCGTTCCATCTGGATCCAAGATGGCGCCTCCCGTTTCAGTTAAAGACACAGCTTCCCTAAAAAAAAAAAACCACACCCAGATCCTAAGTTGTCTATGACAATACTGAATATTGATGATCCATTAAAAATGTGCTAAAGGGATGGGTTTCCGATGATGTCATCAGGAGTGGGGGTGTAGGAGGGGAGCTCCGCGGACCCACCGGCTAAAACTTAATAAATAACGCTCCCAAACCAGAAATTCAAGGCTCAAAAACATACCCCCATTACTTGGAGAGATCGGAGCATGTCCAAACACACAAAGAAGCCCGCAGCACCGGCGGTGTCACAGTTCTTCTCTCCGACACAGAAGAGTCCAGCAAACCAAGAGGGTGGCGGACCACGAGGCTCACAAGAGCCGCAAGCAGCTCTAAATATGGGTACGAAAGCCCATGCAACTCTTGAAATGGAGATAGAGGAACCGATCACCCGATCCTACCTGGAGAGCCTATTCTCCACCATGCATGTCAAGCTCCAAACATCCCTGCAGGCAGAAATCAAAGCAGCAGTAGCGGAGATTAAACAGGAGAGGTCTGGCCTAACAGAGAGGACAACGACTCTGGAAGGTGGACTGGAGGAGTCCCTGGCAAGACAAACAGCAGCCGAAGAAGAAATCATCCGGCTAGGAGAGGAGATCTCCTGTCTCAAAGACGGGCAGGAAGACCAAGAAAATAGGGACAGGCGCCAGAATCTGCGCATAAGAAATGTACCGGAGATGGTCTTACCTGGCCAGCTTCGTCCCTATCTTGCGGAACTGTTCACATCGCTCTGCGGCCCGCTAGAGGACATGGACCTAGAGATGGATAGGGCCCACCGGGGGTAGCTCCCAGATCAGAAGATCCCAACCGGCGACGCGATGTAATCATAAGATTACACAGCTAAACAGTAAAGGAGAAGATCATCACCGCCTGCAGAGGGAAAGAGTCACTACCTTTCCAAAATGAAACTCTCCAAATTTTCAACGACCTGTCACGGATAACAGTCGACCGAAGGAGAGAAATGAAGCCCTTGACCTCATTCCTCCGAGACAAGGAGGTGAAGTACCGCTGGGGCTTTCCGTTCAAGCTTACGGTAAGCTATGACGGCAAATTCCTAACCATCCGCCGCCCTGAGGACATGGCCCCATTCGTGAAAGCCCTGCTCTGCCCCCGCCGCTTTCCTGGACAACGGAGCAACTACAAGACCCACCGCACCGGGAGGACGCGGAACCACGCAGCACCCGTCCCGCGAGGAGAACGGCGGCGCCAAGGCAGTCTAAGAACAGATGAGAAGCATCGTAGTCCACAGCGAAGACGGGAGCACATGACGGCTCAAGAACCACACCAGACCCAGCCAGACGCATAGCTTCAGAATCCGACCCCTGACGATCGGAGGCAGCCCACAGCTGAAGCTACTATAACTTTTGCCGCTGACCGGATGGCAGTTGAAGAGTGCTGAGGTCCGGCTGGGCTTTAGGGGTTGGCGGGGGGATTTGTGGGTGGGATAGGAGGGGAGCGCGATGCTCCGACAACAGCACTGCGATCTACTAACTGTAATTAGCAAAATTTAATCTGTCTAAGGCCCGGGTACAGGACTATGGACCCCAGGCTCGGTTCGCCCGACTGTTGCTACCCTCCCCACCCCCCTGGACTAGGAATTACTAGTTAACTGGGAAGCTGCCTAATGAGCCCTGCACAAGACAGGAAGCCCAAATGACTACGATAATGGAAGCAGCGGCAGTGACACTATTACAGTAACTGGCAGTCTAGATTAGCTGGCCACATGGATCTAGTGCTAAGCCGTCCCTATGCCACAGTTGAGTTTTGTAAAAAAAAAACCTGTTCCTCAGTTGATGAATGTTGAAGTTGAGAAAAGTTGTATGTGTTATAATATAATGTACTCCCTTTTCTCTCCCCCCCCTTTCCCCTCCACCCCCTCACGCTCCAAATCCCATAAGCCTGCCCTTCTGCCGCAGAAGATATGGCCGCACGGCCCCATACTAATGATGCTGCCTGCAGTAATAAAATACGTTGTCAAACCCTCTGAGGAAGGCACACGGCGGGCCACATAGATCAAATAGAAATGTCATAAGGATCCTCGGATATTAACTTCACTAAATGTAAGAGCCCAATCCCTCCCCCACTCTTCCCCGACCAGCAAGCGTAGGAATTATTCCGTTTATGTTCAGCATGATACCTAAAAACATTAATGCAATGTGCTGTTGTGTTACCTGTCAACCCAGGCCTCCCCCTCCCCCCTATCTCCCCACCCCCCCCCCCATCTCCCCCCCTTTTCCCAGGTCCAAAACCTATAAGCTTAACCGTCTGACAAAAAGAGAGGTTAAAATGCTTTTCATGTACTGAGCTTGTTAAGAGTTGTTCTCACGTTTATTACACTGGTTTTAAGGATTGTCAGAAAGATCTCCATGTTATGGCTATGCTAGGAGTTTCCCTCCCCTCCCCACGCCTTCCCCATGTCCAAAACCTATAAGCTTGACCGTAGTGGGTGAGGGATATTATCCCAATATTCAGGGCTCTGCTGTCCTAGGAACATACATGCATATTCAGAGTAATAAAATATGTAACCAAGGCATTAGAGCATGTATAAGAGCTAAGGAGACTCATTAGGATGATATAAACATAGGAGTGTACTAGTTACGCTGGACGGCTAACACAGATCTCTATATATACCATAAAGGTCCTGTATAGACCCCCAGCAAAACAAAAGTACATACCAATCAAACGATCAATGTGAGGAACTCCCTTGAAGCACAGCTCAGTCCTTGATTAGTGGGTGCGTCACGCCAGACGTAATTGCAGAGTAGTCCCATAGGGTACAGTGGCGGAGCACAACCGTGCAAACAATGGGGGCTGCAAACCAGTATCGGATATAAAAAGGTTTATTAAGTGGTCAAAAGGAGTACATAGTAACTCTGACGCGTTTCGGGACCTGCGTCCCTTTGACCCCTTCCCCCCCTCCCATTTCCCCCCCTGCCCCCCCTCTTAAACTAAGGTAGAGCTTACACCAAGCAAGTACAAGGGTCCGCACCTTCCCTGCACGCCCATGCCTGAACCATCGGATTCCCCCCCATTGGGCCTTAAGCCCAAATGCCGGAAGCCAATCCCGGACGTACTTATTGGAGGTCATTAGCTGACCTCGTCCCACTTTGCCTCTTGCTGCTGACCCTGTCCCAGCAGCCTATTCCCCCCCCCACTCTCGACCTTCCCTGCCCTCCTCCCACCCAACCCCTCGTCGGGCGGGCCTGACACCCATACTCAAACAGCACCATCAAGAAGCGTTAAAAAGGTTCTCTGAACCAACGAACCAGGATCTCCCCGGTGGGAAGGGCGAGACCCCGATGGACACTAAACTCTCTCGCCCAAATGGCTAGTCAGTCCGCAATTAAACTTGTATCACTAAACGTAAAGGGCCTGAATAATAATAGAAAAAGACGACTGGCGCTCCAAGAGCTGAAAAAGTCCAAGGGAGATATCATCTTCCTCCAAGAGACGCACTTTACATCCCAAGAGCTGCCCAAATTGATTAGCAATGTATTCCCTACAGGTTTCTTCTCATCATTTAACAGTAAAAAGCGGGGAGTAGCGATCCTGCTCCGACAAGGAACCCCATTCAATATCACCAAAACCACTTCAGACCCAGAGGGTAGATTTCTAATGGTATATGGCTCACTGGCTGGCTCGCCGGTCGCTCTGATCAACATCTACGCGCCAAATGATAATCAAACGGAATTCCTGAAAGCAGTGTTAGAAAAGGTTGACCCTACCTACCTATCTTCGTTGATTGTGGGCGGAGACTTTACTGTAATATGGCCATAAACTCTGCGGAGGACAGAACCTCAGGCCAACAAGGCCAACACAGAGCTCCACCTCAGAGGATGGAGAAACAATTTAAAACAATCACCAAGGAATATTCCTTAATGGACATCTGGAGAATCCAACACCAGGGCCAAAAAGATTACACATTCTATTCCGCACCCCACCAGTCATACTCTCGTATAGACTATTTTTTTGCTACCAAATATATCCTGGAAGCCTGCACAAATTCGAACTTAGGCCCCATTACATGGTCAGATCACGCCCCCATCACATTAACCCTATCCACCCCATTTCATAAATTAACCGCCTACACTTGGAAGCTGAACGACTCCCTACTGAACCACCCGGAGGTAGAAAAAGAAATTAAAAAGGCTCTTAGGGAGTACTTCGCTCTCAACTGGGGCATAGTAGACTCTCCGGCGGTTCTGTGGGAAGCCCATAGGGCAGCAATTAGGGGAACTTTTATTTCAATTGCATCCCACAGAAAGGCCAAGGTGAAATTAATAACAGATCTGACAACTAAAATAATTATACATATATAAGGAGACAAAGGATGCTCCTAAAAATATCCCACTTTAATGCACAGCAAAGCCGAAAATAGTCCACAGGTATAGTAACCCACTAGAGTAATGGTAAGGCTATAAGGGTACAATTAAGTAACCGCTCCCAACACTGTGGGAGGACAATTACCACTAAAATGCCCTAGGGCAAAAATAATAAATGATTTATTGATATTCAGAAGTCGACGCAGTAACACACACTCAAAATAACCATAAAAACAATTAAAACATAAATCACGGGTGAGGCTGAACCTTGAAAAAGCGCCAACCCCTTATGCGCGAAACGATCGTCGGCATGACGTCACCACGTTGACGTCGTGTAGGAGGAGTCACGGGTGAGACTGTTCCTGGTAGTTTGTGTGGGGTTGTTCGAGTTATTAACTGCCTAGCAGAGGTAGTTTATGCATATATCAGGTCCGGTTTTTGATGCACATGCCGCGGTTCATTTATATAATGTGGTATAATGTGCATTAATGATTTACTGAATCATTGATCGTGTGACCTAGTACCTATATAGGTTTTGTGGTATATGACAGTGGCATATTTATTTGCATTCACTACTCTGCATGCATCACTACCTACTGTACTGTCAGTGTGATATCCAACAATTGATACTGAGCAGATCAATCACAGCATGCAATGATTAGTGCAACCTCCACCATACCCTGAGACCAGAGGCTCTAGCATTCTCTATTGCCTATCATTTGAATTTACCATTGTGTCTCACACTACCACCTGGTACTGGTAAGGGGACATACACTAATATTTGGGAATTCATCTTATAATAATATCCCCTTACCCTGCCTCACCCGTGATTTATGTTTTAATTGTTTTTATGGTTATTTTGAGTATGTGTTACTGCGTCGACTTCTGAATATCAATAAATCATTTATTATTTTTGCCCTAGGGCATTTTAGTGGTAATTGTCCTCCCACAGTGTTGGGAGCGGTTACTTAATTGTACCCTTATAGCCTTACCATTACTCTAGTGGGTTACTATACCTGTGGACTATTTTCGGCTTTGCTGTGCATTAAAGTGGGATCTTTTTAGGAGCATCCTTTGTCTCCTTATATATGTATGTCTGTCATCCCTATCATAGAGTTGGTATTCAATATTGAGGTGAGCGGTATGTCACTAGTTGTTACAACTAAAATAATTAAGCTGGAACAGCAGCACAAACCCAACCCCTCGAAAAAGATTTATAAAACCTTGACCGCAGCCAGGAATGAGCTAAAACAAGCCCAAATGGAAGAAGTAGAAAAAGCTCTTACATGGACTTGTCAGAAATACTATGACAAGGGCAATAAGGCTGACAGACTTTTGGCGAGCAAACTAAGAGGTATACAGAAGCGTTCCCAGATCACAGCGATAAAAAATTAATCGTGAGAAATAATCTATAACGAACAGAAAATAGCGGAGGAATTTACCGCATTTTATATTAAACTTTATAACCTCAAGGCTCAGGGTGGGAACACGGGGACACCAGCCACTGAACCTATTAGTAATTACCTGTCCGATTGCCTCCTACCAACACTGACAGAGGAGGAGAATCAAATGCTTAACGCAAAAATTACCCAAAAAGAGCTGGCGGACGCAATAAAAACATTAAAAATCTCAAAAGCCGGAGACTTCCGGTGACGTCAAGGGGAATGGCAGCTTGAAAGAGACGCTCCCGACCCCCTCTGAATGAATAGCACTAACGAAGCATATTAAATAATAAAATAATCAGGAGAAGCGGAGGAATCCCTAAGTGAACCCCCAAAGACTTTGCTCCGGTGACTAGCTGGGCTCCGAAGTGGCTGGCTCCGGCATCCCGGAGAGCTGTGTCGGAGACCCCCTGCCCCCGGTGCGGGACTTTCCCCTCTGCAGCCCGCAAAATTCAAATCTGACGGAGAGACTCCGGAGACGAGAGGCGACGGGACTCCGCGCGCCCCGAGGAGCCAAGAATAGAGGGGAATCAGCGGTGATCGGGGACGGAACCCCCGACCCCGTGTGGGGTAAGAGAAGCGCCCGCTGTGGCCGCCTGAGGCCGTGAGGAAAGGCGCGAGCGGAGACCCCCCATTACGGGTCCAGCTCCCCCCCCCAGGATGGCACACGTAAATAAAAGGTACAAACCTGACCTAGGGCCCTGCTGGGAGTGAAGAACACCGGGAGGGGACCCACTAGTGAAGGGAGCCATAGGCCTCAGTAGCGTGGTGAGGGAGGAGGCGGCCATCTTGGGGGAGCACCACCACGTGGAAGCACCACCACCACACAAAGGTGCCTCAGAGAGAACGACCTGCAGGTCAGAAACACAGCCCTAAGGCCAGAACCCCTGGGTCCAATAACCCCATATCTACCCAGACAAGCTGTACTAGACTAAACAAACAATCCTATCCTACTGCACTAAAAAGACCCCACAGTTCCTGCGGCATCTCTACATCTAAACCCCCCCAATAAATACATACAAGCGGAGGGGAAGGTAGCCAGCATGAGCGGCAAAAATAAGAAGGCAGCTCAGCAGTCAGTGACGAGCTACTTCCCACAAAGCCAGCGGACCGCGGGGAGTTGCGAGACCTCCCAAGATGGCGGCTTAGCCGACACGCGGGTGGGCCCGAGCGGGGCGCACGAGCAGGAAATTGAAAACATAGATGTGAACAAAACATATTTAGAAAACCTCTTCACCAGAATGAGGAAGGAGTTTCGGGATGATTTGGGTAAAGCCATTAACACCCTAAGGGCGGACTTGAATCTCCAGAATGAGGAAGGAGTTTCGGGATGATTTGGGTAAAGCCATTAACACCCTAAGGGCAGACTTGAATCTCCTAACGGCCAAAACAGATGGGCTGGCAAACACAGTGGAAACACTGGAGCAGGCTCAGTCCTCCGCGGAGGACGAGATCAACCGCCTGCACTGGGAGATCAGAGGGCTCAAGGAAAGTGCCGAGGACCAGGAAAACCACGATCGGCGGCAGAACTTGAGACTGAGGTATGTCCCAGAAACAGTGGAGACTGAACAGCTGCACACATACCTATCAGACCTCTTTATTCATCTGGTACCTGACCTAACTCCTTAAAAGCTAGAGATGGACAGAGCCCATAGGGCCCTCGGACCTAGGTCCACGGACCCCAAGAGGACCAGAGATATACTGGTCAGGTTCCATTATTACTCCACAAAGGAGAAAATACTGACGGCGAGCAGGGAGAAAGGACACATCCAGTTCCGGAATGTACATATTGAGATATACAGTGATCTCTCAAAACGTACAGTAGACCGCAGGAGAGAGCTCAGACCCCTCACACTAAAATTAAGGGACAACAAGATTAAATATCGCTGGGGATTCCCTTTTAAAATTGTGGCCCAGGCTGGAGGCAAATTCCACACCCTTTCCTACCCGGAAGAGATACCAAGATTCCTAAAGGGGCTCGGTGTCCCCCACAAGAATGGAGGTGGAATTGCCCCTGAAGATACGGACGGAGACCCAGATCACAGGCCAACAGAGAGGGGACCACGCTCCTCTCAGAGAATAGCCACCCAACGTAACCAGGCAGGTGAGGACTGAGAAATGTCACCTGGAGAGGAAAAGACTACTCCCGGCAAAATTTATATGTTTGGACGACCTATTGCCCCCCCCCCCCCCTTACGAGCTTCTGAGACACATACGAGATGAGGAACGCTGGTCTGCCCCCGGCGGGGAACACATACCTACCTGTCCACAAAGAGGGCGCATGCCCCTGGAGCTACAAGGATCTACACATCCCAGCGCAGCAAAGAAGTGGAGACCCCTTTGACCTGGTGAAAGGATTTGAACGCAGAGCCTAAAGCTTATGGGAAAGAAGGGACCCGACTGTATCCGGAAAGCCCTGGAGCTGTTTGCTGGATGGCTCCGAAAATGGCTCCAAATACAACACTTAAACTAGTGTCCCTAAATGTTAGGGGACTTAACTCAGCAATCAAAAGAAAGCTCGCCTTACAAGAATTAAAAAAAACAAAAGGAGATGTGCTATTCTTACAAGAAACGCACTTTAATACGATATCGCCCCCTAACACCTTTCAGAGATACTACCCCCAGGCATATTATGCATCCTGCTCCACTAAAAAAAAAGGGGTAGCCATCTTATTTAGACAAAATGTCAAATTCACACTTCAAAAACAGACCGTAGACCCAGAAGGTAGATTCCTCAATCTGCAAGGCACACTATCAGATGTGGAGATTACCCTTGTTAATATACGCCCCAAATGAGGGTCAAGCTGACTTTTTGAGAGATCTATGTGACAAGCTAGCCCCCCAACCTAGAACTACGCTATTGATAGCAGGAGATTTTAATATGGTTGTAGCACCTGATCAAGATAGGACAAGCCCACTGGGTACTCCCCACCCACGCATTACGACCACAAATGCCAAAAGGTTTCAGAACATACTGAAAGAGTTTTCGCTGATAGATATTTGGCGGGCGCAGCATCAGGGCCAGAGGGACTATTCGTATTTTTCTCCCCCGCACCAGACCTATTCAAGGATTGATTATTTTCTGGGTACTAAAGATATCTTTCAGGCAACCTCCCAGTCGGACATAGGTTCTATAACATGGTCGGACCACGCTCCGGTCTCGCTGACGCTCTCCCTCCCCTTCTATAAATATAATCAATATAATTGGAAACTAAACGATTCTGTTAAACCAAATAGATGTAGAGATAGAGATTAAGCAAAAGCTCAGAGAATATTTTGCGCTGAACAAGGGCTCTGTAAAGTCATCAGCGATGCTATGGGAGGCCCATACGGCCACGATTCGAGGGAATATAATTTCCATAGCATCATATAAGAAAAAGCAAAAACAGAAATTGTACGACGAATTAGCGGAGAAAGTTAAACTCCTAGAACATAAACATAAAGCTAATCCCTCAAAACAACTACGCAAAGTACTGGACAAGGCTAGATCTGATTTCAGGCAGATACAAATAGAGGAAGTGGAGAGGGCGCTGAGGTGGACGAAGCAGAAATATTATGACAAAGGAAATAAGGCCGACCGGTTATTAGCATCTAAATTAAGAGGTCTGAGAACCAAATCCCAAATATCCGTCATACAAACAAAGACGGGCATCAAAACATATTGCGAAAAACAGATAGCGGCCACATTCTCAGACTTCTACTCCAAACTATATAATTTAAACTTCCCCCAAAACAGCTCCTCAAATGCAGAAGCTATTACTAAGTACCTAGCGTCATGTAACCTTCCAAGCCTTTCAGAAGCTGACTTACTAGAGCTAAATAAAGAAATCGCGCAGGATGTTTTACTAGAAGCCATCTCACAACCAAAACCTAGTAAAACGCCAGGCCCGGATGGGTTTTCCAATCAATACTATAAAAAATTTAAATTGATCTTGGCACCACATCTCCTGGATATGTTTAATGAGTTTCTGGAGGGAACGGCTATCCCCGCTTCTATGTCTAGAGCGAATTTGGCACTCATACCAAAGGAAGGGAGAGACCCACTACAGTGTGGTAATTATCGCCCCATAGCCCTCCTTAATTCGGACCTTAAACTTTATAGCAAAATCCTAGCTAACAGACTAACTCCCATTCTCCCAGGCCTGATCCACAAGGACCAAGTCGTATTTATTTCAGGCAGACAAGCCTCAGATAATACGAGAAAAATTATAAACATAATCGACCATGTACATCTCTCATCCACGAAAGCCATCCTGTTACGTTTAGACGCGGAAAAGGCGTTTGACAGGATCAGATGGGAATTTTTAGACCAAACATTAATTCAATTTGGATTTAAGGGCCCATATCTTGAGGGGGTTAGAGCCCTCTATAAAACTCCCACGGCTGTAGTGAAACTCCCAGGAGGAAACTCGAACCCTATAAACATTAGGAATGGTACTAGACAGGGATGTCCCTTGTCTCCACTTCTGTTTGCCCTCTCTATAGAACCCTTGGCAACAACAATCAGAGAGGACAACAATATAAGTGGCATTACAATTGGAGATACGGATTACAAGATATCCCTTTTTACTGACGACATTATCCTAACTCTAGCCAACCCCTTGACTTCACTCCTGAATTTACATTCACAATTAGATACATTTAGCAAAATCTCGGGGTATAAAATCAATATGGATAAGTCGGAAGCATTAAATGTATCTCTACCTAATCCCGAGGCCAAACTGCTACAATTAAATTTTAATTATAAGTGGAGTTCCACGAAAATCAAATACTTGGGAATCCAAATAACACGGGAGTAC
Source organism: Ascaphus truei (assembly GCF_040206685.1). Taxonomy (NCBI): domain Eukaryota; kingdom Metazoa; phylum Chordata; class Amphibia; order Anura; family Ascaphidae; genus Ascaphus; species Ascaphus truei. The sequence continues at coordinate 157,552,184 of NC_134486.1, read as the reverse complement.
AAATCACCATATCAATATAACTATCCGCCCCTATTTGAGAGGCTAAAAAAAGACTTACAGAGCTGGAATGAATACCAGATATCTTGGTTAGGCAGAATAGCTACGGTCAAAATGAATATCCTGCCAAGACTTCTGTATTACTTCCAGACTCTCCCAATTGATATCCCAATGTCGGAATTAAATAATATACAAAACAGAATTTTTCAATTCATTTGGCAAAACAAAAGACCAAGAGTAGCTAGAACCATAATGTTAGCACCAAAAGAATGTGGAGGCTTGGCAGTCCCAGATATCATTAAATATTATTTGGCGGCCCAACTGAAACAAGTGATAATGTGGAACAATGACCCAACTACAAGCTGTTGGACAGGGATAGAGTTTTCCTACGCGAGACCCCTCTCACTCCCGGCCACCCTGTGGACTGTGCGGGGTAGAGAGATCCTCTCGGAAACATTAAAACTGGGAGCAATGAAATGTACATGGAGAGTATGGACCAAAAATAAAGACAAATATGGCTTGACGGCTCACCCCTCCCTATTAACACCCATATTCGATAACCCAGAATTTCCCCCCGGCGGGTTCCCACAGAGACTCAGTAAATTTAAACAGCTGAAGATGATGATAGCAGAGGATTTCTCTGGGCAAGGTAGGCTCTTGCTGACCCAAGAACTGGAAAAAAAATATCAAACGACAAACCTCCCAATATTTGGCTTTTTACAAATCAGGCACTACCTGCAAACAGTATCCAAAGATAAGGCTTTCCAGCAGCTAACAAATTTTGAACGACTGTGCAGGAAAGGGTACTATGCTAAAGGATTGATCTTGGAAATATATCTGGGCCTGGCGCGATCAACAGGCTGTTCCCAACACAGGTATATGTCCAAATGGGCGGAGGATTTAAATATAGAGATTGATAGAGAAGACTGGGAGGATATCTGGGAGGCAGCATCCAAAACATCGATTTGTACTACCATTAAAGAGAACATCTATAAAATTATATTTTACTGGTACCTAACCCCGAATAGGTTGAGCCAGATCTTCCCCGGGACCCCAGATTTGTGTTGGAGGGGTTGCGGGCAAAGAGGAGACATGGCTCATATCTGGTGGAACTGCCCCAAGACTCAGGTGTTCTGGGTCATGATTCAAACACTAATCCGAGAGTACCTGGGGGTAGAGATTGAGGTGGACCCGCTGACCATGGTGCTGGCCAAGCCAATTGACGAATTAGACACAGCAGAGAGTAAGATGGTGAGCCATGTGCTCACGGCGGCACGTTGTTCCGTTGCTGCAGCGTGGAAGAAGGTGAATGCCCCTGCTAAACAGACCGTACTCCGCAGAATGCGAGAAATAAAGACAATGGAACTTCTTACGGCAAAACTGACCCAAAAGATGGATAAGTTCCATAAGACATGGGAAATTTGGTCAGGTACATAATAAATTCCTAAAGGAAAAGGCAGGATATATACAAAACTGGACGCCATCCCGCAGCACCTCCCCCCCCCCCTTATCTCCCTTCTTTTTTCTCTCCTCTCTCTTTCTCTGCTCTCCACCTTTTCTTTTCTCTACTATACTACTAAAAACAGGACACACGGAAGCGGCAGCTTCCTAGTTAGAACCATAACAGCAGAAACGTACGAGCATTCAGACATACAAACATTTAGATAAACACCTATCTGAATAAAGAAAACGGAATACGGATGTTTTTATTAATATATGCAAATATCAATGTTTATCCAATCTATGTACAACAAAGTTTACTATCTGTTGTGTACCCTGATAAAACAATAAAAAAATTGAAACAAAAAAAAATATCTCAAAAGCCCCTGGCCCCGACGGCTTCTCCAATGTTTATTACAAAAGATTCTCCCCGATCCTAACTAAACACCTACTCAGCTTATTCAATTCATTCATGGAGGGCAGCCCAATCCCCCCATCAATGACCCAGGCCAATCTCACCATCATCCACAAAGAGGGTAGGGACCCACTGCTATGTGGGAGCTACCGACTAATCTCCCTACTAAATAACGATCTTAAGCTATACAGCAAAATCCTGGCAAATAGACTGAATCCCATCCTACCGAGATTAATTCACAACGACCAGGTGGGGTTTGTATCTGGCAGACAAGCCTCAGACAACACCCGCAAAATTATAAATATAGTTGATCATGCCCACCTCACAGCTACCAAAGCGGTTCTGTTAAGCCTGGACGCAGAGAAGACGTTCGATAGAATTGATTGGCTATTTCTTGACAAAACAATGCAGAAATTCGGCTTAAAAGATGCGTATCTAGCGGGAGTCCGAGCGCTGTACTGCTGCCCGTCTGCAGTGGTGAAACTCCCGGGGGGTACAGCAAAAAAATTTGAAATGAAAAATGGAACGAGACAGGGATGCCTTTTGTCCCCTCTCCTCTTCGCCCTAACAATCGAACCACTAGCGTCTAAAATACGAGACAATATAAATATACAGGGGGTACCAATTGGCGGAATAAACTATAAAGTCTCATTGTTCGCAGACGATATCATATTAACATTAACGCAGCCCCAGATCTCCCTTCCCAACTTACACAAAGAATTAAAGGAATTTGGCAAAATATCAGGATACAAAATTAACAGTGATAAGTCAGAAGCCCTCAACTTAAATCTATCAGAACCAGAGATGCGGACATTGAAATCAAACTTTAATTATAAGTGGAGCCCTATATACATCAAATACCTGGGAGTACATGTATCGAGGCACTATTGCTCCCTATACCAAAATAATTATCCCAACCTATTTAGGAAAATTAAAAAAGATCTGGATAAATGGGAAAAATACCAGATCTCATAGATCGGGAGAATGATCTCAGTTAAAATGAATATACTCCCCCGATTATTATATTGTTTCCAGACGCTCCCGGTCCATGTCCCTGGTTCTGAATTAAAAACTATCCAAAATAAAATCCTCCAATTTATTTGGAACGGAAGGAGACCTCGGGTAGCTAGGTCGGTTCTTATGGCGTCTAGGACAAAAGGAGGACTGGGGGTCCCAGACATTAATAGATATTACCAAGCTGCCCAATTAAAACAGGCGGTAATGTGGAACTCGGACCCAGACAAGCTATGTTGGCTAGCAATTGAATCTCATTACTCCAGAACGCCTTCTCTACCAGCTTTTCTCTGGAGCGGTGACAGGGGAAATGACATGGCGCCCAAATTCGGGCTGGGGGCAATGAAACATACTTGGGACATACTGTATATACATCAAATACCTGGGAGTACATGTATCGAGGCACTATTGCTCCCTATACCAAAATAATTATCCCAACCTATTTAGGAAAATTAAAAAAGATCTGGATAAATGGGAAAAATACCAGATCTCATAGATCGGGAAAATGATCTCAGTTAAAATGAATATACTCCCCCGATTATTATATTATTTCCAGACGCTCCTGATCCATGTCCCTGGTTCTGAATTAAAAACTATCCAAAATAAAATCCTCCAATTTATTTGGAACGGAAGGAGACCCCGGGTAGCTAGGTCGGTTCTTATGGCGTCTAGGACAAAAGGAGGACTGGGGGTCCCAGACATTAAGATATTACCAAGCTGCCCAATTAAAACAGGCGGTAATGTGGAACTCGGGACCCAGACAAGCTATGTTGGCTAGCAATTGAATCTCATTACTCCAGAACGCCTTCTCTACCAGCTTTTCTCTGGAGCGGTGACAGGGGAAATGACATGGCACCCAAATTCGGGCTGGGGGCAATGAAACATACTTGGGACATATGGGCAAAAACTAAAACTAAATTCTTACTCTCGTCCCCTTGCTCTCAGCTCATTCCAATATTTGACAACCCTAAATTCCCACCAGGGTGTGAAACCCGACAATTCGACCTATTTAAAACAATGGGGATCAGAGCGATCGCGGACCTGCTGAGCGATGGACAGTTCCTGAGTCTCCAAGAATTGCGAACCAAATTAAAATTACCCCACCTGGATACATTTAAGTTTCTCCAAATTTGACACTTTCTACAAAAAATGTCCCCATCATTGAAATTCCCCCCTCTCACAAAATTTGAGAAACTCTGTCGCGAAGGAGTACATCAAAAAGGTCTAATAACACAAATATATGCCGGCATGGAGAATCCGGTGAACTCTACCGCTCACGACTATATGCTTAAATGGGAAGCGGAATTGGACATAGTTATTGACAGAGAGGACTGGGAGGAAATATGAGACGCAGCCTCAGGAACTTCCATCTGTACCACGGTGAAGGAAAACATCTATAAAATAATGTATCATTGGTATCTTACCCCAGTGAGGTTAAAACAAATCTACCCTCTGGCCTCAGATCTATGCTGGAGAGGCTGTGGACATAGAGGGGACATGGCCCATATCTGGTGGTCATGTCCAGAAATTCAGAAATACTGGCTTACGGTACAAGATTTGATAAAAGAGGTCACAGGCCTCACAATTCCTATAGATCCACTGACCTTCCTACTGGGCAGGCCGATAGAGGACATCGATCGCCCAGTATGGAAATTAATCTCCTTTATTCTAACAGCAGCAAGGTGTTCAGTCGCATACTCTTGGAAGAAGATAGCGCCCCCCACCAAACAGCTAGTGAAAAAAAGAGTTAACGATGTTATGAGTTTGGAAAAACTCACGGCCTTCTTGAACTGCTCAACTGAAGGTTTCTATAAAATCTGGGAACCCTGGTTAACCCATTAATCCGAACCAAATCAGGATACAACCCCAGATGGATCTGAACCACAGTAGAGCCGTGAAGGATGGATGCCGGGACCCGGCCGGACGAGGGTGGAATGACTCCCTCTCTCCCCCCCCTCCTCCTCTCTTTCTTTTTCCACACCCCAGAGACCATGACGTGGCCTTAGGGGATCTTTCCTTTCTTTCTCTCTCCCCCCACATGAACAAGGCAAATACAACTGTATTAGGCCAACACTGATAATGTAAAACCAATGTCTGTAAAGATGATTATGCCTAATAAAAATGTTTGGGGAAATTTTTTTTTTTAAATGGTACGAGACAAGGGTACCCATTATCTCCTCCTCTCTTCGCTCTAACGATTGAGCCATTGGCTGCTAAAATAAGAGCAAATAGTAATATACATTGTATATAGTGATTGGGAAAACAAATGATAAAATCTCATTATTCGCAGACGATATTATTCTGACTTTAGCAAGCCCTCAGACTTCTTTACTCAACCTCCAAAAGGCGCTATCAGACTTTGGAAAAATCTCTGGATATAAAATGAACAGCGACAAGTCACAGTCTTTTAATCTGAATCTTTCGGATCCAGAGATAAAATTACCAAAACTGAATTTCAGCTACAGATGGAGTTCCTCACATATTAAATATCTGGGAGTAAATGTGTCTAGGAACTACCACTCCCTATATCAAGGCAACTATCCACCATTGTTTGATAAGATTAAAAGGGATCTGGCAAAGTGGGAAGGATATCAGGTGTCATGGATTGGGAGAATAGTATCAGTCAAGATGAATATACTCCCTAGGTTATTATATCATTTCCAGACTCTCCCAGTCCGGATACCGGGATCCGAACTGAAAAATTTCCCAAATAGAATATTTAATTTTATTTGGCAAGGTAAAAGGCCTAGAACAGCTAGATCTGTGATGATGGCTTTAAAGACAAGAGGAGGTTTGGGTGTCCCAGATATCTCGAAATACTACCAAGCTGCCCAACTAAGGCAGGTGGTGATGTGGAACGCTGATCCAACACAATATTGTTGGTTAGCCATAGAATCCCAATATGCTAGAACGTCTTCTCTGCCAGTGTCCCTATGGGCACTGGCTAAGGAGGTGTACGCCAAAATGTTTGAGCTAGATCCGACGAGATTTACCTGGGAGAGTTGGAGCAAGTCTAAGGGCAAATTTAATCTTGTGTCTCCCGTTTCGCAACTCACTCCGCTTTTTAACAATCCCAATTTCCCCCCAGGCTGTGATTATAAACAATTCGACCAAATTAAAGCTAAACATATTAGAGTAGTTACCGACCTAGTGCATAAAGGAAAACTTTCTAGTTTCCAAGAGTTCCTAACTAGGTATGAGGCACCAGACCTTAGTATGTTTAAATATCTACAGATCAGAATTTTTTTCCAAAAATGTCTCCAAAATTAGAATTTACTCCCTTCACAAGTTTTGAAGCACTATGTAGGAGAGGTACTGCTGCGGCCAAGTTTATTCGAGCATTTGCCCGTTCTTGGCCGCAGCAGTAGCCTGGCGCGCGCTCGAGGGTGACGGGCGCGCGCCGAAGCAGCGGAAGAGCGCCCTCCGATTGGGGCGCTCTCCCTACCGCTGCCGGGTCCGCCGGGTCCCCCGGAACCCCTTGCCGCCGTCCCGCGATCGCGGGACACCAGGGCTCCCTCGGGGAGCCCTGGACGCTCGTGCAGGGGGCGCAGGCTCCCGAAGACGCGTGACCGCGCGTCTATGACGCGCGGCACGCCGAGGGGCGGCCACTAGCAAGCCGGGAAATCTCCCGGCTTGCGGATCTGGCCGCACTGCAATTAAGTGTGTCGGCAGTGTAAGTGGTGTTTATGGTACATCACCATAGATGGCTCATTAGTATACTGATAATTCCATATACCATAATGGATCCAGGTTCAGGGACATAGAGTATAATCCACCTTGAGAGAGTCCTTTACGGACGAAACGCGTAGGTGCGCTCCTACCATTGTTCTGTTTTGCACTGACCATTAAAGTACTCTTTTAATACTCATCCCTGCTTGGAGTTACCCTCATTTTGGCGATCCACTAGCTGGTATGCTGCCAAGAAACGCTGCTGTGCTCCTCTACATCTCAGGAAGAAGGGGGTAGGATGGTCCGTGGTTCACAGCAACTTCAGCAGCCAACGCATGGATGTCTAAAAAAACTTTATTGATCGCTAGCAGCAAACATCAGGCAACCACTCTAACATGTTTCGTCCAGGCTATGGACTTTTGAAAAAGTCCATAGCCTGGACGAAACATGTTAGAGTTGTTGCCTGATGTTTGCTGCTAGCGATCAATAAAGTTTTTTGAGACATCCATGCGTTGGCTGCTGAAGTTGCTGTGAACCACGGACCATCCTACCGCCTTCTTCCTGTGTCATCATTTCCGGAGGAGCACGCTGACGCCAGCTACACCAGAGGAGGAAGCCGCTGCAGAATTCCCTGCACCAACAGGGACGGCTTTTTCGTGAGTACTCCTAACCTCCACGCGGTATTTCAGGGAGATTATTGAGGCGGTTAGTGCCGGGCTGTGATTTACTTGGGGGCGCCCCTTAGGGAGGTGTCCCCCTGTACCTCTATTCGGCTTACTATTACCCAACTCCCTGTTTTCAATACCGGAGGCTTATTGTTTCATTAATCATTGCTGGGTCTCTCTTCAATCAAGTTGCCATAAAGTGTGTGCACTACCTGTTAGCAGCCTCGGTATACTGGGTAATTCCATATTCTCCTCTACATCTCTGCTGCCTATGTAGGAGAGGTAGTTATCAAAAAGGTTTGATAACTACTGTAGAATAAAAGCCAGTTTGGAGGCCTTGGTCAATTCACATGATCATGACTGCATGCTCAAATGGGCAGCGGATTTGAAAATAGAAATTGACAGGGATGATTGGGAGGATATATGGGAGTTTGCTGCAAAAACTTCCATATGCACAGCAACTAAAGAAAATATATATAAAATTTTATTCATTGGTACCTAACGCCATGGCGGCTGAAGCAAATCTACCCTGTGGTGTCTGATCTGTGCTGGAGGGGTTGTGGGCAGAGTAGCGATATGGTCCACATTTGGTGAACGTGTCCGGCAATAGAAATATTGGATCGTTATCCAATCTATTAAAAAAAGAAATAACGGATGTGTCCATTTCTATGGACCCACTGACTATTTTGTTGGCTAAACCAGTTGAAGATATTGGCTGCCCGCCTTCTGCGCCCTACCTGATCCCTCCTGAGCCTGCCTGCGCCCCCACTGTGAAGAGAGGGTCTGATCAGAGCTGTGGTCTGAATAAGAGCTTTCTGAGTAGGAGCTATCTTCATGTCATGTGTTTCAGCCTGCGTTCCATCTGGATCCAAGATGGCCGCCTCCCGTTTCAGTTAAAGACACAGCTTCCCTAAAAAAAAAAACCACAGCCAGATCCTAAGTTGTCTATGACAATACTGAATGTTGATGATCCATTAAAAATGTGCAGAAGGGATGGGTTTCCGATGATGTCATCAGGAATGGGGGTGTAGGAGGGGAGCTCCGCAGACCCACCGGCTAAAACTTAATAAATAACGCTCCCAAACCAGAAATTCAAGGCTCAAAAACATACCCCCATTACTTGGAGAGATCGGAGCATGTCCAAACACACAAAGAAGCCCGCAGCACCGGCGGTGTCACGGTTCTTCTCCCCGACACAGAAGAGTCCAGCAAACCAAGAGGGTGGCGGACCACGAGGCTCACAAGAGCCGCAAGCAGCTCTAAATATGGGTACGAAAGCCCATGCAACTCTTGAAATGGAGATAGAGGAACCGATCACCCGATCCTACCTGGAGAGCCTATTCTCCACCATGCATGTCAAGCTCCAAACATCCCTGCAGGCAGAAATCAAAGCAGCAGTAGCGGAGATTAAACAGGAGATGTCTGGCCTAACAGAGAGGACAACGACTCTGGAAGGTGGACTGGAGGAGTCCCTGGCAAGACAAACAGCAGCCGAGGAAGAAATCATCCGGCTAGGAGAGGAGATCTCCCGTCTCAAAGACGGGCAGGAAGACCAAGAAAATAGGGACAGGCGCCAGAATCTGCGCATAAGAAATGTACCGGAGACGGTCTTACCTGGCCAGCTTCGTCCCTATCTTGCGGAACTGTTCACATCGCTCTGCGGCCCGCTAGAGGACATGGACCTAGAGATGGATAGGGCCCACCAGGCGGTAGCTCCCAGATCAGAAGATCCCAACCGGCGACGCGATGTAATCATAAGATTACACAGCTATACAGTAAAGGAGAAGATCATCACCGCCTGCAGAGGGAAAGAGTCACTAAATTTCCAAAATGAAACTCTCCAAATTTTCAACGACCTGTCAAGGATAACAGTCGACCGAAGGAGAGAAATGAAGCCCTTGACCTCATTCCTCCGGGAGGAGGTGAAGTACCGCTGGGGCTTTCCATTCAAGCTTACGGTAAGCTATGACGGCAAATTCCTAACCATCCGCCGCCCTGAGGACATGGCCGCATTCGTGAAAGCCCTGGGTCTGACCCCGCCGCTTTCCTGGACAACGGAGCAACTACAAGACCCACCGCACCGGGAGGACGCGGAACAACGCAGCACCCGTCCCTCGAGGAGAACGGCGGCGCCAAGGCAGTCTAAGAACAGATGAGAAGCACCGTAGTCCACAGCGAAGACGGGAGCACATGACGGCTCAAGAACCACACCAGACCCAGCCAGATGCATAGCTTCAGAGCTTCAGAATCCGACCCCTGACGATCGGAGGCAACCCACAGCTGAAGCTACTATAACTTTTGACGCTAACCGAATGGCAGTTGAAGAGTGCTGAGGTCCGGCTGGGCTTTAGGGGTTGGCGGGGGGAATAGGAGGGGAGCGCGATGCTCCGACAACAGCACTGCGATCTACTAACTGTAAGTAGCAAAATTTAATCTGTCTAAGGCCCGGGTACAGGCCTATGTACCCCAGGCTCGGTTCGCACGACTGTTGCTACCCTCCCCACCCCCCCGGACTAGGAAATACTAGTTAACTGGGAAGCTGCCTAATGAGCCCTGCACAAGACAGGAAGCCCAAATGACTTCGATAATGGAAGCAGCGGCAGTGACACTATTACAGTAACTGGCAGTCTAGATTAGCTGGCCACATGGATCTAGTGCTAAGCCGTCCCTACTGTATGCCACAGTTGAGTTATGTAAAAAAAAAAAAACCTGTTCCTCAGTTGATGAATGTTGAAGTTGAGAAAAGTTGTATGTGTTATAATATAATGTACTCCCTTTTCTCTCCCCCCCCCTTTCCCCTCCCCCCCTCACGCTCCAAAGCCCATAAGCCTGCCCTTCCGCCGCAGAAGATATGGCCACACGGCCCCATACTAATGATGCTGCCTGCAGTAATAAAATACGTTGTCAAACCCTCTGAGGAAGGCACACGGCGGGCCACATAGATCAAATAGAAATGTCATAAGGATCCTCGGATATTAACTTCACTAAATGTAAGAGCCCCATCCCTCCCCCCCTCTTCCCCGACCAGCAAGCGTAGGAAGTATTCCGTTTATGTTCAGCATGATACCTAAAAACATTAATGCAATGTGCTGTTGTGTTACCTGTCAACCCAGGTCTCCCCCTCCCATCTCCCTCTTATCTCCCCCCCCCCATCTCCAAAACCTATAAGCTTGACCGACTGACAAAAAGAGAGGTTATAATGCTTTTCATGTACTGAGCTTGTTAAGAGTTGTTCTCACGTTTATTACACTGGTTTTAAGGATTGTCAGAAAGATCTCCATGTTATGGCTATGCTAGGAGTTTTCCCTCCCCTCCCCACGCCTTCCCCATGTCAAAAACCTATAAGCTTGACCGTAGTGGGTGAGGGATATTATCCCAATATTCAGGGCTCTGCTGTCCTAGGAACATACAGTACATGCATATTCAGAGTAATAAAATATGTAACCAAGGCATTAGAGCATGTATAAGAGCTAAGGAGTCTCATTAGGATGATATAAACATAGGAGTGTACTAGTTACGCTGGACGGCTAACACAGATCTCTATATATACCATAAAGGTCCTGTATAGACCCCCAGCAAAACAAAAGTACATACCAATCAAACGATCAATGTGAGGAACTCCCTTGAAGCACAGCTCAGTCCTTGATTAGTGGGTGCGTCATGCCAGACGTAATTGCAGAGAGTAGTCCCATAGGGTACAGTGGCGGAGCACAACCGTGCAAACAATGGGGGCTGCAAACCAGTATCGGATATAAAAAGGTTTATTAAGTGGTCAAAAGGAGTACATAGTAACTCTGACGCGTTTCGGGACCTGCGTCCCTTTGACCCCTTTCCCCCCCTCCCATTTCCCCCCCTCCCCCCCCCTCTTAAACTAAGGTAGAGCTTACACTAAGCAAGTACAAGGGTCCGCACCTTCCCTGCACGCCCATGCCTGAACCATCGGATTCCCCCCCCATTGGGCCTTAAGCCCAAATGCCGGTAGCCAATCCCGGCCGTACTTATTGGAGGTCCTTAGCTGACCTCGTCCCACTTTGCCTCTTGCTGCTGACCCTGTCCCAGCAGCCTATTCCCCCCCCCCTCTCGACCTTCCCTGCCCTCCTCCCACCAACCCCTCGTCGGGCGGGCCTGACACCCATACTCAAACAGCACCATCAAGAAGCGTTAAAAAGGTTCTCTGAACCAACGAACCAGGATCTCCCCGGTGGGAAGGGCGAGACCCCGATGGACACTAAACTCTCTCGCCCAAATGGCTAGTCAGTCCGCAATTAAACTTGTATCACTAAACGTAAAGGGCCTGAATAATAATAGAAAAAGACGACTGGCGCTCCAAGAGCTGAAAAAGTCCAAGGGAGATATCATCTTCCTCCAAGAGACGCACTTTACATCCCAAGAGCTGCCCAAATTGATTAGCAATGTATTCCCTATGGGTTTCTTCTCGTCATTTAACAGTAAAAAGCGGGGAGTAGCGATCCTGCTCCGACAAGGAACCCCATTCAATATCACCAAAACCACTTCAGACCCAGAGGGTAGATTTCTAATGGTATATGGCTCACTGGCTGGCTCGCCGGTCGCTCTGATCAACATCTACGCGCCAAATGATAATCAAACGGAATTCCTGAAAGCAGTGTTAGAAAAGGTTGACCCTACCTACCTATCTTCGTTGATTGTGGGCGGAGACTTTAATATGGCCATAAACTCTGCAGAGGACAGAACCTCAGGCCAACAAGGCCAACACAGAGCTCCACCTCAGAGGATGGAGAAACAATTTAAAACAATCACCAAGGAATATTCCTTAATGGACATCTGGAGAATCCAACACCAGGGCCAAAAAGATTACACATTCTATTCCGCACCCCACCAGTCATACTCTCGTATAGACTATTTTTTTGCTACCAAATATATCCTGGAAGCCTGCACAAATTCGGACTTAGGCCCCATTACATGGTCAGATCACGCCCCCATCACATTAACCCTATCCACCCCATTTCATAAATTAACCGCCTACACTTGGAAGCTGAACGACTCCCTACTGAACCACCCGGAGGTAGAAAAAGAAATTAAAAAGGCTCTTAGGGAGTACTTCCGTACTTCGCTCTCAACTGGGGCATAGTAGACTCTCCGGCGGTTCTGTGGGAAGCCCATAGGACAGCAATTAGGGGAACTTTTATTTCAATTGCATCCCACAGAAAGGCCAAGGTGAAATTAATAACAGATCTGACAACTAAAATAATTATACATATATAAGGAGACAAAGATGCTCCTAAAAAGATCCCACTTTAATGCACAGCAAAGCCGAAAATAGTCCACAGGTATAGTAACCCACTAGAGTAATGGTAAGGCTATAAGGGTACAATTAAGTAACCGCTCCCAACACTGTGGGAGGACAATTACCACTAAAATGCCCTAGGGCAAAAATAATAAATGATTTATTGATATTCAGAAGTCGACGCAGTAACACACACTCAAAATAACCATAAAAACAATTAAAACATAAATCACGGGTGAGGCAGGGTAAGGGGATATTATTATAAGATGAATTCCCAAATATTAGTGTATGTCCCCTTACCAGTACCAGGTGGTAGTGTGAGACACAATGGTAAATACAAATGATAGGCAATAGAGAATGCTAGAGCCTCTGGTCTCAGGGTATGGTGGAGGTTGCACTAATCATTGCATGCTGTGATTGATCTGCTCAGTATCAATAGTTGGATATCACACTGACAGTAGGTAGTGATGCATGCAGAGTAGTGAATGCAAATAAATGTGCCACTGTCATATATCACAAAACCTATATAGGTACTAGGTCACATGATCAATGATTCAGTAAATCATTAGTGCACATTATACCACATTATATAAATGAACCGCGGCATGTGCATCAAAAACCGGACCTGATATATGCATAAACTACCTCTGCTAGGCAGTTAACAACTCGAAAAACCCCACACAAACTACCAGGAACAGTCTCACCCGTGACTCCTCCTACACGACGTCAACGTGGTGACGTCATGCCGACGATCGTTTCGCGCATAAGGGGCTGGCGCTTTCTCAAGGTTCAGCCTCACCCGTGATTTATGTTTTAATTGTTTTTATGGTTATTTTGAGTGTGTGTTACTGCGTCGACTTCTGAATATCAATAAATCATTTATTATTTTTGCCCTAGGGCATTTTAGTGGTAATTGTCCTCCCACAGTGTTGGGAGCGGTTACTTAATTGTACCCTTATAGCCTTACCATTACTCTAGTGGGTTACTATACCTGTGGACTATTTTCGGCTTTGCTGTGCATTAAAGTGGGATCATTTTAGGAGCATCCTTTGTCTCCTTATATATGTATGTCTGTCTTCCCTATCATAGAGTTGGTATTCAATATTGAGGTGAGCGGTATGTCACTAGCTGTTACAACTAAAATAATTAAGCTGGAACAACAGCACAAACCCAACCCCTCGAAAAAGATTTATAAAACCTTGACCGCAGCCAGGAATGAGCTAAAACAAGCCCAAATGGAAGAAGTAGAAAAAGCTCTTACATGGACTAGTCAGAAATACTATGACAAGGGCAATAAGGCTGACAGACTTTTGGCGAGCAAACTAAGAGGTATACAGAAGCGTTCCCAGATCACAGCGATAAAAAATTAATCGTGAGAAATAATCTATAACGAACAGAAAATAGCGGAGGAATTTACCGCATTTTATATTAAACTTTATAACCTCAAGGCTCAGGGTGGGAACACGGGGACACCAAGTTCCAAAAGGCGCTATCAGGGAGACTTCCTGTGACGTCACGAGGAATGGCTGCCTGAGAGACTTGCTCCAGGGCCCCTCCAACGAATAAACTAAGATACAGCATTAAAATAAACAAATCCCCCCCCAAACCTCACAGCCCAGAACCCCAAAGACTAGCTGCGCACAGGACTCACCTTTTCCTGACATTTGGAGTGGGCTTGCCGGCGCTCTGAGAGGGCTCCTGGGAGCCCCGATCCCCGGTGGAAGTCGCCCCCTGCCCCACACACAAAATCGGAGGAGCCGTCGGGAGAAGCGGAGCGGGAGGTAGGAGGGGCGGTGGAGCTAAGCTCCGGGTGTCCCGCGGTGCCCGATCTCCCTGTGGTGTTCGGGGAAACCCCCCTCCCCCCGTGAGCGGTGACTGAGGCGCGTCTGCGGCAGCCTCCCATAGCCCCACGAGGAAGCCTGAGCAGCAACACTCCGCTGCGGTCCCCGCGTGCCCCCCCCCCCCCCCGAGACAATCAATAAATTTACCTCCATACCCCATCAGGCGATCCCGGCAGGGGAGAGCACAGGGAGAGTACCCTCTCACTGAAGGTACTGCTGGTCCCACCACGTGGCTGCAGAGGAGGAAGTGGCCATCTTAAAGGAATATCTCCCCTTAAAGGGGTACACGGCTGCCTGTCCCAATTGCCAAAAATTTGGCCCTACTGCCTGAGCCTCAGAGTGCCACAACCCACCATCCTCCGTGAATGGACGGGTAAAAGGAGAACTCCCGACACCCTCCCCAGAACGCTATTAGAACAGCACTCCAAACCGAACGGATTTCCCCCAAAAGTGTTTAACAGCCTCCCTAAGGTACCCAGGCATGACGGAGAGGAACCAAAGGAAATCGCAGAACCCCGTAACTAAGTTCTTCCACCCAGCACAGAGACAGATGGAGCTGGCAGCAAACATCCAGGATGGCGACGAAGAACACGAGGACGCCGCGGAGGCGGCCGATATGCCCCAGCACAGTCCTGCACAACAGCAAGAGCTCAACCCGGCTTTCTTTGAAGCCCTACTCCTCAGAATGCGGAAAGGTTTCACTCAAGACCTCGAGAAGGTTTTAAGGGACATTAGAGAGGATGTGAATAAATTGAACTCACGGGCAGACGAAGTGGAGGTGAAAATGGCAACGATAGCAGACTCCCACTCAAACTTGGAGGATGACATGGCGCGAATGGGCCACGAAATTGCCGAGCTAAAATCCACCATTGAAGACCACGAAAATAGGGACCGCAGGCAGAACCTGCGGTTCAGAGGTATCCCCGAGACGGTCCCCCCATAATCACTACCAACTTACCTCAAAAACGTCTTCTTAAAGCTGGTACCTGACCTCACAGAACACGAGCTCCAACTCGACAGGGCACACAGAGCCCTTGGCCCTAAATCGCCAGACCCAAAGCGCCCAAGGGATGTCATTATGAAGTTCCACACATACACGGCGAAAGAAAAGATCTCTGCAGCTGCGAGAAGGGACGGTGGCATCAAAATGGATACTTACACGATTCAAGTATTCAACGACCTCTCCAGATGGACCGTCCTGAAAAGACAAGGGATGAAACCCCTCATGGCAATTCTCAGGGATCGCGGAATCCCCTACCGCTGGGGCTTCCCCTTCAAGCTCGTTGTCCCGAGGAACGGGCGGTTCTTCACCATCACCGATCCTGACGACATCAAGGAGTTCCTCGAGGTGATAGGAGTCCCCAGCCGAAGAGACGGGGAGAGAGAGAGAAGCCCCCCCAGAGCACTACGAGCAGACCCGGCGGAAACACCAAGAGTGTCAGAACGAATCGCCAGCCAAAAGACCCAGGGAGCAACAAAGCCTGCCTCACAAGAACAAGATGGCTGACCCGCGTGCTTCAACCAAACCTCCATACCACACTGACCTCTCGCCCCACTTAGTCTATCCCTCCAGCACTACCCTCTCTCAACCCTCCTTCCCACAAGCACCGGGAATTTCCCCCATCCCCCTCCCCCCTAGAACCCAGTCCCCCCCGCCCCCCCCCACTCTCCCTCCCCCTCCCCCACTCTCCCCCCCCCCAAGCCTCCCCTTCCCCCCACTCCCTATTGCCCTCCCCCCACCCCTCACTCCCCCCCCTCCCCTCACTCCCCCCCCCCTATCCTTACCTTGCCCGCCCCGAGCCGAGCCATCCGGAGCCCCAGCACAAGCCAGCAGATGACGGGCCTATCTCCGCTGAGATAGCAAAGTAGATTCATCCGCCAACGGGCCCACCATGGAACGGGGAGAAGTCGCTAACGTCATCAGCTCTGAGGAACGAGTCCCAAGATCAGGACGACAAGGCCCGCACGTGCGCAATGGCGCAATTCCACCGAGGGGGGGGGGGGGGGGGGGGAAAGGAGGGGAAAAAAAAAGAGAAAAAGAAGCCCCCCCCTACCTCTCCCCCTCATACTATTTCTCCCCCCCGGCCATTCATCCCGAAAGCCAGGAGACCCAGCACCGAGGCGCCCGCGTGGACAGGGCCGCCGGCCCCCTGATCTCCTTTTGGTCAAGGGAATCCTCCCCCTCTCCTCCCTCCCAAGCTGAAACCACCAAGAGACAGGTCGTATGAAAATAACACCCTCACCTCCTCCCCCTCACTCCCCCCCCCCGACAACCCCTAAAGGTACCGTGGATGTTCACCCAAGCGCCCCTCCCCCCCCTGCCCCCCCCCCCCGATATACCTGGGACCCTAGAACTGCTGAGGCCCCGATCAATGGCAAGAACTCAATTAACCCCTCATGGGGTCGCGAACTGCCGCATATAGGAGATGCCCTAACAACGTGATATGCAAACCCAAATGTGTGTCCAGATATCTCCCCTTGCCCCCTCCCCCCCGCCCCCTGAAAGAACAGAATTCGCAACCGATATAATGCCTAGTAATGGGCGACAAAGACCCACAGTTGGTTAAAGAATGAGTAATAAACACTCATAACAAGGGTTTACAGCATTCACAAACGGCCAAAAAGATTTCCCATAAGTTGAAAAATGTACCTACGCCTAGAGAGATAAGCCAGCTCCCCCCCCCACCTACCCCCCTTCCTTGCCTTTCCCCCCCCCTCCTACTCCCCCCGGTTCCCCTTTCAGGATAAGCATTCAGAGCAACGGGCTCTTAAATACAGCATATGCACACCCATACCCGGTCAAAATGTATTTCTCAAATATTGTGAGATTGAAGTTCCTCTCTGACAAAAAAAAGAGAAATAACGAGCGAATGAGAGTCTGGAGATAAACATGGTGGTGATTTTCCTTTCTGCGCTTACCTGTGTCTAGCAATGTAACCCATTAGTCTGTACAGTGCACTGCAGTGAAATGTGTAGATGAAATGGAACAGGTCACTAAACCCCAAGCTCTCTCCTCCCCCCCCTCCAACCCCTCCCCCCCCTACCCCCCACTACCCCCCACCCAGCCCGCCTACTCCACATCCTCTCCCCCCTCCCTTCTCCCTTTCCCCCCCACACTCCTCCTCTTCCCCACTACCCCACCATCACCCCCCACCCAGCCTGTCTACTTCACAGCCTTTCCCCCCTCCCTCCACTCCCCCCCCCTACCCCACCGCCTCCCCCGCCCCCCCCTTCCCCCTCCCCCCCCCCCACCCCCACCCCGCCCCCCCCTTCCCCCCTCACACACACCCCCCTCCGCCCCAACCTCCCATCCCCCTCCCCTCAACCTCCTGCCCCCCCCCCGACTAACACACCGAAAAGAGAACCGCTCTCATTAAAGGTACCCATGATCTCCCCTAGCTTACAAAGAGGAATAACGAGGGAATGAATGTCTGGAGATACACACTGCTGTGATTTTCCTTTTTTCCTTAAGCCTTTGCCTAACAATGTAATCCAGTAATCTGTATATTGTACTGCAATGAAAAGTGTTGATGTAATAAGACGGATCATTAAACCCAAAGCTCTCTTCTCCCCCCTTTCCAACCCCTCACTCCCCTCCCCCCCACCATTCCCCACCCAGCCCGCCTACTCCACATCCTCTCCCCCCTCCCTTCTCCCCCTCCCCCCCACTCCCCCCCCGTTATCCCACCCCCTCCCCTCCCCCCTTCCCTCCACGCATATACCCTACCCCCCCCCCCTGTCCCTCCCCCCCCTGCCCAGATAAAGCACAGTAGAAAACCTACACACGTGCTTGGTACCCGAAATCTCACTCCATCGAGGCAATGGCTAAGACAGAGTGAAACAGGCGTCTGATAAGCACTTTAAACACAGGTGCCTAGTAATGCAAACCTATAAAGGACATATCATTACGAAGGGAACTGCGAGGAAATCATGGGAGATATCCCTGATCTCCCCTGCACCCTAACGTCCCATTCCCCTGCCCCACCCTTCTCCTTCCCCTCCCCCCCCCCCACCCCACTTTCCCCCCCCCCCTCCCCATCGCTCCCCCCCAACCGTCTCACCTCCCCCACCCTTCCCTGTCCTCCCCCACCTCCACAAAGCTCCTCAAACTAGAGAACACAAATCTCTTCCCAAGGCTATACCCAACCTCAATACCCCCCTTCCCCCCCCCTCCTCACCCCCACCTGCCAATCTTTAAGTGGAGGGTGCCGGACCTCCAATCCTGGAAGTCTTCCACGACCGACGTCACGGAAAGATCTCCCGGGGACTCCCCCCTCAACCCCTGGACACGAAGGTGCCACAGGGAAAAACAAATGGGCCCTCAGAAAGCCCACTTCTTACTTTCCTTTTGTGTGCCCCCCCCCTTCCCCCTTTCCTCCCCCCGTCCAACTCCCTCCCACCCAACCCCCCCCGAGCTCCTCAGGACACAATGACTCACGAACCAAGCTGCGCCCCAACCAACCCCCCCCCCAATAATAAACAAACCAACCCCCGTCATGGGATAAATACGGGGTCCAGGCCTCTCAATCCTGGAAGCACGACCCCACAATAATGTCATCAATTAAAATCACTTCCCTAAATGTTAAAGGACTCAACTCAACTAAAAAACGTAAGTTAGCACTCCAGGAACTTAAAAAACTCCGGAGCGATATCATATGCTTACAAGAGACACATTTCAACTCTAATGATCCCCCAAACACATTCAAGCAGACCTTTCCCCAGGCCTACTACGCCTCCTCCCAGGTTAAAAAAAGAGGAGTAGCCATTCTAATAAGGAACAGTGTTTCATTTGCCCTCTCCAAGATTAACAGAGATCCAGATGGCCGATACCTGCACATTCAAGGTTCCCTCTCTGGAAACCCTATTTCTATAATAAATATATACGCCCCAAACGAAAATCAAGTTCAATTTATCCAGGTCCTGCTAGACTCCCTTGATCAATCAGCTCTAGCTTCGTTGCTCATAGTTGGCGATTTCAACATGGCCCTATCCCCCGATCAGGATAGAACCACCCAACCGTCCACCCAATATGTAGCCCAGACCCAACAAAAAGCGACAAAACTTAGAGAGGTCTTAAAAAGTTTCTCCCTCATAGATATTTGGAGGGCCCAGCACGTCGGCCAGAGGGACTATACGTTCTTCTCGGCCCCGCACCAATCATACTCGCGGATTGACTATTTCATAGGTTCCACAAATGTCCTCCAGGCGTCCTCCCACTCCAATATAGGACCAATAATGTGGTCTGACCATGCCCCAATAGATTTGACCCTAACTCTCCCGTTTGTGAAACACACCTCCTATAATTGGAAACTTAATGATACCTTACTGAACGACCCCCAAACAGTAGATACGATTCGACACAAACTAAATATGTTCTTTGAACAAAACAAAGGGTCAGTCCCCCTAGCGTCAACACTGTGGGAAGCCCACAAAGCTCAAATCAGAGGGGATCTAATCTCCCTAGCATCTTATAAAAAAAAGCAGAAACTAAAAATGCAAAAAGAGCTAACTGAAAAAATAACTACCTTGGAACACCAGCATAAAAAGTCACCCTCCAAGAAACTACTCAGAATACTTGAAAAAACTAGGACCGAACTAAGACAATCCCAATTAGAGGAGGTGGAGAGAAAACTTAAATGGTCCAACCAGAAGTTTTATGACAAAGGCAACAAAGCTGATAAACTATTACAGTAGCATCAAAACTTCGGGCATAAAAACAAGGGGCCAAATTACTAGAATCCACACTAAAGGAGGCCACACCACTTACATCGAAAAAGAAATAGCCCAAGAATTTGCAAAATATTATACAGATCTCTACAATCTCCACCCCCCCAACCAAGACCCAGTAGACGTAGACTATATCTCGCAATTTTTAGCAAGATGTAATCATGTAATCTACCATCTCTCACGGAAGAGGAACTCAAAGCCCTAAATGGTAAGATCACCCAGGAGGAATTGGCACAAGCCATAAGCACCCTTAAGATAGCCAAAACCCCTGGTCCAGACGGTTTCTCAAACGCCTATTATAAAAAATTTAGCATGCCGCTCTCCCCCTTTCTACTCGATATGTTCAACTCTTTCCTAGAAGGAGCCCCGATCCCAGGCACAATTACAGCTGCCAACCTAGCAATTATACACAAGGAAGGAAGGGACCCGCTGCAATGCGGTAGCTACAGACCAATCTCCCTGCTTAACACAGACCTGAAACTCTTTAGCAAGATCCTAGCAAACCGGTTAAACCCTATTCTCCCCAGACTAATTCATATAGACCAAGTGGGATTTGTGTCAGGAAGACAGGCCTCTGACAACACCCGCAAGATTATTAATATCATTGACCACGTGCATCTCAACAAACTTCAAGCCATGATCCTCAGTCTAGACGCCGAGAAGGCCTTTGATCGGATCAAATGGACCTTCCTAGACAAAACCCTGCTCAAATTCGGCTTCTCAGGCCCGTTTCTAGAGGGGGTCAGAGCACTCTACCAGAACCCCACGGCATATTTAAAATTACCAGGAGGACAATCCAGTCCGATCCACATTAGAAACGGAACCAGACAGGGCTGCCCCCTATCCCCCTTGCTATTCGCAATATCAATGGAACCTCTGGCGGCCCAAGTTAGAGCAGACCCGAACATCACAGGTGTAACTATAGCTGACAAAAACTACAAAATATCCCTTTTCGCGGACGACGTCATTCTGACCCTAGCTAACCCACATATCTCCCTGCCCAATCTCCACAAATTATTAGATGAATTTAGTCAGGCCTCAGACTACAAGATAAACAGGGACAAATCTGAGGCACTGAATATATCCCTCCCCGAAGCCACATGGAAACTTCTCCAATCAAACTACAAATATAGATGGAACTTGTCCCATATAAAATACCTAGGAATAAAAATCACTAAAAAGTACTCCATGCTATATAAAACAAACTATCCCCCCCTATTTAGTCAAATCAAGAGAGACCTAGAGACATGGAATACATACCAGATCTCCTGGTTCGGCAGAATCGTCTCCGCTAAAATGAATATCCTTCCCCGACTGTTATACTATTTCCAAACCCTCCCAATCCCAATACCGTTAGCCGACCTAAAGGATATTCAAAAGCAAATAATGCAATTTATATGGAAGTATCGGAAACCCCGAGTCCCGAGGTCAGTGCTCTTAGCAGCTAAAACGAGGGGTGGACTAGGGGTACCAGATGTGGTCAGATATTACCACGCGACCCAGCTCAGACAAGCAGTAGTCTGGAACAGCCCCCCGAGTACAACCTGCTGGTTAGAAATGGAGGCTAGCTACATATCCCCTCTCCCCCTCCCTATATTGCTATGGTCCCCAGAATATAAAGGAAAACCTCCCCAGAAATTTGAGTTAGGAGCAATGAAATGCACGTGGTCTATCTGGTCAAAAAACAGAGGGAAATATGGCCTAACTTCTCCCCCCTCCCAACTCACCCCCATACTTGGGAACCCTGAATTCCCTCCGGGATGCACCCAAGCCCAAATCGGTCTATTTCAGGACCTTCATATTAGCACGGTAGCGGATCTGCTGGAGAATAATGAAGCTCTGTCCTTCCAGGAGCTCAAAAACAAATTAGCGGCCCCCCACCTCCCCATTTTTGCATTCCTACAGCTACGACACTTTCTCAGAGCTCTGTCCGCGTCCTCAAAATTCCCCCCTATAACCAAATTTGAGTCCCTCTGCCAAGTGAGAGAATACCAGAAGGGACTAATTACGTCAATTTACAGAATAATCGAAAATTCCCTCCCCTCGCCCACACATGCCTATATGCAAAAATGGTGTATAGACCTGGGCGTACACCTAGACCTCGAGGAGTGGGAGGACATCTGGGAGGCAGCCCCCAAAACTTCAATCTGCACAGTAACAAAAGAAAACATATACAAAATACTATTTCAATGGTACCTGACCCCGAGTAGATTGAGCCAGATCTTCCCCGGCGCATCGGACCTGTGCTGGAGGGGATGTGGACAGAAAGGGGACATGGCCCACATACTGCACCGACACACTTTATTCGAGCAAATACCCAGTATGTACCTGGCAGATACCTGGAATGCGCCGCTCCTCACCTCTGACAAGCCCCGTTGCGTTTGCCTTCCCAGCCTGGGTTCATGCCTGGCTGATGGGCGGCTGATCTGTTAAATGATAATGATTAGGATTTAATAGGCTGCAATGCTTCGCGTGTCTACCAGATGGCATAAATTCATGAATTGTAATGCAGTATATATATATATATACTGTGCAGTATTGCAGCCAGCGGGAATAAAATGCTTCAATCCCTGCCTGGAAAATAACCCAATGCACTCGGGCAGAAAACAGTCACAAACCTCAATACACCCGGGTATACCCGAATTCGTGGGACTAGCCGAGCTCGAATAAAGTGTGTCGCCAGTGTATGGTGGACATGCCCCGAAATCCAGAAATTCTGGACTAGAATCCAGAGCTTGCTAGACGAGACCCTAGGCCTGGAGGTCCCGCTGGACCCTCTGACATACGTGCTGGGCAGCCCAATGGAGGACATCCCGGCCCCCGAGGCCAGACTGATGTCGGCCATACTCACGGCCGCGAGATGTACAGTTGCAGCAGCCTGGAAACAACTGAAAGCACCCTCACGAAGGACAGTAGTAAACAGAATAAACCTAGTCATGAGCATGGAAAGGCTAACAGCAATGCTCAGGCAAAAAATGCCACAATTCCACAACACCTGGGAACCATGGATAAGTCTAGGAATCTCGACACCAGACTAGACCCAACTACATAAAATAACCCATCTCCCCTCACTTACCCCCCGGCACTGACAATAAGAGAGGAACTCCCCAACGCTCCCCCCCCCCTCCTCCGACCCTCCCCGAAACTTGCCCCCCCCAACCCATCTTTTGTCGTTCCCATCTATCCCCCCCCCAACCTGAGTCTCCCCCTACCCATCTCTTTTTTGACATAAAACTGAGAAAAGGCTTTATTGAGACTGTCTCCATAGAACACAACCAAGTCAACTTAATCCTATCCGATTGTTAAATACTGTACTGATTGTAACCCCTGAATGTACCAACTTTTATCTGTCTCCAATAAAGGAAAAAAGATTGTTAAAAAAAAAAAAAGGCGCTATCAGACTTTGGAAAAATCTCTGGATATAAAATGAACAGCGACAAGTCACAGTCTTTTAATCTGAATCTTTCGGATCCAGAGATAAAATTACCAAAACTGAATTTCAGCTACAGATGGAGTTCCTCACATATTAAATATCTGGGAGTAAATGTGTCTAGGAACTACCACTCCCTATATCAAGGCAACTATCCACCATTGTTTGATAAGATTAAAAGGGATCTGGCAAAGTGGGAAGGATATCAGGTGTCATGGATTGGGAGAATAGTATCAGTCAAGATGAATATACTCCCTAGGTTATTATATCATTTCCAGACTCTCCCAGTCCGGATACCGGGATCCGAACTGAAAAACTTCCCAAATAGAATATTTAATTTTATTTGGCAAGGTAAAAGGCCTAGAACAGCTAGATCGGTGATGATGGCTTTAAAGACAAGAGGAGGTTTGGGTGTCCCAGATATCTCGAAATACTACCAAGCTGCCCAACTAAGGCAGGTGGTGATGTGGAACGCTGATCCAACACAATATTGTTGGTTAGCCATAGAATCCCAATATGCTAGAACGTCTTCTCTGCCAGTGTACCTATGGGCACTGGCTAAGGAGGTGTACGCCAAAATGTTTGAGCTAGATCCGACGAGATTTACCTGTGAGAGTTGGATCAAGTCTAAGGGCAAATTTAATCTTGTGTATCCCGTTTTGCAACTCACTCCGCTTTTTAATAATCCCAATTTCCCCCCAGGCTGTGATTATAAACAATTCGACCAAATTAAAGCTAAACATATTAGAGTAGTTGCCGACCTAGTGCATAAAGGAAAACTTTCTAGTTTCCAAGAGTTCCTAACTAGGTATGAGGCACCAGACCTTAGTATGCTTAAATATCTACAGATCAGAATTTTTTTCCAAAAATGTCCCCAAAATTAGAATTTACTCCCTTCACAAGTTTTGAAGCACTATGTAGGAGAGGTAAGTGGTGTTTATGGTGCATCACCATAGATGGCTCATTAGTATACTGATAATTCCATATACCATAATGGATCCAGGTTCAGGGACATAGAGTATAATCCACCTTGAGAGAGTCCTTTACGGACGAAACGCGTAGGTGCGCTCCTACCATTGTTCTGTTTTGCACTGACCATTAAAGTACTCTTTTAATACTCATCCCTGCTTGGAGTTACCCTCATTTTGGCGATCCACTAGCTGGTATGCTGCCAAGAAACGCTGCTGTGCTCCTCTACATCTCTGCTGCCTATGTAGGAGAGGTAGTTATCAAAAAGGTTTGATAACTAGAAAAAAAGCCAGTTTGGAGGCCTTGGTCAATTCACATGATCATGACTGCATGCTCAAATGGGCAGCGGATTTGAAAATAGAAATTGACAGGGATGATTGGGAGGATATATGGGAGTTTGCTGCAAAAACTTCCATATGCACAGCAACTAAAAAAAATATATATAAAATTTTATTCATTGGTACCTCACGCCATGGCGGCTGAAGCAAATCTACCCTGTGGTGTCTGATCTGTGCTGGAGGGGTTGTGGGCAGAGAAGCGATATGGTCCACATTTGGTGGACGTGTCCGGCAATAGAAATATTGGATCGTTATCCAATCTATTAAAAAAAGAAATAACGGAAGTGTCCATTTCTATGGACCCACTGACTATTTTGTTGGCTAAACCAGTTGAAGATATTGGCTGCCCGCCTTCTTGCGCCCTACCTGATCCCTCCTGAGCCTGCCTGCGCCCCCACTGTGAAGAGAGGGTCTGATCAGAGCTGTGGTCTGAATAAGAGCTTTCTGAGTAGGAGCTATCTTCATGTCATGTGTTTCAGCCTGCGTTCCATCTGGATCCAAGATGGCCGCCTCCCATTTCAGTTAAAGACACAGCTTCCCTAAAAAAAAAAACCACAGCCAGATCCTAAGTTGTCTATGACAATACTGAATGTTGATGATCCATTAAAAATGTGCTAAAGGGATGGGTTTCCGATGATGTCATCAGGAATGGGGGTGTAGGAGGGGAGCTCCGCAGACCCACCGGCTAAAACTTAATAAATAACGCTCCCAAACCAGAAATTCAAGGCTCAAAAACATACCCCCATTACTTGGAGAGATCGGAGCATGTCCAAACACACAAAGAAGCCCGCAGCACCGGCGGTGTCACGGTTCTTCTCCCCGACACAGAAGAGTCCAGCAAACCAAGAGGGTGGCAGACCACGAGGCTCACAAGAGCCGCAAGCAGCTCTAAATATGGGTACGAAAGCTCATGCAACTCTTGAAATGGAGATAGAGGAACCGATCACCCGATCCTACCTGGAGAGCCTATTCTCCACCATGCATGTCAAGCTCCAAACATCCCTGCAGGCAGAAATCAAAGCAGCAGTAGCGGAGATTAAACAGGAGATGTCTGGCCTAACAGAGAGGACAACGACTCTGGAAGGTGGACTGGAGGAGTCCCTGGCAAGAAAAACAGCAGCCGAGGAAGAAATCATCCGGCTAGGAGAGGAGATCTCCCGTCTCAAAGACGGACAGGAAGACCAAGAAAATAGGGACAGGCGCCAGAATCTGCGCATAAGAAATGTGCCGGAGACGGTCTTACCTGGCCAGCTTCGTCCCTATCTTGCGGAACTGTTCACATCGCTCTGCGGCCCGCTAGAGGACATGGACCTAGAGATGGATAGGGCCCACCGGCCGGTAGCTCCCAGATCAGAAGATCCCAACCGGCGACGCGATGTAATCATAAGATTACACAGCTATACAGTAAAGGAGAAGATTATCACCGCCTGCAGAGGGAAAGAGTCACTACCTGTCCAAAATGAAACTCTCCAAATTTTCAACGACCTGTCACGGATAACAGTCGACCAAGGAGAGAAATGAAGCCCTTGACCTCATTCCTCCGGGAGGAGGTGAAGTACCGCTGGGGCTTTCCGTTCAAGCTTACGGTAAGCTATGACGGCAAATTCCTAACCATCCGCCGCCCTGAGGACATGGCCCCATTCGTGAAAGCCCTGGGTCTGACCCCGCCGCTTTCCTGGACAACGGAGCAACTACAAGACCCACCGCACCGGGAGGACGCGGAACCACGCAGCACCCGTCCCTCGAGGAGAACGGCGGCGCCAAGGCAGTCTAAGAACAGATGAGAAGCACCGTAGTCCACAGCGAAGACGGGAGCACATGACGGCTCAAGAACCACACCAGACCCAGCCAGACACATAGCTTCTGAATCCGACCCCTGACGATCGGAGGCAACCCACAGCTGAAGCTACTATAACTTTTGACGCTGACCGAATGGCAGTTGAAGAGTGCTGAGGTCCGGCTGGGCTTTAGGGGTTGGCGGGGGGAATAGGAGGGGAGCGCGATGCTCCGACAACAGCACTGCGATCTACTAACTGTAAGTAGCAAAATTTAATCTGTATAAGGCCCGGGTACAGGACTATGGACCCCAGGCTCGGTTCGCACGACTGTTGCTACCCTCCCCACCCCCCCGGACTAGGAAATACTAGTTAACTGGGAAGCTGCCTAATGAGCCCTGCACAAGACAGGAAGCCCAAATGACTTAGATAATGGAAGCAGCGGCAGTGACACTATTACAGTAACTGGCAGTCTAGATTAGCAGGCCACATGGATCTAGTGCTAAGCCGTCCCTATGCCACAGTTGAGTTATGTAAAAAAAAAAAAACCTGTTCCTCAGTTGATGAATGTTGAAGTTGAGAAAAGTTGTATGTGTTATAATATAATGTACTCCCTTTTCTCTCCCCCCCTTCCCCCTCCCCCCCTCACGCTCCAATGCCCATAAGCCTGCCCTTCCGCCGCAGAAGATATGGCCGCATGGCCCCATACTAATGATGCTGCCTGCAGTAATAAAATACGTTGTCAAACCCTCTGAGGAAGGCACACGGCGGGCCACATAGATCAAATAGAAATGTCATAAGGATCCTCGGATATTAACTTCACTAAATGTAAGAGCCCCATCCCTCCCCCCCTCTTCCCCGACCAGCAAGCGTAGGAAGAATTCCGTTTATGTTCAGCATGATACCTAAAAACATTAATGAAATGTGCTGTTGTGTTACCTGTCAACCCAGGTCTCCCCCTCCCCCCTATCTCCCCACCCCCCCCCATCTCCCCCCCTTTTCCCAGGTCCAAAACCTATAAGCTTGACCGACTGACAAAAAGAGAGGTTATAATGCTTTTCATGTACTGAGCTTGTTAAGAGTTGTTCTCACGTTTATTACACTGGTTTTAAGGATTGTCAGAAAGATCTCCATGTTATGGCTATGCTAGGAGTTTTCCCTCCCCTCCCCACGCTTTCCCCATGTCCAAAACCTATAAGCTTGACCGTAGTGGGTGAGGGATATTATCCCAATATTCAGGGCTCTGCTGTCCTAGGAACATACATGCATATTCAGAGTAATAAAATATGTAACCAAGGCATTAGAGCATGTATAAGAGCTAAGGAGACTCATTAGGATGATATAAACATAGGAGTGTACTAGTTACGCTGGACGGCTAACACAGATCTCTATATATACCATAAAGGTCCTGTATAGACCCCCAGCAAAACAAAAGTACATACCAATCAAACGATCAATTTGAGGAACTCCCTTGAAGCACAGCTCAGTCCTTGATTAGTGGGTGCGTCATGCCAGACGTAATTGCAGAGAGTAGTCCCATAGGGTACAGTGGCGGAGCACAACCGTGCAAACAATGGGGGCTGCAAACCAGTATCGGATATAAAAAGGTTTATTAAGTGGTCAAAAGGAGTACATAGTAACTCTGACGCGTTTCGGGACCTGCATCCCTTTGACCCCTTTCCCCCCCTCCCATTTCCCCCCCTCCCCCCCCCCCTCTTAAACTAAGGTAGAGCTTACACCAATCCCGGCCATACTTATTGGAGGTCCTTAGCTGACCTCGTCCCACTTTGCCTCTTGCTGCTGACCCTGTCCCAGCAGCCTATTCCCCCCCCCCTCTCGACCTTCCCTGCCCTCCTCCCACCCAACCCCTCGTCGGGCGGGCCTGACACCCATACTCAAACAGCACCATCAAGAAGCGTTAAAAAGGTTCTCTGAACCAACGAACCAGGATCTCCCCGGTGGGAAGGGCGAGACCCCGATGGACACTAAACTCTCTCGCCCAAATGGCTAGTCAGTCCGCAATTAAACTTGTATCACTAAACGTAAAGGGCCTGAATAATAATAGAAAAAGACGACTGGCGCTCCAAGAGCTGAAAAAGTCCAAGGGAGATATCATCTTCCTCCAAGAGACGCACTTTACATCCCAAGAGCTGCCCAAATTGATTAGCAATGTATTCCCTACGGGTTTCTTCTCGTCATTTAACAGTAAAAAGCGGGGAGTAGCGATCCTGCTCCGACAAGGAACCCCATTCAATATCACCAAAACCACTTCAGACCCAGAGGGTAGATTTCTAATGGTATATGGCTCACTGGCTGGCTCGCCGGTCGCTCTGATCAACATCTACGCGCCAACTGATAATCAAACGGAATTCCTGAAAGCAGTGTTAGAAAAGGTTGACCCTACCTACCTATCTTCGTTGATTGTGGGCGGAGACTTTACTGTAATATGGCCATAAACTCTGCGGAGGACAGAACCTCAGGCCAACAAGGCCAACACAGAGCTCCACCTCAGAGGATGGAGAAACAATTTAAAACAATCACCAAGGAATATTCCTTAATGGACATCTGGAGAATCCAACACCAGGGCCAAAAAGATTACACATTCTATTCCGCACCCCACCAGTCATACTCTCGTATAGACTATTTTTTTGCTACCAAATATATCCTGGAAGCCTGCACAAATTCGGACTTAGGCCCCATTACATGGTCAGATCACGCCCCCATCACATTAACCCTATCCACCCCATTTCATAAATTAACCGCCTACACTTGGAAGCTGAACGACTCCCTACTGAACCACCCGGAGGTAGAAAAAGAAATTAAAAAGGCTCTTAGGGAGTACTTCGCTCTCAACTGGGGCATAGTAGACTCTCCGGCGGTTCTGTGGGAAGCCCATAGGGCAGCAATTAGGGGAACTTTTATTTCAATTGCATCCCACAGAAAGGCCAAGGTGAAATTAATAACAGATCTGACAACTAAAATAATTATACATATATAAGGAGACAAAGGATGCTCCTAAAAAGATCCCACTTTAATGCACAGCAAAGCCGAAAATAGTCCACAGGTATAGTAACCCACTAGAGTAATGGTAAGGCTATAAGGGTACAATTAAGTAACCGCTCCCAACACTGTGGGAGGACAATTATCACTAAAATGCCCTAGGGCAAAAATAATAAATGATTTATTGATATTCAGAAGTCGACGCAGTAACACACACTCAAAATAACCATAAAAACAATTAAAACATAAATCACGGGTGAGGCTGAACCTTGAGAAAGCGCCAGCCCCTTATGCGCGAAACGATCGTCGGCATGACGTCACCACGTTGACGTCGTGTAGGAGGAGTCACGGGTGAGACTGTTCCTGGTAGTTTGTGTGGGGTTGTTCGAGTTGTTAACTGCCTAGCAGAGGTAGTTTATGCATATATCAGGTCCGGTTTTTGATGCACATGCCGCGGTTCATTTATATAATGTGGTATAATGTGCACTAATGATTTACTGAATCATTGATCATGTGACCTAGTACCTATATAGGTTTTGTGATATATGACAGTGGCACATTTATTTGCATTCACTACTCTGCATGCATCACTACCTACTGTCAGTGTGATATCCAACTATTGATACTGAGCAGATCAATCACAGCATGCAATGATTAGTGCAACCTCCACCATACCCTGAGACCAGAGGCTCTAGCATTCTCTATTGCCTATCATTTGTATTTACCATTGTGTCTCACACTACCACCTGGTACTGGTAAGGGGACATACACTAATATTTGGGAATTCATCTTATAATAATATCCCCTTACCCTGCCTCACCCGTGATTTATGTTTTAATTGTTTTTATGGTTATTTTGAGTATGTGTTACTGCGTCGACTTCTGAATATCAATAAATCATTTATTATTTTTGCCTTTGGGCATTTTAGTGGTAATTGTCCTCCCACAGTGTTGGGAGCGGTTACTTAATTGTACCCTTATAGCCTTACCATTACTCTAGTGGGTTACTATACCTGTGGACTATTTTCGGCTTTGCTGTGCATTAAAGTGGGATCTTTTTAGGAGCATCCTTTGTCTCCTTATATATGTATGTCTGTCATCCCTATCATAGAGTTGGTATTCAATATTGAGGTGAGCGGTATGTCACTAGCTGTTACAACTAAAATAATTAAGCTGGAACAACAGCACAAACCCAACCCCTCGAAAAAGATTTATAAAACCTTGACCGCAGCCAGGAATGAGCTAAAACAAGCCCAAATGGAAGAAGTACAGTAGAAAAAGCTCTTACATGGACTTGTCAGAAATACTATGACAAGGGCAATAAGGCTGACAGACTTTTGGCGAGCAAACTAAGAGGTATACAGAAGCGTTCCCAGATCACAGCGATAAAAAATTAATCGTGAGAAATAATCTATAACGAACAGAAAATAGCGGAGGAATTTACCACATTTTATATTAAACTTTATAACCTCAAGGCTCAGGGTGGGAACACGGGGACACCAAGTTCCAAAAGGCGCTATCAGGGAGACTTCCTGTGACGTCACGAGGAATGGCTGCCTGAGAGACTTGCTCCAGGGCCCCTCCAACGAATAAACTAAGATACAGCATTAAAATAAACAAATCCCCCCCCAAACCTCACAGCCCAGAACCCCAAAGACTAGCTGCGCACAGGACTCACCTTTTCCTGACATTTGGAGTGGGCTTGCCGGCGCTCTGAGAGGCCTCCTGGGAGCCCCGACCCCCGGTGGAAGTCGCCCCCTGCCAGACACACAAAATCGGAGGAGCCGTCGGGAGAAGCGGAGCGGGAGGTAGGAGGGGCGGTGGAGCTAAGCTCCGGGTGTCCCGCGGTGCCCGATCTCCCTGTGGTGTTCGGGGAAACCCCCCTCCCCCCGTGAGCGGTGACTGAGGCGCGTCTGCGGCAGCCTCCCATAGCCCCACGAGGAAGCCTGAGCAGCAACACTCCGCTGCGGTCCCCGCGTGCCCCCCCCCCCCCCGAGACAATCAATAAATTTACCTCCATACCCTATCAGGCGATCCCGGCAGGGGAGAGCACAGGGAGAGTACCCTCTCACTGAAGGTACTGCTGGTCCCACCACGTGGCTGCAGAGGAGGAAGCGGCCATCTTAAAGGAATATCTCCCCTTAAAGGGGTACACGGCTGCCTGTCCCAATTGCCAAAAATTTGGCCCTACTGCCTGAGCCTCAGAGTGCCACAACCCACCATCCTCCGTGAATGGACGGGTAAAAGGAGAACTCCCGACACCCTCCCCAGAACGCTATTAGAACAGCACTCCAAACCGAACGAATTTCCCCCAAAAGTGTTTAACAGCCTCCCTAAGGTACCCAGGCATGACGGGGAGGAACCAAAGGAAATCGCAGAACCCCGTAACTAAGTTCTTCCACCCAGCACAGAGACAGATGGAGCTGGCAGCAAACATCCAGGATGGCGACGAAGAACACGAGGACGCCGCGGAGGCGGCCGATATGCCCCAGCACAGTCCTGCACAACAGCAAGAGCTCAACCCGGCTTTCTTTGAAGCCCTACTCCTCAGAATGCGGAAAGGTTTCACTCAAGACCTCGAGAAGGTTTTAAGGGACATTAGAGAGGATGTGAATAAATTGAACTCACGGGCAGACGAAGTGGAGGTGAAAATGGCAACGATAGCAGACTCCCACTCAAACTTGGAGGATGACATGGCGCGAATGGGCCACGAAATTGCCGAGCTAAAATCCACCATTGAAGACCACGAAAATAGGGACCACAGGCAGAACCTGCGGTTCAGAGGTATCCCCGAGACGGTCCCCCCAGAATCACTAAGAAGACGTTTTTGAGGTAAGTTGGTAAAGCTGGTACCTGACCTCACAGAACACGAGCTCCAACTCGACAGGGCGCACAGAGCCCTTGGCCCTAAATCGCCAGACCCAAAGCGCCCAAGGGATGTCATTATGAAGTTCCACACATACACGGCGAAAGAAAAGATCTCTGCAGCTGCGAGAAGGGACGGTGGCATCAAAATGGATACTTACACGATTCAAGTATTCAACGACCTCTCCAGATGGACCGTCCTGAAAAGACAAGGGATGAAACCCCTCATGGCAATTCTCAGGGATCGCGGAATCCCCTACCGCTGGGGCTTCCCCTTCAAGCTCGTTGTCCCGAGGAATGGGCGGTTCTTCACCATCACCGATCCTGACGACATCAAGGAGTTCCTCGAGGCGATAGGAGTCCCCAGCCGAAGAGACGGGGAGAGAGAGAGAAGCCCCCCCAGAGCACTACGAGCAGACCCGGCGGAAACACCAAGAGTGTCAGAACGAATCGCCAGCCAAAAGACCCAGGGAGCAACAAAGCCTGCCTCGCAAGAACAAGATGGCTGACCCGCGTGCTTCAACCAAACCTCCATACCACACTGACCTCTCGCCCCACTTAGTCTATCCCTCCAGCACTACCCTCTCTCAACCCTCCTTCCCACAAGCACCGGGAATTTCCCCCATATCCCCTCCCCCCCTAGAACCCAGTCCCCCCTGCCCCCCCCCACTCTCCCCCCCCTCCCCCACTCTCCCCCCCCAAGCCTCCCTTTCCCCCCACTCCCTATTGCCCTCCCCCCCACCCCTCACTCCCCCCCCCTCCCCTATCCTTACCTTGCCCGCCCCGAGCCGAGCCATCCGGAGCCCCAGCACAAGCCAGCAGATGACGGGCCTATCTCCGCTGAGATAGCAAAGTAGATTCATCCGCCAACGGGCCCACCATGGGACGGGGAGAAGTCGCTAACGTCATCAGCTCCGAGGAACGAGTCCCAAGATCAGGACGACAAGGCCCGCACGTGCGCAATGGCGCAATTCCACCGAGGGGGGGGGGGGGGGAAAGGAGGGGAAAAAAAAGAGAAAAAGAAGCCCCCCCCCCTACCTCCCCCCCTCATACTATTTCTCCCCCCCGGCCATTCATCCCGAAAGCCAGGAGACCCAGCACCGAGGCGCCCGCGTGGACAGGGCCGCCGGCCCCCTGATCTCCTTTTGGTCAAGGGAATCCTCCCCCTCTCCTCCCTCCCAAGCTGAAACCACCAAGAGACAGGTCATATGAAAATAACACCCTCACCTCCTCCCCCTCACTCCCCCCCCCCGACAACCCCTAAAGGTACCGTGGATGTTCACCCAAGCGCCCCTCCCCCCCCCCCCGATATACCTGGGACCCTAGAACTGCTGAGGCCCCGATCAATGGCAAGAACTCAATTAACCCCTCATGGGGTCGCGAACTGCCGCATATAGGAGATGCCTTAACAACGTGATATGCAAACCCAAATGTGTGTCCAGATATCTCCCCTTGCCCCCTCTCCCCCGCCCCCTGAAAGAACAGAATTCGCAACCGATATAATGCCTAGTAATGGCGACAAAGACCCACAGTTGGTTAAAGAATGAGTAATAAACACTCATAACAAGGGTTTACAGCATTCACAAACGGCCAAAAAGATTTCCCATAAGTTGAAAAATTTACCTACGCCTAGAGAGATAAGCCAGCTCCCCCCCCCCCCACCTACCCCCCTTCCTTGCCTTCCCCCCCCCCCTCCTACTCCCCCCGGTTCCCCTTTCAGGATAAGAGGAGGGGAGAAACAAGGACATTGGAGCACAGCAAAAAGACAGGCTGGCGGCAGTGACTGCGTGCAAAAGCTTTATTCCGGCAACATTGCCATTAAAAACAGGACAGGTTCTCTGACGCGTTTCGTCTAAGAGACTTTTTCAAAGAGTGCTATACTGCAGCCAGGGATGTTCCTTAAATACCCACAGACACCCACGTGATCAATTAGAAATCCCCGCCCCTGGCCGGTAATTTACAGGCCACTGGATAATTATGTAAATTAGAAGGGTGCTGCCCATCAAATCCAATGGAGGGGAGTTTTAACCATATGGTTCCTGAATACATTATGGGAAACTAATACTGTAAGGGTAGCAGGTCTATCCTCTGGCTGCCATAGCAAACTGATATGTGGAGAACATAACATGACATTTAATCTTATTTAAAATATATACATATTAATATACATTAATAGGTAATGCATCATCTGATAATATTAAGCATATTTAGAATGACCATTTAGCTTGCAAGAGATTATCCTAGAGAGCTAGATGTACTTAATTCACCTATTATGCATAAAAATAATACAAAACAAAAAACATGTTTAAGACATGTCACAAATCTAAACATTAAAAAATAAAATAAGAACAGCCACACAGAGAGAATATATAAATTGTCACATCATCCTATATGAAAATTCAGGCATCAGACAATGATGGATACATAGAAGACTGACACTGTTGCATTCTATTTTGCATTCTATTTTGTATCGTAGCAACAGACCACCCAATAATTTTGGGCATAGCCTCATATTATTGTGATACAGAAGATTATATTAGTACAGCCAAAGTTATAACAATAATTTTTTAAAACAATAATTTTGAAGCCTCTAAAAACAATAAAGGCAAGAAAGCAAAAGAGCAGCAGAACAACGGCAGAGAAATATCATAAGTACCGGTCTTATATTCAAACACCTAATATATAATTTTCCGTTTTTTGTTTCAATATTTCAGATTTTAGTATTTTAGTATTTTAGTAGACCCTAGGTACTTCAACCAGGGGACAAACAGTTCATCAGCCCATATATACATATATCTCTCTCTATTCAGCAAACAGTTGACTGTGATACACAGGGCTAGCAGTCTATAAAAAAATGGGACAGCTCCCAATCCACATTTAGACCTTGTGGGTGGAGACTGTCCGTACAAAAGATCCATGACATCTCTTTTTGGTTCAATATCTTAAGTCTATTACCACCCCTTATCATATTAGGGACATGTTCAAGTCCCAAAAGGAAAAGCCATGTAGGCCACCTTGTCGACAGGAGGAAAAGTGTCGAGAGACCGGGTGCAACAAGTCCTTTTTCTTAATTAGCCGTACATGTTCCTGTATTCTCGTTTTTAGCGCTCTAATTGTACGGCCAATATAGGTCTTGTTGCATCCGCATTTGATCATGTAGACCACATGACTACTGTTGCAGTTGATGAACATATGTATGGGTTTTTTAATCTTTGGTTTTAGACAATCAATTACCTTAGTTGGTCTAGCATACTGGCACACATTATACCGTCCACATGGGAAGAACCCTTTAGGTATATTACTAATTTTTTCCACACTTTGGGATGAAAAGAGACTGGGTGACAAATAAGATGACAAAGGTTTTGCTCTACGAAAGACCAATTTGGGCCTTTCCTTTGTGATGTTTCCTAGGTCACAGTCTAGTTTAAGTGTTTCCCAGTGTCTGGCTATAATGGACCTAATGTCATTTGATTGACGGCTCTGTCTGGTGATAAACAGGGGTACATTTTGGATGCGATCTCCCTTATTCCCTTTTGTTCTTGATAGAAGCTCCTCCCTTGACATTGCTTTAACTATAGTAAATGTTTTCACTAGATCCTCTTCAGG
Organism: Ascaphus truei; assembly: GCF_040206685.1. Lineage (NCBI taxonomy): Eukaryota > Metazoa > Chordata > Amphibia > Anura > Ascaphidae > Ascaphus > Ascaphus truei. The sequence goes on along the minus strand of NC_134486.1, from coordinate 157,516,168 downwards.
ATAGCCTCTGTCCTTGAATCTGTTAATCATTAGATTTGCCTGGTTGATGAAATTTTCATCGGTTGAACACAACCTTCTGAGGCGCATAAGTTGCCCCTTTGGTATACCTTTCTTGAGGGGCAATGGGTGATTACTATTCGCCATAAGGTAAGTGTTCCTGGAGTTGGGCTTCCTGTACACGTCAGTCTGAATCTCTCCCATTAAATCAACATAAATAAGGATATCCAAAAAGTGTATTTGATTACTACTGTGCTCATGTGTAAAGTGTAGGTTATAATTATTAGAATTTAAAGACTGGATAAAAAGCTCCAGAGTGTGAGTGTCACCCTCCCAAATCAAAAACAGATCGTCGATATAGCGGCGATAAAACAAAATGTGTTTCCTAAATAAATTTAAATCGCTATAAATAAATAGTGATTCCCAAAACCCCATGAAAAGATTCGCATAAGAGGGTGCAAAAGACGTACCCATTGCAGTGCCAGTGAGTTGCAAATAAAATTGTGAATCATAGCTAAAGTAGTTGTGCGTGAGCAGAAATGTGATAGATTCAATTAAAAAAATACAAAGTGCAGGGGAGAGATCAGATTTGTTAAGAAAGTGCTGTACAGCCTCTATGCCCTGCCTGTGGTCTATGATGGAGTACAATGACTTCACATCCATAGTCACCCAGACACAGTTGGTAGTCCAATTTATTGTTTGTAAGTCTTCAATTAAATGTCTGGAATCTTTAGTGTAAGAGGGCAGGCTGAGCACTAGAGGCTGTAGAAAAAAATCAACATAACGTGATAAAGCATCTCCCAAAGATCCAATACCTGACACAATTGGCCTACCTGGAGGTTGCGTCAGGGTTTTATGGATCTTTGGGAGATGATAAAAAATAGGTGTAATTGGGTCTGGTGTGTACAGGAAGCCCAACTCCTTAGGATCCAAAATATAGAGGACTTCACCCAATTCCAGGTGTGACCTAAGCTGGACGAGGTATCTTTGAGTAGGGTCTGAGGGAAGTTTTTTATATGTAACAACGTCTCCTAGCTGTCTGAGAGCTTCCTTGTTATAATCTTCCGAGGACTGAACAACAATTGCTCCTCCCTTGTCTGCTTTTTTAATGACAAGGGATTTATCTTTTTGTAAATTAATTAGCTCTTGTCGTTCAGTCCTCGAGAGATTATCCCCTTTGGGGTGACCAATCGTGATCCCCTCTGCCAGTATTCTAAGGTCCCTCTCGACAAGTTTCTCAAATGTAGAGATAAAGGGACCCTTAGAGTTATTGGCGCAGAAGATTGACTTTCTTTTAAAATTTGTATGTTCGTGTTGGAAGAAATCCATAGAAAGTTCATATGGGGATGAATTACCCGTTTGGTCACCAAGGAGACCCTCCAAATCTGCAACTGCACAGTGCTCCCTGTAAGAAAGAATTTCTCTGTTAGTATCATATACATTTAAATCAACATCTGCAATAGAGTCCATGGTCTCTCCTGATTCATTTGGTGAACTCTTGTGTGCTGAAAAGAACTTGGTTAGGGCCAGCTTACGAGTGAAACACTGCAAGTCTATGATGGTGCTGAAGAGATCAAAGTTACTTAGCGGAGCAAAATTAAGCCCTTTATTCAGGAGTTTTAATTGGTCAATGGTTAGTGACAAGTTCGAGATATTAATGACATTGTCCTCCGCTAATGATACTTTTTCCTCTTCGTGGCCCCTCTTTGGGCTTCCCCTCCGCGTCCTAAAAAAGCGGGTACAAAGGAGGAGGTGGATGGTCTTGCATCATCTTCACCGGTATATGTGGTGTGGCTCAATCTATCCGAGGTAGTGGACTCGCGAAGTACCCCACCTGTGTTTTTCTACTTCCAGGGATCATCGTATTTCTCTTTTTCAAATGTAATTGAGGTAGGTCTATTTTCCCCCTCTGAAAGATCTGAGTCTGCACTAGACGCTTAAGCATATTTATTTCTGAGTATAGATTTTTTAGGGGTTGGTTGGTTGGCACCCTTGTTCTGATTAGATCTATGTTGGGGTGATTTAGATCTACCTCTAAATCTATTTGTGTTAGGTTTTGGGGGTAGTTCCCAAAAATATACTTGATGTTTAAGATAATCTTGCTTGTCCCTTTCAAACTTGGATTGTTTCTTTTCCAAGATCGTGTTCTCTACCTCGTCTATATTCTGGGACAGGATCAGGTCATTATTAGAGAAATGTTCCATTTTGTTAAATGATTTTAATTTTGTTTTCAGATCCAAAATGTCCTTCTCTAAAGCAGATCTCTCTTCCTTTTTATGAGTAATAATTAGTCCCATGAGTTTAAAGGAACACTCATCTAAGGCCATCCTCCATTTATTTTCAAATTCTTTGTTGATAAATCCAAAGGTGGGAGATTTTTTAATACGTAACCCCCTTGGAATTCTGTTAACTCTCACATAGTTATCCAAGGAGGTTATGTCCCACCATAACCGGATATTGAGTGATAGTAATTGTTCTAACTTTTGAAAATAGGTCACCAGGTCAGATGATTCCTCACAAAACACTTTACCGGTTTCATCAAAGACATGTGCAGCTTTTCTGCTTCTTTTGGTGTGGTCGCTGCATCTAAATACAAATGTATCTGCGCCATCCTCTTGAACACAATCCTCAAATGTGTCATCCATAATTAAGGCATAAGTTACACAAGTCTCTGTGTGACAGTCTTAAAAAAGATCTCCAAATACTCAGCAACTGTATAAACTTAGATCATAAAAAAAAATTGAGTTTTAATTATTATGCACAAAAAAGCCACAAGCCAGCCTGTAAGAGGTTAAAATGTCTTTGTCATAAACCACTGGATACAATACAAATAAGTCCTTACCGAATACAGCAATGAGCTACCACAATGCTAGAGACATACTGCTGCGGCCGAGTTTATTCGAGCATTTGCCCGTTCTCGGCCGCAGCAGTAGCCTGGCGCGCGCCGGAGGGTGACGGGCGCGCGCCGAAGCAGCGGAAGAGCGCCCTCCAATCGGGGCGCTCTCCCTCCCGCTGCCGGGTCCGCCGGGTCCCCCGGAACCCCCTGCCGCCGTCCCCCACATCGCGGGACACCAGGGCTCCCTCGGGGAGCCCTGGACGCGCGTGCAGGGGGCGCACGCTCCCGATGACGCGTGACCGTGCCCTAGCAAGCCGGGAAATCTCCCGGCTTGCGGATCTGGCCGCAGTGCAATAAACTGTGTCGCCAGTGTAGGTAGATAAGGGAATAAACCCCTAATGTGGTGCTTCAAATTGGTGTCGGTATTGAGGACTGTTTAATCCTCAGTGTAGCAGTGGTAGGGCAGATTTGCCAATGTTTGAGGTGATAGAGGAGAGCAGCGGAGTGTGTACCCCTAGATAGAAGATAATAACTTCTTTTGGGCACAATAAGGCACAATCTGGATAGCCGTGTAAGAAAAATGATCTCTAACCTGACCGGAGTGCTTCTCCCATCCAGCGGTTCCTTCTGTGGCGGATCATGTGTTCCCGGCGGGTCCTCGAGCAGGGAGTGCAGGGACTCGTGTAGCTGGCTCGTGTAGTGCCTGATGGCTGTCCGTTCCAGAGGAGGGGGCCTCACCGCTGCTCTCCTGTTCTCCCGTGACGGATGCACGCTACAGGAGAGCAGCGGTGAGGCCCCCTCCTCTGAAACGGACAGCCATCAGGCACTACACGAGCCAGCTACATGAGTCCCTGCACTCCCTGCTCGAGGACCTGCCGGGAACACATGATCCGCCACAGAAGGAACCGCCGGATGGGAGAAGCACTCCGGTCAGGTTAGAGATCATTTTTCTTACACGGCTATCCAGATTGTGCCTTATTGTGCCCAAAAGAAGTTATTATCTTCTATCTAGGGGTACACACTCCGCTGCTCTCCTCTATCACCTCAAACATTGGCAAATCTGCCCTACCACTGCTACACTGAGGATTAAACAGTCCTCAATACCGACACCAATTTGAAGCACCACATTAGGGGTTTATTCCCTTATCTACCCTTTCAGGATAAGCATTCAGAGTAACGGGCTCTTAAATACAGCATATGCACACCCATACCCGGTCAAAATGTATTTCTCAAATATTGTGAGATTGAAGTTCCTCTCTGACAAAAAAAGAGAAATAACGAGGTAATGAGAGTCTGGAGATAAACATGGTGGTGATTTTCCTTTCTGCGCTTACCTGTGTCTAGCAATGTAACCCATTAGTCTGTACAGTGCACTGCAGTGAAATGTGTAGATGAAATGGAACAGGTCACTAAACCCCAAGCTCTCTCCTCCCATCCCTCCAACCCCTCCCCCCCTACCCCCCACTACCCCCCACCCAGCCCGCCTACTCCATATCCTCTCCCCCCTCCCTTCTCCCCCTCCCCCCCCACACTCCTCCTCTTCCCCACTACCCCCCCATCACCTCCCACCCAGCCTGCCTACTTCACAGCCTTTCCCCACTCCTCCTCTTCCCCACCCCCTCCCCTCACCCCCCACCCCGCCCCCCCCTTCCCCCCTCACACCCCCCCCCCCCTCCGCCCCAACCTCCCATCCCCCTCCCCTCAACCTCCTGCCCCCCCCCGCCCCCCCCGACTAACACACCGAAAAGAGAACCGCTCTCATTAAAGGTACCCATGATCTCCCCTAGCTTACAAAGAGGAATAACGAGGGAATGAATGTCTGGAGATACACACTGCTGTGATTTTCCTTTTTTCCTTAAGCCTTTGCCTAACAATGTAATCCAGTAATCTGTATATTGTACTGCAATGAAAAGTGTCGATGTAATAAGACGGATCATTAAACCCAAAGCTCTCTTCTCCCCCCTTTCCAACCCCTCACTCCCCTCCCCCCCACCATTCCCCACCCAGCCCGCCTACTCCACATACTCTCCCCCCCCTTCTCCCCCTCCCCTTCTCCCCCTCCCCCCCGTTATCCCACCCCCTCCCCACCCCCCTTCCCTCCACGCATATACCCTACCCCCCCCCCTGTCCCTCCCCCCCCTGTCCAGATAAAGCACAGTAGAAAACCTACACACGCGCTTGGTACCCGAAATCTCACTCCATCGAGGCAATGGCTAAGACAGAGTGAAACAGGCGTCTGATAAGCACTTTAAACACAGGTGCCTAGTAATGCAAACCTATAAAGGACATATCATTACGAAGGGAACTGCGAGAAAATCATGGGAGATATCCCTGATCTCCCCTGCACCCTAACGTCCCATTCCCCTGCCCCACCCTTCTCCTTCCCCTCCCCCCCCTCACACCCCCCCATCCCACTTTCCCCCCCCCTCCCCCTCCCTCCCCCCCAACCGTCTCACCTCCCCCACCCTTCCCTGTCCTCCCCCACCTCCACAAAGCTCCTCAAACTAGAGAACACAAATCTCTTCCCAAGGCTATACCCAACCTCAATACCCCCCTTCCCCCCCCCTCCTTACCCCCACCTGCCAATCTTTAAGTGGAGGGTGCCGGACCTCCAATCCTGGAAGTCTTCCACGACCGACGTCACGGAAAGATCTCCCGGGGACTCCCCCCTCAACCCCTGGACACGAAGGTGCCACAGGGAAAAACAAATGGGCCCTCAGAAAGCCCACTTCTTACTTTCCTCTTGTGTGCCCCCCCCCACTTCCCCCTTTCCTCCCCCCGTCCAACTCCCTCCCACCCAACCCCCCCGAGCTCCTCAGGACACAATGACTCACGAACCAAGCTGCGCCCCAACCAACCCCCCCCCCAATAATAAACAAAACAACCCCCGTCATGGGATAAATACGGGGTCCAGGCCTCTCAATCCTGGAAGCACGACCCCACAATAATGTCATCAATTAAAATCACTTCCCTAAATGTTAAAGGACTCAACTCAACTAAAAAACGTACGTTAGCACTCCAGGAACTTAAAAAACTCCGGAGCGATATCATATGCTTACAAGAGACACATTTCAACTCTAATGATCCCCCAAACACATTCAAGCAGACCTTTCCCCAGGCCTACTACGCCTCCTCCCAGGTTAAAAAAAGAGGAGTAGCCATTCTAATAAGGAACAGTGTTTCATTTGCCCTCTCCAAGATTAACAGAGATCCAGATGGCCGATACCTGCACATTCAAGGTTCCCTCTCTGGAAACCCTATTTCTATAATAAATATATACGCCCCAAACGAAAATCAAGTTCAATTTATCCAGGTCCTGCTAGACTCCCTTGATCAATCAGCTCTAGCTTCGTTGCTCATAGTTGGCGATTTCAACATGGCCCTATCCCCCGATCAGGATAGAACCACCCAACCGTCCACCCAATATGTAGCCCAGACCCAACAAAAAGCGACAAAACTTAGAGAGGTCTTAAAAAGTTTCTCCCTCATAGATATTTGGAGGGCCCAGCACGTCGGCCAGAGGGACTATACGTTCTTCTCGGCCCCGCACCAATCATACTCGCGGATTGACTATTTCATAGGTTCCACAAATGTCCTCCAGGCGTCCTCCCACTCCAATATAGGACCAATAACGTGGTCTGACCATGCCCCAATAGATTTGACCCTAACTCTCCCGTTTGTGAAACACACCTCCTATAATTGGAAACTTAATGATACCTTACTGAACGACCCCCAAACAGTAGATACGATTCGACACAAACTAAATATGTTCTTTGAACAAAACAAAGGGTCAGTCCCCCTAGCGTCAACACTGTGGGAAGCCCACAAAGCTCAAATCAGAGGGGATCTAATCTCCCTAGCATCTTATAAAAAAAAGCAGAAACTAAAAATGCAAAAAGAGCTAACTGAAAAAATAACTACCTTGGAACACCAGCATAAAAAGTCACCCTCCAAGAAACTACTCAGAATACTTGAAAAAACTAGGACCGAACTAAGACAATCCCAATTAGAGGAGGTGGAGAGAAAACTTAAATGGTCCAACCAGAAGTTTTATGACAAAGGCAACAAAGCTGATAAACTATTACAGTAGCATCAAAACTTCGGGCATAAAAACAAGGGGCCAAATTACTAGAATCCACACTAAAGGAGGCCACACCACTTACATCGAAAAAGAAATATCCCAAGAATTTGCAAAATATTATACAGATCTCTACAATCTCCACCCCCCCAACCAAGACCCAGTAGACGTAGACTATATCTCGCAATTTTTAGCAAGATGTAATCATGTAATCTACCATCTCTCACGGAAGAGGAACTCAAAGCCCTAAATGGTAAGATCACCCAGGAGGAATTGGCACAAGCCATAAGCACCCTTAAGATAGCCAAAACCCCTGGTCCAGACGGTTTCTCAAACGCCTATTATAAAAAATTTAGCATGCCGCTCTCCCCCTTTCTACTCGATATGTTCAACTCTTTCCTAGAAGGAGCCCCGATCCCAGGCACAATTACAGCTGCCAACCTAGCAATTATACACAAGGAAGGAAGGGACCCGCTGCAATGCGGTAGCTACAGACCAATCTCCCTGCTTAACACAGACCTGAAACTCTTTAGCAAGATCCTAGCAAACCGGTTAAACCCTATTCTCCCCAGACTAATTCATATAGACCAAGTGGGATTTGTGTCAGGAAGACAGGCCTCTGACAACACCCGCAAGATTATTAATATCATTGACCACGTGCATCTCAACAAACTTCAAGCCATGATCCTCAGTCTAGACGCCGAGAAGGCCTTTGATCGGATCAAATGGACCTTCCTAGACAAAACCCTGCTCAAATTCGGCTTCTCAGGCCCGTTTCTAGAGGGGGTCAGAGCACTCTACCAGAACCCCACGGCATATTTAAAATTACCAGGAGGACAATCCAGTCCGATCCACATTAGAAACGGAACCAGACAGGGCTGCCCCCTATCCCCCTTGCTATTCGCAATATCAATGGAACCTCTGGCGGCCCAAGTTAGAGCAGACCCGAACATCACAGGTGTAACTATAGCTGACAAAAACTACAAAATATCCCTTTTCGCGGACGACGTCATTCTGACCCTAGCTAACCCACATATCTCCCTGCCCAATCTCCACAAATTATTAGATGAATTTAGTCAGGCCTCAGACTACAAGATAAACAGGGACAAATCTGAGGCACTGAATATATCCCTCCCCGAAGCCACATGGAAACTTCTCCAATCAAACTACAAATATAGATGGAACTTGTCCCATATAAAATACCTAGGAATAAAAATCACTAAAAAGTACTCCATGCTATATAAAACAAACTATCCCCCCTATTTAGTCAAATCAAGAGAGACCTAGAGACATGGAATACATACCAGATCTCCTGGTTCGGCAGAATCGTCTCCGCTAAAATGAATATCCTTCCCCGACTGTTATACTATTTCCAAACCCTCCCAATCCCAATACCGTTAGCCGACCTAAAGGATATTCAAAAGCAAATAATGCAATTTATATGGAAGTATCGGAAACCCCGAGTCCCGAGGTCAGTGCTCTTAGCAGCTAAAACGAGGGGTGGACTAGGGGTAACAGATGTGGTCAGATATTACCACGTGACCCAGCTCAGACAAGCAGTAGTCTGGAACAGCCCCCCGAGTACAACCTGCTGGTTAGAAATGGAGGCTAGCTACATATCCCCTCTCCCCCTCCCTATATTGCTATGGTCCCCAGAATATAAAGGAAAACCTCCCCAGAAATTTGAGTTAGGAGCAATGAAATGCACGTGGTCTATCTGGTCAAAAAACAGAGGGAAATATGGCCTAACTTCTCCCCCCTCCCAACTCACCCCCATACTTGGGAACCCTGAATTCCCTCCGGGATGCACCCAAGCCCAAATCGGTCTATTTCAGGACCTTCATATTAGCACGGTAGCGGATCTGCTGGAGAATAATGAAGCTCTGTCCTTCCAGGAGCTCAAAAACAAATTAGCGGCCCCCCACCTCCCCATTTTTGCATTCCTACAGCTACGACACTTTCTCAGAGCTCTGTCCGCGTCCTCAAAATTCCCCCCTATAACCAAATTTGAGTCCCTCTGCCAAGTGAGAGAATACCAGAAGGGACTAATTACGTTAATTTACAGAATAATCGAAAATTCCCTCCCCTCGCCCACACATGCCTATATGCAAAAACGGTGTATAGACCTGGGCGTACCCCTAGACCTCGAGGAGTGGGAGGACATCTTTGAGGCAGCCCCCAAAACTTCAATCTGCACAGTAACAAAAGAAAACATATACAAAATACTATTTCAATGGTACCTGACCCCGAGTAGATTGAGCCAGATCTTCCCCGGCGCATCGGACCTGTGCTGGAGGGGATGTGGACAGAAAGGGGACATGGCCCACATATGGTGGACATGCCCCGAAATCCAGAAATTCTGGACTAGAATCCAGAGCTTGCTAGACGAGACCCTAGGCCTGGAGGTCCCGCTGGACCCTCTGACATACGTGCTGGGCAGCCCAATGGAGGACATCCCGGCCCCCGAGGCCAGACTGATGTCGGCAATACTCACGGCCGCGAGATGTACAGTTGCAGCAGCCTGGAAACAACTGAAAGCACCCTCACGAAGGACAGTAGTAAACAGAATAAACCTAGTCATGAGCATGGAAAGGCTAACAGCAATGCTCAGGCAAAAAATGCCACAATTCCACAACACCTGGGAACCATGGATAAGTCTAGGAATCTCGACACCAGACTAGACCCAACTACATAAAATAACCCATCTCCCCTCACTTACCCCCCGGGCAATGACAATAAGAGAGGAACTCCCCAACGCTCCCCCCCCTCCTCCGACCCTCCCCGAAACTTGCCCCCCCCCCAACCCATCTTTTGTCGTTCCCATCTATCCCCCCCCAACCTGAGTCTCCCCCTACCCATCTCTTTTTTGACATAAAACTGAGAAAAGGCTTTATTGAGACTGTCTCCATAGAACACAACCAAGTCAACTTAATCCTATCCGATTGTTAAATACTGTACTGATTGTAACCCCTGAATGTACCAACTTTTGTCTGTCTCCAATAAAGGAAAAAAGATTGTTAAAAAAAAAAAAAGGCGCTATCAGACTTTGGAAAAATCTCTGGATATAAAATGAACAGCGACAAGTCACAGTCTTTTAATCTGAATCTTTCGGATCCAGAGATAAAATTACCAAAACTGAATTTCAGCTACAGATGGAGTTCCTCACATATTAAATATCTGGGAGTAAATGTGTCTAGGAACTACCACTCCCTATATCAAGGCAACTATCCACCATTGTTTGATAAGATTAAAAGGGATCTGGCAAAGTGGGAAGGATATCAGGTGTCATGGATTGGGAGAATAGTATAAGTCAAGATGAATATACTCCCTAGGTTATTATATCATTTCCAGACTCTCCCAGTCCGGATACCGGGATCCGAACTGAAAAACTTCCCAAATAGAATATTTAATTTTATTTGGCAAGGTAAAAGGCCTAGAACAGCTAGATCGGTGATGATGGCTTTAAAGACAAGAGGAGGTTTGGGTGTCCCAGATATCTCGAAATACTACCAAGCTGCCCAACTAAGGCAGGTGGTGATGTGGAACGCTGATCCAACACAATATTGTTGGTTAGCCATAGAATCCCAATATGCTAGAACGTCTTCTCTGCCAGTGTACCTATGGGCACTGGCTAAGGAGGTGTACGCCAAAATGTTTGAGCTAGATCCGACGAGATTTACCTGTGAGAGTTGGAGCAAGTCTAAGGGCAAATTTAATCTTGTGTATCCCGTTTCGCAACTCACTCCGCTTTTTAACAATCCCAATTTCCCCCCAGGCTGTGATTATAAACAATTCGACCAAATTAAAGCTAAACATATTAGAGTAGTTGCCGACCTAGTGCATAAAGGAAAACTTTCTAGTTTTATGAGGCACCAGACCTTAGTATGTGTAAATATCTACAGATCAGAATTTTTTTCCAAAAATGTCCCCAAAATTAGAATTTACTCCCTTCACAAGTTTTGAAGCACTATGTAGGAGAGGTAAGTGGTGTTTATGGTGCATCACCATAGATGGCTCATTAGTATACTGATAATTCCATATACCATAATGGATCCAGGTTCAGGGACATAGAGTATAATCCACCTTGAGAAAGTCCTTTACGGACGAAACGCGTAGGTGCGCTCCTACCATTGTTCTGTTTTGCACTGACCATTAAAGTACTCTTTTAATACTCATCCCTGCTTGGAGTTACCCTCATTTTGGCGATCCACTAGCTGGTATGCTGCCAAGAAACGCTGCTGTGCTCCTCTACATCTCTGCTGCCTATGTAGGAGAGGTAGTTATCAAAAAGGTTTGATAACTAGAATAAAAGCCAGTTTGGAGGCCTTGGTCAATTCACATGATCATGACTGCATGCTCAAATGGGCAGCGGATTTGAAAATAGAAATTGACAGGGATGATTGGGAGGATATATGGGAGTTTGCTGCAAAAACTTCCATATGCACAGCAACTAAAGAAAATATATATAAAATTTTATTCATTGGTACCTCACGCCATGGCGGCTGAAGCAAATCTACCCTGTGGTGTCTGATCTGTGCTGGAGGGGTTGTGGGCAGAGAAGCGATATGGTCCACATTTGGTGAACGTGTCCGGCAATAGAAATATTGGATCGTTATCCAATCTATTAAAAAAAGAAATAACGGATGTGTCCATTTCTATGGACCCACTGACTATTTTGTTGGCTAAACCAGTTGAAGATATTGGCTGCCCGCCTTCTTGCGCCCTACCTGATCCCTCCTGAGCCTGCCTGCGCCCCCACTGTGAAGAGAGGGTCTGATCAGAGCTGTGGTCTGAATAAGAGCTTTCTGAGTAGGAGCTATCTTCATGTCATGTGTTTCAGCCTGCGTTCCATCTGGATCCAAGATGGCCGCCTCCCGTTTCAGTTAAAGACACAGCTTCCCTAAAAAAAAAAACAACAGCCATATCCTAAGTTGTCTATGACAATACTGAATGTTGACGATCCATTAAAAATGTGCTAAAGGGATGGGTTTCCGATGATGTCATCAGGAATGGGGGTGTAGGAGGTGAGCTCCGCAGACCCACCGGCTAAAACTTAATAAATAACGCTCCCAAACCAGAAATTCAAGGCTCAAAAACATACCCCCATTACTTGGAGAGATCGGAGCATGTCCAAACACACAAAGAAGCCCGCAGCACCGGCGGTGTCACGGTTCTTCTCCCCGACACAGAAGAGTCGAGCAAACCAAGAGGGTGGCGGACCACGAGGCTCACAAGAGCCGCAAGCAGCTCTAAATATGGGTACGAAAGCCCATGAAACTCTTGAAATGGAGATAGAGGAACCGATCACCCGATCCTACCTGGAGAGCCTATTCTCCACCATGCATGTCAAGCTCCAAACATCCCTGCAGGCAGAAATCAAAGCAGCAGTAGCGGAGATTAAACAGGAGATGTCTGGCCTAACAGAGAGGACAACGACTCTGGAAGGTGGACTGGAGGAGTCCCTGGCAAGACAAACAGCAGCCGAGGAAGAAATCATCCGGCTAGGAGAGGAGATCTCCCGTCTCAAAGACGGGCAGGAAGACCAAGAAAATAGGGACAGGCGCCAGAATCTGCGCATAAGAAATGTACCGGAGACGGTCTTACCTGGCCAGCTTCGTCCCTATCTTGCGGAACTGTTCACATCGCTCTGCGGCCCGCTAGAGGACATGGACCTAGAGATGGATAGGGCCCACCGGGGGTAGCTCCCAGATCAGAAGATCCCAACCGGCGACGCGATGTAATCATAAGATTACACAGCTATACAGTAAAGGAGAAGATCATCACCGCCTGCAGAGGGAAAGAGTCACTACCTTTCCAAAATGAAACTCTCCAAATTTTCAACGACCTGTCACGGATAACAGTCGACCGAAGGAGAGAAATGAAGCCCTTGACCTCATTCCTCCGGGAGAAGGAGGTGAAGTACCGCTGGGGCTTTCCGTTCAAGCTTACGGTAAGCTATGACGGAAAATTCCTAACCATCCGCCGCCCTGAGGACATGGCCCCATTCGTGAAAGCCCTGGGTCTGACCCCGCCGCTTTCCTGAACAACGGAGCAACAACAAGACCCACCGCACCGGGAGGACGCGGAACCACGCAGCACCCGTCCCGCGAGGAGAACGGCGGCGCCAAGGCAGTCTAAGAACAGATGAGAAGCACCGTAGTCCACAGCGAAGACGGGAGCACATGACGGCTCAAGAACCACACCAGACCCAGCCAGACGCATAGCTTCTGAATCCGACCCCTGACGATCGGAGGCAACCCACAGCTGAAGCTACTATAACTTTTGACGCTGACCGAATGGCAGTTGAAGAGTGCTGAGGTCCGGCTGGGCTTTAGGGGTTGGCGGGGGGAATAGGAGGGGAGCGCGATGCTCCGACAACAGCACTGCGATCTACTAACTGTAAGTAGCAAAATTTAATCTGTCTAAGGCCCGGGTACAGGACTATGGACCCCAGGCTCGGTTCGCACGACTATTGCTACCCTCCCCACCCCCCGGACTAGGAAATACTAGTTAACTGGGAAGCTGCCTAATGAGCCCTGCACAAGACAGGAAGCCCAAATGACTTCGATAATGGAAGCAGCGGCAGTGACACTATTACAGTAACTGGCAGTCTAGATTAGCTGGCCACATGGATCTAGTGCTAAGCCGTCCCTATGCCACAGTTGAGTTATGTAAAAAAAAAAAACCTGTTCCTCAGTTGATGAATGTTGAAGTTGAGAAAAGTTGTATGTGTTATAATATAATGTACTCCCTTTTCTCTCCCCCCCTTCCCCCTCCCCCCCTCACGCTCCAAAGCCCATAAGCCTGCCCTTCCACCGCAGAAGATATGGCCGCACGGCCCCATACTAATGATGCTGCCTGCAGTAATAAAATACGTTGTCAAACCCTCTGAGGAAGGCACACGGCGGGCCACATAGATCAAATAGAAATGTCATAAGGATCCTCGGATATTAACTTCACTAAATGTAAGAGCCCCATCCCTCCCCCCCTCTTCCCCGACCAGCAAGCGTAGGAAGTATTCCGTTTATGTTCAGCATGATACCTAAAAACATTAATGCAATGTGCTGTTGTGTTACCTGTCAACCCAGGTCTCCCCCTCCCCCCTATCTCCCCACCCCCCCCAATCTCCCCCCCTTTTCCCAGGTCCAAAACCTATAAGCTTGACCGACTGACAAAAAGAGAGGTTATAATGCTTTTCATGTACTGAGCTTGTTAAGAGTTGTTCTCACGTTTATTACACTGGTTTTAAGGATTGTCAGAAAGATCTCCATGTTATGGCTATGCTAGGAGTTTTCCCTCCCCTCCCCACGCCTTCCCCATGTCCAAAACCTATAAGCTTGACCGTAGTGGGTGAGGGATATTATCCCAATATTCAGGGCTCTGCTGTCCTAGGAACATACATGCATATTCAGAGTAATAAAATATGTAACCAAGGCATTAGAGCATGTATAAGAGCTAAGGAGACTCATTAGGATGATATAAACATAGGAGTGTACTAGTTACGCTGGACGGCTAACACAGATCTCTATACAGTATATACCATAAAGGTCCTGTATAGACACCCAGCAAAACAAAAGTACATACCAATCAAACGATCAATGTGAGGAACTCCCTTGAAGCACAGCTCAGTCCTTGATTAGTGGGTGCGTCATGCCAGACGTAATTGCAGAGAGTAGTCCCATAGGGTACAGTGGCGGAGCACAACCGTGCAAACAATGGGGGCTGCAAACCAGTATCGGATATAAAAAGGTTTATTAAGTGGTCAAAAGGAGTACATAGTAACTCTGACGCGTTTCGGGACCTGCGTCCCTTTGACCCCTTTCCCCCCCTCCCATTTCCCCCCCTCCCCCCCCCTCTTAAACTAAGGTAGAGCTTACACTAAGCAAGTACAAGGGTCCGCACCTTCCCTGCACGCCCATGCCTGAACCATCGGATTCCCCCCCCATTGGGCCTTAAGCCCTAATGCCGGTAGCCAATCCCGGCCGTACTTATTGGAAGTCCTTAGCTGACCTCGTCCCACTTTGCCTCTTGCTGCTGACCCTGTCCCAGCAGCCTATTCCCCCCCCCCTCTCGACCTTCCCTGCCCTCCTCCCACCAACCCCTCGTCGGGCGGGCCTGACACCCATACTCAAACAGCACCATCAAGAAGCATTAAAAAGGTTCTCTGAACCAACGAACCAGGATCTCCCCGGTGAGAAGGGCGAGACCCCGATGGACACTA
Source organism: Ascaphus truei (assembly GCF_040206685.1). NCBI lineage: Eukaryota > Metazoa > Chordata > Amphibia > Anura > Ascaphidae > Ascaphus > Ascaphus truei. The sequence continues at coordinate 157,501,036 of NC_134486.1, read as the reverse complement.
AACTCTCTCACCCAAATAGCTAGTCAGTCCGCAATTAAACTTGTATCACTAAACGTAAAGGGCCTGAATAATAATAGAAAAAGACGACTGGCGCTCCAAGAGCTGAAAAAGTCCAAGGGAGATATCATCTTCCTCCAAGAGACGCACTTTACATCCCAAGAGCTGCCCAAATTGATTAGCAATGTATTCCCTACAGGTTTCTTCTTGTCATTTAACAGTAAAAAGCGGGGAGTAGCGATCCTGCTCCGACAAGGAACCCCATTCAATATCACCAAAACCACTTCAGACCCAGAGGGTAGATTTCTAATGGTATATGGCTCACTGGCTGGCTCGCCGGTCGCTCTGATCAACATCTACGCGCCAACTGATAATCAAACGGAATTCCTGAAAGCAGTGTTAGAAAAGGTTGACCCTACCTACCTATCTTCGTTGATTGTGGGCGGAGACTTTAATATGGCCATAAACTCTGCGGAGGACAGAACCTCAGGCCAACAAGGCCAACACAGAGCTCCACCTCAGAGGATGGAGAAACAATTTAAAACAATCACCAAGGAATATTCCTTAATGGACATCTGGAGAATCCAACACCAGGGCCAAAAAGATTACACATTCTATTCCGCACCCCACCAGTCATACTCTCGTATAGACTATTTTTTTGCTACCAAATATATCCTGGAAGCCTGCACAAATTCGGACTTAGGCCCCATTACATGGTCAGATCACGCCCCCATCACATTAACCCTATCCACCCCATTTCATAAATTAACCGCCTACACTTGGAAGCTGAACGACTACCTACTGAACCACCCGGAGGTAGAAAAAGAAATTAAAAAGGCTCTTAGGGAGTACTTCGCTCTCAACTGGGGCATAGTAGACTCTCCGGCGGTTCTGTGGGAAGCCCATAGGGCAGCAATTAGGGGAACTTTTATTTCAATTGCATCCCACAGAAAGGCCAAGGTGAAATTAATAACAGATCTGACAACTAAAATAATTATACATATATAAGGAGACAAAGGATGCTCCTAAAAAGATCCCACTTTAATGCACAGCAAAGCCGAAAATAGTCCACAGGTATAGTAACCCACTAGAGTAATGGTAAGGCTATAAGGGTACAATTAAGTAACCGCTCCCAACACTGTGGGAGGACAATTACCACTAAAATGCCCTAGGGCAAAAATAATAAATGATTTATTGATATTCAGAAGTCAACGCAGTAACACACACTCAAAATAACCATAAAAACAATTAAAACATAAATCACGGGTGAGGCTGAACCTTGAGAAAGCGCCAGCCCCTTATGCGCGAAACGATCGTCGGCATGACGTCACCACGTTGACGTCGTGTAGGAGGAGTCACGGGTGAGACTGTTCCTGGTAGTTTGTGTAGTTTGTGTGGGGTTGTTCGAGTTGTTAACTGCCTAGCAGAGGTAGTTTATGCATATATCAGGTCCGGTTTTTGATGCACATGCCACGGTTCATTTATATAATGTGGTATAATGTGCACTAATGATTTACTGAATCATTGATCATGTGACCTAGTACCTATATAGGTTTTGTGATATATGACAGTGGCACATTTATTTGCATTCACTACTCTGCATGCATCACTACCTACTGTCAGTGTGATATCCAACTATTGATACTGAGCAGATCAATCACACCATGCAACGATTAGTGCAACCTCCACCATACCCTGAGACCAGAGGCTCTAGCATTCTCTATTGCCTATCATTTGTATTTACTATTGTGTCTCACACTACCACCTGGTACTGGTAAGGGGACATACACTAATATTTGGGAATTCATCTTATAATAATATCCCCTTACCCTGCCTCACCCGTGATTTATGTTTTAATTGTTTTATGGTTATTTTGAGTTTGTGTTACTGCGTCGACTTCTGAATATCAATAAATCATTTATTATTTTTGCCCTAGGGCATTTTAGTGGTAATTGTCCTCCCACAGTGTTGGGAGCGGTTACTTAATTGTACCCTTATAGCCTTACCATTACTCTAGTGGGTTACTATACCTGTGGACTATTTTCGGCTTTGCTGTGCATTAAAGTGGGATCTTTTTAGGAGCATCCTTTGTCTCCTTATATATGTATGTCTGTCATCCCTATCATAGAGTTGGTATTCAATATTGAGGTGAGCGGTATGTCACTAGCTGTTACAACTAAAATAATTAAGCTGGAACAGCAGCACAAACCCAACCCCTCGAAAAAGATTTATAAAACCTTGACCGCAGCCAGGAATGAGCTAAAACAAGCCCAAATGGAAGAAGTAGAAAAAGCTCTTACATGGACTTGTCAGAAATACTATGACAAGGGCAATAAGGCTGACAGACTTTTGGCGAGCAAACTAAGAGGTATACAGAAGCGTTCCCAGATCACAGCGATAAAAAATTAATCGTGAGAAATAATCTATAACGAACAGAAAATAGCGGAGGAATTTACCGCATTTATATAAAACTTTATAACCTCAAGGCTCAGGGTGGGAACACGGGGACACCAGCCACTGAACCTATTAGTAATTACCTGTCCGATTGCCTCCTACCAACACTGACAGAGGAGGAGAATCAAATGCTTAACGCAAAAATTACCCAAAAAGAGCTGGCGGACGCAACAAAAACATTAAAAATCTCAAAAGCCGGAGACTTCCGGTGACGTCAAGGGGAATGGCAGCTTGAAAGAGACGCTCCCGACCCCCTCTGAATGAATAGCACTAACGAAGCATATTAAATAATAAAATAATCAGGAGAAGCGGAGGAATCCCTAAGTGAACCCCCAAAGACTTTGCTCCGGTGACTAGCTGGGCTCCGAAGTGGCTGGCTCCGGCGTCCCGGAGAGCTGTGTCGGAGACCCCCTGCCCCCGGTGCGGGACTTTCCCCTCTGCAGCCCGCAAAATTCAAATCTGACGGAGAGACTCCAGAGACTACGGAGACGAGAGGCGACTGGACTCCGCGCGCCCCGAGGAGCCAAGAATAGAGGGGAATCAGCGGTGATCGGGGACGGAACCCCCGACCCCCTGTGGGGTAAGAGAAGCGCCCGCTGTGGCCGCCTGAGGCTGTGAGGAAAGGCGCGAGCGGAGACCACCCGTTACGGGTCCAGCTCCCCCCCCCCAGGACGGCACACGTAAATAAAAGGTACAAAACTGACCTAGGGCCCTGCTGGGAGTGAAGAACACCGGGAGGGGACCCACTAATGAAGGGAGCCATAGGCCTCAGTAGCGTGGTGAGGGAGGAGGTGGCCATCTTGGGGGAGCACCACCACGTGGAAGCACCGCCACCACACAAAGGTGCCTCAGAAAGAACGACCTGCAGGTCAGAAACACAGCCCTAAGGCCAGAACCCCTGGGTCCAATAACCCCATATCTACCCAGACAAGCTGTATTAGACTAAACAAACAATCCTATCCTACTGCACTAAAAAGACCCCACAGTTCCTGCGGCATCTCTACATCTAAACCCCCCCAATAAATACATACAAGCGGAGGGGAAGGTAGCCAGCATGAGCGGCAAAAATAAGAAGGTAGCTCAGCAGTCAGTGACGAGCTACTTCCCACAAAGCCAGCAGACCGCGGGGAGTTGCGAGACCTCCCAAGATGGCGGCTCAGCCGACACGCGGGAGGGCCCGAGCAGGGCGCACGAGCAGGAAATTGAAAACATAGATGTGAACAAAACATATTTAGAAAACCTCTTCACCAGAATGAGGAAGGAGTTTCGGGATGATTTGGGTAAAGCCATTAACACCCTAAGCGCGGACTTGAATCTCCTAACGGCCAAAACAGATGGGCTGGCAAACACAGTGGAAACACTGGAGCAGGCTCAGTCCTCCGCGGAGGACGAGATCAACCGCCTGCACTGGGAGATCAGAGGGCTCAAGGAAAGTGCCGAGGACCAGGAAAACCACGATCGGCGGCAGAACTTGAGACTGAGGTATGTCCCAGAAACAGTGGAGACTGAACAGCTGCACACATACCTATCAGACCTCTTTATTCATCTGGTACCTGACCTAACTCCTTAAAAGCTAGAGATGGACAGAGCCCATAGGGCCCTCGGACCTAGGTCCACGGACCCCAAGAGGACCAGAGATATACTGGTCAGGTTCCATTATTACTCCACAAAGGAGAAAATACTGATGGCGAGCAGGGAGAAAGGACACATCCAGTTCCGGAATGTACTGCACCGACACACTTTATTCGAGCAAATACCCAGTACGTACCTGGCAGATACCTGGAATGCGCCGCTCCTCACATCTGACAAGCCTCGTTGTGTTTGCCTTCCCAGCCTGGGTTCATGCCTGGCTGACGGGCGGCTGATCTGTTAAATGATAATGATTAGGATTTAATAGGCTGCAATGCTTCGCGTGTCTACCAGATGGCATAAATTCATGAATTGTAATGCAGTATATATATATATACTGTGCAGTATTGCAGCCAGCGGGAATAAAATGCTTCAATCCCTGCTTGGAAAATACCTCAATGCACTCGGGCAGAAAACAGTCACAAACCTCAATACACCCGGGTATACCCGAATTCGTGGGACTAGCCCAGCTCGAATAAAGTGTGTCGCCAGTGTACATATTGAGATATACAGTGATCTCTCAAAACGTACAGTAGACCGCAGGAGAGAGCTCAGACCCCTCACACTAAAATTAAGGGACAACAAGATTAAATATCGCTGGGGATTCCCTTTTAAAATTGTGGCCCAGGCTGGAGGCAAATTCCACACCCTTTCCTACCCGGAAGAGATACCAAGATTCCTAAAGGGGCTCGGTGTCCCCCACAAGAATGGAGGTGGAATTGCCCCTGAAGATACGGACGGAGACCCAGATCACAGGCCAACAGAGAGGGGACCACGCTCCTCTCAGAGAATAGCCACCCAACGTAACCAGGCAGGTGAGGACTGAGAAATGTCACCTGGAGAGGAAAAGACTACTCCCGGCAAAATTTATATGTTTGGACGACCTATTGCCCCCCCCCCCCCTTACGAGCTTCTGAGACACATACGAGATGAGGAACGCTGGTCTGCCCCTGGCGGGGAACACATGCCTACCTGTCCACAAAGAGGGCGCATGCCCCTGGAGCTACAAGGATCTACACATCCCAGCGCAGCAAAGAAGTGGAGACCCCTTTGACCTGGTGAAAGGATTTGAACGCAGAGCCTAAAGCTTATGGGAAAGAGGGGACCCGACTGTATCCGGAAAGCCCTGGAGCGGTTTGCTGGATGGCTCCGAAAATGGCTCCAAATACAACACTTAAACTAGTGTCCCTAAATGTTAGGGGACTTAACTCAGCAATCAAAAGAAAGCTCGCCTTACAAGAATTAAAAAAAACAAAAGGAGATGTGCTATTCTTACAAGAAACGCACTTTAATACGATATCGCCCCCTAACACCTTTCAGAGATACTACCCCCAGGCATATTATGCATCCTGCTCCACTAAAAAAAAAGGGGTAGCCATCTTATTTAGACAAAATGTCAAATTCACACTTCAAAAACAGACCGTAGACACAGAAGGTAGATTCCTCATTCTGCAAGGCACACTATCAGATGTGGAGATTACCCTTGTTAATATATACGCCCCAAATGAGGGTCAAGCTGACTTTTTGAGAGATCTATGTGACAAGCTAGCCCCCCAACCTAGAACTACGCTATTGATAGCAGGAGATTTTAATATGGTTGTAGCACCTGATCAAGATAGGACAAGCCCACTGGGTACTCCCCACCCACGCATTACGACCACAAATGCCAAAAGGTTTCAGAACATACTGAAAGAGTTTTCGCTGATAGATATTTGGCAGGCGCAGCATCAGGGCCAGAGGGACTATTCGTATTTTTCTCCCCCGCACCAGACCTATTCAAGGATTGATTATTTTCTGGGTACTAAAGATATCTTTCAGGCAACCTCCCAGTCGGACATAGGTTCTATAACATGGTCGGACCACGCTCCGGTCTCGCTGACGCTCTTCCTCCCCTTCTATAAATATAATCAATATAATTGGAAACTAAACGATTCTGTTAAACCAAATAGATGTAGAGATAGAGATTAAGCAAAAGCTCAGAGAATATTTTGCACTGAACAAGGGCTCTGTAAAGTCATCAGCGATGCTATGGGAGGCCCATACGGCCACGATTCGAGGGAATATAATTTCCATAGCATCATATAAGAAAAAGCAAAAACAGAAATTGTACGACGAATTAGCGGAGAAAGTTAAACTCCTAGAACATAAACATAAAGCTAATCCCTCAAAACAACTACGCAAAGTACTGGACAAGGCTAGATCTGATTTCAGGCAGATACAAATAGATGAAGTGGAGAGGGCGCTGAGGTGGACGAAGCAGAAATATTATGACAAAGGAAATAAGGCCGACCGGTTATTAGCATCTAAATTAAGAGGTCTGAGAACCAAATCCCAAATATCCGTCATACAAACAAAGACGGGCATCAAAACATATTGCGAAAAACAGATAGCGGCCACATTCTCAGACTTCTACTCCAAACTATATAATTTGAACTTCCCCCAAAACAGCTCCTCAAATGCAGAAGCTATTACTAAGTACCTAGCGTCATGTAACCTTCCAAGCCTTTCAGAAGCTGACTTACTAGAGCTAAATAAAGAAATTGCGCAGGATGATTTACTAGAAGCCATCTCACAACTAAAACCTAGTAAAACGCCAGGCCCGGATGGGTTTTCCAATCAATACTATAAAAAATTTAAATTGATCTTGGCACCACATCTCCTGGATATGTTTAATGAGTTTCTGGAGGGAACGGCTATCCCCGCTTCTATGTCTAGAGCGAATTTGGCACTCATACCAAAGGAAGGGAGAGACCCACTACAGTGTGGTAATTATCGCCCCATAGCCCTCCTTAATTCGGACCTAAAACTTTATAGCAAAATCCTAGCTAACAGACTAACTCCCATTCTCCCAGGCCTGATCCACAAGGACCAAGTCGTATTTATTTCAGGCAGACAAGCCTCAGATAATACGAGAAAAATTATAAACATAATCGACCATGTACATCTCTCATCCACGAAAGCCATCCTGTTACGTTTAGACGCAGAAAAGGCGTTTGACAGGATCAGATGGGAATTTTTAGACCAAACATTAATTAAATTCGGATTTAAGGGCCCATATCTTGAGGGGGTTAGAGCCCTCTATAAAACTCCCACGGCTGTAGTGAAACTCCCAGGAGGAAACTCGAAACCCTATAAACATTAGGAATGGTACTAGACAGGGATGTCCCTTGTCTCCACTTCTGTTTGCCCTCTCTATAGAACCCTTGGCAACAACAATCAGAGAGGACAACAATATAAGTGGCATTACAATTGGAGATACGGATTACAAGATATCCCTTTTTGCTGAAGACATTATCCTAACTCTAGCCAACCCCTTGACTTCACTCCCGAATTTACATTCACAATTAGATACATTTAGCAAAATCTCGGGGTATAAAATCAATATGGATAAGTCGGAAGCATTAAATGTATCTCTACCTAATCCCGAGGCCAAACTGCTACAATTAAATTTTAATTATAAGTGGAGTTCCACGAAAATCAAATACTTGGGAATCCAAATAACACGGGAGTACAAATCACTATATCAATATAACTATCCGCCCCTATTTGAGAGGCTAAAAAAAGACTTACAGAGCTGGAATGAATACCAGATATCTTGGTTAGGCAGAATAGCTACGGTCAAAATGAATATCCTGCCAAGACTTCTGTATTACTTCCAGACTCTCCCAATTGATATCCCAATGTCGGAATTAAAGAATATACAAAACAGAATTTTTCAATTCATTTGGCAAAACAAAAGACCAAGAGTAGCTAGAACCATAATGTTAGCACCAAAAGAATGTGGAGGCTTGGCAGTCCCAGATATCATTAAATATTATTTGGCGGCCCAACTGAAACAAGTGATAATGTGGAACAATGACCCAACTACAAGCTGTTGGACAGGGATAGAGTTTTCCTACGCGAGACCCCTCTCACTCCCGGCCACCCTGTGGACTGTGCGGGGTAGAGAGATCCTCTCGGAAACATTAAAACTGGGATCAATGAAATGTACATGGAGAGTATGGACCAAAAATAAAGACAAATATGGCTTGACGGCTCACCCCTCCCTATTAACACCCATATTCGATAACCCAGAATTTCCCCCCGGCGGGTTCCCACAGAGACTCAGTAAATTTAAACAGCTGAAGATGATGATAGCAGAGGATTTCTCTGGGCAAGGTAGGCTCTTGCTGACCCAAGAACTGGAAAAAAAATATCAAACGACAAACCTCCCAATATTTGGCTTTTTACAAATCAGGCACTACCTGCAAACAGTATCCAAAGATAAGGCTTTCCAGCAGCTAACAAATTTTGAACGACTGTGCAGGAAAGGGTACTATGCTAAAGGATTGATCTGGGAAATATATCTGGGCCTGGCGCGATCAACAGGCTGTTCCCAACACAGATATATGTCCAAATGGGCGGAGGATTTAAATATAGAGATTGATAGAGAAGACTGGGAGGATATCTGGGAGGTAGCATCCAAAACATCGATTTGTACTACCATTAAAGAGAACATCTCTAAAATTATATTTTACTGGTTCCTAACCCCGAATAGGTTGAGCCAGATCTTCCCCGGGACCCCAGATTTGTGTTGGAGGGGTTCCGGGCAAAGAGGAGACATGGCTCATATCTGGTGGATGCCCCAAGATTCAGGTGTTCTGGGTCATGATTCAAACACTAATCCGAGAGTACCTGGGGGTAGAGATTGAGGTGGACCCGCTGACCATGGTGCTGGCCAAGCCAATTGACGAATTAGACACAGCAGAGAGTAAGATGGTGAGCCATGTGCTCACGGCGGCACGTTGTTCCGTTGCTGCAGCGTGGAAGAAGGTGAATGCCCCTGCTAAACAGACCGTACTCCGCAGAATGCGAGAAATAAAGACAATGGAACTTCTTACGGCAAAACTGACCCAAAAGATGGATAAGTTCCATAAGACATGGGAAATTTGGTCAGGTACATAATAAATTCCTAAAGGAAAAGGCAGGATATATACAAAACTGGACGCCATCCCGCAGCACCTCTCCCCCCCCCCTTCTACCCCTCCCCATCTCCCTTCTTTTTTCTCTCCTCTCTCTTTCTCTGCTCTCCACCTTTTCTTTTCTCTACTATACTACTAAAAACAGGACACACGGAAGCGGCAGCTTCCTAGTTAGAACCATAACAGCAGAAACGTTCGAGCATTCAGACATACAAACATTTAGATAAACACCTATCTTAATAAAGAAAACGGAATACGGATGTTTTTATTAATATATGCAAATATCAATGTTTATCCAATCTATGTACAACAAAGTTTACTATCTGTTGTGTACCCTGATAAAACAATAAAAAATTGAAACAAAAAAAAAATCTCAAAAGCCCCTGGCCCCGACGGCTTCTCCAATGTTTATTACAAAAGATTCTCCCCGATCCTAACTAAACACCTACTCAGCTTATTCAATTCATTCATGGAGGGCAGCCCAATCCCCCCATCAATGACCCAGGCCAATCTCGCCATCATCCACAAAGAGGTTAGGGACCCACTGCTATGTGGGAGCTACCGACTAATCTCCCTACTAAATAACGATCTTAAGCTATACAGCAAAATCCTGGCAAATAGACTGAATCCCATCCTACCGAGATTAATTCACAACGACCAGGTGGGGTTTGTATCTGGCAGACAAGCCTCAGACAACACCCGCAAAATTATAAATATAGTTGATCATGCCCACCTCACAGCTACCAAAGCGGTTCTGTTAAGCCTGGACGCAGAGAAGACGTTCGATAGAATTGATTGGCTATTTCTTGACAAAACAATGCAGAAATTCGGCTTAAAAGATGCGTATCTAGCGGGAGTCCGAGCGCTGTACTGCTGCCCGTCTGCAGTGGTGAAACTCCCGGGGGGTACAGCAAAAAAATTTGAAATGAAAAATGGAACGAGACAGGGATGCCCTTTGTCCCCTCTCCTCTTCGCCCTAACAATCGAACCACTAGCGTCTAAAATACGAGACAATATAAATATACAGGGGGTACCAATTGGCGGAATAAACTATAAAGTCTCATTGTTCGCAGACGATATCATATTAACATTAACGCAGTCCCAGATCTCCCTTCCCAACTTACACAAAGAATTAAAGGAATTTGGCAAAATATCAGGATACAAAATTAACAGTGATACAGTAAGTCAGAAGCCCTCAACTTAAATCTATCAGAGCCAGAGATGCGGACATTGAAATCAAACTTTAATTATAAGTGGAGCCCTATATACATCAAATACCTGGGAGTACATGTATCGAGGCACTATTGCTCCCTATACCAAAATAATTATCCCAACCTATTTAGGAAAATTAAAAAAGATCTGGATACATGGGAAAAATACCAGATCTCATGGATCGGGAGAATGATCTCAGTTAAAATGAATATACTCCCCCGATTATTATATTATTTCCAGACGCTCCCGATCCATGTCCCTGGTTCTGAATTAAAAACTATCCAAAATAAAATCCTCCAATTTATTTGGAACGGAAGGAGACCTCGGGTAGCTAGGTCGGTTCTTATGGCGTCTAGGACAAAAGGAGGACTGGGGGTCCCAGACATTAATAGATATTACCAAGCAGCCCAATTAAAACAGGCAGTAATGTGGAACTCGGACCCAGACAAGCTATGTTGGCTAGCAATTGAATCTCATTACTCCAGAACGCCTTCTCTACCAGCTTTTCTCTGGAGCGGTGACAGGGGAAATGACATGGCGCCCAAATTCGGGCTGGGGGCAATGAAACATACTTGGGACATATGGGCAAAAACTAAAACTAAATTCTTACTCTCGTCCCCTTGCTCTCAAATATTGGAATGAGCTGACAACCCTAAATTCCCACCAGGGTGTGAAACCCGACAATTCGACCTATTTAAAACAATGGGGATCAGAGCGATCGCGGACCTGCTGAGCGATGGACAGTTCCTGAGTCTCCAAGAATTGCGAACCAAATTAAAATTACCCCACCTGGATACATTTAAGTTTCTCCAAATTCGACACTTTCTACAAAAAATGTCCCCATCATTGAAATTCCCCCCTCTCACAAAATTTGAGAAACTCTGTCGCGAAGGAGTACATCAAAAAGGTCTAATAACACAAATATATGCCGGCATGGAGAATCCGGTGAACTCTACCGCTCACGACTATATGCTTAAATGGGAAGCGGAATTGGACATAGTTATTGACAGAGAGGACTGGGAGGAAATATGAGACGCGGCCTCAGGAACTTCCATCTGTACCACGGTGAAGGAAAACATCTATAAAATAATGTATCATTGGTATCTTACCCCAGTGAGGTTAAAACAAATCTACCCTCTGGCCTCAGATCTATGCTGGAGAGGCTGTGGACATAGAGGGGACATGGCCCATATCTGGTGGTCATGTCCAGAAATTCAGAAATACTGGCTTACGGTACAAGATTTGATAAAAGAGGTCACAGGCCTCACAATTCCTATAGATCCACTGACCTTCCTACTGGGCAGGCCGATAGAGGACATCGATCGCCCAGTATGGAAATTAATCTCAATTATTCTAACAGCAGCAAGGTGTTCAGTCGCATACTCTTGGAAGAAGATAGCGCCCCCCACCAAACAGCTAGTAAAAAAAAGAGTTAACGATGTTATGAGTTTGGAAAAACTCACGGCCTTCTTGAACTGCTCAACTGAAGGTTTCTATAAAATCTGGGAACCCTGGTTAACCCATTAATCCGAACCAAATCAGGATACAACCCCAGACGGATCTGAACCACAGTAGAGCCATGAAGGTTGGATGCCGGGACACGGCCGGACGAGGGTGGAATGACTACCTTTCTCCCCCCCCCCCCTCCTCTCTTTCTTTTTCCACACCCCAAAGACCATGACGTGGCCTTAGGGGATCTTTCCTTTCTTTCTCTCTCCCCCCACATGAACAAGGAAAATACAACTGTATTAGGCCAACACTGATAATGTAAAACCACATGAACAAGGAAAATACAACTGTATTAGGCCAACACTGATAATGTAAAACCAATGTCTGTAAAGATGATTATGCCTAATAAAAATGTTTGGGGAAATTTTTTTTTTTTAAATGGTACGAGACAAGGGTACCCATTATCTCCTCCTCTCTTCGCTCTAACGATTGAGCCATTGGCTGCTAAAATAAGAGCAAATAGTAATATACATTGTATATAGTGATTGGGAAAACAAATGATAAAATCTCATTATTCGCAGACGATATTATTCTGACTTTAGCAAGCCCTCAGACTTCTTTACCCAACCTCCAAAAGGCGCTATCAGACTTTGGAAAAATCTCTGGATATAAAATGAACAGCGACAAGTCACAGTCTTTTAATCTGAATCTTTCAGATCCAGAGATAAAATTACCAAAACTGAATTTCAGCTACAGATGGAATTCCTCACATATTAAATATCTGGGAGTAAATGTGTCTAGGAACTACCACTCCCTATATCAAGGCAACTATCCACCATTGTTTGATAAGATTAAAAGGGATCTGGCAAAGTGGGAAGGATATCAGGTGTCATGGATTGGGAGAATAGTATCAGTCAAGATGAATATACTCCCTAGGTTATTATATCATTTCCAGACTCTCCCAGTCCGGATACCGGGATCCGAACTGAAAAATTTCCTAAATAGAATATTTAATTTTATTTGGCAAGGTAAAAGGCCTAGAACAGCTAGATCAGTGATGATGGCTTTAAAGACAAGAGGAGGTTTGGGTGTCCCAGATATCTCGAAATACTACCAAGCTGCCCAACTAAGGCAGGTGGTGATGTGGAACGCTGATCCAACACAATATTGTTGGTTAGCCATAGAATCCCAATATGCTAGAACGTCTTCTCTGCCAGTGTCCCTATGGGCACTGGATAAGGAGGTGTACGCCAAAATGTTTGAGCTAGATCCGACGAGATTTACCTGGGAGATTTGGAGCAAGTCTAAGGGCAAATTTAATCTTGTGTCTCCCGTTTCGCAACTCACTCCGCTTTTTAATAATCCCAATTTCCCCCCAGGCTGTGATTATAAACAATTCGACCAAATTAAAGCTAAACACATTAGAGTAGTTGCCGACCTAGTGCATAAAGGAAAACTTTCTAGTTTCCAAGAGTTCCTAACTAGGTATGAGGCACCAGACCTTAGTATGTTTAAATATCTACAGATCAGAATTTTTTTCCAAAAATGTCCCCCAAAATTAGAATTTACTCCCTTCACAAGTTTTGAAGCACTATGTAGGAGAGGTAGTTATCAAAAAGGTTTGATAACTAGAATAAAAGCCAGTTTGGAGGCCTTGGTCAATTCACATGATCATGACTGCATGCTCAAATGGGCAGCGGATTTGAAAATAGAAATTGACAGGGATGATTGGGAGGATATATGGGAGTTTGCTGCAAAAACTTCCATATGCACAGCAACTAAAGAAAATATATATAAAATTTTATTCATTGGTACCTCACGCCATGGCGGCTAAAGCAAATCTACCCTGTGGTGTCTGATCTGTGCTGGAGGGGTTGTGGGCAGAGAAGCGATATGGTCCACATTTGGTGGACGTGTCCGGCAATAGAAATATTGGATCGTTATCCAATCTATTAAAAAAAGAAATAACGGATGTGTCCATTTCTATGGACCCACTGACTATTTTGTTGGCTAAACCAGTTGAAGATATTGGCTGCCCGCCTTCTTGCGCCCTACCTGATCCCTCCTGAGCCTGCCTGCGCCCCTACTGTGAAGAGAGGGTCTGATCAGAGCTGTGGTCTGAATAAGAGCTTTCTGAGTAGGAGCTATCTTCATGTCATGTGTTTCAGCCTGCGTTCCATCTGGATCCAAGATGGCCACCTCCCGTTACAGTTAAAGACACAGCTTCCCTAAAAAAAAAAAAACCACAGCCAGATCCTAAGTTGTCTATGACAATACTGAATGTTGATGATCCATTAAAAATGTGCTAAAGGGATGGGTTTCCGATGATGTAATCAGGAGTGGGGGTGTAGGAAGGGAGCTCCGCGGACCCACCTGCTAAAACTTAATAAATAACGCTCCCAAACCAGAAATTCAAGGCTCAAAAACATACCCCCAATACTTGGAGAGATCGGAGCATGTCCAAACACACAAAGAAGCCCGCAGCACCGGCGGTGTCACGGTTCTTCTCTCCGACACAGAAGAGTCCAGCAAACCAAGAGGGTGGCGGACCACGAGGCTCACAAGAGCCGCAAGCAGCTCTATATATGGGTACGAAAGCCCATGCAACTCTTGAAATGGAGATAGAGGAACCGATCACCCGATCCTACCTGGAGAGCCTATTCTCCACCATGCATGTCAAGCTCCAAACATCCCTGAAGGCAGAAATCAAACCAGCAGTAGCGGAGATTAAACAGGAGATGTCTGGCCTAACAGAGAGGACAACGACTCTGGAAGGTGGACTGGAGGAGTCCCTGGCAAGACAAACAGCAGCCGAGGAAGAAATCATCCGGCTAGGAGAGGAGATCTCCCGTCTCAAAGACGGGCAGGAAGACCAAGAAAATAGGGACAGGCGCCAGAATCTGCGCATAAGAAATGTACCGGAGACGGTCTTACTGCACCGACACACTTTATTCGAGCAAATACCCAGTATGTACCTGGCAGATACCTGGAATGCGCCGCTCCTCACCTCTGACAAGCCCCGTTCCGTTTGTCTTCCCAGCCTGGGTTCATGCCTGGCTGACGGGCGGCTGATCTGTTAAATGATAATGATTAGGATTTAATAGGCTGCAATGCTTCGCGTGTCTACCAGATGGCATAAATTCATGAATTGTAATGCAGTATATATATATATACTGTGCAGTATTGCAGCCAGCGGGAATAAAATGCTTCAATCCCTGCCTGGAAAATACCTCAATGCACTCAGGCAGAAAACAGTCACAAACCTCAATACACCCGGGTATACCCGAATTCGTGGGACTAGCCGAGCTCGAATAAAGTGTGTCGCCAGTGTACCTGGCCAGCTTCGTCCCTATCTTGCGGAACTGTTCACATCGCTCTGCGGCCCGCTAGAGGACATGGACCTAGAGATGGATAGGGCCCACCGGGGGTAGCTCCCAGATCAGAAGATCCCAACCGGCGACGCGATGTAATCATAAGATTACACAGCTATACAGTAAAGGAGAAGATCATCACCGCCTGCAGAGGGAAAGAGTCACTACCTTTCCAAAATGAAACTCTCCAAATTTTCAACGACATGTCACGGATAACAGTCGACCGAAGGAGAGAAATGAAGCCCTTGACCTCATTCCTCCGGGAGAAGGAGGTGAAGTACCGCTGGGGCTTTCCGTTCAAGCTTACGGTAAGCTATGACGGCAAATTCCTAACCATCCGCCGCCCTGAGGACATGGCCCCATTCGTGAAAGCCCTTGGTCTGCCCCCGCCGCTTTCCTGGACAACGGAGCAACTACAAGACCCACCGCACCGGGAGGACGCGGAACCACGCAGCACCCGTCCCGCGAGGAGAACGGCGGCGCCAAGGCAGTCTAAGAACAAATGAGAAGCACCGTAGTCCACAGCGAAGACGGGAGCACATGACGGCTCAAGAACCACACCAGACCCAGCCAGACGCATAGCTTCAGAATCCGACCCCTGACGGTCGGAGGCAGCCCCCAGCTGAAGCTACTATAACTTTTGCCGCTGACCGGATGGCAGTTGAAGAGTGCTGAGGTCCGGCTGGGCTTTGGGGGTTGGCAGGGGGATTTGTGGGTGGGATAGGAGGGGAGCGCGATGCTCCGACAACAGCACTGTGATCTACTAACTGTAAGTAGCAAAATTTAATCTGTCTAAGGCCTGGGTACAGGACTATGGACCCCAGGCTCGGTTCGCCCGACTGTTGCTACCCCCCCCCTCACCCCCCCGGACTAGGAAATACTAGTTAACTGGGAAGCTGCCTAATGAGCCCTGCACAAGACAGGAAGCCCAAATGACTTCGATAATGGAAGCAGCGGCAGTGACACTATTACAGTAACTGGCAGTCTAGATTAGCTGGCCACATGGATCTAGTGCTAAGCCATCCCTATGCCACAGTTGAGTAATGTAAAAAAAAAAAAACCTGTTCCTCAGTTGATGAATGTTGAAGTTGAGAAAAGTTGTATGTGTTATAATATAATGTACTCCCTTGTCTCTCCCCCCCCATTTCCCCTCCACCCCCTCACGCTCCAAATCCCATAAGCCTGCCCTTCCGCCGCAGAAGATATGGCCGCATGGCCCCATACTAATGATGCTGCCTGCAGTAATAAAATACGTTGTCAAACCCTCTGAGGAAGGCACACGGCGGGCCACATAGATCAAATAGAAATGTCATAAGGATCCTAGGATATTAACTTCACTAAATGTTACCCCCATGTTTTATGCTATGGTTGTGAGGTTAGTCAGGAAGGTTCCTATGCTAAGAGCCCCATCCCTCCCCCCCCTCTTCCCCGACCAGCAAGCGTAGGAAGTATTCCGTTTATGTTCCTAAAAACATTAATGCAATGTGCTGTTGTGTTACCTGTCAACCCAGGTCTCCCCCTCCCCCCTATCTCCCCCCCCCCCAATCTCCCCCCCTTTTCCCAGGTCCAAAACCTACTGTATAAGCTTGACCGACTGACAAAAAGAGAGGTTATAATGCTTTTCATGTACTGAGCTTGTTAAGAGTTGTTCTCACGTTTATTACGCTGGTTTTAAGGATTGTCAGAAAGATCTCCATGTTATGGCTATGCTAGGAGTTTTCCCTCCCCTCCCCATGCCTTCCCCATGTCCAAAACCTATAAGCTTGACCGTAGTGGGTGAGGGATATTATCCCAATATTCAGGGCTCTGCTGTCCTAGGAACATACATGCATATTCAGAGTAATAAAATATGTAACTGTGACGATAGTGAGGGTTTGGCCCGGGATTAACGGGGTTACTCCCCAAGGGCCCCCCTCTAACCTCACCAGGGAGACAAGGGGTTTACTGGGCTGAGGTCCAGAAATGTGATTTAACCCTTGTTATAACATGAAAATGCTTATTCCCCTGTGTAAAATGTATTGTTGCTGGGTCAGTGTCTGCATAACCCACCCACTGGGACTTAAGGGGTTAATCTTATATGCAGTGCTGAATAAACAGTTACGTGAAAACTGGTAATTTGGTAACGGAGTAAGCCAGGACCCTGAGCCTTGGGGGTACAGCCTCCGGGTCACCCCCCAAGTACACACAAATTAAAAATATAACTTTGTCATAAGAGGAACATATATTTTTGATAAAGTGACTTTTTGCAGTCTTACAAGGTACAGGCCAAATGCTAACTACCTCTGCCTGCCTTTGTAATGCGTACCAGGACCAACTGGTTTGACTCATGAGTCTATTCACATTTGATATGCAAGATTCCTCTCTGGAAGTGCATATCCAAAAAGGAGGTGTGAATTGGCCAGTTGGATGCTAAATAGGATATCCTGCTAGAATTTAGCCTGGCTTCACAGGGGAATTGCTATGCAAGACCCAGGAAGGATCAACAGGTAACTACCTAGTTGGTTATGCGAGAAGCTACAAGCCTACTTCAAAAGGTTTTATTGATGGGGTAGGGGTGGAGCTACCCAAGAAGGGAATCAAAAGGAGTAACCTTATTAAATATAAGAATATTATGAGATGTCCTTGGCTGAAAAGGATAAGAATTACATATTTGTATTCGTGGGACTTAGCATATCTTTGGGAGTCTAAACACTGTATATGTAACTGCTGCTAAATGCCAGATATTAATATCTCTATTAATTTTCATATTACACTGTAATGTTTGGTCTCTCTGTGAGCGTCCGGTGGGACGGACTGTATTAATATATCTCACCTGACTGTATGTATTACTGAACTCAAGTTATGAGGTGATTTGCAGTAAAAATGACATTTTGGTTGAGTTCTGAAGAACCCCTGTTGTGATGAGCAGGAAAGGCTAGAATTTACATAGCCTGGTCATCAAAGACCAAATTGCTAATTGTTTATGCTTGGCCTAGGGACCAAGGGAAGTGGATGTTTTTGTAAATGTGGTAATTCACACTTCAATGGAAGCCAAAAGAACTTCAAACACTTTTTGCTAGCCGTCGCGGCACCTAGGGTTAAAGAGATGAGTTTGACATAGTATATAAGTCAAATCCACCCTTTACCCATGTTGTTCATGTTCTTCATTGTCTTGATGCAAATGTCTTGATGCCTGCATGCAAAGGCTTCATGTCCTGCATGTATTTCTGTGATGTCAACTGAAATCTGGGAGAAGTGGCCAAGTCTGTGTCCTGATGGCCTTCTGTCCTAATCTTTAAGTGTCTATATTTTACCTGTTATTTGTACATATCTGTTGTGTTCACCTTTATCAAGGAATAAATTATATTTATCATATCTAAGTCTCGTCCCAGTTCAAACCCAGGTATATATATATTTATATATAGTTTTGGTGTAAATTACAACCTGTCACAAGCTACCGTGACAGTAACCAAGGCATTAGAGCGTGTATAAGAGCTAAGGAGACTCATTAGGATGATATAAACATAGGAGTGTACTAGTTACGCTGGACGGCTAACACAGATCTCTATATATACCATAAAGGTCCTGTATAGACCCCCAGCAAAACAAAAGTACATACCAATCAAACGATCAATGTGAGGAACTCCCTCGAAGCACAGCTCAGTCCTTGATTAGTGGGTGCGTCACGCCAGACGTAATTGCAGAGAGTAGTCCCATAGGGTACAGTGGCGGAGCACAACCGTGCAAACAATGGGGGCTGCAAACCAGTATCGGATATAAAAGGGTTTATTAAGTGGTCAAAAGGAGTACATAGTAACTCTGATGCGTTTCGGGACCTGCGTCCCTTTGACCCCTTTCCCTTCTCCCATTTCCCCCCCTCCCCCCGCCTCCCCCCCCCCTCTTAAACTAAGGTAGAGCTTACACTAAGCAAGTACAAGGGTCCGCACCTTCCCTGCACGCCCATGCCTGAACCATCGGATTCCCCCCCATTGGCCTTAAGCCCAAATGCCGGAGGTCATTAGCTGACCTCGTCCCACTTTGCCTCTTGCTGCTGACCCTGTCCCAGCAGCCTATTCCTCCCCCCCTCTCGACCTTCCCTGCCCTCCTTCCACCTAACCCCTCGTCGGGCGGGCCTGACACCCATACTCAAACAGCACCATCAAGAAGCGTTATAAAGGTTCGATGAACCAACGAACCAGGATCTCCCCGGTGGGAAGGGCGAGACCCCGATGGACACTAAACTCTCTCGCCCAAATGGCTAGTCAGTCCGCAATTAAACTTGTATCACTAAACGTAAAGGGCCTGAATAATAATAGAAAAAGACGACTGGCGCTCCAAGAGCTGAAAAAGTCCAAGGGAGATATCATCTTCCTCCAAGAGACGCACTTTACATCCCAAGAGCTGCCCAAATTGATTAGCAATGTATTCCATACAGGTTTCTTCTCGTCATTTAACAGTAAAAAGCAGGGAGTAACGATCCTGCTCCGACAAGGAACCCCATTCAATATCACGAAAACGAGAGGGTAGATTTCTAATGGTATATATGGCTCACTGGCTGGCTCGCCGGTCGCTCTGATCAACATCTACGCGCCAAATGATAATAAAACGGAATTCCTGAAAGCAGTGTTAGAAAAGGTTGACCCTACCTACCTATCTTTGTTGATTGTGGGCGGAGACTTTAATATGGCCATAAACTCTGCGGAGGACAGAACCTCAGGCCAACAAGGCCAACACAGAGCTCCACCTCAGAGGATGGAGAAACAATTTAAAACGATCACCAAGGAATATTCCTTAATGGACATCTGGAGAATCCAACACCAGGGCCAAAAAGATTACACATTCTATTCCGCACCCCACCAGTCATACTCTCGTATAGACTATTTTTTTGCTACCAAATATATCCTGGAAGCCTGCACAAATTCGGACTTAGGCCCCATTACATGGTCAGATCACGCCCCCATCACATTAACCCTATCCACCCCATTTCATAAATTAACCGCCTACACTTGGAAGCTGAACGACTCCCTACTGAACCACCCGGAGGTAGAAAAAGAAAGTAAAAAGGCTCTTAGGGAGTACTTCACTCTCAACTGGGGTATAGTAGACTCTCCGGCGGTTCTGTGGGAAGCCCATAGGGCAGCAATTAGGGGAACTTTTATTTCAATTGCATCCCACAGAAAGGCCAAGGTGAAATTAATAACAGATCTGACAACTAAAATAATTATACATATATAAGGAGACAAAGGATGCTCCTAAAAAGATCCCACTTCAATGCACAGCAAAGCCGAAAATAGTCCACAGGTATAGTAACCCACTAGAGTAATGGTAAGGCTATAAGGGTACAATTAAGTAACCGCTCCCAACACTGTGGGAGGACAATTACCACTAAAATGCCCTAGGGCAAAAATAATAAATGATTTATTAATATTCAGAAGTCGACGCAGTAACACACACTCAAGATATCCATAAAAACTATTAAAACATAAATCACGGGTGAGGCAGGGTAAGGGGATATTCTTATAAGGTGAATTCCCAAATATTAGTGTATGTCCCCTTACCAGTACCAGGTGGTAGTGTGAGACACAATGGTAAATACAAATGATAGGCAATAGAGAATGCTAGAGCCTCTGGTCTCAGGGTATGGTGGAGGTTGCACTAATCATTGCATGCTGTGATTGATCTGCTCAGTATCAATAGTTGGATACCTGAACCTTGAGAAAGCGCCAGCCCCTTATGCGCGAAACGATCGTCGGCATGACGTCACCACGTTGACGTCGTGTAGGAGGAGTCACGGGTGAGACTGTTCCTGGTAGTTTGTGTGGGGTTGTTCGAGTTGTTAACTGCCTAGCAGAGGTAGTTTATGCATATATCAGGTCCGGTTTTTGATGCACATGCCGCGGTTCATTTATATAATGTGGTATAATGTGCACTAATGATTTACTGAATCATTGATCGTGTGACCTAGTACCTATATAGGTTTTGTGATATATGACAGTGGCACATTTATTTGCATTCACTACTCTGCATGCATCACTACCTACTGTCAGTGTGATATCCAACTATTGATACTGAGCAGATCAATCACAGCATGCAATGATTAGTGCAACCTCCACCATACCCTGAGACCAGAGGCTCTAGCATTCTCTATTGCCTATCATTATAAAACCTTGACCGCAGCCAGAAATGAGCTAAAACAAGCCCAAATGGAAGAAGTAGAAAAAGCTCTTACATGGACTAGTCAGAAATATTATGACAAGGGCAATAAGGCTGACATACTTTTGGCGAGCAAACTAAGAGGTATACAGAAGCGTTCCCAGATCACAGCGATAAAAAATGAATCGTGAGAAATAATCTATAACGAACAGAAAATAGCGGAGGAATTTACCGCATTTTATATTAAACTTTATAACCTCAAGGCTCAGGGTGGGAACACGGGGACACCAGCCACTGAACCTATTAGTAATTACCTGTCCGATTGCCTCCTACCAACACTGACAGAGGAGGAGAATCAGATGCTTAACGCAAAAATTACCCAAAAAGAGCTGGCGGACGCAATAAAAACATTAAAAATCTCAAAAGCCCCTGGCCCCGATGGCTTCTCCAAAGTTTATTACAAAAGATTCTCCCCGATCCTAACTAAACACCTCCTCAGCTTATTCAATTCATTCATGGATGGCAGCCCAATCCCCCCATCAATGACCCAGGCCAATCTCGCCATCATCCACAAAGAGGGTAGGGACCCACTGCTATGTGGGAGCTACCGACTAATCTCCCTACTAAATAACGATCTTAAGCTATACAGCAAAATCCTGGCAAATAGACTGAATCCCATCCTACCGAGATTAATTCACAACGACCAGGTGGGGTTTGTATCTGGCAGACAAGCCTCAGACAACACCCGCAAAATTATAAATATAGTTGATCATGCCCACCTCACAGCTACCAAAGCGGTTCTGTTAAGCCTGGACGCAAAGAAGACGTTCGATAGAATTGATTGGCTATTTCTTGACAAAACAATGCAGAAATTCGGCTTAAAAGATGCGTATCTAGCGGGAGTCCGAGCGCTGTACTGCTGCCCGTCTGCAGTGGTGAAACTCCCGGGGGGTACAGCAAAAAAATTTGAAATGAAAAATGGAACGAGACAGGGATGCCCTTTGTCCCCCCTCCTCTTCGCCCTAACAATCGAACCACTAGCGTCTAAAATACGAGACAATATAAATATACAGGGGGTACCAATTGGCGGAATAAACTATAAAGTCTCATTGTTCGCAGACGATATCATATTAACATTAACGCAGCCCCAGATCTCCCTTCCCAACTTACACAAAGAATTAAAGGAATTTGGCAAAATATCAGGATACAAAATTAACAGTGATAAGTCAGAAGCCCTCAACTTAAATCTATCAGAACCTGGGCGTGGCCTGGAGTCTAACTGCAAAGGCTGTGTCTGTCTTAAGCTCCTGCAGACAAAACTTCAAACAAAGAAATAGTGAACATCAATCTGGCCAAAATAAATTTCAAACACCACACTATAAGACACAAACAATAACGAAATTGGACATTGCTAAGCCCCCCAAATATACAGAACAAGGGAGCAGAAAATAAAGTGAGTAAAAGAAGCTGCTGAGGCCCGTGCGTGACAGGGAGACTCTGTGGAGCTGAGAGGTTCAGCGCGGCCCCCGACAAAACCGCCCAGCCCCCCCCCCCCTCTCCGCTTCCCCGCAAAAGATTATCACAGCAGACAGATCCCGGAGCAGCTTACCAGCCGGTAGGAGACTCGCCAGCACCAGTGGCGATCTCGAGTGCTCGGGAGGGAACCGAGGGGGAAGGCGGAGTGGCCATCTTGACTCGGCTGCGGAGGCTCACGCAGGGAGAAGCGCGGCTTTCCCGAGGGGGTGAGTGACACGGCGGGATCCCAGAGGGGAGAGGAGGAAGCCCCACAGAGGTGAGCAGAGCCGTGGGCCGGGGGAGACGAGGCCGAGAGTACCCCTCCAGTCCCGATTGAGCCCCGGCGTGGAGGAGCAGCACCACCTAAGATGGCCGCCGGGCTCACACGCAGGGAATAGTGGCATAACATAGTGGCATAACAGACGGGGAGGCTCCCCAGAGACGACCGGACAGCTGACCGCAGGGAGAGTGGGGAAACCTGGCCAAGTGATACCTGAGCCCCCCCCCCGGCGGGGAATAGTGCTGCCTGGCTCCCTGCGTTTCAGCCTGTGTGTCGGCTACATCCAAGATGGCCGCCGCAGGTCTGATTTAAAGACACAGCCCCCCACAGGAAAATAAATAATTAAATAAACAGAAAATAAAAAACAAAGCCAGATAAGATGGACGTGTGAGAGCTGAGCTCCGCCGGCCCTCGCGCATAGACCGCTATACAAGCGCCCCTCACCCCACCACCCGACCCCAAAAACATAACCCCTAGCAGAATAAACACCCCGCAATGGCTGCGAAGCAAAAAGCGCCGCCCGGCCAGGGCTCATTAAACTTTTTTCCGCCATCTCAGCGGAGCTCGGAGCCTACCCCGAGAAACCAAGATGGCGCCGGGCCAACGAACACACGAGGCCCTAAGCAGCAGGCCGCGGCCCGAGAACAAAGGGAGCGAGCGCAAAGCCCAGAGACTATCCCAACAAGGGAATTCATGCAAGACTTGATGAAGGGCATGCTAGACAAACTGCACACTTCTATACAGCAAGACCTGAAGGCTGCCGTAACAGAACTGAGGCACGAAATAGCAGGCCTTGCTGAACGGACGACAACACTAGAAACTAAAATGGCGGAATCTCTCCAGACACAAACAGATGCAGACAATGAAATCTTCCGGCTTGGAATGGAGATTAGATATCTGAAAGATAACCTCGAGGACCAGGAAAACCGCGAGAGACGACAGAACCTGCGGATCCGCGGAATTCCAGAGACGATCCAGTCAGATAAACTACAGCCATACCTCTTAGGGCTCTTCTCCTCTCTGTGCGCAGACCTGGACAAAAAGGACTTTGAGATGGATAGGGCCCATCACGCCCTCGGGCCAAGGTCAGACGACCCAAATACGACCAGGGACACCATAGTCAGGCTACACCGCTACACCGCTACACCACTACACCACCAAAGAGAAGCTTATGACAGCCTGCAGGAAAAAAGACCCGCTCACTTACCAAGATGACCATATGCAAATCTATAATGATTTAGCAAAGCAAACTATCAACAAGCGGATGGACTTAAAACCCCTGACCACCCTCCTCAGAGACAAAGGTATCAAGTACAAATGGGGGTTCCCATTTAAACTAATAATCATCAGAAATGGGAAGACACGTCATTAGACACCCGACTGAGATGTCCAGACTGGCGAAAGCAGTGGGCCTGTCTCCCCCCCCCATCGTGGAATGCTGATCCACCTGACTCCCACGAACAGGAGAATGAGGGTCCCTCAGTGAGGACCTCAGAGCGCCTCTCAGGTCGAAAACAAAGAAAATAAAGACATAATAAACGTATCTTCTGTTGTCTGTTCTCCCAGTTTCAGCGCTATAGTGTCACAAAAACGCCACACGAGGACTCAGCAAGATACCTGCCCATAAACCAGAGCGACTACTAGAAACCCAGCCACAACGAGGATCAAGCATAACAGAGGGAGACGCCGTACCTGCCTGCTGCAGAGAATAAAGAAGACCGCCTGCCAAACCGGAGTGTCCACCATGAAAGGCTGCTCATCCGCCCAAGAGGAGCCGGCCGCAAGACCGACACAAGGCTGTCAGCCGGAGCCGTATTAAAGAGGCCTTCTATTTGGGAGGGGGTGGGGCTCACTGTTGCGGGAGGGGGGAGGGAAGAGAATCTTACAGGAGGAGCAAGGTTCGATGGGGAACCCCATGGCCCCCTCTACCCCCGTCGCCCCCACTTCTCACCAACCCCCGAGCAACAGCAGCCGGCACCTCAGGGCAATCAGCCCTATGAGAGGCCGGCACACAGGTCCACACCAGGTAGGGCATCGGCCCCCCCCGAAACTGTAAGTACGTTACCCTTACAAGTGTGGCATCTGCGTTCCCTGGAACAACTCCCCATACGCAGGCAATCCCTGAGTCCTCAGAGTCCTTACAACCTAATAGATGACACTAAGCTGTGTGTAAGGACTGAAGCGAGAGTGACACTAGCTATTCCCCATCCCTACAAGTTCAAAATTGCTAGGAGTTTATAGAAGCACACCCCCTACCCCATCCCTACCCGTTTCCCTCCTGCCCCCACTCCCCCCCTACATTTCCCTCTCCCCCCCCAGTCTACCTGTAACCCCCCCTCCCCTTTCCCCCCCCCTCCCCGCACTCCCCTATCCCCCCCCTTACTAACCTAAACAGAAGCACTACAAGACTCGCTGAATCCGGAGCTTGCCTCCAACTCCTACCACTCCAACCAACAGACCGAGAACAGTGCGGAAACGAAGGCGCTAAGAAAGAACCAGCAGGTTCCAGTAACACCAGTTGCGGTCTGTGTCTTGCCGGATCGACACTGTATTATCACATGCATATCATATGTCAAAAGCTAGGCATCAGCTATGTCGACATAATTGTACTCACTGTTAGCCACCCACCCAAACAGCAGACCCCACCCCCCTTCCCTTCTCTCCCCTCCCTTGCCCCCCACATGCTCCCCCCCCCCCCGCAACCCGCCCCGAAATCCACCCAGGTTCCCCCCCGCGCATCCTCTGCTAACCCACGGATAGAAATAAAACATACAGCCTAACAGAGGGAAGGCGGGTGGCCATGACAACCGCTAGGAATCACGTGGTGATAAAAACAAAGCGTTATACCAAATGTATACCATGTACGTAAATCAATGTACCCGCACTGAAATGATAGACGCATGTATTCCCCTTTCCCAATTTCAACAAATGTACTAATATATGTATGTATGTATGTATAATATGCACTGAGCTTCATACCCCAGCAAAAGATGGGGTAAAAGGGGTAAATGTGAAATATGGTTTGCATCTGACCAACTAAAGACCCGGACCTACCTCCCTCTTTCCCCTCCTACTTACTTTCCCTTCCCCTGCCTCCCCCTCTTTCCCCCCCCCCCCAACCCTTCACCTCCTCACCGCACTACTCTTCCCTCTATAGCCCCTCCCCCACCGCTCTCTACTCCGACACCCGGCCAAAAATCCCTCCCCCCTCTCCTCACCCGTCACTCCCCCTCTCCCCCACACCTTTACCTTGGTCCCCCCCCCATCATAGCCACCCGTACCCAAGGGTCGAGGGGTCGAAGGGCAACATACGCAGCAGCGGGCCAGGACCTCCCTGTTGCACTCCGGCCTCGGGCTCCGGACCCACCCCAGAATGGGCAAATTTGTCCGAATGCCGGTCTCCAGGAGACATGGCAATATCACTTTAGGACCTGTACAAGGCCTAATCCTACTTCTCTTCCATCTGCTGACCCTGTCCCAGCAGATCTTCCTCCCCCCCCTCCCCTTGGCAGCTCAACAGCAAGCCGCAAAGGGCCAATAAAGAAGTTACACCTTCAACCCACCTAGCCCATAGACGAAAATATGTCACACTCCCAGGAAACAGGAGCAAGGTCTCAACTAGTGGGAAAGATGAGACCCCGAGTCCACGACCCACGAAAATAAAATATAAGAATGGCAAATACAGCCCCGATTAAAGTGAGATCTTTAAACGTCAAAGGGTTGCAAAACAACAGGAAGCGGAGATTGGCCCTTCAGGACATGAAAAAATCAGGGGGGGACATCATATTCTTACAGGAGACACACTTCACATCTCAAGACCCCCCAAATTTATTCAAAAAAATGTTCCCAACAAGCTTTTTTGCTTCATTTAGTAGTAAAAAGAGGGGTGTGGCTATCCTAATCAGACAAGGCACCCCATTCAATCATATCAAAACGACAGTGGACCCAGAGGGTAGATTCCTTGTGGTATATGGCTCCTTAGCGGGCTCGACAATTGCCCTGATCAATGTATACACCCCAAACGAGAACCAAACAGAATTTCTCCAAGCTGTTCTCGAGGGCGTAGACCCGGGATATCTATCATCGATGATAGTAGGGGGTGATCTAAATATGGTCTTAAACCCTACCGAGGATAGATCAACCACGATGGGTCCCCCCCGTACAACCTACTCCCAGATCATGGGGAAAAGGTTCAGGGGAATTCTAAACTAATTTTCACTAGTGGACGTGTGGAGATCCCAACATCAAGGCCAGAGAGACTATACCTTTTTCTCAGCGCCTAACCAGACTTACTCTCGAATAGACTATTTCTTGACCACAAAAAACGTGATGGCGGCAGCCATTGAATCAGACATTGGCTCAATCACCTGGTCGGATCATGCCCCAATCACCTTAACACTATCACTCCCCTTTGAAAAAACAACAAGCTATTCCTGGACATTTAATGATTCGTTATTAAACCACCCAGAGATAGAAAGAGAAATTAGAGCCTCACTTAAGGACTATTTCTTCTTCAACGCAGGAACAGTCTCCTCTCCAGCAATCCTATGGGAAGCCCATAAGGCAAACATCAGAGGGAAATTTATTTCCATCGCCTCCCATAGGAAAAAAGCCCGCCTAACACAAATCAAAGAACTTACAGATAGCATTAAAACCATAGAACAAGCCCATAAGGCCAACCCTACAAAGAAATTATATAAAACGCTGGTTACAGCTAGAACAAAACTTAGGCAGATTCAGCTGGAGGATGTAGAAAAGGCCCTCAAATGGACAAACCAACTCTATTACGACAAGGGAAACAAGGCTGATAGACTCTTAGCAAGTAAACTAAGAGGGGTGCAAAAGAGATCTCAAATAACAGCTATCAAAAGTAAATCTGGTGAGATACAATATAGTGACAAGAAAATTGCAGAGGAATTTACAAAATACTATACTGAGTTATATAATTTAAGATCTAAAATTGACCGCCCCGCACCAATAGCCATAGAGGCCATAACACAATATTTGAACAAATGTCAGCTCCCCACTTTAACGGAGGAGGAAAACACAGTCCTCAATGCTGAGATTACAAAAGAGGAACTGGAGGAGGCGGTCAAATCATTAAAGATCACTAAGTCTCCTGGCCCTTACGGTTTCACCAACGTCTACTATAAAAGATTCTTGCCCACACTATCTAAGCATCTTCTAAAAACATTTAACTATTTCATGGAAGGGAACCATATTCCCACATCAATGTCTTTAGCCAACCTGGCCATTATACATAAGGAAGGCAGAGACCCGATGCAGTGTGGAAGCTATCGTCCAATCTCCCTCCTCAACAGTGATCTCAAATTATATAGTAAAATTTTAGCAAACAGATTAAACCCCATCTTGCCGAGATTAATTAATATTGACCAAGTCGGATTTGTCAAGGGCAGACAAGCCTCGGATAACACTCGGAAGATAAACAACATCATTGAACATGTACACCTCACAGGGACCAAAGCACTTTTGTTAAGCCTAGATGCAGAGAAGGCGTTCGATAGAATAAACTGGCAATTCCTGGACCAAACTATGCGCAAATTTGGCTTCAAAGACGCATATCTAGAGGGGGTCCGTAGATTATACCAAAACCCATCAGCAACGGTAAAACTACCAGGGGGCAATAACCAGAGGTTTGAGATCACCAATGGTACTCGACAGGGATGCCCCTTATCTCCTCTCCTCTTTGCACTAACCATAGAACCGCTGGCATCAGCAATACGACTCAATAGAGACATCCAAGGAATAGAAATTGGACACAGGCAGCACAAAATATCCCTATTCGCTGATGATGTCATCCTAACCCTTTCCAAACCCCAAATCTCCCTGCCCAACCTACAAAAAGAGCTCCGAGACTTTGGACAAATCTCGGGATATAAAATAAATAACGACAAATCGGAGGCCCTGAACCTCAGCCTGCCGGAGCCAGAGGTGGAACTCCTCAAATTAAATTTTAACTATCGTTGGAGCTCCTCTTGTATCAAATACTTGGGAGTTAAGATATCGAGGACCTACCAAACACTATATCAATATAACTATCCGGCCCTGTTCAAAAAAATTAAGCAAGACTTAGATAAATGGGGAGGATACCAGATATCATGGATCGGGAGGATGGTCTCGGTCAAAATGAACATACTCCCTAGGCTACTATACTATTTCCAGACCCTCCCGGTTCCCATCCCTGGCTCAGAATTAAAAAATATTCAAAAATTAATCTTCCACTTTATCTGGCAAGGCAAAAAGCCTAGAGTCGCCAAAACGTTTCTCTTGGCCTCAAGGGGGAGAGGAGGACTAGGAGTTCCAGACATAACAAGATACTACCTAGCCGCACAACTACGGCAGGCAGTGGTATGGAACGCTAGCCCAAAACAATACTGTTGGCTAGGTATAGAAACACACTATGCCGGGATGCCTTCACTACCAGCCTGCCTTTGGTCCATGAGCAGGGAAGACATGCTAAGCAACAAATTCAAACTAGGCCTGATGAGACACACTTGGGAGACCTGGACGAAATGCAGATATAAATTTAAGCTCACGACACCTCGTTCCCAACTCACACCAATTTACCAATCTACAAAAATCCAAAATTCCCACCTGGATGTGAGCCCAGACAATTTGATACCAAAAATATTAGAGCAATTGTCCAACTCCTGAGCTTCGGGGAGTTCCTGAGTTACCAAAACTTAAAATCCAAATATGAGATAGTAGGGCTGAATGTCTTCAAATACAAATTCGACACTTTACCCAAACATTATCCCCAACGTTGGAATTTCCCCCTCTCACTGGCTTTGAAAGGCTATGCAGGGAGTCCGGCCATCAGAAAGGTCTCATAACACAAATCTGTGCAGAACAGCTTCAGGAACTTCCATATGTACCACAATAAAAGAGAATCTATATAAAATACTGTTTCGCTGGTATCTCACGCCAGCCAAAATTAACCAAATCTACCCCCTGGCCTCTGATCTGTGCTGGAGAGGCTGCGGTCAAAAGGGGGACATGGCCCACATCTGGTGCTCATGTCCAGATATTCAGAAATACTGGGAAACCATACACAATCTTATAAAAGAGGTCACAGACCTCACAATCCCAGTTAAACCGCTGACCTACCTTATTGGCCAGGCCCCTAGAAACACTGGACCGACCAACAGGCAAATTGATCTCCTTTATTCTCACTGCGGCTAGATGTGCGGTGGCAGCCGCCTGGAAGAAAGTGTCCCACCCCTCCAAACAGACAGTAATAAATAGAATCAACGAAGTAAAGGAAATGGAGAGACTGTCAGCATTTCTGAAACGGTCCACCACTGCCTTCTACAATATTTGGGACCCATGGTTCACTAGAATGGGTACATTTGCTAATTTACATTCATTGGATCCGCACTGTTATCAGTATTCTTTATGCTGTTTTTGTGCTATTTGAGCTGTTCGAGCTATTGAGAGACTCTTAGGGACTTCTATCCCTCCCCCCTATCGTCTTCTCCACTGCCGCGGAGACTGTGACGTCATCACGTCACACCACGTGACGGAGCGGCATCGTGGCACGCTGAGTGAGCCCCTGCTAGCTGCGGTCTGGCGTCCGCACAGCGGAACTGTTTGCTGAGCCACTCCAACGGCTCTGGACTGTTTTGATATCTAAGTGGCCGTGACGAGCAGTGAATCCTCACAGGAGAGACGGGTTATTCTAGGGGAAATTCCTCCAAAGGCGGCATATCGCCGGATGAGCGGTCCCACTGAGCATTTGAACCTGCAGTGAAGCCAAGCTGCTTAAAGGAAACCCCCTTGAGAGTGACGTCCTGCCGGAGAGGAGAGAGGGAAGGATCCCATGCCCCAGAACCACCACGGAGGCTCCTGCAGAGAAAGCCAAGTACCAGACCTTCCTGCTTACAGCTGCGGAGTGGTAAACTAGTGTGATATACACTAAATGCACATATTTTATCAACTTGATGTACGCAGGTTTATTACCCCTTTATTAATATATATTTATACTTGCTTCACTATTTGGCGTTGTGCGCTGTTTTCTTTTTGTTTCCATTTCTTAGAGTGTGTGGGGTACTGAGCCACCCCTAATGTTTATAGCAGCAGACGCCTTTATCAACCACACGGTTATGATATAATTTTATTATCTTATCACTTATTCACTATGGTATTGTGGTTTATTTCAATATTTTATGGTTTAGTCACTGCACTGTATCCATATATATTTAAAAGTTAGATAGTAGCGCACAGTTTATTTTTGTTTTTTCACTAGAATGGCCCTGACACACAGAAACGCCATATAAGGATAGAGGTAGGAGCCACAATGGGTAACGGAAACTAAAGGCGCATGACAAGGCGAGGGAAGGGTACAACTACTCCCCTCCCGCCCCCACCTCTTCTCTCTCTCTTTTCCCCTCCTTCTCTTCCCTTTTCTACTTCAATTCTCGCGTCACCCCAACAGACCCTGGAGGAACAGGGGGACGTCGAGACTTTTCTTTCATAAGTAAAAAATTGTGTTAGGCCACAAATGGACTGTCATAGAAAATATGTTTACTGTTATAACTGCCTAATAAAAAAATTGAAACCAAAAAAATCTATCAGAACCAGAGATGCGGACATTGAAATCAAACTTTAATTATAAGTGGAGCCCTATATACATCAAATACCTGGGAGTACATGTATCGAGGCACTATTGCTCCCTATACCAAAATAATTATCCCAACCTATTTAGGAAAATTAAAAAAGATCTGGATAAATGGGAAAAATACCAGATCTCATGGATCGGGAGAATGATCTCAGTTAAAATGAATATACTCCCCAGATTATTATATTATTTCCAGACGCTCCCGATCCATGTCCCTGGTTCTGAATTAAAAACTATCCAAAATAAAATCCTCTAATTTATTTGGATGGAAGGAGACCCCGGGTAGCTAGGTCGGTTCTTATGGCGTCTAGGACAAAAGGAGGACTGGGAGTCCCAGACATTAATAGATATTACCAAGCTGCCCAATTAAAACAGGCGATAATGTGGAACTCGGGACCCAGACAAGCTATGTTGGCTAGCAATTGAATCTCATTACTCCAGAACGCCTTCTCTACCAGCTTTTCTCTGGAGCGGTGACAGGGGAAATGACATGGCGCCCAAATTCGGGCTGGGGGCAATGAAACATACTTGGGACATATGGGCAAAAACTAAAACTAAATTCTTACTCTCGTCCCCTTGCTCTCAGCTCATTCCAATATTTGACAACCCTAAATTCCCACCAGGATGTGAAACCCGACAATTCGACCTATTTAAAACAATGGGGATCAGAGCGATCGCGGACCTGCTGAGCGATGGACAGTTCCTGAGTCTCCAAGAATTGCGAACCAAATTAAAATTACCCCACCTGGATACATTTAAGTTTCTCCAAATTCGACACTTTCTACAAAAAATGTCCCCATCATTGAAATTCCCCCCTCTCACAAAATTTGAGAAACTCTGTCGCGAAGGAGTACATCAAAAAGGTCTAATAACACAAATATATGCCGGCATGGAGAATCCGGTGAACTCTACCGCTCACGACTATATGCTTAAATGGGAAGCGGAATTGGACATAGTTATTGACAGAGAGGACTGGGAGGAAATATGAGACGCGGCCTCAGGAACTTCCATCTGTACCACGGTGAAGGAAAACATCTATAAAATAATGTATCATTGGTATCTTACCCCAGTGAGGTTAAAACAAATCTACCCTCTGGCCTCAGATCTATGCTGGAGAGGCTGTAGACATAGAGGGGACATGGCCCATATCTGGTGGTCATGTCCAGAAATTCAGAAATACTGGCTTACGGTACAAGATTTGATAAAAGAGGTCACAGGCCTCACAATTCCTATAGATCCACTGACCTTCCTACTGGGCAGGCCGATAGAGGACATCGATCGCCCAGTATGGAAATTAATCTCCTTTATTCTAACAGCAGCAAGGTGTTCAGTCGCATACTCTTGGAAGAAGATAGCGCCCCCCACCAAACAGCTAGTGAAAAAAAGAGTTAACGATGTTATGAGTTTGGAAAAACTCACGGCCTTCTTGAACTGCTCAACTGAAGGTTTCTATAAAATCTGGGAACCCTGGTTAACCCATTAATCCGAACCAAATCAGGATACAACCCCAGACGGATCTGAACCACAGTAGAGCCGTGAAGGATGGATGCCGGGACCCGGCCGGACGAGGGTGGAATGACTCCCTCTCTCCCCCCCCTCCTCACTTTCTTTTTCCACACCCCAGAGACCATGATGTGGCCTTAGGGGATCTTTCCTTTCTTTCTCTCTCCCTCTGGATATAAAATGAACAGCGACAAGTCACAGTCTTTTAATCTGAATCTTTCAGATCCAGAGATAAAATTACCAAAACTGAATTTCAGCTACAGATGGAGTTCCTCACATATTAAATATCTGTGAGTAAATGTGTCTAGGAACTACCACTCCCTATATCAAGGCAACTATCCACCATTGTTTGATAAGATTAAAAGGGATCTGGCAAAGTGGGAAGGATTATGTATACATAACTTGTAGATTCACCGCTCACCTGGACAGTTGTGTTAATGCTCAGATAATTCTATATTCCCTGCCGGTGCAGAAGATGATAATGTAGACAAGCGACAAACACATAAAAGTTGGTTTAGAGACCCACTCAAAAGATCCTCATTGAGTGCACACTAGGCCAGGGATAGTATATACGGTATCAATACCTATCTACAATGATGGTTCAGTCAACCTTTACAGGGAAGCAATTGCTCACTGCATTGAGTGAGGACAATTGCCACTAAAATGCCATAGCCAAAATAACAAAATTTTATTAAATATCAGCAAAACTCACAACATAAACGGCGCATGCTCTAAACTAACTAAAACCAATTAAAATCTGGATCCGGGAAACAGTCTCAATTGTAGCGGTCGGAATAATTCACCATCTATTTACCATATAGGTATATATAAATTGCCACCATTCATTGGCTATAATTGGAACGAATAGCTATGCAACCATATTGTGTAGGTGTGCATAGGATAAATGCACAACGTGGCAGCACAGGTAGAAAACAATACTTAAACGCCACCGTGGCTTAGTATCTCCAATAGTACTCGCAGCTGTTATGACACAATTATGGATTGTACATAGACTGACCGCTTAGGCAGCGGGGCGGCTCTAATAATTAGGCTTAAGGTATCGCCCTATGTGATCAGTGATAATGTATTATGCCCACTTATGATATTGAGTGTATAAGTGTGTGTGGAGCAAGTGTATAGTATTAGTGGCGCTGATAAACAATACAAATGCATACCGCAGTAATCCACGTAGTGTTCGCAGGGTCTCCAGCACCAGTGTATGTTACACCCCTCCATCCGTTAGTATAGTGAAGCGGTTGCGCATAAAAATCCACACAGTAATACACTCTGTAGGTGGAACCTCCCACACACTTCAGTATAACCCGATCACATACACACTAAATACAAACGAGCCTGTATATTGTAACCCCGCTGCAGCCCGATGCACGGACTGGTCTCACCGGATTCCTGCCTCCTTCAAGATGTCAGCGTGATGACATCATTCCGACGTACGTTTCGCGCGTAGGGGGACCTGCGCTTTCTCAAGGATGGGAGGTGCCAGTATGGAGCAGCGCTATATCCATATATATGCTGCTAATTGATTGCAGAAAGTGCCTGCAATTGTTTATTAAAGCCATAGGCATCTACAGCTGAACTTCAATAAAGTATAATATGGAGTTTGTGATTGTGGTTTTTTGAGTGTGTGTGTTTTGCTTCCAACCTATATGTAGTAGTAGCTGTTTAATGCTTCTACATGCATATCATTGTACCAATTACAAAGAGAATGTCTAAATTGTATAAATAGTTATACTGCTTGGTACTTATAAAGCTGTCCTGTTATATACATATCCTTCCCACTCTAAGACATTTATATTAGGGTGCCCAATTTGTATGGAAGTAGTTTAGGCAGTGTGCAGGGTATAGGGCAATGTCATCAATCAGTCTCACATTCACCTCCTTCATATGATACTGTGATTAGCAAAATGGTCTTAAGAAATCGTGAGGGAATAATCCAGTAGTGCAGTCTAATGTAATTGCTATGTAGGAGTGTTCTAACCTAAGTTGTCCGCCCCGAGGGTCAAAACGAACTTCTAAATTTTAAGCTGTATCCCACTAAAGCCCTCCCACTAGATATTTGACATAAACTCGTGTAAGCCACTCAACATTCCATAAGTGTGGTAGTAATTGTGTAGGAGTGTTACTAGTATTACTAATGTCCGCCCAAAGGGTCAATACGGACAGATATGGGGATAATTCCCGATCCGATTATATATCCATAGCTTACATCTTATCGCAGCATACTGTGTGTTGTGTATGTATTTTATATGAAGGAGGTGTATATGTAGCCCTCATTCAGACCTACAGGGCTGAGTGTTTTTAATGTATATATCCATCTGCATTCTGTTTGCAGAAGGATCCTATTCCAGTCGCCCTTGCGTTGGCCCCATGGGATATGCTGAATATCAATGAATACTAGTTTATCACTATTTCCATTGTGTTCAGTCAATACATGCCGTGCCAGTGGAGTATCTTTCGCATTTCGTATTGATCCCAGATGTTCACGTATTCTGGTTTTGAAGTGTCTGAATGTTTTCCCTACATACAATTTCCCGCAGGAGCAGATGATCAGGTAAATAACCCCCTCAGTAGTACAGTTAATGTACTGTTTGATTTTGAATGTTCTTGTTTTACTTGAATCTGAAAATTCAATGGTCTTTGGCACATATTTGCAGGCTTTACACCTTCCGCAGGCATATGATCCTACTGGTTTTGGATCTAACCAGGTACCCTTTTGTTTAGACTTAAAGTGGCTTCTCACTAGGATGTCTTTTAGGTTCCGACTCCTCCTACTAGTGAGTTTGGGGTGTGTTGGCAACACCTCCTTTATGTCATCGTCATCTAGAAGGATATGCCAATGTTTATTAAGAATGCGGTAGATTGAGCCCCATTGGTCACTAAAAGTTCCAACAAATCGTATGGGTTTAAATCCATCTCCTCCATTCCTCTGGTTAGTAGTTGCTAAAAGTTGTGTCCGTGGTGTATGTATGGCCCGATTATAAGCTTTTACTAAACTGCCTTTCGAGTGTCCCCTCTCCAGGAATCTATTTGTAAGTGAATTGGCCTGTTCCTTGTATTCTGCAAGCGTCGAGCAGTTACGCCGGACCCTTAGATATTGCCCTATAGGAATCGCATTTATGACATGTCGTGGGTGTTGGCTCTCTGCTCTGAGCAGGCTATTTGTTGCCGTGCTTTTCCTAAAGATAGTAGTCTCTATTTTACCTATTGCATCTTTTAAGATGGTGATGTCCAGAAAGTCTATTTTTGAAAGACTTGAGACAGTGGTGAGTTTAAGGTTATTTTCGTTAATATTTAGCTTATTCACAAATTCGGTTAGAAGATCCGCCGGACCTGTCCAAAGGAGGAAGATATCATCAATGAACCTTACCCATAGGTCAATGAAGATGGTATAGGCCTCCAGGTCCTCGCCAAAGACCACCGTTTCCTCCCACCAGCCAAGATATAAATTCGCATAAGTGGGGGCACAGGTGGTCCCCATGGCGGTACCCTGGATTTGATGATAATACCTATTGTTGAATACAAAATAGTTCTTTGTAAGGGTAAGGTTCAGAAGTTGTAGGATAAAATCATTGTGACCTACTAGATCTTGTCCTCTTGATCGTAAAAAATGGGCAACGGCTTTCATACCAACCATGTGTGGGATGCTGGTATAAAGTCCCTCAACATCCAGGCTAACTAGGAGTGTGTTAGGGCCTGGAGTGATGCCCTCCAGTTTAAGCAGTATATCCTTAGTATCGCGCAGATATGACGGGAGAGAACTGACAAATGGTCTCAATAATTTGTCCACATAGATACTGGCATTGGACGTCAAATTCCCAATGCCAGAAACTATGGGTCTCCCTGGGGGCGGTATCTTGTCCTTATGTAGCTTTGGAAGGTGATAAAATGTCGCCACCTTCGGGTTCTTAATATAAAGAAACTCAAACTCTTTATTCGTAATGATCTTATTAGTTTTACCTGTCTCTAGTATATTGAATAGTTCTTTTTGGAAATTAGATGTGGGGTCATAGTCGAGTATATGGTAACAGGATTTATCAGACAGTAGTCTAAGGCATTCACGTTGATAGGCTACCTTATCTAACACCACCACATTCCCACCTTTATCTGATGGCTTGATTATCAAGTCATCATCTTGGCTCAGTTCTTTCAATGCATTGTGTTCATCTCTAGTCAAGTTGTACTTGCTTGTCCTGTTGTTTAGTTTTTCAAGGTCATGTGTGACTAGTTCAGTGAACACTTTGATTTGTGCACTAATCTCCTGTGGTGGTGTAAAGGTAGATTTTGCCCTAAACTGTGTAAACGGACCTTCCCCTATAGGTCTGTCACTGTCTATTACAAGTTCCTCAAGAGTGGCCAAATTGTCCAGATCATTAGTATTTAGATTCTCCAAATCAGGGTTGTTAACTAAGCTCCTTTTCTTTTGTTTAATGAAAAATTTCTGAAGAAGTAACTTCCTGGAGAAGAGGTTCAGATCTTTAACAATTTCGAACAGATTCATTTTACTTGTTGGGCAAAATGATAGGCCTTTTGCTAGAACCTGCAAGTGATGGGTATTAAGAATCTTAGAGGATAGGTTTATGACCTGTAATTTGGTTGCTTTTTCTTTTTGTTCCTGCTGCCTCTCTGGTGGCCGGGACCTTTGTACCCCCATACTTTTCTGTCTCTCAGATAATCGTCCTGATCCCCTTCTGGTTTTCCTCCTAGTGTGTCGCTTAGGTATGAAGGCCCCTCCAAATCTAAAAAAACCCCTGTACTGTTGGCGACTAAGGATGTAGTGGTGGTTTGTTTAGGGTCTTTACTTTTTTCTTGTTCTAGGTCACTTGCAGATCCTTCCCACTCAGTTGACGAATTGAGCGGTGTAGGGCGACGTGTATTTCTATTTTGTTTGAAGATTTTATATTTAAAGATTCTGTTTTCCTCAAAATCTACTTTGTCGCGTAGGTATTTCCTTTGTTTTCTCTCTTTTAAGTCTGCCTAAGCGGTCAGTCTATGTACAATCCATAATTGTGTCATAACAGCTGCGAGTACTATTGGAGATACTAAGCCACGGTGGCGTTTAAGTATTGTTTTCTACCTGTGCTGCCACGTTGTGCATTTATCCTATGCACACCTACACAATATGGTTGCATAGCTATTCGTTCCAATTATAGCCAATGAATGGTGGCAATTTATATATACCAATATGGTAAATAGATGGTGAATTATTCCGAACGCTACAATTGAGACTGTTTCCCGGATCCAGATTTTAATTGGTTTTAGTTAGTTTAGAGCATGCGCCGTTTATGTTGTGAGTTTTGCTGATATTTAATAAAATTTTGTTATTTTGGCTATGGCATTTTAGTGGCAATTGTCCTCACTCAATGCAGTGAGCAATTGCTTCCCTGTAAAGGTTGACTGAACCATCATTGTAGATAGGAATTGATACCGTATATACTATCCCTGGCCTAGTGTGCACTCAAAGTGGGAAGGATATCAGGTGTCATGGATTGGGAGAATAGTATCAGTCAAGATGAATACTCCCTAGGTTTTTATATCATTTCCAGACTCTCCCAGTCCGGATACCGGGATCCGAACTGAAAAATTTCCCAAATAGAATATTTAATTTTATTTGGCAAGGTAAAAGGCCTAGAACAGCTAGATCGGTGATGATGGCTTTAAAGACAAGAGGAGGTTTGGGTGTCCCAGATATCTCGAAATACTACCAAGCTGCCCAACTAAGGCAGGTGGTGATGTGGAACGCTGGTCCAACACAATTGTTGGTTAGCCATAGAATCCCAATATGCTAGAACGTCTTCTCTGCCAGTGTCCCTATGGGCACTGGATAAGGAGGTGTACGCCAAAATGTTTGAGCTAGATCCGACGAGATTTACCTGGGAGATTTGGAGCAAGTCTAAGGGCAAATTTAATCTTGTGTCTCCCGTTTCGCAACTCACTCTGCTTTTTAATAATCCCAATTTCCCCCCAAGCTGTGATTATAAACAATTTGACCAAATTAAAGCTAAACATATTAGAGTAGTTGCCGACCTAGTGCATAAAGGAAAACTTTCTAGTTTCCAAGAGTTCCTAACTAGGTATGAGGCACCAGACCTTAGTATGTTTAAATATCTACAGATCAGAATTTTTTTCCAAAAATGTCCCCAAAATTAGAATTGACTCCCTTCACAAGTTTTGAAGCACTATGTAGGAGAGGTAGTTATCAAAAAGGTTTGATAACTAGAATAAAAGCCAGTTTGGAGGCCTTGGTCAATTCACATGATCATGACTGCATGCTCAAATGGGCAGCGGATTTGAAAATAGAAATTGACAGGGATGATTGGGAGGATACAGTATATGGGAGTTTGCTGCAAAAACTTCCATATGCAGAGCAACTAAAGAAAATATATATAAAATTGTATTCATTGGTACCTCACGCCATGGCGGCTGAAGCAAATCTACCCTGTGGTGTCTGATCTGTGCTGGAGGGGTTGTGGGCAGAGAAGCGATATGGTCCACATTTGGTGGACGTGTCCGGCAATAGAAATATTGGATCGTTATCCAATCTATTAAAAAAAGAAATAACGGATGTGTCCATTTCTATGGACCCACTGACTATTGTGTTGGCTAAACCAGTTGAAGATATTGGCTGCCCGCCTTCTTGCGCCCTACCTGATCCCTCCTGAGCCTGCCTGCGCCCCCACTGTGAAGAGAGGGTCTGATCAGAACTGTGGTCTGAATAAGAGCTTTCTGAGTAGGAGCTATCTTCATGTCATGTGTTTCAGCCTGCGTTCCATCTGGATCCAAGATGGCCGCCTCCCGTTTCAGTTAAAGACACAGCTTCCCTAAAAAAAAAAACCACAGCCAGATCCTAAGTTGTCTATGACAATACTGAATGTTGATGATCCATTAAAAATGTGCTAAAGGGATGGGTTTCCGATGATGTCATCAGGAGTGGGGGTGTAGGAGGGGAGCTCCGTGGACCCACCGGCTAAAACTTAATAAATACCGCTCCCAAACCAGAAATTCAAGGCTCAAAAACATACCCCCATTACTTGGAGAGATCGGAGCATGTCCAAACACACAAAGAAGCCCGCAGCACCGGCGGTGTCACGGTTCTTCTCTCCGACACAGAAGAGTCCAGCAAACCAAGAGGGTGGCGGACCACGAGGCTCACAAGAGCCGCAAGCAGCTCTAAATATGGGTACGAAAGCCCATGCAACTCTTGAAATGGAGATAGAGGAACCGATCACCCGATCCTACCTGGAGAGCCAATTCTCCACCATGCATGTCAAGCTCCAAACATCCCTGCAGGCAGAAATCAAAGCAGCAGTAGCGGAGATTAAACAGGAGATGTCTGGCCTAACAGAGAGGACAACGACTCTGGAAGGTGGACTGGAGGAGTCCCTGGCAAGACAAACAGCAGCCGAGGAAGAAATCATCCGGCTAGGAGAGGAGATCTCCCGTCTCAAAGACGGGCAGGAAGACCAAGAAAATAGGGACAGGCGCCAGAATCTGCGCATAAGAAATGTACCGGAGACGGTCTTACCTGGCCAGCTTCGTCCCTATCTTGCGGAACTGTTCACATCGCTCTGCGGCCCGCTAGAGGACATGGACCTAGACATGGATAGGGCCCACCGGGGGTAGCTCCCAGATCAGAAGATCCCAACCGGCGACGCGATGTAATCATAAGATTACACAGCTATACAGTAAAGGAGAAGATCATCACCGCCTGCAGAGGGAAAGAGTCACTACCTTTCCAAAATGAAACTCTCCAAATTTTCAACGACCTGTCACGGATAACAGTCGACCGAAGGAGAGAAATGAAGCCCTTGACCTCATTCCTCCGGGAGAAGGAGGTGAAGTACCGCTGGGGCTTTCCGTTCAAGCTTACGGTAAGCTATGACGGCAAATTCCTAACCATCCGCCGCCCTGAGGACATGGTCCCATTCGTGAAAGCCCTGGGTCTGCCCCCGCCGCTTTCCTGGACAACGGAGCAACTACAAGACCCACCGCACCGGGAGGACGCGGAACCACGCAGCACCCGTCCCACGAGGAGAACGGCGGCGCCAAGGCAGTCTAAGAACAGATGAGAAGCACCGTAGTCCACAGCGAAGACGGGAGCACATGACGGCTCAAGAACCACACCAGACCCAGCCAGACGCATAGCTTCAGAATCCGACCCCTGACGATCGGAGGCAGCCCCCAGCTGAAGCTACTATAACTTTTGCCGCTGACCGGATGGCAGTTGAAGAGTGCTGAGGTCTGGCTGGGCTTTGGGGGTTGGCAGGGGGATTTGTGGGTGGGATAGGAGGGGAGCGCGATGCTCCGACAACAGCACTGCGATCTACTAACTGTAAGTAGCAAAATTTAATCTGTCTAAGGCACGGGTACAGGACTATGGACCCCAGGCTCGGTTCGCACGACTGTTGCTACCCTCCCCACCCCCCCGGACTAGGAAATACTAGTTAACTGGGAAGCTGCCTAATGAGCCCTGCACAAGGCAGGAAGCCCAAATGACTTCGATAATGGAAGCGGCGGCAGTGACACTATTACAGTAACTGGCAGTCTAGATTAGCTGGCCACATGGATCTAGTGCTAAGCCGTCCCTATGCCACAGTTGAGTTATGTAAAAAAAAAAACCTGTTCCTCAGTTGATGAACGTTGTCAAATCCTCTGAGGAAGGCACACGGCGGGCCACATAGATCAAATAGAAATGTCATAAGGATCCTCGGATATTAACTTCACTAAATGTTACCCACATGTTTTATGCTATGGTTGTGAGGTTAGTCAGGAAGGTTCCTATGCTAAGAGCCCCATCCCTCCCCCCCCCCCTCTTCCCGGACCAGCAAGCGTAGGAAGTATTCCATTTATGTTCAGCATGATACCTAAAAACATTAATGCAATGTGCTGTTGTGTTACCTGTCAACCCAGGTCTCCCCCTCCCCCCTATCTCCCCACCCCCCCCCTCATCTCCACCCCCTTTTCCCAGGTCCAAAACCTATAAGCTTGACCGACTGACAAAAAGAGAGGTTATAATGCTTTTCATGTACTGAGCTTGTTAAGAGTTGTTCTCACGTTTATTACGCTGGTTTTAAGGATTGTCAGATAGATCTCCATGTTATGGCTATGCTAGGAGTTTCCCTCCCCTCCCCACGCCTTCCCCATATCAAAAACCTATAAGCTTGACCGTAGTGGGTGAGGGATATTATCCCAATATTCAGGGCTCTGCTGTCCTAGGAACATACATGCATATTCAGAGTAATAAAATATGTAACTGTGACGATAGTGAGGGTTATAAATATTTATATATATTTTCTTTAGTTGCTCTGCATATGGAAGTTTTTGCAGCAAACTCCCATATATCCTCCCAATCATCCCTGTCAATTTCTATTTTCAAATTAATTTGTGCTCCGACCTGTTTAACCCCGGGGTGCGTCTGGCCAGCAGAAACAACCAGGGGTCGGTCCAAAGGGATCGCGCAATCGAGAATTCTCTGGAGCCAATTTCTGATATCTTCCCAGATTGGGAGTATCTTGGTGCAACCCCACAGCATGTGCAGCAAGTCTGCCTGCTCCCCACATTGTTTAGGGCACAATGGAGGGTAGCCCCAGACAAACTTTGATAATCGTAATGGGGTCAAATACCACCTCATCAGGACCTTATACGCGTTCTCCTTCAATGTCGTGCAGATTGAGCTCTTAGCTGCCGCCAAGACAATATAGTCCCAGTCCTCATCCTCTAGTGTGTCCCCCAGATCTCTTTCCCATCTATTCTTATATTTTAGTGTCACGTCGGCGTCAGGAGTCGGACAGACTACCGCTTTGTACATCGTAGAGATAAGTCCCTTGGTTCCTGTTCCAGTAGAACAGAGCTGTTTAAAATTAGTGCGTTGAGCTCGAATGGGAAATTTATCATAGAAAGCTCTTAGCTGGAGGTATCTAAAAAATTCTGAATTTGGAACTGATTTTTCAGACTTAATTTGCTCAAACGGTTTGATAGATATTCTACCCTCCAGGTGTAAAAGGCGAGTGTAGCCCTTCTGTGTCCATATAGTTAAATCGTTCTTCTGCAGGCCCGGAGCGAAATCAGGGTTTCCCAAAATTGGGGTCATCAAGGAGTGTTGTCTCATTAATACGTGCTTATATTTGCTTTTGTCCCATACTGCCAAAGAGCTGGCAATCGCGGGGAGCGGGTGTTTGAAGTCCTTGCGAACCTTATTTGGGAGCCAGATCAGGTCCTGCAATGCCACCGGGGCACAGCAGGCCGCCTCCAGTTCCACCCATCGCCTCCGACTAGGGTGGGTGTGCCACTGGATAATTTGGGTCAATTGGGCCGCTCTGAAGTATGATAACAGGTAAGGTACCGCTAATCCTCCTCTTGTTGTGGGCCGAATTAGTGTGCTAGTTTTGATGCGGGGGGTTTTATTACCCCAGACAAACTTCACCATTGCGGACTGTAACCGAAGGATCTCTTCCCTGATTATAGGGACCGGAAGAGTCTGAAATAGGTACAGAATTCTGGGAAGGAGATTCATTTTTAGAGACTGAATCCTGCCAATCCAGGATATGTTGTACCCTGCCCATTTCCGTAGATCTTCCTTCAGTGTCCGTATTAGTCTGGGGTAATTCGCCTTATAAAGGGTGCCTGATTGCTTCGTGATATTTATCCCTAAATATTTTATGGAGGAGGTTTG
The DNA here is from genome assembly GCF_040206685.1 of Ascaphus truei. Classification (NCBI taxonomy): domain Eukaryota; kingdom Metazoa; phylum Chordata; class Amphibia; order Anura; family Ascaphidae; genus Ascaphus; species Ascaphus truei. The sequence continues at coordinate 157,457,208 of NC_134486.1, read as the reverse complement.
CCATTTGAATTCAAAGTTCACCGTGATCAGTTTCTCGGTGGCCTTAGGTAAGTTGATATTTAGGGCTTCTGATTTTGCCTGGTTAATTTTGAACCCAGATATCGCATTAAATTCCCCTAGCAATTGAAAGACGTTCGGCAGAGAGGTGAGGGGCTGTGATAACGTGAGTATCACGTCATCAGCGTATAGGGCCACCTTATGTGGCTGGTCACTAATTTGGATTCCTGCTATATTCGGGCTGAGGCGGATGTGCGCCGCTAGGGGTTCGATGCATAGCGCAAAGAGAAGGGGTGACAGAGGACAGCCTTGTCTGGTGCCGCTCTTAATCAGGAATTCATCCGAGGGGAAGCCCTGGTGCCTGACCTTCGCCGTCGGTCCCCGATACAGAGCGAGAATTGCCTCTATCATTCTCCCACCCAAGCCGAACGCTCATAGCGTCTCCCTCAAGTAGGGCCAATCAATTCTGTCGAACGCTTTTTCTGCATCTAAACTAAGCACCATAGACGGGATATGTTTTTTTTGCGCCAGATCAATCAAATCTATAATCCGTCTGGTGTTATCAGCTGCTTGTCAACCACATATGAACCCCACTTGATCAGGATGGACCAACTTGGACAACACCTGGTTAAGGCGGTTAGCTAAAAGTTTGGAAAAGATTTTTGTATCAGAGTTTATTAAAGAGATGGGCCTATAGCTTTTACAGTCCGCTGGGTCTTTTCCTTGTTTGTGGATTACTGAGATAGACGCCTGGAGCATCGAGCTCGGGATGGGGGCACCATCCAGGAAAGAATTACACAGTTTTAGTAGATGAGGAGCTAATATTTTGCGAAATTTCTTATAATAGAGATTGGAAAAGCCATCTGGGCCTGGGGCCTTGGCTGCTTTTAATGACTTCATTACCTCTAGAGGTGTTCCTCGATAGTAAAGTCTGCCTGTAGTGCGTCCCTCTCCTCTCTGGTCACTTTAGGCAATTGAGCCTCTGTTAAGAACGTCTTTAGTCGTGCTTTTGTGGTTGGCGTGTGTGCCACCTTCGCCCCATCATATAGGGTTTCATAATGTTTTAAATTCATAAACTATTTTTTTGGGGTCAGAGGTCAGATCCCCCTGTTCTGTTCGAATTATCTGAATTTGGGAGACGTGGTTTTTGTCTCGTAATTTGTTGGCAAATAGGGTATCTGGCCTGTTTGCTTTCTCCAAAAATTTCCGCTTAGACCATGTCAGCTCCTTTTCAGCACGGGAAGTTAATCTGGGCTCAGCCTGCCTTCCTTTTTCAAGTATCGCCTTATGGTGAGTTATGTCCTGCACTAAGCAGAGAGCACCGACCACAATGTCGTACTTGCAAAGTCTCGGCCACACTCTCACATATTAATAATATTATGGAGAGTATTGTGAGATTATTATAAAGAAAGGTCACTTAGAGTTTGTATAAGATAAGGTTTATCATTTATTGTATCACAACAATATTCAGAAATATCAGAAATATCACAACAAGCTTCTTATAAGCTGATGGCTAGCAGTTACAGTATGTTACCAATCCATTCCTAACTATGCAGAGATTATAACTATACAGTATATGCATTGTCAATACTCACAAACCAAAAGATATTACGATAGGTCAGCCAGTCCCAGCTCAAGTCTCATCTGTGTGACTTCACACCTAAGTTCGGTTCTGGTTTAACATGGAGTCGTGCAAACCTATTATAGTGTTCATTGTTTGCTGCGTACGTGTGACACGTGTCATGTGTCCATGCTCTGTGGTTTGTGACGTATGATGTTTACCATCAGAATTTACAGTTAGTGACGTATGATATATGTCGTAAGTTACCTTTAAACCACGGCCTGTTTACCGGTGTTAGTTCCCCTTTTATGTCTATGTAACCTGTCCCAATATCCTGCCACTTCTGAGCAAAACAAGCTATTATTTCTAAGACAAGAAAAACCAGGATTTTAACAGTATACTCTAAGCTATACTAGGCCTTATAATGATACTATGTATATATGTACCTGTGACCTGTATTCATTATGCGTTATATGCCAGAAAATACCTGTAATCCATAACACCCTCTCCTACACATAATTATCATATGTTTGCAAATGCAGAAAAACTATCAAAGCAGAAAATATTCATTATGTGTACTTTTGGAAGACAGTGTCACCGCTCTCTGATGTTGATGAGCTTGAACTCACAGGAGTATGTGATTGATCGCCAAAACACCCACAACTGCGCATATGTGCACAAGTTATTCCACGATGGGAAGGTATCAATTTGTAAAAATCACCCAATTGTAAAGCGGGTTGATGTTGACGTTCATACATACTTAAAAGCGTAGTATCCCAACGGGCCCCAAAACAATGTTGATGTTTATTACCTGAACATGCAAACAAAGTGGTACAATTATATGACCCGTGGCTAACAATGCTGATATGACCTTCTTCAATTGTATAAAAAGACATTTGAAATATTTGACGGTGAATGTCTCTACACTTGAAGTTGGGTTGATCACCAAGAGATAGCAAAGATTTCACTTGCCAAAAATTACATAACATTAGCAAGCTACGTGGTAGCAATGTCCCATTAGGTGTTAAAACTGAAAACTGTCCTGAGGAAGCAAGAGAGTTCTGATACATAAAGTCTCTCATCGTGTTGTGAACTGCATGCACTTTGCGTGGTTTCCGATGTGGTAAAACCAGTTCATCTACAGTAAGTACATCCTCATGGAAGTTTGATAGGACCGTGGTAGACGCAAGATTTGTGAAGTATCTTTCTTTTCGTCTGTGTCCTTGCAACAAAGCATACTGCAGCAGGTTAGATTTGACCTGTGTGCTTAAAACAGTATATTAGTATCTAGGTAAAAATATAAGAATATATGCTAGAAAGCAAAATGTGATTAAGCTGAACGCCTCTTCATCTTCGGAAGAAAAGAGAAAATACGAAGCAAAATAACAAGGATTATTATCCCTAAAATAAAAAACAATAGTGGTTTCAAATAACCTAGGATTCCAAACGCATTTCCTAGTCCACTAAAAATACTTTTACCAGTAGTTTGTAGGTTAGTGCCTATTTTTGTCAAAAAATTACCTGTCATTGGCCAAAAAGTTTTCAATGATTCACCTAGTGTAGTCAACCACTGGGGAAAATCACCCGGGTGTAAATCAACACGTAGTAATTCACTGTGAACTCTCTGTCAAAGGGTATGTACTATATCATGTGTGAACCCTATAGTAACCTTCATTTTCTTTAAATGTGCCAAATAGGCTGTCATGTGAGGAAGGATCAGTGTGATAGCTGGTACCTGGAAATGTACTCCAGATGAGTGTCTGATGTAACAGAGGTGGAATAAGTGTAGTACCATAACACTGTATACTCCCATTAACCGTGACAAGTGATGCCTGAAAAGGAGGAATATCGCAATCCTCTTCTGTAGATAATACTATGTAACTCCCATTATCTAAGCTGTGAATTAATGTAAAAGGAGTTTGAATGGGTGTTGCAGTTATCGGGCAGTTGCTACCTTGCATTTGATCATTGCAAGGCATGTGCTGTATAATGTCATCACAAATTAAATAACCTCTATCAACACATCTTCTAGTGCTGATGAAAAATTCACGATCACATTTCACAGACATGTACTGAAATGGTTGAGCAACCTGTACCCTTGCGAAATAAGAACCTGTGTGTGTTAAGTGTCCAAAATTAAGCAGTTCCCAATTTGTTGTATAAACCTCTCCTGGAATAAATAATTCATAGTACAAAAATACTTCCCATAATGAGTCATCAGGGTTATGAACCCGTCTGTGGTTTCTTTCTCGTATGTCATAAACTACAGTATAGACCATGTCAGCTCCTTTTCAGCACGGGAGGTCAGCAAGATATTAAGTTTGGTTTTGGTGTCTAGCAACTCCTTAAGGGTCATTCCATCTTTGTTATTTTTATGTCGAGCTGAGAGGACTGCCAATTCCTTCTGTAACTGATTGATTTTTTTGTCCTTCTCCCCCTTTCGCCTGCTTGCAATCCTTATGAGCTCTCCTCTCAGAGTCGCCTTATGGGCTTCCCATAGGGTAGCCTGCGAAGTCACACTTCCCATATTCTCCTGAAAATATTCCCTGATTCTATCCCCCACATTTTGTGCAATTTCGGGGATTTTTAGTAAAACTTCGTTAAGTTTCCAGTTCGCTCCTGGTCTGTCCAGAATAAAATCGGAGCACCGCAACTCTATCGGCGCATGATCTGACCACGAAATATCGTGGATGCCTGAGTGGGAGATCTGTGAAACCATTCTACTGGATACAAAGAGGTAGTCTATCCTACTATATCTGTCATGCGGGTGGGAGTAAAATGTAAATCCTTTGTACTGGCGGTGCTGTTCCCGCCATATATCTAAAAGATTATTAGTTCTCAGCCCTCTATTCCAGGTTTGTCTAACCTTTGAGTTAGCTTTACCGCTCGGGGTGCATCTATCCATTACTGGATCTAGTGTCTGATTAAAGTCACCCCCTAGTATTACGCATCCCTGTGCCATCCTCTGGAGGATGGAGAAGAACCTTTCCAGGAAAGCCTCTGTGCCTTCACTTGGAGCATAAACGTTTGCCAATGTGATCGGCTGACCTCTTATTTCGCCGCTTATAATCAGAAATCGGCCGTTGTTGTCTTTTTTAATGGTCTTAATCGCAAAGGGCAAACGGTTATGTAGTAGAATGGCTACTCCTCTTTTTTTTATGTTGGATGAAGCTGAGAACCAATTCCTAAACCTATAGTCAATATATTTCGGGGAACTGGATTTCGAAAAGTGTGTTTCTTGTAATAGAATTATGTCAGGGTCTGTTTTCTTATAGTCTGCCATAGCTAGCCTGCGCTTCCCTGGACTGTTAAAGCCTTTCACATTGTGTGAAATAATAGTGATCTCTTTACTCATGAGTGTATTTCCAAACCTTTACTCGTTTGTAATCAACCGTCCGAGCCCATGGTGTCAGCGTCGAGAATCTTCTATTTCTTTCCGAGGCTTCGGACTGCAGCCGGGAAGAACAAGGGAAAGTACACTGGGGGAACAGATAAACACATATAACGAAACATAAAAACACACAATTAGCACATCCGGCAATAGGGCAAGACCAGTCCTCCCCAAGTGCCTTCTCTGCCTCTCCTAAACGTACAGCACGAGCGTAGTCTGGGATGGACCTCCATCCCCCTCTACCGCTCCTCGTTGCTGGTTCAGTGAGGACTTTCATGGGCCGCCGGACGGAGTTACCCCCCGCGCCCATGTGGAGGCTCATGCCCTCGTTGAGACTGGAGGGCACTCCACCCTCCCCCCGACAACATTATGTGATTCATCTTCATTATAGATAATATAGATAAATGAACAAACAGAAAAACAGAACCCTTCTTTTGGCAGTTTAACTGAGATACTGCAACTTTTTCTCCCCCTCCCCCCCCCCCCCTTCTCGGTCCCGAGTCTTTTCTTTATATATTTGTTTTTATTCCCCCTTTTTTTTTTTATTATTTTTTTTTCTCCCCCCCTTTTTTTTTTTTTCAAGGGGGACTGCCACTTTAATAAGCTAGTGTGGCTTTATGACCCTCCCAACACCCCCAATTTGGTATCGTGTCTTTGGGTGGGTGGATTAGCCCCTAGGGGAATGGGCACACAGCTACATTTGCCTGGGGACAGTGTTTATTATCTCGGCTACTCCGCTGCTTGCATGATGGGCCTTGCTTGCTTGCAACGTGGTGGTGTGGTGGTTCGTGGGCCCTCCTTCCGTATCGCTATAGGATGTTGTCCACGCCTTCTCTTCTTCCTCCGCCATCAGGTAGAGTTGTCCCTCTGCTGCATTCCTGGTACTTTGACTCATAAACCGGGTAAGGAAGAGGATAGAGTCTCTTCTCGCGAGACTAGATGGTGTTCGGCGCTCCGAGATGACGTCAGCGGTAATCTCTCTTTAGCCTCCTACAAGATGGCACCCAGCACACTTCCGGTGACGCTGTTCCGGGGAACGCCATTTTCTCACCTGAAGCCCGCGAGGAAGGTCGCCACTCCCCTAGCTCTCCCGCCGAAACTTGCAGCACTTCCGTGAAGCCGCCTCGTGGACTCCATCGAGCTCTTCCGCCATGATGGGCACCTTGCGTTCCACCGCCCGCCGCCATGATGTATGCCGGTACGATTTTCCACTTTTTAGTTGGTGTTTCTTGCAGGAATGCCTTGGAGGGTTGCAGGGTCCCATAACGTGTAGTGTTGAGTCTGGCTATAGCCACGTAAGCAGCCAGATCCTTGTTCGTCACACTCGGGGTTAATCAAGGGGGGAGACAGTTCAGGAGCAACATATAACTTTACTAACTAGCCTCTAACCATGAGGTAACTTCAAGATACGAGACTTTAAGCGAGCTCATGTGAGAGCTTCCCGGCTTTCGCCCACAGCCCCCACCACTTGCCAATCCGTTTCTCTGGGCTTTTCTCCTCTAGGGCTCGTGGGTGAGTTCTCCTTGATCCCTAGTTTTTGTAGGAACTCAGCTCCCTCTTCTATCTCCTTCATGGAGATGGCCCTTCCGTTGCGGATGACCAGCAGGCCAAACGGAAAGGTCCACCTATATCTGATGGCTCTGTCCCTCAGTGTGCGGGTGATGGGCTGGAGTTTCCTTCTCCTGGCCAGGGTAAGCGGTGAGAGATCTTGGAAGAGTTGCATTGTGATCTCCTCGAATCTGCAGGCTTCTGCCACTCTGGCCTTCTGTAGGATAGCATCTCTGGTGCGATAATGGTGCAGCCGGGCTATTACATCTCTCGGCTGCTCTGTTGCTGCTGGTTTGCTTCTTAGGGCACGATGGCAGCGATCCATTATTCTTTCATTGGGTGGGCAGTCAGGGAGTAACTCCGCCATCCATCTTGAGATGAAATCCTCCACATTGGTGACGGTTTCAGGGATCCCCGTACCCTAATGTTATTCCTGCGGTCCCTGTTCTCCGCATCTTCCTGTCTGTCAGCCAATTCCGAAAGTTGTGCTTGTAAGTATGTGGATCGTTTGTCAGCTTTTTTAATCAGTTTTGTATTGGTGATGACTTTCTCTTCCAGGGCTCCGGTGCACTCACGAGCCCCTGCACCTCCTTTTTTAAGTCCTGCATTTCCAGGTGTATAAGGGCTTTCATGTCTCTATACAACCTCTCAAAATCACAGCGGCGGACAGGTAATTGCTCCGGTCCTTCCGCTGTGTCTTCATCGCGTTCTGACTCTGATCATGCATTTGAATCCGGCGCCAGATATTTACGGAGGTCTCCTTCTTTTTTGCCTGCATCGGTGCCATCTCTAATGTTTTAATGGTATTGTGAAAGTAGTTAGGGGTGATAAAGGTTCGTTTTGCTTGCTTTATGAGTGTATTGTCGGGGATGAGGGATGGAGCTCAAGGCTTAAGCTGCCATCCGTCTCACTCTGGGGGCGGGGTCTCCGTCTAAGGGCAAATTTAATCTTGTGTCTCCCGTTTTGCATCTCACTCCGCTTTTTAATAATCCCAATTTCCCCCCAGGCTGTGATTATAAACAATTCGACCAAATTAAAGCTAAACATATTAGAGTAGTTGCCGACCTAGTGCATAAAGGAAAACTTTCTAGTTTCCAAGAGTTCCTAACTAGGTATGAGGCACCAGACCTTAGTATGTTTAAATATCTACAGATCAGAAATTTTTTCCAAAAATGTCCCCCAAAATTTGAATTTACTCCCTTCACAAGTTTTGAAGCACTATGTAGGAGAGGTAGTTATCAAAAAGGTTTGATAACTAGAATAAAAGCCAATTTGGAGGCCTTGGTCAATTCACATGATCATGACTGCATGCTCAAATGGGCAGCGGATTTGAAAATAGAAATTGACAGGGATGATTGGGAGGATATATGGGAGTTTGCTGCAAAAACTTCCATATGCACAGCAACTAAAGAAAATATATATAAAATTGTATTCATTGGTACCTCACGCCATGGCCGCTGAAGCAAATCTACCCTGTGGTGTCTGATCTGTGCTGGAGGGGTTGTGGGCAGAGAAGCGATATGGTCCACATTATGTGGACGTGTCCGGCAATAGAAATATTGGATCGTTATCCAATCTACTAAAAAAAGAAATAACGGATTTAATCTGTCTAAGGCCCGGGTACAGGACTATGGACCCCAGGCTCGGTTCGCACGACTGTTGCTACCCTCCCCACCCCCCGGACTAGGAAATACTAGTTAACTGGGAAGCTGCCTAATGAGCCCTGCACAAGACAGGAAGCCCAAATGACTTCGATAATGGAAGCAGCGGCAGTGACACTATTACAGTAACTGGCAGTCTAGATTAGCTGGCCACATGGATCTAGTGCTAAGCCGTCCCTATGCCACAGTTGAGTTATGTAAAAAAAAAAAAACCTGTTCCTCAGTTGATGAATGTTGAAGTTGAGAAAAGTTGTATGTGTTATAATATAATGTACTCCCTTTTCTCTCCCCCCCTCACGCACCAAAGCCCATAAGCCTGCCCTTCCGCCGCAGAAGATATGGCCGCACGGCCCCATACTAATGATGCTGCTTGCAGTAATAAAATACGTTGTCAAAACCTCTGAGGAAGGCACACGGCGGGCCACATAGATCAAATAGAAATGTCATAAGGATCCTCGGATATTAACTTCACTAAATGTTACCCCCATGTTTTATGCTATGGTTGTGAGGTTAGTCAGGAAGGTTCCTATGCTAAGAGCCCCATCCCTCCCCCCCCCTCTTCCCCGACCAGCAAGCGTAGGAAATATTCCATTTATGTTCAGCATGATACCTAAAAACATTAATGCAATGTGCTGTTGTGTTACCTGTCAACCCAGGTCTCCCCCTCCCCCCCCCCCTCATCTCCACCCCCCTGACCCTGTCCCAGCAGCCTATTCCCCCCCCCCTCTCGACCTTCCCTGCCTCCTCCCACCCAACCCCTCGTCGGGCGGGCCTGACACCCATACTCAAACAGCACCATCAAGAAGCATTAAAAAGGTTCTCTGAACCAACGAACCAGGATCTCCCCGGTGGGAAGGGTGAGACCCCGATGGACACTAAACTCTCTCACCCAAATGGCTAGTCAGTCCGCAATTAAACTTGTATCACTAAACGTAAAGGGCCTGAATAATAATAGAAAAAGACGACTGGCGCTCCAAGAGATGAAAAAGTCCAAGGGAGATATCATCTTCCTCCAAGAGACGCACTTTACATCCCAAGAGCTGCCAAAATTGATTAGCAATGTATTCCCTATGGGTTTTTTCTCGTCATTTAACAGTAAAAAGCGGGGAGTAGCGATCCTGCTCCGACAAGGAACCCCATTCAATATCACCAAAACCAGAGGGTAGATTTCTAATGGTATATGGCTCACTGGCTGGCTCGCCGGTCGCTCTGATCAACATCTACGCACCAAATGATAATCAAACGGAATTCCTGAAAGCAGTGTTAGAAAAGGTTGACCCTACCTACCTATCTTCGTTGATTGTGGGCGGAGACTTTAATATGGCCATAAACTCTGCGGAGGACAGAACCTCAGGCCAACAAGGCCAACACAGAGCTCCACCTCAGAGGATGGAGAAACAATTTAAAACGATCACCAAGGAATATTCCTTAATGGACATCTGGAGAATCTAACACCAGGGCCAAAAAGATTACACATTCTATTCCGCACCCCACCAGTCATACTCTTGTATAGACTATTTTTTTGCTACCAAATATATCCTGGAAGCCTGCACAAATTCGGACTTAGGCCCCATTACATGGTCAGATCACGCCCCCATCACATTAACCCTATCCACCCCATTTCATAAATTAACCGCCTACACTTGGAAGCTGAACGACTACCTACTGAACCACCCGGAGGTAGAAAAAGAAAGTAAAAAGGCTCTTAGGGAGTACTTCGCTCTCAACTGGGGCATAGTAGACTCTCCGGCGGTTCTGTGGGAAGCCCATAGGGCAGCAATTACGGGAACTTTTATTTCAATTGCATCCCACAGAAAGGCCAAGGTGAAATTAATAACAGATCTGACAACTAAAATAATTATACATATATAAGGAGACAAAGGATGCTCCTAAAAAGATCCCACTTTAATGCACAGCAAAGCCGAAAATAGTCCACAGGTATAGTAACCCACTAGAGTAATGGTAAGGCTATAAGGGTACAATTAAGTAACCGCTCCCAACACTGTGGGAGGACAATTACCACTAAAATGCCCTAGGGCAAAAATAATAAATGATTTATTTATTTATTAATATTCTGAAGTCAACGAAGTAACACACACTCAAAATAACCATAAAAACTATTAAAACATAAATCACGGGTGAGGCAGGGTAAGGGGATATTATTATAAGGTGAATTCCCAAATATTAGTGTATGTCCCCTTACCAGTACCAGGTGGTAGTGTGAGACACAATGGTAAATACAAATGATAGGCAATAGAGAATGCTAGAGCCTCTGGTCTCAGGGTATGGTGGAGGTTGCACTAATCATTGCATGCTGTGATTGATCTGCTCAGTATCAATAGTTGGATACCTGAACCTTGAGAAAGCGCCAGCCCCTTATGCGCGAAACGATCGTCGGCATGACGTCACCACGTTGACGTTGTGTAGGAGGAGTCACGGGTGAGACTGTTCCTGGTAGTTTGTGTGGGGTTGTTCAAGTTGTTAACTGCCTAGCAGAGGTAGTTTATGCATAAATCAGGTCCGGTTTTTGATGCACATGCCGCGGTTCATTTATATAATGTGGTATAATGTGCACTAATGATTTACTGAATCATTGATCGTGTGACCTAGTACCTATATAGGTTTTGTGGTATATGACAGTGGCACATTTATTTGCATTCACTACTCTGCATGCATCACTACCTACTGTCAGTGTGATATCCAACTATTGATACTGAGCAGATCAATCACAGCATGCAATGATTAGTGCAACCTCCACCATACCCTGAGACCAGAGGCTCTAGCATTCTCTATTGCCTATCATTTGTATTTACCATTGTGTCTCACACTACCACCTGGTACTGGTAAGGGGACATACACTAATATTTGGGAATTCACCTTATAATAATATCCCCTTACCCTGCCTCACCCGTGATTTATGTTTTAATTGTTTTTATGGTTATTTTGAGTGTGTGTTACTGCGTCGCCTTCTGAATATCAATAAATCATTTATTATTTTTGCCCTAGGGCATTTTAGTGGTAATTGTCCTCCCACAGTGTTGGGAGCGGTTACTTAATTGTTCCCTTGTAGCCTTACCATTACTCTAGTGGGTTACTATACCTGTGGACTATTTTAGGCTTTGCTGTGCATTAAAGTGGGATCTTTATAGGAGCATCCTTTGTCTCCTTATATATGTATGTCTGTCATCCCTATCCCCTTTGCACCAGCTGATATCATAGAGTTGGTATTCAATATTGAGGTGAGCGGTATGTCACTAGTTGTTACAACTAAAATAATTAAGCTGGAACAACAGCACAAACCCAACCCCTCGAAAAAGATTTATAAAAACTTGACCGCAGCCAGGAATGAGCTAAAACAAGCCCAAATGGAAGAAGTAGAAAAAGCTCTTACATGGACTAGTCAGAAATACTATGACAAGGGCAATAAGGCTGACAGTTTGCTCGCCAAAAGTCTAAGAGGTATACAGAAGCGTTCCCAGATCACAGCGATAAAAAATTAATCGTGAGAAATAATCTATAACAAACAGAAAATAGCGGAGGAATTTACCGCATTTTATATTAAACTTTATAACCTCAAGGCTCAGGGTGGGAACACGGGGATACCAGCCACTGAACCTATTAGTAATTACCTGTCCGATTGCCTCCTACCAACACTGACAGAGGAGGAAAATCAAATGCTTAACGCAAAAATTACCCAAAAAGAGCTGGCGGACGCAATAAAAACATTAAAAATCTCAAAAGCCCCTGGCCCCGACGGCTTCTCCAATGTTTATTACAAAAGATTCTCCCCGATCCTAACTAAACACCTACTCAGCTTATTCAATTCATTCATGGAGGGCAGCCCAATCCCCCCATCAATGACCCAGGCCAATCTCGCCATCATCCACAAAGAGGGTAGGGACCCACTGCTATGTGGGAGCTACCGACTAATCTACCTACTAAATAACGATCTTAAGCTATACAGCAAAATCCTGGCAAATAGACTGAATCCCATCCTACCGAGATTAATTCACAACGACCAGGTGGGGTTTGTATCTGGCAGACAAGCCTCAGACAACACCCGCAAAATTATAAATATAGTTGATCATGCCCACCTCACAGCTACCAAAGCGGTTCTGTTAAGCCTGGACGCAGAGAAGACGTTCGATAGAATTGATTGGCTATTTCTTGACAAAACAATGCAGAAATTCGGCTTAAAAGATGCGTATCTAGCGGGAGTCCGAGCGCTGTACTGCTGCCCGTCTGCAGTGGTGAAACTCCCGGGGGGTACAGCAAAAAAATTTGAAATGAAAAATGGAACGAGACAGGGATGCCCTTTGTCCCCTCTCCTCTTCGCCCTAACAATCGAACCACTAGCGTCTAAAATACGAGACAATATAAATATACAGGGGGTACCAATTGGCGGAATAAACTATAAAGTCTCATTGTTCGCAGACGATATCATATTAACATTAACGCAGACCCAGATCTCCCTTCCCAACTTACACAAAGAATTAAAGGAATTTGGCAAAATATCAGGATACAAAAGTAACAGTGATAAGTCAGAAGCCCTCAACTTAAATCTATCAGAACCAGAGATGCGGACATTGAAATCAAACTTTAATTATAAGTGGAGCCCTATATACATCAAATACCTGGGAGTACATGTATCGAGGCACTATTGCTCCCTATACCAAAATAATTATCCCAACCTATTTAGGAAAATTAAAAAAGATCTGGATAAATGGGAAAAATACCAGATCTCATGGATCGGGAGAATGATCTCAGTTAAAATGAATATACTCCCCCGATTATTATATTATTTCCAGGCGCTCCCGATCCATGTCCCTGGTTCTGAATTAAAAACTATCTAAAATAAAATCCTCCAATTTATTTGGAACGGAAGGAGACCCCGGGTAGCTAGGTCGGTTCTTATGGCGTCTAGGACAAAAGGAGGACTGGGGGTCCCAGACATTAATAGATATTACCAAGCTGCCCAATTAAAACAGGCGGTAATGTGGAACTCGGACCCAGACAAGCTATGTTGGCTAGCAATTGAATCTCATTACTCCAGAACGCCTTCTCTACCAGCTTTTCTCTGGAGCGGTGAGAGGGGAAATGACATGGCGCCCAAATTCGGGCTGGGGGCAATGAAACATACTTGGGACATATGGGCAAAAACTAAAACTAAATTCTTACTCTCGTCCCCTTGCTCTCAGCTCATTCCAATATTTGACAACCCTAAATTCCCACCAGGGTGTGAAACCAGACAATTCGACCTATTTAAAACAATGGGGATCAGAGCGATCGCGGACCTGCTGAGCGATGGACAGTTCCTGAGTCTCCAAGAATTGCGAACCAAATTAAAATTACCCCACCTGGATACATTTAAGTTTCTCCAAATTCGACACTTTCTACAAAAAATGTCCCCATCATTGAAATTCCCCCCTCTCACAAAATTTGAGAAACTCTGTCGCGAAGGAGTACATCAAAAAGGTCTAATAACACAAATATATGCTGGCATGGAGAATCCGGATAACTCTACCGCTCACGACTATATGCTTAAATGGGAAGCGGAATTGGACATAGTTATTGACAGAGAGGACTGGGAGGAAATATGAGACGCGGCCTCAGGAACTTCCATCTGTACCACGGTGAAGGAAAACATCTATAAAATAATGTATCATTGGTATCTTACCCCAGTGAGGTTAAAACAAATCTACCCTCTGGCCTCAGATCTATGCTGGAGAGGCTGTGGATATAGAGGGGACATGGCCCATATCTGGTGGTCATGTCCAGAAATTCAGAAATATTGGCTTACGGTACAAGATTTGATAAAAGAGGTCACAGGCCTCACAATTCGAACCAAATCAGGATACAACCCCAGACGGATCTGAACCACAGTAGAGCCGTGAAGGATGGATGCCAGGACCCGGCCGGACGAGGGTGGATTGACTCCCTCTCTCCCCCCCCCTCCTCTCTTTCTTTTTCCACACCCCAGAGACCATGACGTGGCCTTAGGGGATCTTTCCTTTCTTTCTCTCTCCCCCCACATGAACAAGGAAAATACAACTGTATTAGGCCAACACTGATAATGTAAAACCAATGTCTGTAAAGATGATTATGCCTAATAAAAATGTTTGGGGAATTTTTTTTTTTTTAAATGGTATGAGACAAGGGTACCTATTATCTCCTCCTCTCTTCGCTCTAACGATTGAGCCATTGGCTGCTAAAATAAGAGCAAATAGTGATATACATGGTATATAGTGATTGGGAAAACAAATGATAAAATCTCATTATTCGCAGACGATATTATTCTGACTTTAGCAAGCCCTCAGACTTCTTTACCCAACCTCCAAAAGGCGCTATCAGACTTTGGAAAAATCTCTGGATATAAAATGAACAGCGACAAGTCACAGTCTTTTAATCTGAATCTTTCAGATCCAGAGATAAAATTACCAAAACTGAATTTCAGCTACAGATGGAGTTCCTCACATATTAAATATCTGGGAGTAAATGTGTCTAGGAACTACCACTCCCTATATCAAGGCAACTATCCACCATTGTTTGATAAGATTAAAAGGGATCTGGCAAAATGGGAAGGATATCAGGTGTCATGGATTGGGAGAATAGTATCAGTCAAGATGAATATACTCCCTAGGTTATTATATCATTTCCAGACTCTCCCAGTCCGGATACCGGGATCCGAACTGAAAAATTTCCCAAATAGAATATTTAATTTTATTTGGCAAGGTAAAAGGCCTAGAACAGCTAGATCTGTGATGATGGCTTTAAAGACAAGAGGAGGTTTGGGTGTCCCAGATATCTCGAAATACTACCAAGCTGCCCAACTAAGGCAGGTGGTTATGTGGCACGCTGATCCAACACAATATTGTTGGTTAGCCATAGAATCCCAATATGCTAGAACGTCTTCTCTGCCAGTGTCCCTATGGGCACTGGATAAGGAGGTGTACGCCAAAATGTTTGAGCTAGATCCGACGAGATTTACCTGGGAGATTTGGAGCAAGTCTAAGGGCAAATTTTTTTTTTCAACCAAAAAAGTTTTTATTGAGTTTATGGTACAATCATCACATAATCTACCAACCCATTGTCGTATATAACAGTACACATGTCAACTCATTTTGTATTTGGACTCACAAAAGACATACCGGGGATACGCACAGACCGACCAGACTTACAACCAGAATACACCAGGGAAGAAGTAGGGAGGGGGGAGGAGTGGGGGGGGGGAGGGGTGAGGCTGCCACAGAAAGGCTCCGAATCATCTAGGCTCGTTTTGGAGATTGCTGCCACAGAAAGGCTCCGAATCATCTGGGCTCTTTTTGGAGACTTCAGGTCCGTCAGATCTCGGGCTAGCTTCTATCTTAATGTTTGCGTACGTCCGCGGATGTGTACACTTAAACCTGCTCACTCACTCTACTACCGAATTTAGTTGTCCCTCTCCGCTGTCTGTATTCTATGTCTCCCCGTCAGCCACACTCATCCAAGGAGAACGCGTCTAGAGCTATTAAAGCAGTATATTGGAGGCATTGACCCCTGGGATATCGTTCAGGGCTAACCATGGAGCCCAGACTTTTAGAAAGTTTGTGCTGGTGTCATTAACCAGACTCGTTAACTGTTCCATCCGGCAAACATGCCAAATTCTATTTCTGATTTTTGGGATATTTGGTAATTCGGGCTGCTTCCACAATGATGCTATTTCGCACCTCAGGGCAGTTGCAAAATGTGCAATTAATTTGTGCTCCGACCTGTTTAACCCTGGGGTGCGTCTGGCCAGCAGAAACAACCAGGGGTCGGTCCAAAGGGATCGCGCAATCGAGAATTCTCTGGAGCCAATTTCTGATATCTTCCCAGATTGGGAGTATCTTGGTGCAACCCCACAGCATGTGCAGCAAGTCTGCCTGCTCCCCACATTGTTTAGGGCACAATGGAGGGTAGCCCCTGACAAACTTTGATAATCGTAATGGGGTCAAATACCACCTCATCAGGACCTTATACGCGTTCTCCTTCAATGTCGTGCAGATTGAGCTCTTAGCTGCCGCCAAGACAATATAGTCCCAGTCCTCGTCCTCTAGTGTGTCCCCCAGATCTCTTTCCCATCTATTCTTATATTTTAGTGTCACGTCGGCGTCAGGAGTCGGACAGACTACCGCTTTGTACATCGTAGAGATAAGTCCCTTGGTTCCTGTTCCAGTAGAACAGAGCTGTTCAAAATTAGTGCGTTGAGCTCGAATTGGAAATTTATCATAGAAAGCTCTTAGCTGGAGGTATCTAAAAAATTCTGAATTTGGAACTGATTTTTCAGACTTAATTTGCTCAAACGGTTTGATAGATATTCTACCCTCCAGGTGTAAAAGGCGAGTGTAACCCTTCTGTGTCCATATAGTGAAATCTTTCTTCTGCAGGCCCGGAGCGAAATCAGGGTTTCCCAAAATTGGGGTAATCAAGGAGTGTTGTCTCATTAATACGTGCTTATATTTGCTTTTGTCCCATACTGCCAAAGAGCTGGCAATCGTGGGGAGCGGGAGTTTGAAGTCCTTGCGAACCTTATTTGGGAGCCAGATCAGGTCCTGCAATGCCACCGGGGCACAGCAGACCGCCTCCAGTTCCACCCATCGCCTCCGACTAGGGTGGGTGTGCCACTGGATAATTTGGGTCAATTGGGCCGCTCTGAAGTATGATAACAGGTAAGGTACCGCTAATCCTCCTCTTGTTGTGGGCCGAATTAGTGTGCTAGTTTAGATGCGAGGGGTTTTATTACCCCAGACAAACTTCACCATTGCGGACTGAAACCGAAGGATCTCTTCCCTGATTATAGGGACCGGAAGAGTCTGAAATAGGTACAGAATTCTGGGAAGGAGATTCATTTTTAGAGACTGAATCCTGCCAATCCAGGATATGTTGTACCCTGCCCATTTCCGTAGATCTTCCTTCAGTGTCCGTATTAGTCTGGGGTAATTCGCCTTATAAAGGGTGCCTGATTGCTTCGTGATATTTATCCCTAAATATTTTATGGAGGAGGTTTGCCATTTGAATTCAAAGTTCACCGTGATCAGTTTCTCGGTGGCCTTAGGTAAGTTGATATTTAGGGCTTCTGATTTTGCCTGGTTAATTTTGAACCCAGATATCGCATTAAATTCCCCTAGCAATTGAAAGACGTTCGGCAGAGAGGTGAGGGGCTGTGATAACGTGAGTATCACGTCATCAGCATACAGGGCCACCTTATGTGGCTGGTCACTAATTTGGATTCCTGCTATATTCGGGCTGAGGCGGATGTGCGCCGCTAGGGGTTCGATGCATAGCGCAAAGAGAAGGGGTGACAGAGGACAGCCTTGCCTGGTGCCGCTCTTAATCAGGAATTCATCCGAGGGGAAGCCCTGGTGCCTGACCTTCACCGTCGGTCCCCGATACAGAGCGAGAATTGCCTTTATCATTCTCCCACCCAAGCCGAACGCTCCCAGCGTCTCCCTCAAGTAGGGCCAATCAATTCTGTCGAACGCTTTTTCTGCATCTAAACTAAGCACCATAGACGGGATATGTTTTTTTTGCGCCAGATCAATCAAATCTATAATCCGGCTGGTGTTATCAGCTGCTTGTCGACCACATATGAACCCCACATGATCAGGATGGACCAACTTGGACAACACCTGGTTAAGGCGGTTAGCTAAAAGTTTGGAAAAGATTTTTGTATCAGAGTTTATTAAAGAGATGGGCCTATAGCTTTTACAGTCCGCTGGGTCTTTTCCTTGTTTGTGGATTACTGAGATAGACGCCTGGAGCATCGAGCTCGGGATGGGGGCACCATCCAGGAAAGACTTACACAGTTTTAGTAGATGAGGAGCTAATATTTTGCGAAATTTCTTATAATAGAGATTGGAAAAGCCATCTGGGCCTGGGGCCTTGGCTGCTTATAATGACTTCATTACCTCTAGGAGTTCCTCGATAGTAAAGTCTGCCCTCTCCTCTCTGGTCACTTTAGGCAATTGAGCCTCTGTTAAGAACGTCTTTAGTCGTGCTTTTGTGGTTGGCGTGTGTGCCACCTTCGCCCCATCATATAGGGTTTCATAATATGTTTTAAATTCATAAACTATTTTTTTGGGGTCAGAGGTCAGATCCCCCTGTTCTGTTCGAATTATCTGAATTTGGGAGACGTGGTTTTTGTCTCATAATTTGTTGGCAAGTAGGGTATCTGGCCTGTTTGCTTTCTCAAAAAATTTCCGCTTAGACCATGTCAGCTCCTTTTCAGCACGGGAGGTCAGCAAGATATTAAGTTTGGTTTTGGTGTCTAGCAACTCCTTAAGGGTCATTCCATCTTTGTTATTTTTATGTCGAGCTGAGAGGACTGCCAATTCCTTCTGTAACTAAATTGATTTTTTGTCCTTCTCCCTCTTTCGCCTGCTTGCAATCCTTATGAGCTCTCCTCTCAGAGTCGCCTTATGGGCTTCCCATAGGGTAGCCTGCGAAGTCACACTTCCCATATTCTCCTGAAAATATTCCCTGCTTCTATCCCCCACATTTTGTGCAATTTCGGGGATTTTTAGTAAAACTTCGTTAAGTTTCCAGTTCGCTCCTGGTCTGTCCAGAATAAAATCGGAGCACCGCAGCTCTATCGGCGCATGATCTGACCACGAAATATCGTGGATGCCCGAGTGTGAGATCTGTGAAACCATTCTACTGGATACAAAGAGGTAGTCTATCCTACTATATCTGTCATGCGGGTGGGAGTAAAATGTAAATCCTTTGTCCTGGCGGTGCTGTTCCCGCCATATATCTAAAAGATTATTAGTTCTCAGCCCTCTATTCCAGGTTTGTCTAACCTTTGAGTTAGCTTTACCGCTCGGGGTGCATCTATCCATTACTGGATCTAGTGTCTGATTAAAGTCGCCCCCTAGTATTACGCATCCCTGTGCCATCCTCTGGCGGATGGAGAAGAACCTTTCCAGGAAAGCCTCTGTGCCTTCACTTGGAGCATAAACGTTTGCCAATGTGATCGGCTGACCTCTTATTTCGCCGCTTATAATCAGAAATCGGCCGTTGTTGTCTTTTTTAATGGTCTTAATCGCAAAGGGCAAACGGTTATGTAGTAGAATGGCTACTCCTCTTTTTTTTATGTTGGATGAAGCTGAGAACCAATTCCTAAACCTATAGTCAATATATTTCGGGGAACTGGATTTCGAAAAGTGTGTTTCTTGTAATAGAATTATGTCAGGGTCTGTTTTCTTATAGTCCGCCATAGCTAGCCTGCGCTTCCCTGGACTGTTAAAGCCTTTCACATTGTGTGAAATAATAGTGATCTCTTTACTCATGAGTGGATTTCCAAACCTTTACTCGTTTGTAATCAACCGTCCGAGCCCATGGTGTCAGCGTCGAGAATCTTCTATTTCTTTCCGAGGATTCTGACTGCAGCCGGGAAGAACAAGGGAAAGTACACTGGGGGAACAGATAAAACACATATAACGAAACATAAAAACACAAAATTAGCACATCCGGCAATAGGGCGAGACAAGTCCTCCCCAAGTGCCTTCTCTGCCTCTCCTAAACGTACAGCACGAGCGTAGTCCGGGATGGACCTCCATCCCCCTCTACCGCTCCTCGTTGCTGGTTCAGTGAGGACTTTCATGGGCCGCCGGACGGAGTTACCCCCCGCGCCCATGTGGAGGCTCATGCCCTCGTTGAGACTGGAGGGCACTCCACCCTCCCCCCGACAACATTAGGTGATTCATCTTCATTATAGATAATATAGATAAATGAACAAACAGAAAAACAGAACCCTTCTTTTGGCAGTTTATCTGAGATACTGCAACTTTTTCTCCCCCTCCCCCCCCCCCCCTTCTCGGTCCCAAGTCTTTTCTTTATATATTTGTTTTTATTCCCCCTTTTTTTTTTATTATTTTTTTTTTTCTCCCCCCCCTTTTTTTTTCTAGGGTGACTGCCACTTTAATAAGCGAGTGTGGCTTTATGACCCTCCCAACACCCCCAATTTGGTATTGTGTCTTTGGGTGGGGGGATTAGCCCCTAGGGGAATGAATGGGCACACAGCTACATTTGCCTGGGGACAGTGTTTATTATCTCCGCTACTCCGCTGCTTGCATGATGGGCCTTGCTTGCTTGCAACGTGGTGGTGTGGTGGTTCGTGGGCCCTCCTTCCGGATCGCTGTAAGATGTTGTCCACGCCTTCTCTTCTTCCTCCGCCATCAGGTAGAGAGTTGTCACTCTGCTGCATTCCTGGTACTTTATCCTCTTCCTTACCCGGTTTATGAGTCAGAGTCTCTTCTCGCGAGACTAGATGGTGTTCGGCGCTCCGAGATGACGTCAGCGGTAATCTCTCTTTAGCCTCCTACAAGATGGCACCCAGCACACTTCCGGTGACGCTGTTCCGGGGAACGCCATTTTCTCACCTGAAGCCCGCGAGGAAGGTCGCCACTCCCCTAGCTCTCCCGCCGAAAGTTGCAGCACTTCCGTAAAGCCGCCTCGTGGACTCCATCGAGCTCTTCCGCCATGATGGGCAGCTTGTGTTCCACCGCCCGCCGCCATGATGTATGCAGGTACGATTTTCCACTTTTTAGTTGGTGTTTCTTGCAGGAATGCCTTGGAGGGTTGCAGGGTCCCATAACGTGCAGTGTTGAGTCCGGCTATAGCCACGTAAGCAGCCAGCTCCTTGTTCGTCACACTCGGGGTTAATCAAGGGGGGAGACAGTTCAGGAGCAACATATAACTTTACTAACTAGCCTCTAACCATGAGGTAACTTCAAGATACGAGACTTTAAGCGAGCTCATGTGAGAGCTTCCCGGCTTTCGCCCACAGCCCCCACCACTTGCCAATCCGTTTCTTTGGGCTTTTCTCCTCTAGGGCTCGTGGGTGAGTTCTCCTTGATCCCTAGTTTTTGTAGGAACTCAGCTCCCTCTTCTATCTCCTTCATGGAGATGGCCCTTCCGTTGCGGATGACCAGCAGGCCAAACGGAAAGGTCCACCTATATCTGATGGCTCTGTCCCACAGTGTGCGGGTGATGGGCTGGAGTTTCCTTCTCCTGGCCAGGGTAAGTGGTGAGAGATCTTGGAAGAGTTGCATCGTGATCTCCTCGAATCTGCAGGCTTCTGCCACTCTGGCCTTCTGTAGGATAGCATCTCTGGTGCGATAATGGTGCAGCCGGGCTATTACATCTCTCGGCTGCTCTGTTGCTGCTGGTTTGCTTCTTAGGGCACGATGGCAGCGATCCATTATTCTTTCATTGGGTGGGCAGTCAGGGAGTAACTCCGCCATCCATCTTGAGATGAAATCCTCCACATTGGTGACGGTTTCAGGGATCCCCCGTACCCTAATGTTATTCCTGCGGTCCCTGTTCTCCGCATCTTCCTGTCTGTCAGCCAATTCCGAAAGTTGTACTTGTAAGTATGTGGATCGTTTGTCAGCTTTTTTAATCAGTTTTGTATTGGTGCTGACTTTCTCTTCCAGGGCTCCGGTGCACTCACGAGCCCCTGCACCTCCTTTTTTAAGTCCTGCATTTCCAGGTGTATAAGGGCTTTCATGTCTCTATACAACCTCTCAAAATCACAGCGGCGGACAGGTAATTGCTCCGGTCCCTCCGCTGTGTCTACATCGCGTTCTGACTCTGATCCTGCATTTGAATCCGGCGCCATTGTTGCTGCCACGCTCGATCGGCCCAGATATTTGCAGAGGTCTCCTTCTTTTTTGCCTGCATCGGTGCCATCTCTAATGTTTTAATGGTATTGTGAAAGTAGTTAGGGGTGATAAAGGTTCGTTTTGCTTGCTTTATGAGTGTATTGTCGGGGATGAGGGATGGAGCTCAAGGCTTAAGCTGCCATCCGTCTCACTCTGGGGGCGGGGTCTCCGTCTAAGGGCAAATTTAATCTTGTGTCTCCCGTTTCGCAACTCACTCCGCTTTTTAATAATCCCAATTTCCCCCCAGGCTGTGATTATAAACAATTCGACCAAATTAAAGCTAAACATATTAGAGTAGTTGCCGACCTAGTGCATAAAGGAAAACTTTCTAGTTTCCAAGAGTTCCTAACTAGGTATGAGGCACCAGACCTTAGTATGTTTAAATATCTACAGATCAGAAATTTTTTCCAAAAATGTCCCCAAAATTAGAATTTACTCCCTTCACAAGTTTTGAAGCACTATGTAGGAGAGGTAGTTATCAAAAAGGTTTGATAACTAGAATAAAAGCCAGTTTGGAGGCCTTGGTCAATTCACATGATCATGACTGCATGCTCAAATGGGCAGCGGATTTGAAAATAGAAATTGACAGGGATGATTGGGAGGATATATGGGAATTTGCTGCAAAAACTTCAATATGCACAGCAACTAAAGAAAATATATATAAAATTGTATTCATTGGTACCTCACGCCATGGCCGCTGAAGCAAATCTACCCTGTGGTGTCTGATCTGTGCTGGAGGGGTTGTGGGCAGAGAAGCGATATGGTCCACATTTGGTGGACGTGTCCGGCAATAGAAATATTGGATCGTTATCCAATCTATTAAAAAAAGAAATAACGGATGTGTCCATTTCTTTGGACCCACTGACTATTTTGTTGACTAAACCAGTTGAAGATATTGGCTGCCCGCCTTCTTGCGCCCTACCTGATCCCTCCTGAGCCTGCCTGCGCCCCCACTGTGAAGAGAGGGTCTGATCAGAGCTGTGGTCTGAATAAGAGATTTCTGAGTAGGAGCTATCTTCATGTGTTTCAGCCTGCGTTCCATCTGGATCCAAGATGGCACCTCCCGTTTCAGTTAAAGACACAGCTTCCCTAAAAAAAAAAAACCACAGCCAGATCCTAAGTTGTTTATGACAATACTGAATATTGATGATCCATTAAAAATGTGCTAAAGGGATGGGTTTCCGATGATGTCATCAGGAGTGGGGGTGTAGGAGGGGAGCTCCGCAGACCCACCGGCTAAAACTTAATAAATAACGCTCCCAAACCAGAAATTCACGGCTCAAAAACATACCCCCATTACTTGGAGAGATCGGAGCATGTCCAAACATACAAAGAAGCCCGCAGCACCGGCGGTGTCACGGTTCTTCTCCCCGACACAGAAGAGTCCAGCAAACCAAGAGGGTGGCGGACCACGAGGCTCACAAGAGCCGCAAGCAGCTCTAAATATGGGTACGAAAGCCCATGCAACTCTTGAAATGGAGATAGAGGAACCGATCACCCGATCCTACCTGGAGAGCCTATTCTCCACCATGCATGTCAAGCTCCAAACATCCCTGCAGGCAGAAATCAAAGCAGCAGTAGCGGAGATTAAACAGGAGATGTCTGGCCTAACAGAGAGGACAACGACTCTGGAAGGTGGACTGGAGGAGTCCCTGGCAAGACAAACAGCAGCCGAGGAAGAAATCATCCGGCTAGGAGAGGAGATCTCCCGTCTCAAAGACGGGCAGGAAGACCAAGAAAATAGGGACAGGCGCCAGAATCTGCCCATAAGAAATGTACCAGAGACGGTCTTACCTGGCCAGCTTCGTCCCTATCTTGCGGATCTGTTCACATCGCTCTGCGGCCCGCTAGAGGACATGGACCTAGAGATGGATAGGTAGCTCCCAGATCAGAAGATCCCAACCGGCGACGCGATGTAATCATAAGATTACACAGCTATACAGTAAAGGAGAAGATCATCACCGCCTGCAGAGGGAAAGAGTCACTACCTTTCCAAAATGAAACTCTCCAAATTTTCAACGACCTGTCACGGATAACAGTCGACCGAAGGAGAGAAATGAAGCCCTTGACCTCATTCCTCCGGGAGGAGGTGAAGTACCGCTGGGGCTTTCCGTTCAAGCTTACGGTAAGCTATGACGACAAATTCCTAACCATCCGCCGCCCTGAGGACATGGCCCCATTCGTTAAAGCCCTGGGTCTGCCCCCGCCGCTTTCCTGGACAACGGAGCAACTACAAGACCCACCGCACCGGGAGGACGCGGAACCACGCAGCACCCGTCCTGCGAGGAGAACGGCGGCGCCAAGGCAGTCTAAGAACAGATGAGAAGCACCGTAGTCCACAGCGAAGACGGGAGCACATGACGGCTCAAGAACCACACCAGACCCAGCCAGACGCATAGCTTCAGAATCCGACCCCTGACGATCGGAGGCAGCCCCCAGCTGAAGCTACTATAACTTTTGCCGCTGACCGGATGGCAGTTGAAGAGTGCTGAGGTCCGGCTGGGCTTTAGGGGTTGGCGGGGGGATTTGTGGGTGGGATAGGAGGGGAGCGCGATGCTCCGACAACAGCACTGCGCTCTACTAACTGTAAGTAGCAAAATGTAATCTGTCTAAGGCCCGGGTACAGGACTATGGACCCCAGGCTCGGTTCGCACGACTGTTGCTACCCTCCCCACCCCCCCCGGACTAGGAAATACTAGTTAACTGGGAAGCTGACTAATGAGCCCTGCACAAGACAGGAAGCCCAAATGACTTCGATAATGAAAGCAGCGGCAGTGACACTATTACAGTAACTGGCAGTCTAGATTAGCTGGCCACATGGATCTAGTGCTATGCCGTCCCTATGCCACAGTTGAGTTATGTAAAAAAAAAAAAACCTGTTCCTCAGTTGATGAATGTTGAAGTTGAGAAAAGTTGTATGTGTTATAATATAATGTACTCCCTTTTCTCTCCCCCCCTTCCCCCTCCCCCCTTCCCCCTCCCCCCCTCACGCTCCAAAGACAATAAGCCTGCCCTTCCACCGCAGAAGATATGGCCGCACGGCCCCATACTAATGATGCTGCCTGCAGTAATAAAATACGTTGTCAACCCCTCTGAGGAAGGCACACGGCGGGCCACATAGATCAAATAGAAATGTCATAAGGATCCTCGGATATTAACTTCACTAAATGTAAGAGCCCCATCCCTCCCCCCCCCTCTTCCCCGAACAGCAAGCGTAGGAAGTATTCCGTTTATGTTCAGCATGATACCTAA
Source organism: Ascaphus truei (assembly GCF_040206685.1). Lineage (NCBI taxonomy): Eukaryota > Metazoa > Chordata > Amphibia > Anura > Ascaphidae > Ascaphus > Ascaphus truei. Next base: position 157,432,116 of record NC_134486.1, on the reverse strand, counting down.
AAACATTAATGCAATGTGCTGTTGTGTTACCTGTCAACCCAGGTCTCCCCCTCCCCCCTCCCTCTTATCTCCCCACCCCCCCATCTCCCCCCCTTTTCCCAGGTCCAAAACCTATAAGCTTGACCGACTGACAAAAAGAGAGGTTATAATGCTTTTCATGTACTGAACAAAAGTACATACCAATCAAACGATCAATGTGAGGAACTCCCTTGAAGCACAGCTCAGTCCTTGATTAGTGGGTGCGTCATGCCAGACGTAATTGCAGAGAATAGTCCCATAGGGTACAGTGGCGGAGCACAACCGTGCAAACAATGGGGGCTGCAAACCAGTATCGGATATAAAAAGGTTTATTAAGTGGTCAAAAGGAGTACATAGTAACTCTGACGCGTTTCGGGACCTGCGTCCCTTTGACCCCTTTCCCCCCCTCCCATTTCCCCCCCTCCCCCCCTCTTAAACTAAGGTAGAGCTTACACTAAGCAAGTACAAAGGTCCGTACCTTCCCTGCACGCCCATGCCTGAACCATCGGATTCCCCCCCCATTGGGCCTTAAGCCCAAATGCCGGTAGCCAATCCCGGCCGTACTTATTGGAGGTCCTTAGCTGACCTCGTCCCACTTTGCCTCTTGCTGCTGACCCTGTCCCAGCAGCTAATTCCCCCCCCCCTCTCGACCTTCCCTGCCCCCCTCCCACCCAACCCCTCGTCGGGCGGGCCTGACACCCATACTCAAACAGCACCATCAAGAAGCGTTAAAAAGGTTCTCTGAACCAACGAACCAGGATCTCCCCGGTGGGAAGGGCGAGACCCCGATGGACACTAAACTCTCTCGCCCAAATGGCTAGTCAGTCCGCAATTAAACTTGTATCACTAAACGTAAAGGGCCTGAATAATAATAGAAAAAGACGACTGGCGCTCCAAGAGCTGAAAAAGTCCAAGGGAGATATCATCTTCCTCCAAGAGACGCACTTTACATCCCAAGAGCTGCCCAAATTGATTAGCAATGTATTCCCTACGGGTTTCTTCTCGTCATTTAACAGTAAAAAGCGGGGAGTAGCGATCCTGCTCCGACAAGGAACCCCATTCAATATCACCAAAACCACTTCAGACCCAGAGGGTAGATTTCTAATGGTATATGGCTCACTGGCTGGCTCGCCGGTCGCTCTGATCAACATCTACGCGCCAAATGATAATCAAACGGAATTCCTGAAAGCAGTGTTAGAAAAGGTTGACCCTACCTACCTATCTTCGTTGATTGTGGGCGGAGACTTTAATATGGCCATAAACTCTGCGGAGGACAGAACCTCAGGCCAACAAGGCCAACACAGAGCTCCACCTCAGAGGATGGAGAAACAATTTAAAACGATCACCAAGGAATATTCCTTAATGGACATCTGGAGAATCCAACACTAGGGCCAAAAAGATTACACATCCTATTCCGCACCCCACCAGTCATACTCTCGTATAGACTATTTTTTTGCTACCAAATATATCCTGGAAGCCTGCACAAATTCGGACTTAGGCCCCATTACATGGTCAGATCACGCCCCCATCACATTAACCCTATCCACCCCATTTCATAAATTAAACGCCTACACTTGGAAGCTGAACGACTCCCTACTGAACCACCCGGAGGTAGAAAAAGAAATTAAAAAGGCTCTTAGGGAGTACTTCGCTCTCAACTGGGGCATAGTAGACTCTCCGGCGGTTCTGTGGGAAGCCCATAGGGCAGCAATTAGGGGAACTTTTATTTCAATTGCATCCCACAGAAAGGCCAAGGTGAAATTAATAACAGATCTGACAACTAAAATAATTATACATATATAAGGAGACAAAGGATGCTCCTAAAAATATCCCACTTTAATGCACAGCAAAGCCGAAAATAGTCCACAGGTATAGTAACCCACTAGAGTAATGGTAAGGCTATAAGGGTACAATTAAGTAACCGCTCCCAACACTGTGGGAGGACAATTACCAGTAAAATGCCCTAGGGCAAAAATAATAAATGATTTATTGATATTCAGAAGTCGACGCAGTAACACACTCAAAATAACCATAAAAACAATTAAAACATAAATCACGGGTGAGGCAGGGTAAGGGGATATTATTATAAGGTGAATTCCCAAATATTAGTGTATGTCCCCTTACCAGTACCAGGTGGTAGTGTGAGACACAATGGTAAATACAAATGATAGGCAATAGAGAATGCTGGAGCCTCTGGTCTCAGGGTATGGTGGAGGTTGCACTAATCATTGCATGCTGTGATTGATCTGCTCAGTAGATATGCTCCTAAAAAGATCCCACTTTAATGCACAGCAAAGCCGAAAATAGTCCACAGGTATAGTAACCCACTAGAGTAATGGTAAGGCTATAAGGGTACAATTAAGTAACCGCTCCCAACACTGTGGGAGGACAATTACCACTAAAATGCCCTAGGGCAAAAATAATAAATGATTTATTGATATTCAGAAGTCGACGCAGTAACACACACTCAAAATAACCATAAAAACAATTAAAACATAAATCACGGGTGAGGCTGAACCTTGAGAAAGCGCCAGCCCCTTATGCGCGAAACGATCGTCGGCATGACGCACCACGTTGACGTCGTGTAGGAGGAGTCACGGGTGAGACTGTTCCTGGTAGTTTGTGTGGGGTTGTTCGAGTTGTTAACTGCCTAGCAGAGGTAGTTTATGCATATATCAGGTCCGGTTTTTGATGCACATGCCGCGGTTCATTTATATAATGTGGTATAATGTGCACTAATGATTTACTGAATCATTGATCATGTGACCTAGTACCTATATAGGTTTTGTGATATATGACAGTGGCACATTTATTTGCATTCACTACTCTGCATGCATCACTACCTACTGTCAGTGTGATATCCAACTATTGATACTGAGCAGATCAATCACAGCATGCAATGATTAGTGCAACCTCCACCATACCCTGAGACCAGAGGCTCTAGCATTCTCTATTGCCTATCATTTGTATTTACCATTGTGTCTCACACTACCACCTGGTACTGGTAAGGGGACATACACTAATATTTGGGAATTCATCTTATAATAATATCCCCTTACCCTGCCTCACCCGTGATTTATGTTTTAATTGTTTTTATGGTTATTTTGAGTGTGTGTTACTGCGTCGACTTCTGAATATCAATAAATCATTTATTATTTTTGCCCTAGGGCATTTTAGTGGTAATTGTCCTCCCACAGTGTTGGGAGCGGTTACTTAATTGTACCCTTATAGCCTTACCATTACTCTAGTGGGTTACTATACCTGTGGACTATTTTCGGCTTTGCTGTGCATTAAAGTGGGATCTTTTTAGGAGCATCCTTTGTCTCCTTATATACAGTATGTATGTCTGTCATCCCTATCCCCTTTGCACCAGCTGATATCATAGAGTTGGTATTCAATATTGAGGTGAGCGGTATGTCACTAGTTGTTACAACTAAAATAATTAAGCTGGAACAACAGCACAAACCCAACCCATCGAAAAAGATTTATAAAACCTTGACCGCATCCAGGAATGAGCTAAAACAAGCCCAAATTGAAGAAGTAGAAAAAGCTCTTACATGGACTAGTCAGAAATACTATGACAAGGGCAATAAGGCTGACAGACTTTTGGCGAGCAAACTAAGAGGTATACAGAAGCGTTCCCAGATCACAGCGATAAAAAATTAATCGTGAGAAATAATCTATAACGAACAGAAAATAGCGGAGGAACTTACCGCATTTTATATTAAACTTTATAACCTAAAGGCTCAGGGTGGGAACACGGGGACACCAGCCACTGAACCTATTAGTAATTACCTGTCCGATTGCCTCCTACCAACACTGACAGAGGAGAATCAAATGCTTAACACAAAAATTACCCAAAAATAGCTGGCGGACGCAATAAAAACATTAAAAATCTCAAAAGCCGGAGACTTCCGGTGACGTCAAGGGGAATGGCAGCTTGAAAGAGACGCTCCCGACCCCCTCTGAATGAATAGCACGAACGAAGCATATTAAATAATAAAATAATCAGGAGAAGCGGAGGAATCCCTAAATGAACCCCCAAAGACTTAGCTCCGGTGACTAGCTGGGCTCCGAAGTGGCTGGCTCCGGCGTCCCGGAGAGCTGTGTCGGAGACCTCCTGCCCCCGGTGCGGGACTTTCCCCTCTGCAGCCCGCAAAATTCAAATCTGACGGAGAGACTCCGGAGACGAGAGGCGACGGGACTCCGCGCGCCCCGAGGAGCCAAGAATAGAGGGGAATCAGCGGTGATCGGGGACGGAACCCCCGACCCCCTGTGGGGTAAGAGAAGCGCCAGCTGTGGCCACCTGAGGCCGTGAGGAAAGGCGCGAGCGGAGACCCCCCGTTACGGGTCCAGCTCCCCCCCCCCAGGACGGCACACGTAAATAAAAGGTACAAACCTGACCTAGGGCCCTGCTGGGAGTGAAGAACACCGGGAGGGGACCCACTAGTGAAGGGAGCCATAGGCCTCAGTAGCATGGTGAGGGAGGAGGCGGCCATCTTGGGGGAGCACCACCACGTGGAAGCACCACCACCACACAAAGGTGCCTCAGAGAGAACGACCTGCAGGTCAGAAACACAGCCCTAAGGCCAGAACCCCTGGGTCCAATAACCCCATATCTACCCAGACAAGCTGTACTAGACTAAACAAACAATCCTATCCTACTGCACTAAAAAGACCCCACAGTTCCTGCGGCATCTCTACATCTAAACCCCCCCAATAAATACATACAAGCGGAGGGGAAGGTAGCCAGCATGAGCGGCAAAAATAAGAAGGCAGCTCAGCAGTCAGTGACGAGCTACTTCCCACAAAGCCAGCGGACCGCGGGGAGTTGCGAGACCTCCCAAGATGGCGGCTCAGCCGACACGCGGGAGGGACCGAGCGGGGCGCACGAGCAGGAAATTGAAAACATAGATGTGAACAAAACATATTTAGAAAACCTCTTCACCAGAATGAGGAAGGAGTTTCGGGATGATTTGGGTAAAGCCATTAACACCCTAAGGGCGGACTTGAATCTCCTAACGGCCAAAACAGATGGGCTGGCAAACACAGTGGAAACACTGGAGCAGGCTCAGTCCTCCGCGGAGGACGAGATCAACCGCCTGCACTGGGAGATCAGAGGGCTCAAGGAAAGTGCCGAGGACCAGGAAAACCGCGATCGGCGGCAGAACTTGAGACTGAGGTATGTCCCAGAAACAGTGGAGACTGAACAGCTGCACACATACCTATCAGACCTCTTTATTCATCTGGTACCTGACCTAACTCCTTAAAAGCTAGAGATGGACAGAGCCCATAGGGCCCTCGGACCTAGGTCCACGGACCCCAAGAGGACCAGAGATATACTGGTCAGGTTCCATTATTACTCCACAAAGGAGAAAATACTGACGGCGAGCAGGGAGAAAGGACACATCCAGTTCCGGAATGTACATATTGAGATATACAGTGATCTCTCAAAACGTACAGTAGACTGCAGGAGAGAGCTCAGACCCCTCACACTAAAATTAAGGGACAACAAGATTAAATATCGCTGGGGATTCCCTTTTAAAATTGTGGCCCAGGCTGGAGGCAAATTCCACACCCTTTCCTACCCGGAAGAGATACCAAGATTCCTAAAGGGGCTCGGTGTCCCCCACAAGAATGGAGGTGGAACTGCCCCTGAAGATACGGACGGAGACCCAGATCACAGGCCAACAGAGAGGGGACCACGCTCCTCTCAGAGAATAGCCACCCAACGTAACCAGGCAGGTGAGGACTGAGAAATGTCACCTGGAGAGGAAAAGACTACTCCCGGCAAAATTTATATGTTTGGACGACCTATTGCCCCCCCCCGTACGAGCTTCTGAGACACATACGAGATGAGGAACGCTGGTCTGCCCCCGGCGGGGAACACATACCTACCTGTCCACAAAGAGGGCGCATGCCCCTGGAGCTACAAGGATCTACACATCCCAGCGCAGCAAAGAAGTGGAGACCCCTTTGACCCGGTGAAAGGATTTGAACGCAGAGCCTAAAGCTTATGGGAAAGAGGGGACCCGACTGTATCCGGAAAGCCCTGGAGCTGCTTGCTGGATGGCTCCGAAAATGGCTCCAAATACAACACTTAAACTAGTGTCCCTAAATGTTAGGGGACTTAACTCAGCAATCAAAAGAAAGCTCGCCTTACAAGAATTAAAAAAAACAAAAGGAGATGTGCTATTCTTACAAGAAACGCACTTTAATACGATATCGCCCCCTAACACCTTTCAGAGATACTACCCCCAGGCATATTATGCATCCTGCTCCACTAAAAAAAAAGGGGTAGCCATCTTATTTAGACAAAATGTCAAATTCACACTTCAAAAACAGACCTTAGACCCAGAAGGTAGATTCCTCATTCTGCAAGGCACACTATCAGATGTGGAGATTACCCTTGTTAATATATATGCCCCCAATGAGGGTCAAGCTGACTTTTTGAGAGATCTATGTGACAAGCTAGCCCCCCAAACTAGAACTACGCTATTGATAGCAGGAGATTTTAATATGCTTGTAGCACCTGATCAAGATAGGACAAGCCCATTGGGTACTCCCCACCCACGCATTACGACCAAAAATGCCAAAAGGTTTCAGAACATACTGAAAGAGTTTTCGCTGATAGATATTTGGCGGGCGCAGCATCAGGGCCAGAGGGACTATTCAAATTTTTCTCCCCCGCACCAGACCAATTCAAGGATTGATTATTTTCTGGGTACTAAAGATATCTTTCAGGCAACCTCCCAGTCGGACATAGGTTCTATAACATGGTCGGACCACGCTCCAGTCTCGCTGACGCTCCCTCCCCTTCTATAAATATAATCAATATAATTGGAAACTAAACGATTCTCTGTTAAACCCAATAGATGTAGAGATAGAGATTAAGCAAAAGCTCAGAGAATATTTTGCGCTGAACAAGGGCTCTGTAAAGTCATCAGTGATGCTATGGGAGGCCCATACGGCCACGATTCGAGAGAATATAATTTCCATAGCATCATATAAGAAAAAGCAAAAACAGAAATTGTACGACGAATTAGCGGAGAAAGTTAAACTCCTAGAACATAAACATAAAGCTAATCCCTCAAAACAACTACGCAAAGTACTGGACAAGGCTAGATCTGATTTCAGGCAGATACAAATAGATGAAGTGGAGAGGGCGCTGAGGAGGACGAAGCAGAAATATTATGACAAAGGAAATAAGGCCGACCGGTTATTAGCATCTAAATTAAGAGGTCTGAAAACCAAATCCCAAATATCCGTCATACAAACAAAGACGGGCATCAAAACATATTGCGAAAAACAGATAGCGGCCACATTCTCAGAGTTCTACTCCAAACGATATAATTTGAACTTCCCCCAAAACAGCTCCTCAAATGCAGAAGCTATTACTAAGTACCTAGCGTCATGTAACCTTCCAAGCCTTTCAGAAGCTGACTTACTAGAGCTAAATAAAGAAATCGCGCAGGATGATTTACTAGAAGCCATCTCACAACTAAAACCTAGTAAAACCCCAGGCCCGGATGGGTTTTCCAATCAATACTATAAAAAATTTAAATTGATCTTGGCACCACATCTCCTGGATATGTTTAATGAGTTTCTGGAGGGAACGGCTATCCCCGCTTCTATGTCTAGAGCGAATTTTGCACTCATACCAAAGGAAGGGAGAGACCCACTACAGTGTGGTAATTATCGCCCCATAGCCCTCCTTAATTCGGACCTAAAATTTTATAGCAAAATCCTAGCTAACAGACTAACTCCCATTCTCCCAGGCCTGATCCACAAGGACCAAGTCGTATTTATTTCAGGCAGACAAGCCTCAGATAATACGTGAAAAATTATAAACATAATCGACCATGTACATCTCTCATCCACGAAAGCCATCCTGTTACGTTTAGACGCGGAAAAGGCGTTTGACAGGATCAGATGGGAATTTTTAGACCAAACATTAATTAAATTTGGATTTAAGGGCCCATATCTTGAGGGGGTTAGAGCCCTCTATAAAACTCCCACGGCTGTAGTGAAACTCCCAGGAGGAAACTCGAACCCTATAAACATTAGGAATGGTACTAGACAGGGATGTCCCTTGTCTCCACTTCTGTTTGCACTCTCTATAGAACCCTTGGCAACAACAATCAGAGAGGACAACAATATAAGTGGCATTACAATTGGAGATACGGATTACAAGATATCCCTTTTTGCTGACGACATTATCCTAACTCTAGCCAACCCCTTGACTTCACTCCCGAATTTACATTCACAATTAGATACATTTAGCAAAATCTCGGGGTATAAAATCAATATGGATAAGTCGGAAGCATTAAATGTATCTCTACCTAATCCCGAGGCCAAACTGCTACAATTAAATTTTAATTATAAGTGGAGTTCCACGAAAATCAAATACTTGGGAATCCAAATAACACGGGAGTACAAATCACCATATCAATATAACTATCCGCCCCTATTTGAGAGGCTAAAAAAAGACTTACAGAGCTGGAATGAATACCAGATATCTTGGTTAGGCAGAATAGCTACGGTCAAAATGAATATCCTGCCAAGACTTCTGTATTACTTCCAGACTCTCCCAATTGATATCCCAATGTCGGAATTAAAGAATATACAAAACAGAATTTTTCAATTCATTTGGCAAAACAAAAGACCAAGAGTAGCTAGAACCGTAATGTTAGCACCAAAAGAATGTGGAGGCTTGGCAGTCCCAGATATCATTAAATATTATTTGGCGGCCCAACTGAAACAAGTGATAATGTGGAACAATGACCCAACTACAAGCTGTTGGACAGGGATAGAGTTTTCCTACGCGAGACCCCTCTCACTCCCGGCCACCCTGTGGACTGTGCGGGGTAGAGAGATCCTCTCGGAAACATTAAAACTGGGAGCAATGAAATGTACATGGAGAGTATGGACCAAAAATAAAGACAAATATGGCTTGACGGCTCACCCATTCCCTATTAACACCCATATTCGATAACCCAGAATTTCCCCCCGGCGGGTTCCCACAGAGACTCAGTAAATTTAAACAGCTGAAGATGATGATAGCAGAGGATTTCTCTGGGCAAGGTAGGCTCTTGCTGACCCAAGAACTGGAAAAAAAATATCAAACGACAAACCTCCCAATATTTGGCTTTTTACAAATCAGGCACTACCTGCAAACAGTATCCAAAGATAAGGCTTTCCAGCAGCTAACAAATTTTGAACGACTGTGCAGGAAAGGGTACTATGCTAAAGGATTGATCTGGGAAATATATCTGGGCCTGGCGCGATCAACAGGCTGTTCCCAACACAGGTATATGTCCAAATGGGCGGAGGATTTAAATATAGAGATTGATAGAGAAGACTGGGAGGATATCTGGGAGGCAGCATCCAAAACATCGATTTGTACTACCATTAAAGAGAACATCTATAAAATTATATTTTACTGGTACCTAACCCCGAATAGGTTGAGCCAGATCTTCCCCGGGACCCCAGATTTGTGTTGGAGGGGTTGCGGGCAAAGAGGAGACATGGCTCATATCTGGTGGAACTGCCCCAAGATTCAGGTGTTCTGGGTCATGATTCAAACACTAATCCGAGAGTACCTGGGGGTAGAGATTGAGGTGGACCCGCTGACCATGGTGCTGGCCAAGCCAATTGACGAATTAGACACAGCAGAGAGTAAGATGGTGAGCCATGTGCTCACGGCGGCACGTTGTTCCGTTGCTGCAGCGTGGAAGAAGGTGAATACCCCTGCTAAACAGACCGTACTCCGCAGAATGCGAGAAATAAAGACAATGGAACTTCTTACGGCAAAACTGACCCAAAAGATGGATAAGTTCCATAAGACATGGGAAATTTGGTCAGGTACATAATAAATTCCTAAAGGAAAAGGCAGGATATATACAAAACTGGACGCCATCCCGCAGCACCTCTCCCCCCCCCCTTATCTCACTTCTTTTTTCTCTCCTCTCTCTTTCTCTGCTCTCCACCTTTTCTTTTCTCTACTATACTACTAAAAACAGGACACACGGAAGCGGCAGCTTCCTAGTTAGAACCATAACAGCAGAAACGTACGAGCATTCAGACATACAAACATTTAGATAAACACCTATCTGAATAAAGAAAACGGAATACGGATGTTTTTATTAATATATGCAAATATCAATGTTTATCCAATCTATGTACAACAAAGTTTACTATCTGTTGTGTACCCTGATAAAACAATAAAAAAATTGAAACAAAAAAAAATATCTCAAAAGCCCCTGGCCCCGACGGCTTCTCCAATGTTTATTACAAAAGATTCTCCCCGATCCTAACTAAACACCTACTCAGCTTATTCAATTCATTCATGGAGGGCAGCCCAATCCCCCCATCAATGACCCAGGCCAATCTCGCCATCATCCACAAAGAGGGTAGGGACCCACTGCTATGTGGGAGCTACCGACTAATCTCCCTACTAAATAACGATCTTAAGCTATACAGCAAAATCCTGGCAAATAGACTGAATCCCATCCTACCAAGATTAATTCACAACGACCAGGTGGGGTTTGTATCTGGCAGACAAGCCTCAGACAACACCCGCAAAATTATAAATATAGTTGATCATGCCCACCTCACAGCTACCAAAGCGGTTCTGTTAAGCCTGGACGCAGAGAAGACGTTCGATAGAATTGATTGGCTATTTCTTGACAAAACAATGCAGAAATTCGGCTTAAAAGATGCGTATCTAGCGGGAGTCCGAGCGCTGTACTGCTGCCCTTCTGCAGTGGTGAAACTCCCGGGGGGTACAGCAAAAAAATTTGAAATGAAAAATGGAACGAGACAGGGAAGCCTTTTGTCCCCTCTCCTCTTCGCCCTAACAATCGAACCACTAGCGTCTAAAATACGAGACAATATAAATATACAGGGGGTACCAATTGGCGGAATAAACTATAAAGTCTCATTGTTCGCAGACGATATCATATTAACATTAACGCAGACCCAGATCTCCCTTTCCAACTTACACAAAGAATTAAAGGAATTTGGCAAAATATCAGGATACAAAATTAACAGTGATAAGTCAGAAGCCCTCAACTTAAATCTATCAGAACCAGAGATGCGGACATTGAAATCAAACTTTAATTATAAGTGGAGCCCTATATACATCAAATACCTGGGAGTACATGTATCGAGGCACTATTGCTCCCTATACCAAAATAATTATCCCAACCTATTTAGGAAAATTAAAAAAGATCTGGATAAATGGGAAAAATACCAGATCTCATAGATCAGGAGAATGATCTCAGTTAAAATGAATATACTCCCCCGATTTTTATATTATTTCCAGACGCTCCCGATCCATGTCCCTGGCTCTGAATTAAAAACTATCCAAAATAAAATCCTCCAATTTATTTGGAATGGAAGGAGACCCCGGGTAGCTAGGTCGGTTCTTATGGCGTCTAGGACAAAAGGAGGACTGGGGGTCCCAGACATTAATAGATATTACCAAGCTGCCCAATTAAAACAGGCGGTAATGTGGAACTCGGACCCAGACAAGCTATGTTGGCTAGCAATTGAATCTCATTACTCCAGAACGCCTTCTCTACCAGCTTTTCTCTGGAGCGGTGACAGGGGAAATGACATGGCGCCCAAATTCGGGCTGGGGGCAATGAAACATACTTGGGACATATGGGCAAAAACTAAAACTAAATTCTTACTCTCGTCCCCTTGCTCTCAGCTCATTCCAATATTTGACAACCCTAAATTCCCACCAGGGTGTGAAACCCGACAATTCGACCTATTTAAAACAATGGGGATCAGAGCGATCGCGGACCTGCTGAGCGATGAACAGTTCCTGAGTCTCCAAGAATTGCGAACCAAATTAAAATTACCCCACCTGGATACATTTAAGTTTCTCCAAATTCGACACTTTCTACAAAAAATGTCCCCATCATTGAAATTCCCCCCTCTCACAAAATTTGAGAAACTCTGTCGCGAAGGAGTACATCAAAAAGGTCTAATAACACAAATATATGCCGGCATGGAGAATCCGGTGAACTCTACCGCTCACGACTATATGCTTAAATGGGAAGCGGAATTGGACATAGTTATTGACAGAGAGGACTGGGAGGAAATATGAGACGCAGCCTCAGGAACTTCCATCTGTACCACGGTGAAGGAAAACATCTATAAAATAATGTATCATTGGTATCTTACCCCAGTGAGGTTAAAACAAATCTAGCCTCTGGCCTCAGATCTATGCTGGAGAGGCTGTGGACATAGAGGGGACATGGCCCATATCTGGTGGTCATGTCCAGAAATTCAGAAATACTGGCTTACGGTACAAGATTTGATAAAAGAGGTCACAGGCCTCACAATTCCTATAGATCCACTGACCTTCCTACTGGGCAGGCCGATAGAGGACATCGATCGCCCAGTATGGAAATTAATCTCCTTTATTCTAACAGCAGCAAGGTGTTCAGTCGCATACTCTTGGAAGAAGATAGCGCCCCCCACCAAACAGCAAGTGAAAAAAAGAGTTAACGATGTTATGAGTTTGGAAAAACTCACGGCCTTCTTGAACTGCTCAACTGAAGGTTTCTATAAAATCTGGGAACCCTGGTTAACCCATTAATCCGAACCAAATCAGGATACAACCCCAGACGGATCTGAACCACAGTAGAGCCGTGAAGGATGGATGCCGGGACCCGGCCGGACGAGGGTGGAATGACTCCCTCTCTCCCCCCCCCCCCCCTCCTCTCTTTCTTTTTCCACACCCCAGAGACCATGACGTGGCCTTAGGGGATCTTTCCTTTCTCTCTCTCTCCCCCCACATGAACAAGGAAAATACAACTGTATTAGGCCAACACTGATAATGTAAAACCACATGAACAAGGAAAATACAACTGTATTAGGCCAACACTGATAAAGTAAAACCAATGTCTGTAAAGATGATTATGCCTAATAAAAATGTTTGGGGAAATTTTTTTTTTTTAAATGGTACGAGACAAGGGTACCCATTATCTCCTCCTCTCTTCGCTCTAACGATTGAGCCATTGGCTGCTAAAATAAGAGCAAATAGTAATATACATTGTATATAGTGATTGGGAAAACAAATGATAAAATCTCATTATTCGCAGACGATATTATTCTGACTTTAGCAAGCCCTCAGACTTCTTTACCCAACCTCCAAAAGGCGCTATCAGACTTTGGAAAAATCTCTGGATATAAAATGAACAGCGACAAGTCACAGTCTTTTAATCTGAATCTTTCAGATCCAGAGATAAAATTACCAAAACTGAATTTCAGCTACAGATGGAGTTCCTCACATATTAAATATCTGGGAGTAAATGTGTCTAGGAACTACCACTCCCTATATCAAGGCAACTATCCACCATTGTTTGATAAGATTAAAAGGGATCTGGCAAAGTGGGAAGGATATCAGGTGTCATGGATTGGGAGAATAGTATCAGTCAAGATGAATATACTCCCTAGGTTATTATATCATTTCCAGACTCTCCCAGTCCGGATACCGGGATCCGAACTGAAAAATTTCCCAAATAGAATATTTAATTTTATTTGGCAAGGTAAAAGGCCTAGAACAGCTAGATCGGTGATGATGGCTTTAAAGACAAGAGGAGGTTTGGGTGTCCCAGATATCTCGAAATACTACCAAGCTGCCCAACTAAGGCAGGTGGTGATGTGGAACGCTGATCCAACACAATATTGTTGGTTAGCCATAGAATCCCAATATGCTAGAACGTCTTCTCTGCCAGTGTCCCTATGGGCACTGGCTAAGGAGGTGTACGCCAAAATGTTTGAGCTAGATCCGACGAGATTTACCTGGGAGAGTTGGAGCAAGTCTAAGGGCAAATTTAATCTTGTGTCTCCCGTTTCGCAACTCACTCCGCTTTTTAACAATCCCAATTTCCCCCCAGGCTGTGATTATAAACAATTCGACCAAATTAAAGCTAAACATATTAGAGTAGTTGCCGACCTAGTGCATAAAGGAAAACTTTCTAGTTTCCAAGAGTTCCTAACTAGGTATGAGGCACCAGACCTTAGTATGTTTAAATATCTACAGATCAGAATTTTTTTCCAAAAATGTCCCCAAAATTAGAATTTACTCCCTTCACAAGTTTTGAAGCACTATGTAGGAGAGGTAAGTGGTGTTTATGGTGCATCACCATAGATGGCTCATTAGTATACTGATAATTCCATATACCATAATGGATCCAGGTTCAGGGACATAGAGTATAATCCACCTTGAGAGAGTCCTTTACGGACGAAACGCGTAGGTGCGCTCCTACCATTGTTCTGTTTTGCACTGACCATTAAAGTACTCTTTTAATACTCATCCCTGCTTGGAGTTACCCTCATTTTGGCGATCCACTAGCTGGTATGCTGCCAAGAAACGCTGCTGTGCTCCTCTACATCTCTGCTGCCTATGTAGGAGAGGTAGTTATCAAAAAGGTTTGATAACTAGAATAAAAGCCAGTTTGGAGGCCTTGGTCAATTCACATGATCATGACTGCATGCTCAAATGGGCAGCGGATTTGAAAATAGAAATTGACAGGGATGATTGGGAGGATATATGGGAGTTTGCTGCAAAAACTTCCATATGCACAGCAACTAAAGAAAATATATATAAAATTTTATTCATTGGTATCTCACGCCATGGCGGCTAAAGCAAATCTACCCTGTGGTGTCTGATCTGTGCTGGAGGGGTTGTGGGCAGAGAAGCGATATGGTCCACATTTGGTGGACGTGTCCGGCAATAGAAATATTGGATCGTTATCCAATCTATTAAAAAAAGAAATAACGGATGTGTCCATTTCTATGGACCCACTGACTATTTTGTTGGCTAAACCAGTTGAAGATATTGGCTGCCCGCCTTCTTGCGCCCTACCTGATCCCTCCTGAGCCTGCCTGCGCCCCCACTGTGAAGAGAGGGTCTGATCAGAGCTGTGGTCTGAATAAGAGCTTTCTGAGTAGGAGCTATCTTCATGTCATGTGTTTCAGCCTGCGTTCCATCTGGATCCAAGATGGCCGCCTCCCGTTTCAGTTAAAGACACAGCTTCCCTAAAAAAAAAAAACCACAGCCAGATCCTAAGTTGTCTATGACAATACTGAATGTTGATGATCCATTAAAAATGTGCTAAAGGGATGGGTTTCCGATGATGTCATCAGGAATGGGGGTGTAGGAGGGGAGCTCCGCAGACCCACCGGCTAAAACTTAATAAATAACGTTCCCAAACCAGAAATTCAAGGCTCAAAAACATACCCCCATTACTTGGAGAGATCGGAGCATGTCCAAACACACAAAGAAGCCCGCAGCACCGGCGGTGTCACGGTTCTTCTCCCCGACACAGAAGAGTCCAGCAAACCAAGAGGGTGGCGGACCACGAGGCTCACAAGAGCTGCAAGCAGCTCTAAATATGGGTACGAAAGCCCATGCAACTCTTGAAATGGAGATAGAGGAACTGATCACCCGATCCTACCTGGAGAGCCAATTCTCCACCATGCATGTCAAGCTCCAAACATCCCTGCAGGCAGAAATCAAAGCAGCAGTAGCGGAGATTAAACAGGAGATGTCTGGCCTAACAGAGAGGACAACGACTCTGGAAGGTGGACTGGAGGAGTCCCTGGCAAGACAAACAGCAGCCGAGGAAGAAATCATCCGGCTAGGAGAGGAGATCTCCCGTCTCAAAGACGGGCAGGAAGACCAAGAAAATAGGGACAGGCGCCAGAATCTGCGCATAAGAAATGTACCGGAGACGGTCTTACCTGGCCAGCTTCGTCCCTATCTTGCGGAACTGTTCACATCGCTCTGCGGCCCGCTAGAGGACATGGACCTAGAGATGGATAGGGCCCACCGGGCGGTAGCTCCCAGATCAGAAGATCCCAACCGGCGACGCGATGTAATCATAAGATTACACAGCTATACAGTAAAGGAGAAGATCATCACCGCCTGCAGAGGGAAAGAGTCACTACCTTTACAAAATGAAACTCTCCAAATTTTCAACGACCTGTCACAGATAACAGTCGACCGAAGGAGAGAAATGAAGCCCTTGACCTCATTCCTCCGGGAGAAGGAGGTGAAGTACCGCTGGGGCTTTCCGTTCAAGCTTACGGTAAGCTATGATGGCAAATTCCTAACCATCCGCCGCCCTGAGGACATGGCCCCATTCGTGAAAGCCCTGGGTCTGACCCCGCCGCTTTCCTGGACAACGGAGCAACTACAAGACCCACCGCACCGGGAGGACGCGGAACCACGCAGCACCCGTCCCGCGAGGAGAACGGCGGCGCCAAGGCAGTCTAAGAACAGATGAGAAGCACCGTAGTTCACAGCGAAGACGGGAGCACATGACGGCTCAAGAACCACACCAGACCCAGCCAGACACATAGCTTCTGAATCCGACCCCTGACGATCGGAGGCAACCCACAGCTGAAGCTACTATAACTTTTGATGCTGACCGAATGGCAGTTGAAGAGTGCTGAGGTCCGGCTGGGCTTTAGGGGTTGGCGGGGGGAATAGGAGGGGAGCGCGATGCTCCGACAACAGCACTGCGATCTACTAACTCTAAGTAGCAAAATTTAATCTGTCTAAGGCCCGGGTACAGGACTATGGACCCCAGGCTCGGTTCGCACGACTGTTGCTACCCTCCCCACCCCCCGAACTAGGAAATACTAGTTAACTGGGAAGCTGCCTAATGAGCCCTGCACAAGACAGGAAGCCCAAATGACTTCGATAATGGAAGCAGCGGCAGTGACACTATTACAGTAACTGGCAGTCTAGATTAGCAGGCCACATGGATCTAGTGCTAAGCCGTCCCTATGCCACAGTTGAGTTATGTAAAAAAAAAAAAACCTGTTCCTCAGTTGATGAATGTTGAAGTTGAGAAAAGTTGTATGTGTTATAATATAATGTACTCCCTTTTCTCTCCCCCCCTTCCCCCTCCCCCCCTCACGCTCCAAAGCCCATAAGCCTGCCCTTCCACCGCAGAAGATATGGCCGCATGGCCCCATACTAATGATGCTGCCTGCAGTAATAAAATACGTTGTCAAACCCTCTGAGGAAGGCACACGGCGGGCCACATAGATCAAATAGAAATGTCATAAGGATCTTCGGATATTAACTTCACTAAATGTAAGAGCCCCATCCCTCCCCCCTCTTCCCCGACCAGCAAGCGTAGGAAGTATTCCGTTTATGTTCAGCATGATACCTAAAAACATTAATGCAATGTGCTGTTGTGTTACCTGTCAACCCAGGTCTCCCCCTCCCCCCTATCTCCCCCCCCCCCATCTCCCCCCCCTTTTCCCAGGTCCAAAACCTATAAGCTTGACCGACTGACAAAAAGAGAGGTTATAATGCTTTTCATGTACTGAGCTTGTTAAGAGTTGTTCTCACGTTTATTACACTGGTTTTAAGGATTGTCAGAAAGATCTCCATGTTATGGCTATGCTAGGAGTTATCCCTCCCCTCCCCACGCCTTCCCCATGTCCAAAACCTATAAGCTTGACCGTAGTGGGTGAGGGATATTATCCCAATATTCAGGGCTCTGCTGTCCTAGGAACATACATGCATATTCAGAGTACTAAAATATGTAACCAAGGCATTAGAGCATGTATAAGAGCTAAGGAGACTCATTAGGATGATATAAACATAGGAGTGTACTAGTTACGCTGGACGGCTAACACAGATCTCTATATATACCATAAAAGTCCTGTATAGACCCCCAGCAAAACAAAAGTACATACCAATCAAACGATCAATGTGAGGAACTCCCTTGAAGCACAGCTCAGTCCTTGATTAGTGGGTGCGTCATGCCAGACGTAATTGCAGAGAGTAGTCCCATAGGGTACAGTGGCGGAGCACAACCGTGCAAACAATGGGGGCTGCAAACTAGTATCGGATATAAAAAGGTTTATTAAGTGGTCAAAAGGAGTACATAGTAACTCTGACGCGTTTCGGGACCTGCGTCCCTTTGACCCCTTTCCCCCCCTCCCATTTCCCCCCTTCCCCCCCCCCCCTCTTAAATTAAGGTAGAGCTTACACCAATCCCGGCCGTACTTATTGGAGGTCCTTAGCTGACCTCGTCCCACTTTGCCTCTTGCTGCTGACCCTGTCCCAGCAGCCTATTCCCCCCCCCCCTCTCGACCTTCCCTGCCCTCCTCCCACCCAACCCCTCGTCGGGCGGGCCTGACACCCATACTCAAACAGCACCATCAAGAAGCGTTAAAAAGGTTCTCTGAACCAACGAACCAGGATCTCCCCGGTGGGAAGGGCGAGACCCCGATGGACACTAAACTCTCTCGCCCAAATGGCTAGTCAGTCCGCAATTAAACTTGTATCACTAAACGTAAAGGGCCTGAATAATAATAGAAAAAGACGACTGGCGCTCCAAGAGATGAAAAAGTCCAAGGGAGATATCATCTTCCTCCAAGAGACGCACTTTACATCCCAAGAGCTGCCCAAATTGATTAGCAATGTATTCCCTACGGGTTTCTTCTCGTCATTTAACAGTAAAAAGCGGGGAGTAGCGATCCTGCTCCGACAAGGAACCCCATTCAATATCACCAAAACCAGAGGGTAGATTTCTAATGGTATATATGGCTCACTGGCTGGCTCGCCGGTCGCTCTGATCAACATCTACGCGCCAAATGATAATCAAACGGAATTCCTGAAAGCAGTGTTTGAAAAAGTTGACCCTACCTACCTATCTTCGTTGATTGTGGGCGGAGACTTTAATATGGCCATAAACTCTGCGGAGGACAGAACCTCAGGCCAACAAGGTCAACACAGAGCTCCACCTCAGAGGATGGAGAAACAATTTAAAACAATCACCAAGGAATATTCCTTAATGGACATCTGGAGAATCCAACACCAGGGCCAAAAAGATTACACATTCTATTCCGCACCCCACCAGTCATACTCTCGTATAGACTATTTTTTTGCTACCAAATATATCCTGGAAGCCTGCACAAATTCGGACTTAGGCCCCATTACATGGTCAGATCACGCCCCCATCACATTAACCCTATCCACCCCATTTCATAAATTAACCGCCTACACTTGGAAGCTGAACGACTCCCTACTGAACCACCCGGAGGTAGAAAAAGAAATTAAAAAGGCTCTTAGGGAGTACTTCGCTCTCAACTGGGGCATAGTAGACTCTCCGGCAATTCTGTGGGAAGCCCATTGGGCAGCAATTAGGGGAACTTTTATTTCAATTGCATCCCACAGAAAGGCCAAGGTGAAATTAATAACAGATCTGACAACTAAAATAATTATACATATATAAGGAGACAAAGGATGCTCCTAAAAAGATCCCACTTTAATGCACAGCAAAGCCGAAAATAGTCCACAGGTATAGTAACCCACTAGAGTAATGGTAAGGCTATAAGGGTACAATTAAGTAACCGCTCCCAACACTGTGGGAGGACAATTACCAGTAAAATGCCCTAGGGCAAAAATAATAAATGATTTATTGATATTCAGAAGTCGACGCAGTAACACACACTCAAAATAACCATAAAAACAATTAAAACATAAATCACGGGTGAGGCTGAACCTTGAGAAAGCGCCAGCCCCTTATGCGCGAAACGATCGTCGGCATGACGTCACCACGTTGACGTCGTGTAGGAGGAGTCACGGGTGAGACTGTTCCTGGTAGTTTGTGTGGGGTTGTTCGAGTTGTTAACTGCCTAGCAGAGGTAGTTTATGCATATATCAGGTCCGGTTTTTGATGCACATGCCGCGGTTCATTTATATAATGTGGTATAATGTGCACTAATGATTTACTGAATCATTGATCATGTGACCTAGTACCTATATAGGTTTTGTGATATATGACAGTGGCACATTTATTTGCATTCACTACTCTGCATGCATCACTACCTACTGTCAGTGTGATATCCAACTATTGATACTGAGCAGATCAATCACAGCATGCAATGATTAGTGCAACCTCCACCATACCCTGAGACCAGAAGCTCTAGCATTCTCTATTGCCTATCATTTGTATTTACCATTGTGTCTCACACTACCACCTGGTACTGGTAAGGGGACATACACTAATATTTGGGAATTCATCTTATAATAATATCCCCTTACCCTGCCTCACCCGTGATTTATGTTTTAATTGTTTTTATGGTTATTTTGAGTGTGTGTTACTGCGTCGACTTCTGAATATCAATAAATCATTTATTATTTTTGCCCTAGGGCATTTTAGTGGTAATTGTCCTCCCACAGTGTTGGGAGCGGTTACTTAATTGTACCCTTATAGCCTTACCATTACTCTAGTGGGTTACTATACCTGTGGACTATTTTCGGCTTTGCTGTGCATTAAAGTGGGATCTTTTTAGGAGCATCCTTTGTCTCCTTATATATGTAGGTCTGTCATCCCTATCATAGAGTTGGTATTCAATATTGAGGTGAGCGGTATGTCACTAGTTGTTACAACTAAAATAATTAAGCTGGAACAACAGCACAAACCCAACCCCTCGAAAAAGATTTATAAAACCTTGACCGCAGCCAGGAATGAGCTAAAACAAGCCCAAATGGAAGAAGTAGAAAAAGCTCTTACATGGACTTGTCAGAAATACTATGACAAGGGCAATAAGGCTGACAGACTTTTGGCGAGCAAACTAAGAGGTATACAGAAGCGTTCCCAGATCACAGCGATAAAAAATTAATCGTGAGAAATAATCTATAACGAACAGAAAATAGCGGAGGAATTTACCGCATTTTATATTAAACTTTATAACCTCAAGGCTCAGGGTGGGAACACGGGGACACCAGCCACTGAACCTATTAGTAATTACCTGTCCGATTGCCTCCTACCAACACTGACAGAGGAGGAGAATCAAATGCTTAACGCAAAAATTACCCAAAAAGAGCTGGCGGACGCAATAAAAACATTAAAAATCTCAAAAGCCGGAGACTTCCCGTGACGTCAAGGGGAATGGCAGCTTGAAAGAGACGCTCCTGACCCCCTCTGAATGAATAGCACTAACAAAGCATATTAAATAATAAAATAATCAGGAGAAGCGGAGGAATCCCTAAGTGAACCCCCAAAGACTTTGCTCCGGTGACTAGCTGGGCTCCGAAGTGGCTGGCTCCGGCATCCCGGAGAGCTGTGTCGGAGACCCCCTGCCCCCGGTGCGGGACTTTCCCCTCTGCAGCCCGCAAAATTCAAATCTGACGGAGAGACTCCGGAGACGAGAGGCGACGGGACTCCGCGCGCCCCGAGGAGCCAAGAATAGAGGGGAATCAGCGGTGATCGGGGACGGAACCCCCGACCCCGTGTGGGGTAAGAGAAGCGCCCGCTGTGGCCGCCTGAGGCCGTGAGGAAAGGCGCGAGCGGAGACCCCCCGTTACGGGTCCAGCTCCCCCCCCAGGACGGCACACGTAAATAAAAGGTACAAACCTGACTTAGAGCCCTGCTGGGAGTGAAGAACACCGGGAGGGGACCCACTAGTGAAGGGAGCCATAGGCCTCAGTAGCGTGGTGAGGGAGGAGGCGGCCATCTTGGGGGAGCACCACCACGTGGAAGCACCACCACCACACAAAGGTGCCTCAGAGAGAACAACCTGCAGGTCAGAAACACAGCCCTAAGGCCAGAACCCCTGGGTCCAATAACCCCATATCTACCCAGACAAGCTGTACTAGACTAAACAAACAATCCTATCCTACTGCACTAAAAAGACCCCACAGTTCCTGCGGCATCTCTACATCTAAACCCCCCCAATAAATACATACAAGCGGAGGGGAAGGTAGCCAGCATGAGCGGCAAAAATAAGAAGGCAGCTCAGCAGTCAGTGACGAGCTACTTCCCACAAAGCCAGCGGACCGCGGGGAGTTGCGAGACCTCCCAAGATGGCGGCTTAGCCGACACGCGGGTGGGCCCGAGCGGGGCGCACGAGCAGGAAATTGAAAACATAGATGTGAACAAAACATATTTAGAAAACCTCTTCACCAGAATGAGGAAGGAGTTTCGGGATGATTTGGGTAAAGCCATTAACACCCTAAGGGCGGACTTGAATCTCCTAACGGCCAAAACAGATGGGCTGGCAAACACAGTGGAAACACTGGAGCAGGCTCAGTCCTCCGCGGAGAACGAGATCAACCGCCTGCACTGGGAGATCAGAGGGCTCAAGGAAAGTGCCGAGGACCAGGAAAACCGCGATCGGCGGCAGAACTTGAGACTGAGGTATGTCCCAGAAACAGTGGAGACTGAACAGCTGCACACATACCTATCAGACCTCTTTATTCATCTGGTAACTGACCTAACTCCTTAAAAGCTAGAGATGGACAGAGCCCATAGGGCCCTCAGACCTAGGTCCACGGACCCCAAGAGGACCAGAGATATACTGGTCAGGTTCCATTATTACTCCACAAAGGAGAAAATACTGACGGCGAGCAGGGAGAAAGGACACATCCAGTTCCGGAATGTACATATTGAGATATACAGTGATCTCTCAAAACGTACAGTAGACCGCAGGAGAGAGCTCAGACCCCTCACACTAAAATTAAGGGCAACAAGATTAAATATCGCTGGGGATTCCCTTTTAAAATTGTGGCCCAGGCTGGAGGCAAATTCCACACCCTTTCCTACCCGGAAGAGATACCAAGATTCCTAAAGGGGCTCGGTGTCCCCCACAAGAATGGAGGTGGAATTGCCCCTGAAGATACGGACGGAGACCCAGATCACAGGCCAACAGAGAGGGGACCACGCTCCTCTCAGAGAATAGCCACCCAACGTAACCAGGCAGGTGAGGACTGAGAAATGTCACCTGGAGAGGAAAAGACTACTCCCGGCAAAATTTATATGTTTGGACGACCTATTGCCCCCCCCCCCCCCTTACGAGCTTCTGAGACACATACGAGATGAGGAACGCTGGTCTGCCCCCGGCGGGGAACACATACCTACCTGTCCACAAAGAGGGCGCATGCCCCTGGAGCTACAAGGATCTACACATCCCAGCGCAGCAAAGAAGTGGAGACCCCTTTGACCTGGTGAAAGGATTTGAACGCAGAGCCTAAAGCTTATGGGAAAGAGGGGACCCGACTGTCTCCGGAAAGTCCTGGAGCTGTTTGCTGGATGGCTCCGAAAATGGCTCCAAATACAACACTTAATGGCTCCAAATACAACACTTAAACTAGTGTCCCTAAATGTTAGGGGACTTAACTCAGCAATCAAAAGAAAGCTCGCCTTACAAGAATTAAATAAACAAAAGGAGATGTGCTATTCTTACAAGAAACGCACATTAATACGATATCGCCCCCTAACACCTTTCAGAGATACTACCCCCAGGCATATTATGCATCCTGCTCCACTAAAAAAAAAGGGGTAGCCATCTTATTTAGACAAAATGTCAAATTCACACTTCAAAAACAGACCGTAGACCCAGAAGGTAGATTCCTCATTCTGCAAGGCACACTATCAGATGTGGAGATTACCCTTGTTAATATATACGCCCCAAATGAGGGTCAAGCTGACTTTTTGAGAGATCTATGTGACAAGCTAGCCCCCCAACCTAGAACTACGCTATTGATAGCAGGAGATTTTAATATGGTTGTAGCACCTGATCAAGATAGGACAAGCCCACTGGGTACTCCCCACCCACGCATTACGACCACAAATGCCAAAAGGTTTCAGAACATACTGAAAGAGTTTTCGCTGATAGATATTTGGCGGGCGCAGCATCAGGGCCAGAGGGACTATTCGTATTTTTCTCCCCCGCACCAGACCTATTCAAGGATTGATTATTTTCTGGGTACTAAAGATATCTTTCAGGCAACCTCCCAGTCGGACATAGGTTCTATAACATGGTCGGACCACGCTCCGATCTCGCTGACGCTCTCCCTCCCCTTCTATAAATATAATCAATATAATTGGAAACTAAACGATTCTGTTAAACCAAATAGATGTAGAGATAGAGATTAAGCAAAAGCTCAGAGAATATTTTGCGCTGAACAAGGGCTCTGTAAAGTCATCAGCGATGCTATGGGAGGCCCATACGGCCACGATTCGAGGGAATATAATTTCCATAGCATCATATAAGAAAAAGCAAAAACAGAAATTGTACGACGAATTAGCGGAGAAAGTTAAACTCCTAGAACATAAACATAAAGCTAATCCCTCAAAACAACTACGCAAAGTACTGGACAAGGCTAGATCTGATTTCAGGCAGATACAAATAGATGAAGTGGAGAGGGCGCTGAGGTGGACGAAGCAGAAATATTATGACAAAGGAAATAAGGCCGACCGGTTATTAGCATCTAAATTAAGAGGTCTGAGAACCAAATCCCAAATATCCGTCATACAAACAAAGACGGGCATCAAAACATATTGCGAAAAACAGATAGCGGCCACATTCTCAGACTTCTACTCCAAACTATATAATTTGAACTTCCCCCAAAACAGCTCCTCAAATGCAGAAGCTATTACTAAGTACCTAGCGTCATGTAACCTTCCAAGCCTTTCAGAAGCTGACTTACTAGAGCTAAATAAAGAAATCGCGCAGGATGATTTACTAGAAGCCATCTCACAACCAAAACCTAGTAAAACGCCAGGCCCGGATGGGTTTTCCAATCAATACTATAAAAAATTTAAATTGATCTTGGCACCACATCTCCTGGATATGTTTAATGAGTTTCTGGAGGGAACGGCTATCCCCGCTTCTATGTCTAGAGCGAATTTGGCACTCATACCAAAGGAAGGGAGAGACCCACTACAGTGTGGTAATTATCGCGCCATAGCCCTCCTTAATTCGGACCTAAAACTTTATAGCAAAATCCTAGCTAACAGACTAACTCCCATTCTCCCAGGCCTGATCCACAAGGACCAAGTCGTATTTATTTCAGGCAGACAAGCCTCAGATAATACGAGAAAAATTATAAACATAATCGACCATGTACATCTCTCATCCACGAAAGCCATCCTGTTACGTTTAGACGCGGAAAAGGCGTTTGACAGGATCAGATGGGAATTTTTAGACCAAACATTAATTAAATTTGGATTTAAGGGCCCATATCTTGAGGGGGTTAGAGCCCTCTATAAAACTCCCACGGCTGTAGTGAAACTCCCAGGAGGAAACTCGAACCCTATAAACATTAGGAATGGTACTAGACAGGGATGTCCCTTGTCTCCACTTCTGTTTGCCCTCTCTATAGAACCCTTGGCAACAACAATCAGAGAGGACAACAATACACTGGCGACACATTTAATTGCACTGCGGCCAGATCCGCAAGCCGGGAGATTTCCCGGCTTGCTAGTGGCCGCCCCTCGGCGTGCCGCGCGTCATAGACGCGCGGTCACGCGTCTTCGGGAGCGTGCGCCCCCTGCACGCACGTCCAGGGGCTCCCCGAGGGAGCCCTGGTGTCCCGCGATCGCGGGACAGCGGCAGGGGGTTCCGGGGGACCCGGCGGACCCGGCAGCGGGAGGGAGAGCGCCCCGATCGGAGGGCGCTCTTCCGCTGCTTCGGCGCGCGCCCGTCACACTCGGGCGCGCGCCAGGCTACTGCTGCGGCACAGAACGGGCAAATGCTCGAATAAACTGTGCCGCAGCAGTATAAGTGGCATTACAATTGGAGATACGGATTACAAGATATCCCTTTTTGCTGACGACATTATCCTAACTCTAGCCAACCCCTTGACTTCACTCTCGAATTTACATTCACAATTAGATACATTTAGCAAAATCTCGGGGTATAAAATCAATATGGATAAGTCGGAAGCATTAAATGTATCTCTACCTAATCCCGAGGCCAAACTGCTACAATTAAATTTTAATTATAAGTGGAGTTCCACGAAAATCAAATACTTGGGAATCCAAATAACACGGGAGTACAAATCACTATATCAATATAACTATCCGCCCCTATTTGAGAGGCTAAAAAAAGACTTACAGAGCTGGAATGAATACCAGATATCTTGGTTAGGCAGAATAGCTACGGTCAAAATGAATATCCTGCCAAGACTTCTGTATTACTTCCAGACTCTCCCAATTGATATCCCAATGTCGGAATTAAAGAATATACAAAACAGAATTTTTCAATTCATTTGGCAAAACAAAAGACCAAGAGTAGCTAGAACCATAATGTTAGCACCAAAAGAATGTGGAGGCTTGGCAGTCCCAGATATCATTAAATATTATTTGGCGGCCCAACTGAAACAAGTGATAATGTGGAACAATGACCCAACTACAAGCTGTTGGACAGGGATAGAGTTTTCCTACGCGAGACCCCTCTCACTCCCGGCCACCCTGTGGACTGTGCGGGGTAGAGAGATCCTCTCGGAAACATTAAAACTGGGATCAATGAAATGTACATGGAGAGTATGGACCAAAAATAAAGACAAATATGGCTTGACGGCTCACCCCTCCCTATTAACACCCATATTCGATAACCCAGAATTTCCCCCCGGCGGGTTCCCACAGAGACTCAGTAAATTTAAACAGCTGAAGATGATGATAGCAGAGGATTTCTCTGGGCAAGGTAGGCTCTTGCTGACCCAAGAACTGGAAAAAAAATATCAAACGACAAACCTCCCAATATTTGGCTTTTTACAAATCAGGCACTACCTGCAAACAGTATCCAAAGATAAGGCTTTCCAGCAGCTAACAAATTTTGAACGACTGTGCAGGAAAGGGTACTATGCTAAAGGATTGGTCTGGGAAATATATCTGGGCCTGGCGCGATCAACAGGCTGTTCCCAACACAGGTATATGTCCAAATGGGCGGAGGATTTAAATATAGAGATTGATAGAGAAGACTGGGAGGATATCTGGGAGGCAGCATCCAAAACATCAATTTGTACTACCATTAAAGAGAACATCTATAAAATTATATTTTACTGGTACCTAACCCCGAATAGGTTGAGCCAGATCTTCCCCGGGACCCCAAATTTGTGTTGGAGGGGTTGCGGGCAAAGAGGAGACATGGCTCATATCTGGTGGAACTGCCCCAAGACTCAGGTGTTCTGGGTCATGATTCAAACACTAATCCGAGAGTACCTGGGGGTAGAGATTGAGGTGGACCCGCTGACCATGGTGCTGGCCAAGCCAATTGACGAATTAGACACAGCAGAGAGTAAGATGGTGAGCCATGTGCTCACGGCGGCACGTTGTTCCGTTGCTGCAGCGTGGAAGAAGGTGAATGCCCCTGCTAAACAGACCGTACTCCGCAGAATGCGAGAAATAAAGACAATGGAACTTCTTACGGCAAAACTGACCCAAAAGATGGATAAGTTCCATAAGACATGGGAAATTTGGTCAGGTACATAATAAATTCCTAAAGGAAAAGGCAGGATATATACAAAACTGGACGCCATCCCGCAGCACCTCCCCCCCCCCCTTATCTCCCTTCTTTTTTCTCTCCTCTCTCTTTCTCTGCTCTCCACCTTTTCTTTTCTCTACTATACTACTAAAAACAGGACACACGGAAGCGGCAGCTTCCTAGTTAGAACCATAACAGCAGAAACGTACGAGCATTCAGACATACAAACATTTAGATAAACACCTATCTGAATAAAGAAAACGGAATACGGATGTTTTTATTAATATATGCAAATATCAATGTTTATCCAATCTATGTACAACAAAGTTTACTATCTGTTGTGTACCCTGATAAAACAATAAAAAAATTGAAACAAAAAAAAATATCTCAAAAGCCCCTGGCCCCGACGGCTTCTCCAATGTTTATTACAAAAGATTCTCCCCGATCCTAACTAAACACTTACTGCTTCGACACACTTTATTCGAGCAAATACCCAGTATGTACCTGGCAGATACCTGGAATGCGCCGCTCCTCACCTCTGACAAGCCCCGTTGCGTTTGCCTTCCCAGCCTGGGTTCATGCCTGGCTGACGGGCGGCTGATCTGTTAAATGATAATGATTAGGATTTAATAGGCTGCAATGCTTCGCGTGTCTACCAGATGGCATAAATTCATGAATTGTAATGCAGTATATATATATATACTGTGCAGTATTGCAGCCAGCGGGAATAAAATGCTTCAATCCCTGCCTGGAAAATACCTCAATGCACTCGGGCAGAAAACAGTCACAAACCTCAATACACCCGGGTATACCCGAATTCGTGGGACTAGCCGAGCTCGAATAATGTGTGTCGCCAGTGTACTCAGCTTATTCAATTCATTCATGGAGGGCAGCCCAATCCCCCCATCAATGACCCAGGCCAATCTCGCCATCATCCACAAAGAGGGTAGGGACCCACTGCTATGTGGGAGCTACCGACTAATCTCCCTACTAAATAACGATCTTAAGCTATACAGCAAAATCCTGGCAAATAGACTGAATCCCATCCTACCGAGATTAATTCACAACGACCAGGTGGGGTTTGTATCTGGCAGACAAGCCTCAGACAACACCCGCAAAATTATAAATATAGTTTATCATGCCCACCTCACAGCTACCAAAGCGGTTCTGTTAAGCCTGGACGCAGAGAAGACGTTCGATAGAATTGATTGGCTATTTCTTGACAAAACAATGCAGAAATTCGGCTTAAAAGATGCGTATCTAGCGGGAGTCCGAGCGCTGTACTGCTGCCCGTCTGCAGTGGTGAAACTCCCGGGGGGTACAGCAAAAAAATTTGAAATGAAAAATGGAACGAGACAGGGATGCCTTTTGTCCCCTCTCCTCTTCGCCCTAACAATCGAACCACTAGCGTCTAAAATACGAGACAATATAAATATACAGGGGGTACCAATTGGCGGAATAAACTATAAAGTCTCATTGTTCGCAGACGATATCATATTAACATTAACGCAGACCCAGATCTCCCTTCCCAACTTACACAAAGAATTAAAGGAATTTGGCAAAATATCAGGATACAAAATTAACAGTGATAAGTCAGAAGCCCTCAACTTAAATCTATCAGAACCAGAGATGCGGACATTGAAATCAAACTTTAATTATAAGTGGAGCCCTATATACATCAAATACCTGGGAGTACATGTATCGAGGCACTATTGCTCCCTATACCAAAATAATTATCCCAACCTATTTAGGAAAATTAAAAAAGATCTGGATAAATGGGAAAAATACCAGATCTCATGGATCGGGAGAATGATCTCAGTTAAAATGAATATACTCCCCCGATTATTATATTATTTCCAGACGCTCCCGATCCATGTCCCTGGTTCTGAATTAAAAACTATCCAAAATAAAATCCTCCAATTTATTTGGAACGGAAGGAGACCCCGGGTAGCTAGGTCGGTTCTTATGGCGTCTAGGACAAAAGGAGGACTGGGGGTCCCAGACATTAATAGATATTACCAAGCTGCCCAATTAAAACAGGCGGTAATGTGGAACTCGGACCCAGACAAGCTATGTTGGCTAGCAATTGAATCTCATTACTCCAGAACGCCTTCTCTACCAGCTTTTCTCTGGAGCGGTGACAGGGGAAATGACATGGCGCCCAAATTCGGGCTGGGGGCAATGAAACATACTTGGGACATATGGGCAAAAACTAAAACTAAATTCTTACTCTCGTCCCCTTGCTCTCAGCTCATTCCAATATTTGACAACCCTAAATTCCCACCAGGGTGTGAAACCCGACAATTCGACCTATTTAAAACAATCGGGATCAGAGCGATTGCGGACCTGCTGAGCGATGGACAGTTCCTGAGTCTCCAAGAATTGCGAACCAAATTAAAATTACCCCACCTGGATACATTTAAGTTTCTCCAAATTCGACACTTTCTACAAAAAATGTCCCCATCATTGAAATTCCCCCCTCTCACAAAATTTGAGAAACTCTGTCGCGAAGGAGTACATCAAAAAGGTCTAATAACACAAATATATGCCGGCATGGAGAATCCGGTGAACTCTACCGCTCACGACTATATGCTTAAATGGGAAGCGGAATTGGACATAGTTATTGACAGAGAGGACTGGGAGGAAATATGAGACGCAGCCTCAGGAACTTCCATCTGTACCACGGTGAAGGAAAACATCTATAAAATAATGTATCATTGGTATCTTACCCCAGTGAGGTTTAAACAAATCTACCCTCTGGCCTCAGATCTATGCTGGAGAGGCTGTGGACATAGAGGGGACATGGCCCATATCTGGTGGTCATGTCCAGAAATTCAGAAATACTGGCTTACGGTACAAGATTTGATAAAAGAGGTCACAGGCCTCACAATTCCTATAGATCCACTGACCTTCCTACTGGGCAGGCCGATAGAGGACATCGATCGCCCAGTATTGAAATTAATCTCCTTTATTCTAACAGCAGCAAGGTGTTCAGTCGCATACTCTTGGAAGAAGATAGCGCCACCCACCAAACAGCTAGTTAAAAAAAGAGTTAACGATGTTATGAGTTTGGAAAAACTCACGGCCTTCTTGAACTGCTCAACTGAAGGTTTCTATAAAATCTGGGAACCCAGGTTAACCCATTAATCCGAACCAAATCAGGATACAACCCCAGACGGATCTGAACCACAGTAGAGCCGTGAAGGATGGAAGCGCGGGACCCGGCCGGACGAGGGTGGAATGACTCCCTCTCTCCCCCCCCTCCTCCTCTCTTTCTTTTTCCACACCCCAGAGACCATGACGTGGCCTTAGGGGATCTTTCCTTTCTTTCTCTCTCCCCCCAAATGAACAAGGAAAATACAACTGTATTAGGCCAACACTGATAATGTAAAACCAATGTCTGTAAAGATGATTATGCCTAATAAAAAGGTTTGGGGAAATTTTTTTTTTTAAATGGTACGAGACAAGGGTACCCATTATCTCCTCCTCTCTTCGCTCTAACGATTGAGCCATTGGCTGCTAAAATAAAAGCAAATAGTAATATACATTGTATATAGTGATTGGGAAAACAAATGATAAAATCTCATTATTCGCAGACGATATTATTCTGACTTTAGCAAGCCCTCAGACTTCTTTACTCAACCTCCAAAAGGCGCTATCAGACTTTGGAAAAATCTCTGGATATAAAATGAACAGCGACAAGTCACAGTCTTTTAATCTGAATCTTTCGGATCCAGAGATAAAATTACCAAAACTGAATTTCAGCTACAGATGGAGTTCCTCACATATTAAATATCTGGGAGTAAATGTGTCTAGGAACTACCACTCCCTATATCAAGGCAACTATCCACCATTGTTTGATAAGATTAAAAGGGATCTGGCAAAGTGGGAAGGATATCAGGTGTCATGGATTGGGAGAATAGTATCAGTCAAGATGAATATACTCCCTAGGTTATTATATAATTTCCAGACTCTCCCAGTCCGGATACCGGGATCCGAACTGAAAAATTTCCCAAATAGAATATTTAATTTTATTTGGCAAGGTAAAAGGCCTAGAACAGCTAGATCTGTGATGATGGCTTTAAAGACAAGAAGAGGTTTGGGTGTCCCAGATATCTCGAAATACTACCTAGCTGCCCAACTAAGGCAGGTGGTGATGTGGCACGCTGATCCAACACAATATTGTTGGTTAGCCATAGAATCCCAATATGCTAGAACGTCTTCTCTGCCAGTGTCTCTATGGGCACTGGATAAGGAGGTGTACGCCAAAATGTTTGAGCTAGATCCGACGAGATTTACCTGGGAGATTTGGAGCAAGTCTAAGAGCAAATTTTTTTTTTCAACCAAAAAAGTTTTTATTGAGTTTATGGTACAATCATCACATAATCTACCAACCCATTGTCGTATATAACAGTACACATGTCAACTCATTTTGTATTTGGACTCACAAAAGACATACCGGGGATACGCACAGACCGACCAGACTTACAACCAGAATACACCAGGGAAGAAGTAGGGAGGGGGGAGGAGTGGGGGGGGGAGGGGTGAGGCTGCCACAGAAAGGCTCCGAATCATCTAGGCTCGTTTTGGAGATTGCTGCCACAGACAGGCTCCGAATCATCTGGGCTCTTTCTGGAGACTTCAGGTCCGTCAGATCTCGGGGTAGCTTCTATCTTAATGTTTGCGTACGTCCGCGGATGTGTACACTTAAACCTGCTCACTCACTCTACTACCGAATTTAGTTGTCCCTCTCCGCTGTCTGTATTCTATGTCTCCCCGTCAGCCACACTCATCCAGGAGAACGCGTCTAGAGCTATTAAAGCAGTATATTGGAGGCATTGACCCCTGGGATATCGTTCAGGGCAAACCATGGAGCCCAGACTTTTAGAAAGTTTGTGCCGGTGTCATTAACCAGACTCGTTAACTGTTCCATCCGGCAAACATGCCAAATTCTATTTCTGATTTTTGGGATATTTGGTAATTCGGGCTGCTTCCACAATGATGCTATTTTGCACCTCAGGGCAGTTGCAAAATGTGCAATTAATTTGTGCTCCGACCTGTTTAACCCCAGGGTGCGTCTGGCCAGCAGAAACAACCAGGGGTCGGTCCAAAGGGATCGCGCAATCGAGAATTCTCTGGAGCCAATTTCTGATATCTTCCCAGATTGGGAGTATCTTGGTGCAACCCCACAGCATGTGCAGCAAGTCTGCCTGCTCCCCACATTGTTTAGGGCACAATGGAGGGTAGCCCCTGACAAACTTTGATAATCGTAATGGGGTCAAATACCACCTCATCAGGACCTTATACGCGTTCTCCTTCAATGTCGTGCAGATTGAGCTCTTAGCTGCCGCCAAGACAATATAGTCCCAGTCCTCGTCCTCTAGTGTGTCCCCCAGATCTCTTTCCCATCTATTCTTATATTTTAGTGTCACGTCGGCGTCAGGAGTCGGACAGACTACCGCTTTGCACATCGTAGAGATAAGTCCCTTGGTTCCTGTTCCAGTAGAACAGAGCTGTTCAAAATTAGTGCGTTGAGCTCGAATGGGAAATTTATCATAGAAAGCTCTTAGCTGGAGGTATCTAAAAAATTCTGAATTTGGAACTGATTTTTCAGACTTAATTTGCTCAAACGGTTTGATAGATATTCTACCCTCCAGGTGTAAAAGGCGAGTGTAGCCCTTCTGTGTCCATATAGTGAAATCTTTCTTCTGCAGGCCCGGAGCGAAATCAGGGTTTCCCAAAATTGGGGTCATCAAGGAGTGTTGTCTCATTAATACGTGCTTATATTTGCTTTTGTCCCATACTGCCAAAGAGCTGGCAATCGCGGAGAGCGGGAGTTTGAAGTCCTTGCGAACCTTATTTGGGAGCCAGATCAGGTCCTGCAATGCCACCGGGGCACAGCAGGCCTCCTCCAGTTCCACCCATCGCCTCCGACTAGGGTGGGTGTGCCACTGGATAATTTGGGTCAATTGGGCCGTTCTGAAGTATGATAACATGTAAGGTACCGCTAATCCTCCTCTTGTTGTGGGCCGAATTAGTGTGCTAGTTTTGATGCGGGGGGTTTTATTACCCCAGACAAACTTCACCATTGCGGACTGTAACCGAAGGATCTCTTCCCTGATTATAGGGACCGGAAGAGTCTGAAATAGGTACAGAATTCTGGGAAGGAGATTCATTTTTAGAGACTGAATCCTGCCAATCCAGGATATGTTGTACCCTGCCCATTTCCGTAGATCTTCCTTCAGTGTCCGTATTAGTCTGGGGTAATTCGCCTTATAAAGGGTGCCTGATTGCTTCGTGATATTTATCCCTAAATATTTTATGGAGGAGGTTTGCCATTTGAATTCAAAGTTCACCGTGATCAGTTTCTCGGTGGCCTTAGGTAAGTTGATATTTAGGGCTTCTGATTTTGCCTGGTTAATTTTGAACCCAGATATCGCATTAAATTCCCCTAGCAATTGAAAGACGTTCGGCAGAGAAGTGAGGGGCTGTGATAACGTGAGTATCACGTCATCAGCGTACAGGGCCACCTTATGTGGCTGGTCACTAATTTGGATTCCTGCTATATTCGGGCTGAGGCGGATGTGCGCCGCTAGGGGTTCGATGCATAGCGCAAAGAGAAGGGGTGACAGAGGACAGCCTTGCCTGGTGCTGCTCTTAATCAGGAATTCATCCGAGGGGAAGCCCTGGTGCCTGACCATCACCGTCGCTTTTTCTGCATCTAAACTAAGCACCATAGACGGGATATGTTTTTTTTGCGCCAGATCAATCAAATCTATAATCCGGCTGGTGTTATCAGCTGCTTGTCGACCACATATGAACCCCACTTGATCAGGATGGACCAACTTGGACAACACCTGGTTAAGGCGGTTAGCTAAAAGTTTGGAAAAGATTTTTGTATCAGAGTTTATTAAAGAGATGGGCCTATAGCTTTTACAGTCCGCTGGGTCTTTTCCTTGTTTGTGGATTACTGAGATAGACGCCTGGAGCATCGAGCTCGGGATGGGGGCACCATCCAGGAAAGAATTACACAGTTTTAGTAGATGAGGAGCTAATATTTTGCGAAATTTCTTATAATAGAGATTGGAAAAGCCATCTGGGCCTGGATCCTGGGGCCTTGGCTGCTTTTAATGACTTCATTACCTCTAGGAGTTCCTCGATAGTAAAGTCTGCCCTCTCCTCTCTGGTCACTTTAGGCAATTGAGCCTCTGTTAAGAACGTCTTTAGTCGTGCTTTTGTGGTTGGCGTGTGTGCCACCTTCGCCCCATCATATAGGGTTTCATAATATGTTTTAAATTCATAAACTATTTTTTTGGGGTCAGAGGTCAGATCCCCCTGTTCTGTTCGAATTATCTGAATTTGGGAGACGTGGTTTTTGTCTCATAATTTGTTGGCAAGTAGGGTATCTGGCCTGTTTGCTTTCTCAAAAAATTTCCGCTTAGACCATGTCAGCTCATTTTCAGCACGGGAGGTCAGCAAGATATTAAGTTTGGTTTTGGTGTCTAGCAACTCCTTAAGGGTCATTCCATCTTTGTTATTTTTATGTCGAGCTGAGAGGACTGCCAATTCCTTCTGTAACTAGATTGATTTTTTGTCCTTCTCCCTCTTTCGCCTGCTTGCAATCCTTATGAGCTCTCCTCTCAGAGTCGCCTTATGGGCTTCCCATAGGGTAGCCTGCGAAGTCACACTTCCCATATTCTCCTGAAAATATTCCCTGATTCTATCCCCCACATTTTGTGCAATTTCGGGGATTTTTAGTAAAACTTCGTTAAGTTTCCAGTTTGCTCCTGGTCTGTCCAGAATAAAATCGGAGCACCACAGCTCTATCGGCGCATGATCTGACCACGAAATATCGTGGATGCCCGAGTGGGAGATCTGTGAAACCATTCTACTGGATACAAAGAGGTAGTCTATCCTACTGTATCTGTCTTGCGGGTGGGAGTAAAATGTAAATCCTTTGTCCTGGCGGTGCTGTTCCCGCCATATATCTAAAAGATTATTAGTTCTCAGCCCTCTATTCCAGGTTTGTCTAACCTTTGAGTTAGCTTTACCACTCGGGGTGCATCTATCCATTACTGGATCTAGTGTCTGATTAAAGTCGCCCCCTAGTATTACGCATCCCTGTGCCATCCTCTGGGGGATGGAGAAGAACCTTTCCAGGAAAGCCTCTGTGCCTTCACTTGGAGCATAAACGTTTGCCAATGTGATCGGCTGACCTCTTATTTCGCCGCTTATAATCAGAAATCGGCCGTTGTTGTCTTTTTTAATGGTCTTAATCGCAAAGGGCAAACGGTTATGTAGTAGAATGGCTACTCCTCTTTTTTTTTTGTTGGATGAAGCTGAGAACCAATTCCTAAACCTATAGTCAATATATTTCTGGGAACTGGATTTTGAAAAGTGTGTTTCTTGTAATAGAATTATGTCAGGGTCTGTTTTCTTATAGTCCGCCATAGCTAGCCTACGCTTCCCTGGACTGTTAAAGCCTTTCACATTGTGTGAAATAATAGTGATCTCTTTACTCATGAGTGTATTTCCAAACCTTTACTCGTTTGTAATCAACCGTCCGAGCCCATGGTGTCAGCGTCGAGAATCTTCTATTTCTTTCCGAGGATTCTGACTGCAGCCGGGAAGAACAAGGGAAAGTACACTGGGGGAACAGATAAACACATGTAACGAAACATAAAAACACAAAATTAGCACATCCGGCAATAGGGCGAGACCAGTCCTCCCCAAGTGCCTTCTCTGCCTCTCCTAAACGTACAGCACGAGCGTAGTCCGGGATGGACCTCCATCCCCCTCTACCGCTCCTCGTTGCTGGTTCAGTGAGGACTTTCATGGGCCGCCGGACGGAGTTACCCCCCGCGCCCATGTAGAGGCTCATGCCCTCGTTGAGACTGGAGGGCACTCCACCCTCCCCCCGACAACATTAGGTGATTCATCTTCATTATAGATAATATAGATAAATGAACAAACAGAGAAACAGAACCCTTCTTTTGGCAGTTTAACTGAGATACTGCAACTTTTTCTCCCCCCCCCCTTCTCGGTCCCGAGTCTTTTCTTTATATATTTGTTTTTATTCCCCCCTTTTTTTTAAATTTTTTTTTTCTCCCCCCCCCCCCTTTTTTTTTTTTTTCAAGGGGGACTGCCACTTTAATAAGCTAGTGTGGCTTTATGACCCTCCCAACACCCCCAATTTGGTATCGTGTCTTTGGGTGGGGGGATTAGCCCCTAGGGGAATGAATGGGCACACAGCTACATTTGCCTGGGGACAGTGTTTATTATCTCCGCTACTCCGTTGCTTGCATGATGGGCCTTGCTTGCTTGCAACGTGGTGGTGTGGTGGTTCGTGGGCCCTCCTTCCGGATCGCTGTAGGATGTTGTCCACGCCTTCTCTTCTTCCTCTGCCATCAGGTAGAGAGTTGTCCCTCTGCTGCATTCCTGGTACTTTATCCTCTTCCTTACCCGGTTTATGAGTCAGAGTCTCTTCTCGCGAGACTAGATGGTGTTTGGCGCTCCGAGATGACGTCAGCGGTAATCTCTCTTTAGCCTCCTACAAGATGGCGCCCAGCACACTTCCGGTGACGCTGTTCCGGGGAACGCCATTTTCTCACCTGAAGCCCGCGAGGAAGGTCGCCACTCCCCTAGCTCTCCCGCCGAAACTTGCAGCACTTCCGTAAAGCCGCCTTGTGGACTCCATCGAGCTCTTCCGCCATGATGGGCAGCTTGTGTTCCACCGCCCGCCGCCATGATGTATGCAGGTACGATTTTCCACTTTTTAGTTGGTGTTTCTTGCAGGAATGCCTTGGAGGGTTGCAGGGTCCCATAACGTGCAGTGTTGAGTCCGGCTATAGCCACGTAAGCAGCCAGCTCCTTGTTCGTCACACTCGGGGTTAATCAAGGGGGGAGACAGTTCAGGAGCAACATATAACTTTACTAACTAGCCTCTAACCATGAGGTAACTTCAAGATACGAGACTTTAAGCGAGCTCATGTGAGAGCTTCCCGGCTTTCGCCCACAGCCCCCACCACTTGCCAATCCGTTTCTTTGGGCTTTTCTCCTCTAGGGCTCGTGGGTGAGTTCTCCTTGATCCCTAGTTTTTGTAGGAACTCAGCTCCCTCTTCTATCTCCTTCATGGAGATGGCCCTTCCATTGCGGATGACCAGCAGGCCAAACGGAAAGGTCCACCTATATCTGATGGCTCTGTCCCTCAGTGTGCGGGTGATGGGCTGGAGTTTCCTTCTCCTGGCCAGGGTAAGCGGTGAGAGATCTTGGAAGAGTTGCATTGTGATCTCCTCGAATCTGCAGGCTTCTGCCACTCTGGCCTTCTGTAGGATAGCATCTCTGGTGCGATAATGGTGCAGCCGGGCTATTACATCTCTCGGCTGCTCTGTTGCTGCTGGTTTGCTTCTTAGGGCACGATGGCAGCGATCCACTATTCTTTCATTGGGTGGGCAGTCAGGGAGTAACTCCGCCATCCATCTTGAGATGAAATCCTCCACATTGGTGACGGTTTCAGGGATCCCCCGTACCCTAATGTTATTCCTGCGGTCCCTGTTCTCCGCATCTTCCTGTCTGTCAGCCAATTCCGAAAGTTGTGCTTGTAAGTATGTGGATCGTTTGTCAGCTTTTTTAATCAGTTTTGTATTGGTGCTGACTTTCTCTTCCAGGGCTCCGGTGCACTCACGAGCCCCTGCACCTCCTTTTTTAAGTCCTGCATTTCCAGGTGTATAAGGGCTTTCATGTCTCTATACAACCTCTCAAAATCACAGCGGCGGACAGGTAATTGCTCCGGTCCCTCCGCTGTGTCTTCGTCGCGTTCTGACTCTGATCCTGCATTTGAATCCGGCGCCATTGTTGCTGCCACGCTCCGTGAGCTCGATCGGCCCAGATATTTGCGGAGGTCTCCTTCTTTTTTGCCTGCATCGGTGCCATCTCTAATGTTTTAATGGTATTGTGAAAGTAGTTAGGGGTGATAAAGGTTCGTTTTGCTTGCTTTATGAGTGTATTGTCGGGGATGAGGGATGGAGCTCAAGGCTTAAGCTGCCATCCGTCTCACTCTGGGGGCGGGGTCTCCATCTAAGGGCAAATTTAATCTTGTGTCTCCCGTTTCGCAACTCACTCCGCTTTTTAATAATCCCAATTTCCCCCCAGGCTGTGATTATAAACAATTCGACCAAATTAAAGCTAAACATATTAGAGTAGTTGCCGACCTAGTGCATAAAGGAAAACTTTCTAGTTTCCAAGAGTTCCTAACTAGGTATGAGGCACCAGACCTTAGTATGTTTAAATATCTACAGATCAGAATTTTTTTCCAAAAATGTCCCCAAAATTAGAATTTACTCCCTTCACAAGTTTTGAAGCACTATGTAGGAGAGGTAGTTATCAAAAAGGTTTGATAACTAGAATAAAAGCCAGTTTGGAGGCCTTGGTCAATTCACATGATCATGACTGCATGCTCAAATGGGCAGCGGATTTGAAAATAGAAATTGACAGGGATGATTGGGAGGATATATGGGAGTTTGCTGCAAAAACTTCCATATGAACAGCAACTAAAGAAAATATATATAAAATTTTATTCATTGGTACCTCACGCCATGGCGGCTGAAGCAAATCTACCCTGTGGTGTCTGATCTGTGCTGGAGGGGTTGTGGGCAGAGAAGCGATATGGTCCACATTTGGTGAACGTGTCCGGCAATAGAAATATTGGATCGTTATCCAATCTATTAAAAAAAGAAATAACGGATGTGTCCATTTCTATGGACCCACTGACTATTTTGTTGGCTAAACCAGTTGAAGATATTGGCTGCCCGCCTTCTGCGCCCTACCTGATCCCTCCTGAGCCTGCCTGCGCCCCCACTGTGAAGAGAGGGTCTGATCAGAGCTGTGGTCTGAATAAGAGCTTTCTGAGTAGGAGCTATCTTCATGTCATGTGTTTCAGCCTGCGTTCCATCTGGATCCAAGATGGCACCTCCCGTTTCAGTTAAAGACACAGCTTCCCTAAAAAAAAAAACCACAGCCAGATCCTAAGTTGTCTATGACAATACTGAATGTTGATGATCCATTAAAAATGTGCTAAAGAGATGGGTTTCCGATGATGTCATCAGGAATGGGGGTGTAGGAGGGGAGCTCCGCAGACCCACCGGCTAAAACTTAATAAATAACGCTCCCAAACCAGAAATTCAAGGCTCAAAAACATACCCCCATTACTTGGAGAGATCGGAGCATGTCCAAACACACAAAGAAGCCCGCAGCACCGGCGGTGTCACGGTTCTTCTCCCCGACACAGAAGAGTCCAGCAAACCAAGAGGGTGGCGGACCACGAGGCTCACAAGAGCCGCAAGCAGCTCTAAATATGGGTACGAAAGCCCATGCAACTCTTGAAATGGAGATAGAGGAACCGATCACCCGATCCTACCTGGAGAGCCTATTCTCCACCATGCATGTCAAGCTCCAAACATCCCTGCAGGCAGAAATCAAAGCAGCAGTAGCGGAGATTAAACAGGAGATGTCTGGCCTAACAGAGAGGACAACGACTCTGGAAGGTGGACTGGAGGAGTCCCTGGCAAGACAAACAGCAGCCGAGGAAGAAATCATCCGGCTAGGAGAGGAGATCTCCCGTCTCAAAGACGGGCAGGAAGACCAAGAAAATAGAGACAGGCGCCAGAATCTGCGCATAAGAAATGTACCGGAGACGGTCTTACCTGGCCAGCTTCGTCCCTATCTTGCGGAACTGTTCACATCGCTCTGCGGCCCGCTAGAGGACATGGACCTAGAGATGGATAGGGCCCACCGGGCGGTAGCTCCCAGATCAGAAGATCCCAACTGGCGACGCGATGTAATCATAAGATTACACAGCTATACAGTAAAGGAGAAGATCATCACCGCCTGCAGAGGGAAAGAGTCACTACCTTTCCAAAATGAAACCCTCCAAATTTTCAACGACCTGTCACGGATAACAGTCGACCGAAGGAGAGAAATGAAGCCCTTGACCTCATTCCTCCGGGAGAAGGTGAAGTACCGCTGGGGCTTTCCGTTCAAGCTTACGGTAAGCTATGACGGCAAATTCCTAACCATCCGCCGCCCTGAGGACATGGCCCCATTCGTGAAAGCCCTGGGTCTGACCCCGCCGCTTTCCTGGACAACGGAGCAACTACAAGATCCACCGCACCGGGAGGACGCGGAACCACGCAGCACCCGTCCCGCGAGGAGAACGGCGGCGCCAAGGCAGTCTAAGAACAGATGAGAAGCACCGTAGTCCACAGCGAAGACGGGAGCACATGACGGCTCAAGAACCACACCAGACCCAGCCAGACGCATAGCTTCTGAATCCGACCCCTGACGATCGGAGGCAACCCACAGCTGAAGCTACTATAACTTTTGACGCTGACCGAATGGCAGTTGAAGAGTGCTGAAGTCCGGCTGGGCTTTAGGGGTTGGCGGGGGGAATAGGAGGGGAGCGCGATGCTCCGACAACAGCACTGCGATCTACTAACTGTAAGTAGCAAAATTTAATCTGTCTAAGGCCCGGGTACAGGACTATGGACCCCAGGCTCGGTTCGCACGACTGTTGCTACCCTCCCCACCCCCCAGACTAGGAAATACTAGTTAACTGGGAAGCTGCCTAATGAGCCCTGCACAAGACAGGAAGCCCAAATGACTTCGATAATGGAAGCAGCGGCAGTGACACTATTACAGTAACTGGCAGTCTAGATTAGCTGGCCACATGGATCTAGTGCTAAGCCGTCCCTACTGTATGCCACAGTTGAGTTATGTAAAAAAAAAAAAAAACCTGTTCCTCAGTTGATGAATGTTGAAGTTGAGAAAAGTTGTATGTGTTATAATATAATGTACTCCCTTTTCTCTCCCCCCTTCCCCCTCCCCCCCTCACGCTCCAAAGCCCATAAGCCTGCCCTTCCGCCGCAGAAGATATGGCCACACGGCCCCATACTAATGATGCTGCCTGCGGTAATAAAATACGTTGTCAAACCCTCTGAGGAAGGCACACGGCGGGCCACATAGATCAAATAGAAATGTCATAAGGATCCTCGGATATTAACTTCACTAAATGTAAGAGCCCCATCCCTCCCCCCCTCTTCCCCGACCAGCAAGCGTAGGAAGTATTCCGTTTATGTTCAGCATGATACCTAAAAACTTTAATGCAATGTGCTGTTGTGTTACCTGTCAACCCAGGTCTCCCCCTTCCCACTCCCTCTTATCTCCCCACCCCTCCCATCTCCCCCCCTTTTCCCAGGTCCAAAACCTATAAGCTTGACCGACTGACAAAAAGAGAGGTTATAATGCTTTTCATGTACTGAGCTTGTTAAGAGTTGTTCTCACGTTTATTACACTGGTTTTAAGGATTGTCAGAAAGATCTCCATGTTATGGCTATGCTAGGAGTTTTCCCTCCCCTCCCCACGCCTTCCCCATGTCCAAAACCTATAAGCTTGACCGTAGTGGGTGAGGGATATTATCCCAATATTCAGGGCTCTGCTGTCCTAGGAACATACATGCATATTCAGAGTAATAAAATATGTAACCAAGGCATTAGAGCATGTATAAGAGCTAAGGAGACTCATTAGGATGATATAAACATAGGAGTGTACTAGTTACGCTGGACGGCTAACACAGATCTCTATATATACCATAAAGGTCCTGTATAGACCCCCAGCAAAACAAAAGTACATACCAATCAAACGATCAATGTGAGGAACTCCCTTGAAGCACAGCTCAGTCCTTGATTAGTGGGTGCGTCATGCCAGACGTAATTGCAGAGAGTAGTCCCATAGGGTACAGTGGCGGAGCACAACCGTGCAAACAATGGGGGCTGCAAACTAGTATCGGATATAAAAAGGTTTATTAAGTGGTCAAAAGGAGTACATAGTAACTCTGACGCGTTTCGGGACCTGCGTCCCTTTGACCCCTTTCCCCCCCTCCAATTTCCCCCCCTCCCCCCCTCCCTCTTAAACTAAGGTAGAGCTTACACCAATCCCGGCCGTACTTATTGGAGGTCCTTAGCTGACCTCGTCCCACTTTGCCTCTTGCTGCTGACCCTGTCCCATCAGCCTATTCCCCCCCCCCCTCTCGACCTTCCCTGCCCTCCTCCCACCCAACCCCTCGTCGGGTGGGCCTGACACCCATACTCAAACAGCACCATCAAGAAGCGTTTAAAAGGTTCTCTGAACCAACGAACCAGGATCTCCCCGGTGGGAAGGGCGAGACCCCGATGGACACTAAACTCTCTCGCCCAAATGGCTAGTCAGTCCGCAA
This sequence comes from Ascaphus truei, assembly GCF_040206685.1. Classification (NCBI taxonomy): domain Eukaryota; kingdom Metazoa; phylum Chordata; class Amphibia; order Anura; family Ascaphidae; genus Ascaphus; species Ascaphus truei. The sequence goes on along the minus strand of NC_134486.1, from coordinate 157,389,569 downwards.
TTAAACTTGTATCACTAAACGTAAAGGGCCTGAATAATAATAGAAAAAGACGACTGGCGCTCCAAGAGCTGAAAAAGTCCAAGGGAGATATCATCTTCCTCCAAGAGACGCACTTTACATCCCAAGAGCTGCCCAAATTGATTAGCAATGTATTCCCTACGGGTTTCTTCTCGTCATTTAACAGTAAAAAGCGGGGAGTAGCGATCCTGCTCCGACAAGGAACCCCATTCAATATCACCAAAACCACTTCAGACCCAGAGGGTAGATTTCTAATGGTATATGGCTCACTGGCTGGCTCGCCGGTCGCTCTGATCAACATCTACGCGCCAAATGATAATCAAACGGAATTCCTGAAAGCAGTGTTAGAAAAGGTTGACCCTACCTACCTATCTTCGTTGATTGTGGGCGGAGACTTTAATATGGCCATAAACTCTGCGGAGGACAGAACCTCAGGCCAACAAGGCCAACACAGAGCTCCACCTCAGAGGATGGAGAAACAATTTAAAACGATCACCAAGGAATATTCCTTAATGGACATCTGGAGAATCTAACACCAGGGCCAAAAAGATTACACATTCTATTCCGCACCCCACCAGTCATACTCTTGTATAGACTATTTTTTTGCTACCAAATATATCCTGGAAGCCTGCACAAATTCGGACTTAGGCCCCATTACATGGTCAGATCACGCCCCCATCACATTAACCCTATCCACCACATTTCATAAATTAACCGCCTACACTTGGAAGCTGAACGACTACCTACTGAACCACCCGGAGGTAGAAAAAGAAAGTAAAAAGGCTCTTAGGGAGTACTTCGCTCTCAACTGGGGCATAGTAGACTCTCCGGCGGTTCTGTGGGAAGCCCATAGGGCAGCAATTACGGGAACTTTTATTTCAATTGCATCCCACAGAAAGGCCAAGGTGAAATTAATAACAGATCTGACAACTAAAATAATTATACATATATAAGGAGACAAAGGATGCTCCTAAAAAGATCCCACTTTAATGCACAGCAAAGCCGAAAATAGTCCACAGGTATAGTAACCCACTAGAGTAATGGTAAGGCTATAAGGGTACAATTAAGTAACCGCTCCCAACACTGTGGGAGGACAATTACCACTAAAATGCCCTAGGGCAAAAATAATAAATGATTTATTGATATTCAGAAGTCGACGCAGTAACACACACTCAAAATAACCATAAAAACAATTAAAACATAAATCACGGGTGAGGCTGAACCTTGAGAAAGCGCCAGCCCCTTATGCGCGAAACGATCATCGGCATGACGTCACCACGTTGACGTCGTGTAGGAGGAGTCACGGGTGAGACTGTTCCTGGTAGTTTGTGTGGGGTTGTTCGAGTTGTTAACTGCCTAGCAGAGGTAGTTTATGCATATATCAGGTCCGGTTTTTGATGCACATGCCGCGGTTCATTTATATAATGTGGTATAATGTGCACTAATGATTTACTGAATCATTGATCGTGTGACCTAGTACCTATATAGGTTTTGTGATATATGACAGTGGCACATTTATTTGCATTCACTACTCTGCATGCATCACTACCTACTGTCAGTGTGATATCCAACTATTGATACTGAGCAGATCAATCACAGCATGCAATGATTAGTGCAACCTCCACCATACCCTGAGACCAGAGGCTCTAGCATTCTCTATTGCCTATCATTTGTATTTACCATTGTGTCTCACACTACCACCTGGTACTGGTAAGGGGACATACACTAATATTTGGGAATTCATCTTATAATAATATCCCCTTACCCTGCCTCACCCGTGATTTATGTTTTAATTGTTTTTATGGTTATTTTGAGTGTGTGTTACTGCGTCGACTTCTGAATATCAATAAATCATTTATTATTTTTGCCCTAGGCCATTTTAGTGGTAATTGTCCTCCCACAGTGTTGGGAGCGGTTACTTAATTGTACCCTTATAGCCTTACCATTACTCTAGTGGGTTACTATACCTGTGGACTATTTTCGGCTTTGCTGTGCATTAAAGTGGGATCTTTTTAGGAGCATCCTTTGTCTCCTTATATATGTATGTCTGTCATCCCTATCATAGAGTTGGTATTCAATATTGAGGTGAGCGGTATGTCACTAGTTGTTACAACTAAAATAATTAAGCTGGAACAACAGCACAAACCCAACCCCTCGAAAAAGATTTATAAAACCTTGACCGCAGCCAGGAATGAGCTAAAACAAGCCCAAATGGAAGAAGTAGAAAAAGCTCTTACATGGACTAGTCAGAAATACTATGACAAGGGCAATAAGGCTGACATACTTTTGGCGAGCAAACTAAGAGGTATACAGAAGCGTTCCCAGATCACAGCGATAAAAAATTAATCGTGAGAAATAATCTATAACGAACAGAAAATAGCGGAGGAATTTACCGCATTTTATATTAAACTTTATAACCTCAAGGCTCAGGGTGGGAACACGGGGACACCAGCCACTGAACCTTGTAGTAATTACCTGTCCGATTGCCTCCTACCAACACTGACAGAGGAGGAGAATCAAATGCTTAACGCAAAAATTACCCAAAAAGAGCTGGCGGACGCAATAAAAACATTAAAAATCTCAAAAGCCGGAGACTTCCGGTGACGTCAAGGGGAATGGCAGCTTGAAAGAGACGCTTCCGACCCCCTCTGAATGAATAGCACTAACGAAGCATATTAAATAATAAAATAATCAAGAGAAGCGGAGGAATCCCTAAGTGAACCCCCAAAGACTTTGCTCCGGTGACTAGCTGGGCTCCGAAGTGGCTGGCTCCGGCGTCCCGGAGAGCTGTGTCGGAGACCCCCTGCCCCCGGTGCGGGACTTTCCCCTCTGCAGCCCGCAAAATTCAAATCTGACGGAGACGAGAGGCGACTGGACTCCGCGCGCCCCGAGGAGCCAAGAATAGAGGGGAATCAGCGGTGATCGGGGACGGAACCCCCGACCCCCTGTGGGGTAAGAGAAGCGCCCGCTGTGGCCGCCTGAGGCCGTGAGGAAAGGCGCGAGCGGAGACCACCCGTTACGGGTCCAGCTCCCCCCCCCAGGACGGCACACGTAAATAAAAGGTACAAACCTGACCTAGGGCCCTGCTGGGAGTGAAGAACACCGGGAGGGGACCCACTAGTGAAGGGAGCCATAGGCCTCAGTAGCGTGGTGAGGGAGGAGACGGCCATCTTGGGGGAGCACCACCACGTGGAAGCACCACCACCACACAAAGGTGCCTCAGAGAGAACGACCTGCAGGTCAGAAACACAGCCCTAAGGCCAGAACCCCTGGGTCCAATAACCCCATATCTACCCAGACAAGCTGTACTAGACTAAACAAACAATCCTATCCTACTGCACTAAAAAGACCCCACAGTTCCTGCGGCATCTCTACATCTAAACCCCCCCAATAAATACATACAAGCGGAGGGGAAGGTAGCCAGCATGAGCGGCAAAAATAAGAAGGCAGCTCAGCAGTCAGTGACGAGCTACTTCCCACAAAGCCAGCGGACCGCGGGGAGTTGCGAGACCTCCCAAGATGGCGGCTCAGCCGACACGCGGGAGGGCCCGAGCGGGGCGCACGAGCAGGAAATTGAAAACATAGATGTGAACAAAACATATTTAGAAAACCTCTTCACCAGAATGAGGAAGGAGTTTCGGGATGATTTGGGTAAAGCCATTAACACCCTAAGGGCGGACTTGAATCTCCAGAATGAGGAAGGAGTTTCGGGATGATTTGGGTAAAGCCATTAACACCCTAAGGGCAGACTTGAATCTCCTAACGGCCAAAACAGATGGGCTGGCAAACACAGTGGAAACACTGGAGCAGGCTCAGTCCTTCGCGGAGGACGAGATCAACCGCCTGCACTGGGAGATCAGAGGGCTCAAGGAAAGTGCCGAGGACCAGGAAAACCGCGATCGGCGGCAGAACTTGAGACTGAGGTATGTCCCAGAAACAGTGGAGACTGAACAGCTGCACACATACCTACTGCACCGACACACTTTATTCGAGCAAATACCCAGCATGTACCTGGCAGATACCTGGAATGCGCCGCTCCTCACCTCTGACAAGCCCCGTTGCGTTTGCCTTCCCAGCCTGGGTTCATGCCTGGCTGACGGGCGGCTGATCTGTTAAATGATAATGATTAGTATTTAATAGGCTGCAATGCTTCGCGTGTCTACCAGATGGCATAAATTCATGAATTGTAATGCAGTATTTATATATATACTGTGCAGTATTGCAGCCAGCGGGAATAAAATGCTTCAATCCCTGCCTGGAAAATACCTCAATGCACTCGGGCAGAAAACAGTCACAAACCTCAATACACCCGGGTATACCCGAATTCGTGGGACTAGCCGAGCTCGAATAAAGTGTGTCGCCAGTGTATCAGACCTCTTTATTCATCTGGTACCTGACCTAACTCCTTAAAAGCTAGAGATGGACAGAGCCCATAGGGCCCTCGGACCTAGGTCCACGGACCCCAAGAGGACCAGAGATATACTGGTCAGGTTCCTTTATTACTCCACAAAGGAGAAAATACTGACGGCGAGCAGGGAGAAAGGACACATCCAGTTCCGGAATGTACATATTGAGATATACAGTGATCTCTCAAAACGTACAGTAGACCGCAGGAGAGAGCTCAGACCCCTCACACTAAAATTAAGGGACAACAAGATTAAATATCGCTGGGGATTCCCTTTTAAAATTGTGGCCCAGGCTGGAGGCAAATTCCACACCCTTTCCTACCCGGAAGAGATACCAAGATTCCTAAAGGGGCTCGGTGTCCCCCACAAGAATGGAGGTGGAATTGCCCCTGAAGATACGGACGGAGACCCAGATCACAGGCCAACAGAGAGGGGACCACGCTCCTCTCAGAGAATAGCCACCCAACGTAACCAGGCAGGTGAGGACTGAGAAATGTCACCTGGAGAGGAAAAGACTACTCCCGGCAAAATTTATATGTTTGGACGACCTATTGCCCCCCCCCCTCCCCCCTTACGAGCTTCTGAGACACATACGAGATGAGGAACGCTGGTCTGCCCCCGGCGGGGAACACATACCTACCTGTCCACAAAGAGGGCGCATGCCCCTGGAGCTACAAGGATCTACACATCCCAGCGCAGCAAAGAAGTGGAGACCCCTTTGACCTGGTGAAAGGATTTGAACGCAGAGCCTAAAGCTTATGAGAAAGAGGGGACCCGACTGTATCCGGAAAGCCCTGGAGCTGTTTGCTGGATGGCTCCGAAAATGGCTCCAAATACAACACTTAAACTAGTGTCCCTAAATGTTAGGGGACTTAACTCAGCAATCAAAAGAAAGCTCGCCTTACAAGAATTAAAAAAAACAAAAGGAGATGTGCTATTCTTACAAGAAACGCACTTTAATACGATATCGCCCCCTAACACCTTTCAGAGATACTACCCCCAGGCATATTATGCATCCTGCTCCACTAAAAAAAAAGGGGTAGCCATCTTATTTAGACAAAATGTCAAATTCACACTTCAAAAACAGACCGTAGACCCAGAAGGTAGATTCCTCATTCTGCAAGGCACACTATCAGATGTGGAGATTACCCTTGTTAATATATACGCCCCAAATGAGGGTCAAGCTGACTTTTTGAGAGATCTATGTGACAAGTTAGCCCCTCAACCTAGAACTACGCTATTGATAGCAGGAGATTTTAATATGGTTGTAGCACCTGATCAAGATAGGACAAGCCCACTGGGTACTCCCCACCCACGCATTACGACCACAAATGCCAAAAGGTTTCAGAACATACTGAAAGAGTTTTCGCTGATAGATATTTGGCAGGCGCAGCATCAGGGCCAGAGGGACTATTCGTATTTTTCTCCCCCGCACCAGACCTATTCAAGGATTGATTATTTTCTGGGTACTAAAGATATCTTTCAGGCAACCTCCCAGTCGGACATAGGTTCTATAACATGGTCGGACCACGCTCCGGTCTCGCTGACGCTCTTCCTCCCCTTCTATAAATATAATCAATATAATTGGAAACTAAACGATTCTGTTAAACCAAATAGATGTAGAGATAGAGATTAAGCAAAAGCTCAGAGAATATTTTGCACTGAACAAGGGCTCTGTAAAGTCATCAGCGATGCTATGGGAGGCCCATACGGCCACGATTCGAGGGAATATAATTTCCATAGCATCATATAAGAAAAAGCAAAAACAGAAATTGTACGACGAATTAGCGGAGAAAGTTAAACTCCTAGAACATAAACATAAAGCTAATCCCTCAAAACAACTACGCAAAGTACTGGACAAGGCTAGATCTGATTTCAGGCAGATACAAATAGATGAAGTGGAGAGGGCGCTGAGGTGGACGAAGCAGAAATATTATGACAAAGGAAATAAGGCCGACCGGTTATTAGCATCTAAATTAAGAGGTCTGAGAACCAAATCCCAAATATCCGTCATACAAACAAAGACGGGCATCAAAACATATTGCGAAAAACAGATAGCGGCCACATTCTCAGACTTCTACTCCAAACTATATAATTTGAACTTCCCCCAAAACAGCTCCTCAAATGCAGAAGCTATTACTAAGTACCTAGCGTCATGTAACCTTCCAAGCCTTTCAGAAGCTGACTTACTAGAGCTAAATAAAGAAATCGCGCAGGATGATTTACTAGAAGCCATCTCACAACTAAAACCTAGTAAAACGCCAGGCCCGGATGGGTTTTCCAATCAATACTATAAAAAATTTAAATTGATCTTGGCACCACATCTCCTGGATATGTTTAATGAGTTTCTGGAGGGAACGGCTATCCCCGCTTCTATGTCTAGAGCGAATTTGGCACTCATACCAAAGGAAGGGAGAGACCCACTACAGTGTGGTAATTATCGCCCCATAGCCCTCCTTAATTCGGACCTAAAACTTTATAGCAAAATCCTAGCTAACAGACTAACTCCCATTCTCCCAGGCCTGATCCACAAGGACCAAGTCGTATTTATTTCAGGCAGACAAGCCTCAGATAATACGAGAAAAATTATAAACATAATCGACCATGTACATCTCTCATCCACGAAAGCCATCCTGTTACGTTTAGACGCGGAAAAGGCGTTTGACAGGATCAGATGGGAATTTTTAGACCAAACATTAATTAAATTCGGATTTAAGGGCCCATATCTTGAGGGGGTTAGAGCCCTCTATAAAACTCCCACGGCTGTAGTGAAACTCCCAGGAGGAAACTCGAACCCTATAAACATTAGGAATGGTACTAGACAGGGATGTCCCTTGTCTCCACTTCTGTTTGCCCTCTCTATAGAACCCTTGGCAACAACAATCAGAGAGGACAACAATATAAGTGGCATTACAATATGAGATACGGATTACAAGATATCCCTTTTTGCTGACGACATTATCCTAACTCTAGCCAACCCCTTGACTTCACTCCCGAATTTACATTCACAATTAGATACATTTAGCAAAATCTTGGGGTATAAAATCAATATGGATAAGTCGGAAGCATTAAATGTATCTCTACCTAATCCCGAGGCCAAACTGCTACAATTAAATTTTAATTATAAGTGGAGTTCCACGAAAATCAAATACTTGGGAATCCAAATAACACGTGAGTACAAATCACTATATCAATATAACTATCCGCCCCTATTTGAGAGGCTAAAAAAAGACTTACAGAGCTGGAATGAATACCAGATATCTTGGTTAGGCAGAATAGCTACGGTCAAAATGAATATCCTGCCAAGACTTCTGTATTACTTCCAGACTCTCCCAATTGATATCCCAATGTCGGAATTAAAGAATATACAAAACAGAATTTTTCAATTCATTTGGCAAAACAAAAGACCAAGAGTAGCTAGAACCATAATGTTAGCACCAAAAGAATGTGGAGGCTTGGCAGTCCCAGATATCATTAAATATTATTTGGCGGCCCAACTGAAACAAGTGATAATGTGGAACAATGACCCAACTACAAGCTGTTGGACAGGGATAGAGTTTTCCTACGCGAGACCCCTCTCACTCCCGGCCACCCTGTGGACTGTGCGGGGTAGAGAGATCCTCTCGGAAACATTAAAACTGGGAGCAATGAAATGTACATGGAGAGTATGGACCAAAAATAAAGACAAATATGGCTTGACGGCTCACCCCTCCCTATTAACACCCGTATTCGATAACCCAGAATTTCCCCCCGGCGGGTTCCCACAGAGACTCAGTAAATTTAAACAGCTGAAGATGATGATAGCAGAGGATTTCTCTGGGCAAGGTAGGCTCTTGCCGACCCAAGAACTGGAAAAAAAATATCAAACGACAAACCTCCCAATATTTGGCTTTTTACAAATCAGGCACTACCTGCAAACAGTATCCAAAGATAAGGCTTTCCAGCAGCTAACAAATTTTGAACGACTGTGCAGGAAAGGGTACTATGCTAAAGGATTGAACTCGGAAATATATCTGGGCCTGGCGCGATCAACAGGCTGTTCCCAACACAGGTATACTGTATGTCCAAATGGGCGGAGGATTTAAATATAGAGATTGATAGAGAAGACTGGGAGGATATCTGGGAGGCAGCATCCAAAACATCGATTTGTACTACCATTAAAGAGAACATCTATAAAATTATACACAGAGAGATAACAAATGACACAGATAGAACACAGACAATAATTCCCTGGCGCACTATCAGATAATAAACCTGACGAATCGGAGTAGTCCCATGAATCAAAAGATGGTATAAAGAAGATCCACAGTCCACAATGTCCCGTTCTTTTACACAGAATGCTGGTCTGAAAATACAAATAAAACAACCATTGCGCAGTACCCTATGGACAGTATTCCAAGTAGATAGCAACGGTGGGGTCTTGGAATACTGACCATAGGGTACTGCGCAATGGTTGTTTTATTTGTATTTTCAGACCAGCATTCTGTGTAAAAGAACGGGACATTGTGGACTGTGGATCTTCTTTATACCATCTTTTGATTCATGGGACTACTCCGATTCGTCAGGTTTATTATCTGATAGTGCGCCAGGGAATTATTGTCTGTGTTCTATCTGTGTCATTTGATATCTCTCTGTGTATGTTATACAGCCCTTGTGGATAGGGTTGTTATATTCCCAAGGCAGCCATTTCCCAACCTGCCACAACAGGCTGTGAGGAATTCACATTAGGTTTTTTCTTATAAGGGACACCTTAAATATTCATTTTTGCAAAGCACCTGGTTATTTTAGTTAATATTTAGGTATAGTTTTATAGGTTTGAGCGCTGATCACATGCTTTTAGTTTAAATTTTCTTCACTATCTATAAAATTATATTTTACTGGTTCCTAACCCCGAATAGGTTGAGCCAGATCTTCCCCGGGACCCCAGATTTGTGTTGGAGGGGTTCCGGGCAAAGAGGAGACATGGCTCATATCTGGTGGAACTGCCCCAAGACTCAGGTGTTCTGGGTCATGATTCAAACACTAATCCAAGAGTACCTGGGGGTAGAGATTGAGGTGGACCCGCTGACCATGGTGCTGGCCAAGCCAATTGACGAATTAGACACAGCAGAGAGTAAGATGGTGAGCCATGTGCTCACGGCGGCACGTTGTTCCGTTGCTGCAGCGTGGAAGAAGGTGAATGCCCCTGCTAAACAGACTGTACTCCGCAGAATGCGAGAAATAAAGACAATGGAACTTCTTACGGCAAAACTGACCCAAAAGATGGATAAGTTCCATAAGACATGGGAAATTTGGTCAGGTACATAATAAATTCCTAAAGGAAAAGGCAGGATATATACAAAACTGGACGCCATCCCGCAGCACCTCTCCCCCTCCCCTTATCTCCCTTCTTTTTTCTCTCCTCTCTCTTTCTCTGCTCTCCACCTTTTCTTTTCTCTACTATACTACTAAAAACAGGATACACGGAAGCGGCAGCTTCCTAGTTAGAACCATAACAGCAGAAACATACGAGCATTCAGACATACAAACATTTAGATAAACACCTATCTGAATAAAGAAAACGGAATACGGATGTTTTTATTAATATATGCAAATATCAATGTTTATCCAATCTATGTACAACAAAGTTTACTATCTGTTGCGTACCCTGATAAAACAATAAAAAAATTGAAACAAAAAAAAATATCTCAAAAGCCCCTGGCCCCGACGGCTTCTCCAATGTTTATTACAAAAGATTCTCCCCGATCCTAACTAAACACCTACTCAGCTTATTCAATTCATTCATGGAGGGCAGCCCAATCCCCCCATCAATGACCCAGGCCAATCTCGCCATCATCCACAAAGAGGGTAGGGACCCACTGCTATGTGGGAGCTACCGACTAATCTCCCTACTAAATAACGATCTTAAGCTATACAGCAAAATCCTGGCAAATAGACTGAATCCCATCCTACCGAGATTAATTCACAACGACCAGGTGGGGTTTGTATCTGGCAGACAAGCCTCAGACAACACCCGCAAAATTATAAATATAGTTGATCATGCCCACCTCACAGCTACCAAAGCGGTTCTGTTAAGCCTGGACGCAGAGAAGACGTTCGATAGAATTGATTGGCTATTTCTTGACAAAACAATGCAGAAATTCGGCTTAAAAGATGCGTATCTAGCGGGAGTCCGAGCGCTGTACTGCTGCCCGTCTGCAGTGGTGAAACTCCCGGGGGGTACAGCAAAAAAATTTGAAATGAAAAATGGAGCGAGACAGGGATGCCCTTTGTCCCCCCTCCTCTTCGCCCTAACAATTGAACCACTAGCGTCTAAAATACGAGACAATATAAATATACAGGGGGTACCAATTGGCGGAATAAACTATAAAGTCTCATTGTTCGCAGACGATATCATATTAACATTAATGCAGCCCCAGATCTCCCTTCCCAACTTACACAAAGAATTAAAGGAATTTGGCAAAATATCAGGATACAAAATTAACAGTGATAAGTCAGAAGCCCTCAACTTAAATCTATCAGAACCTGGGCGTGGCCTGGAGTCTAACTGCAAAGGCTGTGTCTGTCTTACGCTCCTGCAGACAAAACTTCAAACAAAGAAATAGCGAACATCAATCTGGCCAAAATAAATTTCAAACACCACACTAGAAGACACAAACAATAACGAAATTGGACATTGCTAAGCCCCCCAAATATACAGAACAAGGGAGCAGAAAATAAAGTGAGTAAAAGAAGCTGCTGAGGCCCGTGCGTGACAGGGAGACTGTGGAGCTGAGAGGTTCAGCGCGGCCCCCGACAATACCGCCCAGCCCCCCCCCCCTCTCCGCTTCCCCGCAAAAGATTATCACAGCAGACAGATCCCGGAGCAGCTTACCAGCCGGTAGGAGACTCGCCAGCACCAGTGGCGATCTCGAGTGCTCGGGAGGGAACCGAGGGGGAAGGCGGAGCGGCCATCTTGACTCGGCTGCGGAGGCTCACGCAGGGAGAAGCGCGGCTTCCCCGAGGGGGTGAGTGACACGGCGGGGTCCCAGAGGGGAGAGGAGGAAGCCCCACAGAGGTGAGCAGAGCCGTGGGCCGGGGGAGACGAGGCCGAGAGTACCCCTCCAGTCCCAATTGAGCCCCGGCGTGGAGGAGCAGCACCACCTAAGATGGCCGCCGGGCTCACACGCAGGGAATAGTGGCATAACATAGTGGCATAACAGACGGGGAGGCTCCCCAGAGACGACCGGACAGCTGACCGCAGGGAGAGTGGGGAAACCTGGCCAAGTGATACCTGAGCCCCCCCCCCCCGGCGGGGAATAGTGCTGCCTGGCTCCCTGCGTTTCAGCCTGTGTGTCGGCTACATCCAAGATGGCCGCCGCAGGTCTGATTTAAAGACACAGCCCCCCACAGGAAAATAAATAATTAAATAAACAGAAAATAAAAAACAAAGCCAGATAAGATGGACGTGTGAGAGCTGAGCTCCGCCGGCCCTCGCGCATAGACCGCTATACAAGCGCCCCTCACCCCACCACCCGACCCCAAAAACATAACCCCTAGCAGAATAAACACCCCGCAATGGCTGCGAAGCAAAAAGCGCCGCCCGGCCAGGGCTCATTAAACTTTTTTCCGCCATCTCAGCGGAGCTCGGAGCCTACCCCGAGAAACCAAGATGGCGCCGGGCCAACGAACACACGAGGCCCTAAGCAGCAGGCCGCGGCCCGAGAACAAAGGGAGCGAGCGCAAAGCCCAGAGACTATCCCAACAAGGGAATTCATGCAAGACTTGATGAAGGGCATGCTAGACAAACTGCACACTTCTATACAGCAAGACCTGAAGGCTGCCGTAACAGAACTGAGGCACGAAATAGCAGGCCTTGCTGAACGGACGACAACACTAGAAACTAAAATGGCGGAATCTCTCCAGACACAAACAGATGCAGACAATGAAATCTTCCGGCTTGGAATGGAGATTAGATATCTGAAAGATAACCTCGAGGACCAGGAAAACCGCGAGAGACGACAGAACCTGCGGATCCGCGGAATTCCAGAGACGATCCAGTCAGATAAACTACAGCCATACCTCTTAGGGCTCTTCTCCTCGCTGTGCGCAGACCTGGACAAAAAGGACTTTGAGATGGATAGGGCCCATCACGCCCTCGGGCCAAGGTCAGACGACCCAAATACGACCAGGGACACCATAGTCAGGCTACACCGCTACACCGCTACACCACCAAAGAGAAGCTTATGACAGCCTGCAGGAAAAAAGACCCGCTCACTTACCAAGATGACCATATGCAAATCTATAATGATTTAGCAAAGCAAACTATCAACAAGCGGATGGACTTAAAACCCCTGACCACCCTCCTCAGAGACAAAGGTATCAAGTACAAATGGGGGTTCCCATTTAAACTAATAATCATCAGAAATGGGAAGACACGTCCTTAGACACCCGACTGAGATGTCCAGACTGGCGAAAGCAGTGGGCCTGTCTCCGCCCCCATCGTGGAATGCTGATCCACCTGACTCCCACGAACAGGAGAATGAGGGTCCCTCAGTGAGGACCTCAGAGCGCCTCGCAGGTCGAAAACAAAGAAAATAAAGACATAATAAACGTATCTTTCTGTTGTCTGTTCTCCCAGTTTCAGCGCTATAGTGTCACAAAAACGCCACACGAGGACTCAGCAAGATACCTGCCCATAAACCAGAGCGACTACTAGAAACCCAGCCACAACGAGGATCAAGCATAACAGAGGGAGATGCCGTACCTGCCTGCTGCAGAGAATAAAGAAGACCGCCTGCCAAGCCGGAGTGTCCACCATGAAAGGCTGCTCATCCGCCCAAGAGGAGCCGGCCGCAAGACCGACACAAGGCTGTCAGCCGGAGCCGTATTAAAGAGGCCTTCTATTTGGGAGGGGGGGGGCTCACTGTTGCGGGAGGGGGGAGGGAAGAGAATCTTACAGGAAGAGCAAGGTTCGATGGGGAACCCCATGGCCCCCTCTACCCCCGTCGCCCCCACTTCTCACCAACCCCCGAGCAACAGCAGCCGGCACCTCAGGGCAATCAGCCCTATGAGAGGCCGGCACACAGGTCCACACCAGGTAGGGCATCGCCCCCCCCCGAAACTGTAAGTACGTTACCCTTACAAGTGTGGCATCTGCGTTCCCTGGAACAACTCCCCATACGCAGGCAATCCCTGAGCCCTCAGAGTCCTTACAACCTAATAGATGACACTAAGCTGTGCGTAAGGACTGAAGCGAGAGTGACACTAGCTATCCCCCATTTCTACAAGTTCAAAATTGCTAGGAGTTTATAGAAGCACACCCCCTACCCCATCCCTACCCGTTTCCCTCCTGCCCCCACTCCCCCCCTACATTTCCCTCTCCCCCCCAGTCTACCTGTAACCCCCCCTCCCCTTCCCCCCCCCCTCCCCGCACTCCCCTATCCCCCCCCCCTTACTAACCTAAACAGAAGCACTACAAGACTCGCTGAATCCGGAGCTTGCCTCCAACTCCTACCACTCCAACCAACAGACCGAGAACAGTGCGGAAACGAAGGCGCTAAGAAAGAACCAGCAGGTTCCAGTAACACCAGTTGCGGTCTGTGTCTTGCCGGATCGACACTGTATTATCACATGCATATCATATGTCAAAAGCTAGGCATCAGCTATGTCGACATAATTGTACTCACCGTTAGCCACCCACCCAAACAGCAGACCCCACCCCCCCTTCCCATCTCTCCCCTCCCTTGCCCCCCACATGCTCCCCCCCCCCCCCGCAACCCGCCCCGAAATCCACCCAGGTTCCCCCCCGCGCATCCTCTGCTAACCCACGGATAGAAATAAAACATACAGCCTAACAGAGGGAAGGCGGGTGGCCATGACAACCGCTAGGAATCACGTGGTGATAAAAACAAAGCGTTATACCAAATGTATACCATGTACGTAAATCAATGTACCCGCACTGAAATGATAAACGCATGTATTCCCCTTTCCCAATTTCAACAAATGTACTAATATATGTATGTATGTATGTATAATATGCACTGAGCTTCATACCCTAGCAAAAGATGGGGTAAAAGGGGTAAATGTGAAATATGGTTTGCATCTGACCAACTAAAGACCCGGACCTACCTCCCTCTTTCCCCTCCTACTTACTTTCCCTTCCCCTCCCTCCCCCCCTTTCCCCCCCCCCAACCCTTCACCTCCTCACCGCACTGCTCTTCCCTCTATAGCCCCTCCCCCACCGCTCTCTACTCCGACACCCGGCCAAAAATCCCTCCCCCCTCTCCTCACCCGTCACTCCCCCTCTCCCCCACAACTTTACCTTGGTCCCCCCCCCATCATAGCCACCCGTACCCAAGGGTCGAGGGGTCGAAGGGCAACATACGCAGCAGCGGGCCAGGACCTCCCTGTTGCACTCCGGCCTCGGGCTCCGGACCCACCCCAGAATGGGCAAATTTGTCCGAATGCCGGTCTCCAGGAGACATGGCAATATCACTTTAGGACCTGTACAAGGCCTAATCCTACTTCTCTTCCATCTGCTGACCCTGTCCCAGCAGATCTTCCTCCCCCCCCTCCCCTTGGCAGCTCAACAGCAAGCCGCAAAGGGCCAATAAAGAAGTTACACCTTCAACCCACCAAGCCCATAGACGAAAATATGTCACACTCCCAGGAAACAGGAGCAAGGTCTCAACTAGTGGGAAAGATGAGACCCCGAGTCCACGACCCACGAAAATAAAATATAAGAATGGCAAATACAGCCCCGATTAAAGTGAGATCTTTAAACGTCAAAGGGTTGCAAAACAACAGGAAGCGGAGATTGGCCCTTCAGGACATGAAAAAATCAGGGGGGGACATCATATTCTTACAGGAGACACACTTCACATCTCAAGACCCCCCAAATTTATTCAAAAAAATGTTCCCAACAAGCTTTTTTGCTTCATTTAGTAGTAAAAAGAGGGGTGTGGCTATCCTAATCAGACAAGGCACCCCATTCAATCATATCAAAACGACAGTGGACCCAGAGGGTAGATTCCTTGTGGTATATGGCTCCTTAGCGGGCTCGACAATTGCCCTGATCAATGTATACACCCCAAACGAGAACCAAACAGAATTTCTCCAAGCTGTTCTCGAGGGCGTAGACCCGGGATATCTATCATCGATGATAGTAGGGGGTGATCTAAATATGGTCTTAAACCCTACCGAGGATAGATCAACCACGATGGGTCCCCCCCGTACAACCTACTCCCAGATCATGGGGAAAAGGTTCAGGGGAATTCTAAACGAATTTTCACTAGTGGACGTGTGGAGATCCCAACATCAAGGCCAGAGAGACTATACCTTTTTCTCAGCGCCTAACCAGACTTACTCTCGAATAGACTATTTCTTGACCACAAAAAACGTGATGGCGGCAGCCATTGAATCAGACATTGGCTCAATCACCTGGTCGGATCATGCCCCAATCACCTTAACACTATCACTCCCCTTTGAAAAAACAACAAGCTATTCCTGGAGACTTAATGATTCGTTTATAAACCACCCAGAGATAGAAAGAGAAATTAGAGCCTCACTTAAGGACTATTTCTTCTTCAACGCAGGAACAGTCTCCTCTCCAGCAATCCTATGGGAAGCCCATAAGGCAAACATTAGAGGGAAATTTATTTCCATCGCCTCCCATAGGAAAAAAGCCCGCCTAACACAAATCAAAGAACTTACAGATAGCATTAAAACCATAGAACAAGCCCATAAGGCCAACCCTAGAAAGAAATTATATAAAACGCTGGTTACAGCTAGAACAAAACTTAGGCAGATTCAGCTGGAGGATGTAGAAAAGGCCCTCAAATGGACAAACCAACTCTATTACGACAAGGGAAACAAGGCTGATAGACTCTTAGCAAGTAAACTAAGAGGGGTGCAAAAGAGATCTCAAATAACAGCTATCAAAAGTAAATCTGGTGAGATACAATATAGTGACAAGAAAATTGCAGAGGAATTTACAAAATACTATACTGAGTTATATAATTTAAGATCTAAAATTGACCGCCCCGCACCAATAGCCATAGAGGCCATAACACAATATTTGAACAAATGTCAGCTCCCCACTTTAACGGAGGAGGAAAACACAGTCCTCAATGCTGAGATTACAAAAGAGGAACTGGAGGAGGCGGTCAAATCATTAAAGATCACTAAGTCTCCTGGCCCTGACGGTTTCACCAACGTCTACTATAAAAGATTCTTGCCCACACTATCTAAGCATCTTCTAAAAACATTTAACTATTTCATGGAAGGGAACCATATTCCCACATCAATGTCTTTAGCCAACCTGGCCATTATACATAAGGAAGGCAGAGACCCGATGCAGTGTGGAAGCTATCGTCCAATCTCCCTCCTCAACAGTGATCTCAAATTATATAGTAAAATTTTAGCAAACAGATTAAACCCCATCTTGCCGAGATTAATTAATATTGACCAAGTCGGATTTGTCAAGGGCAGACAAGCCTCGGATAACACTCGGAAGATAATCAACATCATTGAACATGTACACCTCACAGGGACCAAAGCACCTTTGTTAAGCCTAGATGCAGAGAAGGCGTTCGATAGAATAAACTGGCAATTCCTGGACCAAACTATGCGCAAATTTGGCTTCAAAAACGCATATCTAGAGGGGGTCCGTAGATTATACCAAAACCCATCAGCAACGGTAAAACTACCAGGGGGCAATAACCAGAGGTTTGAGATCACCAATGGTACTCGACAGCGATGCCCCTTATCTCCTCTCCTCTTTGCACTAACCATAGAACCGCTGGCATCAGCAATACGACTCAATAGAGACATCCAAGGAATAGAAATTGGACACAGGCAGCACAAAATATCCCTATTCGCTGATGATGTCATCCTAACCCTTTCCAAACCCCAAATCTCCCTGCCCAACCTACAAAAAGAGCTCCGAGACTTTGGACAAATCTCGGGATATAAAATAAATAACGACAAATCGGAGGCCCTGAACCTCAGCCTGCCGGAGCCAGAGGTGGAACTCCTCAAATTAAATTTTAACTATCGTTGGAGCTCCTCTTGTATCAAATACTTGGGAGTTAAGATATCGAGGACCTACCAAACACTATATCAATATAACTATCCGGCCCTGTTCAAAAAAATTAAGCAAGACTTAGATAAATGGGGAGGATACCAGATATCATGGATCGGGAGGATGGTCTCGGTCAAAATGAACATACTCCCTAGGCTACTATACTATTTCCAGACCCTCCCGGTTACCATCCCTGGCTCAGAATTAAAAAATATTCAAAAATTAATCTTCCACTTTATCTGGCAAGGCAAAAAGCCTAGAGTCGCCAAAACGTTTCTCTTGGCCTCAAGGGGGAGAGGAGGACTAGGAGTTCCAGACATAACAAGATACTACCTAGCCGCACAACTACGGCAGGCAGTGGTATGGAACGCTAGCCCAAAACAATACTGTTGGCTAGGTATAGAAACACACTATGCCGGGACGCCTTCACTACCAGCTTGCCTTTGGTCCATGAGCAGGGAAGACATGCTAAGCAACAAATTCAAACTAGGCCCGATGAGACACACTTGGGAGACCTGGACGAAATGCAGATATAAATTTAAGCTCACGACACCTCGTTCCCAACTCACACCAATTTACCAATCTACAAAAATCCAAAATTCCCACCTGGATGTGAGCCCAGACAATTTGATCAATTTGAAACCAAAAATATTAGAGCAATTGTCCAACTCCTGAGCTTCGGGGAGTTCCTGAGTTACCAAAACTTAAAATCCAAATATGAGATAGTAGGGCTGAATGTCTTCAAATACAAATTCGACACTTTACCCAAACATTATCCCCAACGTTGGAATTTCCCCCTCTCACTGGCTTTGAAAGGCTATGCAGGGAGTCCTGCCATCAGAAAGGTCTCATAACACAAATCTGTGCAGAACAGCTTCAGGAACTTCCATATGTACCACAATAAAAGAGAATCTATATAAAATACTGTTTCGCTGGTATCTCACGCCAGCCAAAATGAACCAAATCTACCCCCTGGCCTCTGATCTGTGCTGGAGAGGCTGCGGTCAAAAGGGGGACATGGCCCACATCTGGTGCTCATGTCCAGATATTCAGAAATACTGGGAAACCATACACAATCTTATAAAAGAGGTCACAGACCTCACAATCCCGGTTGAACCGCTGACCTACCTATTGGCCAGGCCCCTAGAAACACTGGACCGACCAACAGGCAAATTGATCTCCTTTATTCTCACTGCGGCTAGATGTGCGGTGGCAGCCGCCTGGAAGAAAGTGTCCCACCCCTCCAAACAGACAGTAATAAATAGAATCAACGAAGTAAAGGAAATGGAGAGACTGTCAGCATTTATGAAACGGTCCACCACTGCCTTCTACAATATTTGGGACCCATGGTTCACTAGAATGGGTACATTTGCTAATTTACATTCATTGGATCCGCACTGTTATCAGTATTCTTTATGCTGTTTTTGTGCTATTTGAGCTGTTCGAGCTATTGAGAGACTCTTAGGGACTTCTATCCCTCCCCCCTATCGTCTTCTCCACTGCCGCGGAGACTGTGACGTCATCACGTCACACCACGTGACGGAGCGGCATCGTGGCACGCTGAGTGAGCCCCTGCTAGCTGCGGTCTGGCGTCCGCACAGCGGAACTGTTTGCTGAGCCACTCCAACGGCTCTGGACTGTTTTGATATCTAAGTGGCCGTGACGAGCAGTGAATCCTCACAGGAGAGACGGGTTATTCTAGGGGAAATTCCCCCAAAGGCGGCATATCGCCGGATGAGCGGTCCCACTGAGCATTTGAACCTGCAGTGAAGCCAGGCTGCTTAAAGGAAACCCCCTTGAGAGTGACGTCCTGCCGGAGAGGAGAGAGGGAAGGATCCCATGCCCCAGAACCACCACGGAGGCTCCTGCAGAGAAAGCCAAGTACCAGACCTTCCTGCTTACAGCTGCGGAGTGGTAAACTAGTGTGATATACACTAAATGCACATATTTTATCAACTTGATGTACGCAGGTTTATTACCCCTTTATTAATATATATTTATACTTGCTTCACTATTTGGCGTTGTGCGCTGTTTTCTTTTTGTTTCCATTTCTTAGAGTGTGTGGGGTGCTGAGCCACCACTAATGTTTATAGCAGCAGACGCCTTTATCAACCACACGGTTATGATATAATTTTATTATCTTATCACTTATTCACTATGGTATTGTGGTTTATTTCAATATTTTATGGTTTAGTCACTGCACTGTATCCATATATATTTAAAAGTTAGATAGTAGCGCACAGTTTATTTTTGTTTTTTCACTAGAATGGCCCTGACACACAGAAACGCCATATAAGGATAGAGGTAGGAGCCACAATGGGTAACGGAAACTAAAGGCGCATGCCAAGGCGAGGGAAGGGTACAACTACTCCCCTCCCCCCCTCCTCTCCTCTCTCTCTTTTCCCCTCCTTCTCTTCCCTTTTCTACTTCAATTCTCGCGTCACCCCGACAGACCCTGGAGGAACAGGGGGACGTCGAGACTTTTCTTTCATATGTAAAAAATTGTGTTAGGCCACAAATGGACTGTCATAGAAAATATGTTGACTGTTATAACTGCCTAATAAAAAAATTGAAACAAAAAAAATCTATCAGAACCACAGATGCGGACATTGAAATCAAACTTTAATTATAAGTGGAGCCCTATATACATCAAATACCTGGGAGTACAGTACATGTATCGAGGAACTATTGCTCCCTATACCAAAATAATTATCCAAACCTATTTAGGAAAATTAAAAAAGATCTGGATAAATGGGAAAAATACCAGATCTCATGGATCGGGAGAATGATCTCAGTTAAAATGAATATACTCCCCAGATTATTATATTATTTCCAGACGCTCCCGATCCATGTCCCTGGTTCTGAATTAAAAACTATCCAAAATAAAATCCTCTAATTCATTTGGATGGAAGGAGACCCCGGGTAGCTAGGTCGGTTCTTATGGCGTCTAGGACAAAAGGAGGACTGGGGGTCCCAGACATTAATAGATATTACCAAGCTGCCCAATTAAAACAGGCGGTAATGTGGAACTCGGGACCCAGACAAGCTATGTTGGCTAGCAATTGAATCTCATTACTCCAGAACGCCTTCTCTACCAGCTTTTCTCTGGAGCGGTGACAGGGGAAATTCGGGCTGGGGGCAATGAAACATACTTGGGACATATGGGCAAAAACTAAAACTAAATTCTTACTCTCGTCCCCTTGCTCTCAGCTCATTCCAATATTTGACAACCCTAAATTCCCACCAGGGTGTGAAACCCGACAATTCGACCTATTTAAAACAATGGGGATCAGAGCGATCGCGGACCTGCTGAGCGATGGACAGTTCCTGAGTCTCCACGAATTGCGAACCAAATTAAAATTACCCCACCTGGATACATTTAAGTTTCTCCAAATTCGACACTTTCTACAAAAATGTCCCCATCATTGAAATTCCCCCCTCTCACAAAATTTGAGAAACTCTGTCGCGAAGGAGTACATCAAAAAGGTCTAATAACACAAATATATGCCGGCATGGAGAATCCGGTGAACTCTACCGCTCACGACTATATGCTTAAATGGGAAGCGGAATTGGACATAGTTATTGACAGAAAGGACTGGGAGGAAATATGAGACGCGGCCTCAGGAACTTCCATCTGTACCACGGTGAAGGAAAACATCTATAAAATAATGTATCATTGGTATCTTACCCCAGTGAGGTTAAAACAAATCTACCCTCTGGCCTCAGATCTATGCTGGAGAGGCTGTGGACATAGAGGGGACATGGCCCATATCTGGTGGTCATGTCCAGAAATTCAGAAATATTGGCTTACGGTACAAGATTTGATAAAAGAGGTCACAGGCCTCACAATTCCTATAGATCCACTGACCTTCCTACTGGGCAGGCCGATAGAGGACATCGATCGCCCAGTATGGAAATGAATCTCCTTTATTCTAACAGCAGCAAGGTGTTCAGTCGCATACTCTTGGAAGAAGATAGCGCCCCCCACCAAACAGCTAGTGAAAAAAAGAGTTAACGATGTTATGAGTTTGGAAAAACTCACGGCCTTCTTGAACTGCTCAACTGAAGGTTTCTATAAAATCTGGGAACCCTGGTTAACCCATTAATCCGAACCAAATCAGGATACAACCCCAGACGGATCTGAACCACAGTAGAGCCGTGAAGGATGGATCCCGGGACCCGGCCGGACGAGGGTGGAATGACTCCCTCTCTTCCCCCCCCTCCTCACTTTCTTTTTCCACACCCCAGAGACCATGATGTGGCCTTAGGGGATCTTTCCTTTCTTTCTCTCTCCCTCTGGATATAAAATGAACAGCGACAAGTCACAGTCTTTTAATCTGAATCTTTCAGATCCAGAGATAAAATTACCAAAACTGAATTTCAGCAACAGATGGAGTTCCTCACATATTAAATATCTGTGAGTAAATGTGTCTAGGAACTACCACTCCCTATATCAAGGCAACTATCCACCATTGTTTGATAAGATTAAAAGGGATCTGCCAAAGTGGGAAGGATTATGTATACATAACTTGTAGATTCACCGCTCACCTGGACAGTTGTGTTAATGCTCAGATAATTCTATATTCCCTGCCGGTGCAGAAGATGATAATGTAGACAAGCGACAAACACATAAAAGTTGGTTTAGAGACCCACTCAAAAGATCCTCATTGAGTGCACACTAGGCCAGGGATAGTATATACGGTATCAATACCTATCTACAATGATGGTTCAGTCAACCTTTACAGGGAAGCAATTGCTCACTGCATTGAGTGAGGACAATTGCCACTAAAATGCCATAGCCAAAATAACAAAATTTTATTAAATATCAGCAAAACTCACAACATAAACGGCGCATGCTCTAAACTAACTAAAACCAATTAAAATCTGGATCCGGGAAACAGTCTCAATTGTAGCGGTCGGAATAATTCACCATCTATTTACCATATAGGTATATATAAATTGCCACCATTCATTGGCAATAATTGGAACGAATAGCTATGCAACCATATTGTGTAGGTGTGCATAGGATAAATGCACAACGTGGCAGCACAGGTAGAAAACAATACTTAAACGCCACCGTGGCTTAGTATCTCCAATAGTACTCGCAGCTGTTATGACACAATTATGGATTGTACATAGACTGACCGCTTAGGCAGCGGGGCGGCTCTAATAATTAGGCTTAAGGTATCGCCCTATGTGATCAGTGATAATGTATTATGCCCACTTATGATATTGAGTGTATAAGTGTGTGTGGAGCAAGTGTATAGTATTAGTGGCGCTGATAAACAATACAAATGCATACCGCAGTAATCCACGTAGTGTTCGCAGGGTCTCCAGCACCAGTGTATGTTACACCCCTCCAGCCGTTAGTATAGTGAAGCGGTTGCGCATAAAAATCCACACAATAATACACTCTGTAGGTGGAACCTCCCACACACTTCAGTATAACCCGATCACATACACACTAAATACAAACGAGCCTGTATATTGTAACCCCGCTGCAGCCCGATGCACGGACTGGTCTCACCGGATTCCTGCCTCCTTCAAGACGTCAGCGTGATGACGTCATTCCGACGTACGTTTCGCGCGTAGGGGGACCTGCGCTTTCTCAAGGATGGGAGGTGCCAGTATGGAGCAGCGCTATATCCATATATATGCTGCTAATTGATTGCAGAAAGTGCCTGCAATTGTTTATTAAAGCCATAGGCATCTACAGCTGAACTTCAATAAAGTATAATATGGAGTTTGTGATTGTGGTTTTTTGAGTGTGTGTGTTTTGCTTCCAACCTATATGTAGTTGTAGCTGTTTAATGCTTCTACATGCATATCATTGTACCAATTACAAAGAGAATGTCTAAATTGTATAAATAGTTATACTGCTTGGTACTTATAAAGCTGTCCTGTTATATACATATCCTTCCCACTCTAAGACATTTATATTAGGGTGCCCAATTTGTATGGAAGTAGTTTAGGCAGTGTGCAGGGTATAGGGCAATGTCATCAATCAGTCTCACATTCACCTCCTTCATATGATACTGTGATTAGCAAAATGGTCTTAAGAAATCGTGAGGGAATAATCCAGTAGTGCAGTCTAATGTAATTGCTATGTAGGAGTGTTCTAACCTAAGTTGTCCGCCCCGAGGGTCAAAACGAACTTCTAAATTTTAAGCTGTATCCCACTAAAGCCCTCCCACTAGATATTTGACATAAACTCGTGTAAGCCACTCAACATTCCATAAGTGTGGTAGTAATTGTGTAGGAGTGTTACTAGTATTACTAATGTCCGCCCAAAGGGTCAATACGGACAGATATGGGGATAATTCCCGATCCGATTATATATCCATAGCTTACATCTTATCGCAGCATACTGTGTGTTGTGTATGTATTTTATATGAAGGAGGTGTATATGTAGCCCTCATTCAGACCTACAGGGCTGAGTGTTTTTAATGTATATATCCATCTGCATTCTGTTTGCAGAAGGATCCTATTCCAGTCGCCCTTGCGTTGGCCCCATGGGATATGCTGAATATCAATGAATACTAGTTTATCACTATTTCCATTGTGTTCAGTCAATACATGCCGTGCCAGTGGAGTATCTTTCGCATTTCGTATTGATCCCAGATGTTCACGTATTCTGGTTTTGAAGTGTCTGAATGTTTTCCCTACATACAATTTCCCGCAGGAGCAGATGATCAGGTAAATAACCCCCTCAGTAGTACAGTTAATGTACTGTTTGATTTTGAATGTTCTTGTTTTACTTGAATCTGAAAATTCAATGGTCTTTGGCACATATTTGCAGGCTTTACACCTTCCGCAGGCATATGATCCTACTGGTTTTGGATCTAACCAGGTACCCTTTTGTTTAGACTTAAAGTGGCTTCTCACTAGGATGTCTTTTAGATTCCGACTCCTCCTACTAGTGAGTTTGGGGTGTGTTGGCAACACCTCCTTTATGTCATCGTCATCTAGAAGGATATGCCAATGTTTATTAAGAATGCGGTAGATTGAGCCCCATTGGTCACTAAAAGTTCCAACAAATCGTATGGGTTTAAATCCATCTCCTCCATTCCTCTGGTTAGTAGTTGCTAAAAGTTGTGTCCGTGGTGTATGTATGGCCCGATTATAAGCTTTTACTAAACTGCCTTTCGAGTGTCCCCTCTCCAGGAATCTATTTGTAAGTGAATTGGCCTGTTCCTTGTATTCTGCAAGCGTCGAGCAGTTACGCCGGACCCTTAGATATTGCCCTATAGGAATCGCATTTATGACATGTCGTGGGTGTTGGCTCTCTGCTCTGAGCAGGCTATTTGTTGCCGTGCTTTTCCTAAAGATAGTAGTCTCTATTTTACCTATTGCATCTTTTAGGATGGTGATGTCCAGAAAGTCTATTTTTGAAAGACTTGAGACAGTGGTGAGTTTAAGGTTATTTTCGTTAATATTTAGCTTATTCACAAATTCGGTTAGAAGATCCGCCGGACCTGTCCAAAGGAGGAAGATATCATCAATGAACCTTACCCATAGGTCAATGAAGATGGTATAGGCCTCCAGGTCCTCGCCAAAGACCACCGTTTCCTCCCACCAGCCAAGATATAAATTCGCATAAGTGGGGGCACAGGTGGTCCCCATGGCGGTACCCTGGATTTGATGATAATACCTATTGTTGAATACAAAATAGTTCTTTGTAAGGGTAAGGTTCAGAAGTTGTAGGATAAAATCATTGTGACCTACTAGATCTTGTCCTCTTGATCGTAAAAAATGGGCAACGGCTTTCATACCAACCATGTGTGGGATGCTGGTATAAAGTCCCTCAACATCCAGGCTAACTACAGTAGGAGTGTGTTAGGGCCTGTAGTGATGCCCTCCAGTTTAAGCAGTATATCCTTAGTATCGCGCAGATATGACGGGAGAGAACTGACAAATGGTCTCAATAATTTGTCCACATAGATACTGGCATTGGACGTCAAATTCCCAATGCCAGAAACTATGGGTCTCCCTGGGGGCGGTATCTTGTCCTTATGTAGCTTTGGAAGGTGATAAAATGTCGCCACCTTCGGGTTCTTAATATAAAGAAACTCAAACTCTTTATTCGTAATGATCTTATTAGTTTTACCTGTCTCTAGTATATTGAATAGTTCTTTTTGGAAATTAGATGTGGGGTCATAGTCGAGTATATGGTAACAGGATTTATCAGACAGTAGTCTAAGGCATTCACGTTGATAGGCTACCTTATCTAACACCACCACATTCCCACCTTTATCTGATGGCTTGATTATCAAGTCATCATCTTGGCTCAGTTCTTTCAATGCATTGTGTTCATCTCTAGTCAAGTTGTACTTGCTTGTCCTGTTGTTTAGTTTTTCAAGGTCATGTGTGACTAGTTCAGTGAACACTTTGATTTGTGCACTAATCTCCTGTGGTGGTGTAAAGGTAGATTTTGCCCTAAACTGTGTAAACGGACCTTCCCCTATAGGTCTGTCACTGTCTATTACAAGTTCCTCAAGAGTGGCCAAATTGTCCAGATCATTAGTATTTAGATTCTCCAAATCAGGGTTGTTAACTAAGCTCCTTTTCTTTTGTTTAATGAAAAATTTCTGAAGAAGTAACTTCCTGGAGAAGAGGTTCAGATCTTTAACAATTTCGAACAGATTCATTTTACTTGTTGGGCAAAATGATAGGCCTTTTGCTAGAACCTGCAAGTGATGGGTATTAAGAATCTTAGAGGATAGGTTTATGACCTGTAATTTGGTTGCTTTTTCTTTTTGTTCCTGCTGCCTCTCTGGTGGCCGGGACCTTTGTACCCCCATACTTTTCTGTCTCTCAGATAATCGTCCTGATCCCCTTCTGGTTTTCCTCCTAGTGTGTCGCTTAGGTATGAAGGCCCCTCCAAATCTAAAAAAACCCCTGTACTGTTGGCGACTAAGGATGTAGTGGTGGTTTGTTTAGGGTCTTTACTTTTTTCTTGTTCTAGGTCACTTGCAGATCCTTCCCACTCAGTTGACGAATTGAGCGGTGTAGGGCGACGTGTATTTCTATTTTGTTTGAAGATTTTATATTTAAAGATTCTGTTTTCCTCAAAATCTACTTTGTCGCGTAGGTATTTCCTTTGTTTTCTCTCTTTTAAGTCTGCCTAAGCGGTCAGTCTATGTACAATCCATAATTGTGTCATAACAGCTGCGAGTACTATTGGAGATACTAAGCCACGGTGGCGTTTAAGTATTGTTTTCTACCTGTGCTGCCACGTTGTGCATTTATCCTATGCACACCTACACAATATGGTTGCATAGCTATTCGTTCCAATTATAGCCAATGAATGGTGGCAATTTATATATACCAATATGGTAAATAGATGGTGAATTATTCCGAACGCTACAATTGAGACTGTTTCCCGGATCCAGATTTTAATTGGTTTTAGTTAGTTTAGAGCATGCGCCGTTTATGTTGTGAGTTTTGCTGATATTTAATAAAATTTTGTTATTTTGGCTATGGCATTTTAGTGGCAATTGTCCTCACTCAATGCAGTGAGCAATTGCTTCCCTGTAAAGGTTGACTGAACCATCATTGTAGATAGGAATTGATACCGTATATACTATCCCTGGCCTAGTGTGCACTCAAAGTGGGAAGGATATCAGGTGTCATGGATTGGGAGAATAGTATCAGTCAAGATGAATACTCCCTAGGTTTTTATATAATTTCCAGACTCTCCCAGTCCGGATACCGGGATCCGAACTGAAAAATTTCCCAAATAGAATATTTAATTTTATTTGGCAAGGTAAAAGGCCTAGAACAGCTAGATCGGTGATGATGGCTTTAAAGACAAGAGGAGATTTGGGTGTCCCAGATATCTCGAAATACTACCAAGCTGCCCAACTAAGGCAGGTGGTGATGTGGAACGCTGGTCCAACACAATTGTTGGTTAGCCATAGAATCCCAATATGCTAGAACGTCTTCTCTGCCAGTGTCCCTATGGGCACTGGATAAGGAGGTGTACGCCAAAATGTTTGAGCTAGATCCGACGAGATTTACCTGGGAGATTTGGAGCAAGTCTAAGGGCAAATTTAATCTTGTGTCTCCCGTTTCGCAACTCACTCTGCTTTTTAATAATCCCAATTTCCCCCCAAGCTGTGATTATAAACAATTTGACCAAATTAAAGCTAAACATATTAGAGTAGTTGCCGACCTAGTGCATAAAGGAAAACTTTCTAGTTTCCAAGAGTTCCTAACTAGGTATGAGGCACCAGACCTTAGTATGTTTAAATATCTACAGATCAGAATTTTTTTCCAAAAATGTCCCCAAAATTAGAATTGACTCCCTTCACAAGTTTTGAAGCACTATGTAGGAGAGGTAGTTATCAAAAAGGTTTGATAACTAGAATAAAAGCCAGTTTGGAGGCCTTGGTCAATTCACATGATCATGACTGCATGCTCAAATGGGCAGCGGATTTGAAAATAGAAATTGACAGGGATGATTGGGAGGATATATGGGAGTTTGCTGCAAAAACTTCCATATGCAGAGCAACTAAAGAAAATATATATAAAATTGTATTCATTGGTACCTCACGCCATGGCGGCTGAAGCAAATCTACCCTGTGGTGTCTGATCTGTGCTGGAGGGGTTGTGGGCAGAGAAGCGATATGGTCCACATTTGGTGGACGTGTCCGGCAATAGAAATATTGGATCGTTATCCAATCTATTAAAAAAAGAAATAACGGATCTGTCCATTTCTATGGACCCACTGACTATTGTGTTGGCTAAACCAGTTGAAGATATTGGCTGCCCGCCTTCTTGCGCCCTACCTGATCCCTCCTGAGCCTGCCTGCGCCCCCACTGTGAAGAGAGGGTCTGATCAGAACTGTGGTCTGAATAAGAGCTTTCTGAGTAGGAGCTATCTTCATGTCATGTGTTTCAGCCTGCGTTCCATCTGGATCCAAGATGGCCGCCTCCCGTTTCAGTTAAAGACACAGCTTCCCTAAAAAAAAAAACCACAGCCAGATCCTAAGTTGTCTATGACAATACTGAATGTTGATGATCCATTAAAAATGTGCTAAAGGGATGGGTTTCCGATGATGTCATCAGGAGTGGGGGTGTAGGAGGGGAGCTCCGTGGACCCACCGGCTAAAACTTAATAAATAACGCTCCCAAACCAGAAATTCAAGGCTCAAAAACATACCCCCATTACTTGGAGAGATCGGAGCATGTCCAAACACACAAAGAAGCCCGCAGCACCGGCGGTGTCACGGTTCTTCTCTCCGACACAGAAGAGTCCAGCAAACCAAGAGGGTGGCGGACCACGAGGCTCACAAGAGCCGCAAGCAGCTCTAAATATGGGTACGAAAGCCCATGCAACTTTTGAAATGGAGATAGAGGAACCGATCACCCGATCCTACCTGGAGAGCCAATTCTCCACCATGCATGTCAAGCTCCAAACATCCCTGCAGGCAGAAATCAAAGCAGCAGTAGCGGAGATTAAACAGGAGATGTCTGGCCTAACAGAGAGGACAACGACTCTGGAAGGTGGACTGGAGGAGTCCCTGGCAAGACAAACAGCAGCCGAGGAAGAAATCATCCGGCTAGGAGAGGAGATCTCCCGTCTCAAAGACGGGCAGGAAGACCAAGAAAATAGGGACAGGCGCCAGAATCTGCGCATAAGAAATGTACCGGAGACGGTCTTACCTGGCCAGCTTCGTCCCTATCTTGCGGAACTGTTCACATCGCTCTGCGGCCCGCTAGAGGACATGGACCTAGACATGGATAGGGCCCACCGGGGGTAGCTCCCAGATCAGAAGATCCCAACCGGCGACGCGATGTAATCATAAGATTACACAGCTATACAGTAAAGGAGAAGATCATCACCGCCTGCAGAGGGAAAGAGTCACTACCTTTCCAAAATGAAACTCTCCAAATTTTCAACGACCTGTCACGGATAACAGTCGACCGAAGGAGAGAAATGAAGCCCTTGACCTCATTCCTCCGGGAGAAGGAGGTGAAGTACCGCTGGGGCTTTCCGTTCAAGCTTACGGTAAGCTATGACGGCAAATTCCTAACCATCCGCCGCCCTGAGGACATGGTCCCATTCGTGAAAGCCCTGGGTCTGCCCCCTCCGCTTTCCTGGACAACGGAGCAACTACAAGACCCACCGCACCGGGAGGACGCGGAACCACGCAGCACCCGTCCCACGAGGAGAACGGCGGCGCCAAGGCAGTCTAAGAACAGATGAGAAGCACCGTAGTCCACAGCGAAGACGGGAGCACATGACGGCTCAAGAACCACACCAGACCCAGCCAGACGCATAGCTTCAGAATCCGACCCCTGACGATCGGAGGCAGCCCCCAGCTGAAGCTACTATAACTTTTGCCGCTGACCGGATGGCAGTTGAAGAGTGCTGAGGTCTGGCTGGGCTTTGGGGGTTGGCAGGGGGATTTGTGGGTGGGATAGGAGGGGAGCGCGATGCTCCGACAACAGCACTGCGATCTACTAACTGTAAGTAGCAAAATTTAATCTGTCTAAGGCACGGGTACAGGACTATGGACCCCAGGCTCGGTTCGCACGACTGTTGCTACCCTCCCCGCCCCCCCGGACTAGGAAATACTAGTTAACTGGGAAGCTGCCTAATGAGCCCTGCACAAGGCAGGAAGCCCAAATGACTTCGATAATGGAAGCGGCGGCAGTGACACTATTACAGTAACTGGCAGTCTAGATTAGCTGGCCACATGGATCTAGTGCTAAGCCGTCCCTATGCCACAGTTGAGTTATGTAAAAAAAAAAACCTGTTCCTCAGTTGATGAACGTTGTCAAATCCTCTGAGGAAGGCACACGGCGGGCCACATAGATCAAATAGAAATGTCATAAGGATCCTCGGATATTAACTTCACTAAATGTTACCCCCATGTTTTATGCTATGGTTGTGAGGTTAGTCAGGAAGGTTCCTATGCTAAGAGCCCCATCCCTCCCCCCCCCCCTCTTCCCGGACCAGCAAGCGTAGGAAGTATTCCATTTATGTTCAGCATGATACCTAAAAACATTAATGCAATGTGCTGTTGTGTTACCTGTCAACCCAGGTCTCCCCCTCCCCCCTATCTCCCCACCCCCCCCCCCATATCTCCACCCCCTTTTCCCAGGTCCAAAACCTATAAGCTTGACCGACTGACAAAAAGAGAGGTTATAATGCTTTTCATGTACTGAGCTTGTTAAGAGTTGTTCTCACGTTTATTACGCTGGTTTTAAGGATTGTCAGATAGATCTCCATGTTATGGCTATGCTAGGAGTTTCCCTCCCCTCCCCACGCCTTCCCCATATCCAAAACCTATAAGCTTGACCGTAGTGGGTGAGGGATATTATCCCAATATTCAGGGCTCTGCTGTCCTAGGAACATACATGCATATTCAGAGTAATAAAATATGTAACAGTGACGATAGTGAGGGTTATAAATATTTATATATATTTTCTTTAGTTGCTCTGCATATGGAAGTTTTTGCAGCAAACTCCCATATATCCTCCCAATCATCCCTGTCAATTTCTATTTTCAAATTAATTTGTGCTCCGACCTGTTTAACCCCGGGGTGCGTCTGGCCAGCAGAAACAACCAGGGGTCGGTCCAAAGGGATCGCGCAATCGAGAATTCTCTGGAGCCAATTTCTGATATCTTCCCAGATTGGGAGTATCTTGGTGCAACCCCACAGCATGTGCAGCAAGTCTGCCTGCTCCCCACATTGTTTAGGGCACAATGGAGGGTAGCCCCAGACAAACTTTGATAATCGTAATGGGGTCAAATACCACCTCATCAGGACCTTATACGCGTTCTCCTTCAATGTCGTGCAGATTGAGCTCTTAGCTGCCGCCAAGACAATATAGTCCCAGTCCTCATCCTCTAGTGTGTCCCCCAGATCTCTTTCCCATCTATTCTTATATTTTAGTGTCACGTCGGCGTCAGGAGTCGGACAGACTACCGCTTTGTACATCGTAGAGATAAGTCCCTTGGTTCCTGTTCCAGTAGAACAGAGCTGTTTAAAATTAGTGCGTTGAGCTCGAATGGGAAATTTATCATAGAAAGCTCTTAGCTGGAGGTATCTAAAAAATTCTGAATTTGGAACTGATTTTTCAGACTTAATTTGCTCAAACGGTTTGATAGATATTCTACCCTCCAGGTGTAAAAGGCGAGTGTAGCCCTTCTGTGTCCATATAGTTAAATCTTTCTTCTGCAGGCCCGGAGCGAAATCAGGGTTTCCCAAAATTGGGGTCATCAAGGAGTGTTGTCTCATTAATACGTGCTTATATTTGCTTTTGTCCCATACTGCCAAAGAGCTGGCAATCGCGGGGAGCGGGTGTTTGAAGTCCTTGCGAACCTTATTTGGGAGCCAGATCAGGTCCTGCAATGCCACCGGGGCACAGCAGGCCGCCTCCAGTTCCACCCATCGCCTCCGACTAGGGTGGGTGTGCCACTGGATAATTTGGGTCAATTGGGCCGCTCTGAAGTATGATAACAGGTAAGGTACCGCTAATCCTCCTCTTGTTGTGGGCCGAATTAGTGTGCTAGTTTTGATGCGGGGGGTTTTATTACCCCAGACAAACTTCACCATTGCGGACTGTAACCGAAGGATCTCTTCCCTGATTATAGGGACCGGAAGAGTCTGAAATAGGTACAGAATTCTGGGAAGGAGATTCATTTTTAGAGACTGAATCCTGCCAATCCAGGATATGTTGTACCCTGCCCATTTCCGTAGATCTTCCTTCAGTGTCCGTATTAGTCTGGGGTAATTCGCCTTATAAAGGGTGCCTGATTGCTTCGTGATATTTATCCCTAAATATTTTATGGAGGAGGTTTGCCATTTGAATTCAAAGTTCACCGTGATCAGTTTCTCGGTGGCCTTAGGTAAGTTGATATTTAGGGCTTCTGATTTTGCCTGGTTAATTTTGAACCCAGATATCGCATTAAATTCCCCTAGCAATTGAAAGACGTTCGGCAGAGAGGTGAGGGGCTGTGATAACGTGAGTATCACGTCATCAGCGTATAGGGCCACCTTATGTGGCTGGTCACTAATTTGGATTCCTGCTATATTCGGGCTGAGGCGGATGTGCGCCGCTAGGGGTTCGATGCATAGCGCAAAGAGAAGGGGTGACAGAGGACAGCCTTGTCTGGTGCCGCTCTTAATCAGGAATTCATCCGAGGGGAAGCCCTGGTGCCTGACCTTCGCCGTCGGTCCCCGATACAGAGCGAGAATTGCCTCTATCATTCTCCCACCCAAGCCGAACGCTCATAGCGTCTCCCTCAAGTAGGGCCAATCAATTCTGTCGAACGCTTTTTCTGCATCTAAACTAAGCACCATAGACGGGATATGTTTTTTTTGCGCCAGATCAATCAAATCTATAATCCGTCTGGTGTTATCAGCTGCTTGTCAACCACATATGAACCCCACTTGATCAGGATGGACCAACTTGGACAACACCTGGTTAAGGCGGTTAGCTAAAAGTTTGGAAAAGATTTTTGTATCAGAGTTTATTAAAGAGATGGGCCTATAGCTTTTACAGTCCGCTGGGTCTTTTCCTTGTTTGTGGATTACTGAGATAGACGCCTGGAGCATCGAGCTCGGGATGGGGGCACCATCCAGGAAAGAATTACACAGTTTTAGTAGATGAGGAGCTAATATTTTGCGAAATTTCTTATAATAGAGATTGGAAAAGCCATCTGGGCCTGGGGCCTTGGCTGCTTTTAATGACTTCATTACCTCTAGAGGTGTTCCTCGATAGTAAAGTCTGCCTGTAGTGCGTCCCTCTCCTCTCTGGTCACTTTAGGCAATTGAGCCTCTGTTAAGAACGTCTTTAGTCGTGCTTTTGTGGTTGGCGTGTGTGCCACCTTCGCCCCATCATATAGGGTTTCATAATGTTTTAAATTCATAAACTATTTTTTTGGGGTCAGAGGTCAGATCCCCCTGTTCTGTTCGAATTATCTGAATTTGGGAGACGTGGTTTTTGTCTCGTAATTTGTTGGCAAATAGGGTATCTGGCCTGTTTGCTTTCTCCAAAAATTTCCGCTTAGACCATGTCAGCTCCTTTTCAGCACGGGAAGTTAATCTGGGCTCAGCCTGCCTTCCTTTTTCAAGTATCGCCTTATGGTGAGTTATGTCCTGCACTAAGCAGAGAGCACCGACCACAATGTCGTACTTGCAAAGTCTCGGCCACACTCTCACATATTAATAATATTATGGAGAGTATTGTGAGATTATTATAAAGAAAGGTCACTTAGAGTTTGTATAAGATAAGGTTTATCATTTATTGTATCACAACAATATTCAGAAATATCAGAAATATCACAACAAGCTTCTTATAAGCTGATGGCTAGCAGTTACAGTATGTTACCAATCCATTCCTAACTATGCAGAGATTATAACTATACAGTATATGCATTGTCAATACTCACAAACCAAAAGATATTACGATAGGTCAGCCAGTCCCAGCTCAAGTCTCATCTGTGTGACTTCACACCTAAGTTCGGTTCTGGTTTAACATGGAGTCGTGCAAACCTATTATAGTGTTCATTGTTTGCTGCGTACGTGTGACACGTGTCATGTGTCCATGCTCTGTGGTTTGTGACGTATGATGTTTACCATCAGAATTTACAGTTAGTGACGTATGATATATGTCGTAAGTTACCTTTAAACCACGGCCTGTTTACCGGTGTTAGTTCCCCTTTTATGTCTATGTAACCTGTCCCAATATCCTGC
This sequence comes from Ascaphus truei, assembly GCF_040206685.1. Lineage (NCBI taxonomy): Eukaryota > Metazoa > Chordata > Amphibia > Anura > Ascaphidae > Ascaphus > Ascaphus truei. Next base: position 157,355,370 of record NC_134486.1, on the reverse strand, counting down.
CACTTCTGAGCCAAACTAGCTATTATTTCTAAGACAAGAAAAACCAGGATTTTAACAGTATACTCTAAGCTATACTAGGCCTTATAATGATACTATGTATATATGTACCTGTGACCTGTATTCATTATGCGTTATATGCCAGAAAATACCTGTAATCCATAACACCCTCTCCTACACATAATTATCATATGTTTGCAAATGCAGAAAAACTATCAAAGCAGAAAATATTCATTATGTGTACTTTTGGAAGACAGTGTCACCGCTCTCTGATGTTGATGAGCTTGAACTCACAGGAGTATGTGATTGATCGCCAAAACACCCACAACTGCGCATATGTGCACAAGTTATTCCACGATGGGAAGGTATCAATTTGTAAAAATCACCCAATTGTAAAGCGGGTTGATGTTGACGTTCATACATACTTAAAAGCGTAGTATCCCAACGGGCCCCAAAACAATGTTGATGTTTATTACCTGAACATGCAAACAAAGTGGTACAATTATATGACCCGTGGCTAACAATGCTGATATGACCTTCTTCAATTGTATAAAAAGACATTTGAAATATTTGACGGTGAATGTCTCTACACTTGAAGTTGGGTTGATCACCAAGAGATAGCAAAGATTTCACTTGCCAAAAATTACATAACATTAGCAAGCTACGTGGTAGCAATGTCCCATTAGGTGTTAAAACTGAAAACTGTCCTGAGGAAGCAAGAGAGTTCTGATACATAAAGTCTCTCATCGTGTTGTGAACTGCATGCACTTTGCGTGGTTTCCGATGTGGTAAAACCAGTTCATCTACAGTAAGTACATCCTCATGGAAGTTTGATAGGACCGTGGTAGACGCAAGATTTGTGAAGTATCTTTCTTTTCGTCTGTGTCCTTGCAACAAAGCATACTGCAGCAGGTTAGATTTGACCTGTGTGCTTAAAACAGTATATTAGTATCTAGGTAAAAATATAAGAATATATGCTAGAAAGCAAAATGTGATTAAGCTGAACGCCTCTTCATCTTCGGAAGAAAAGAGAAAATACGAAGCAAAATAACAAGGATTATTATCCCTAAAATAAAAAACAATAGTGTTTTCAAATAACCTAGGATTCCAAACGCATTTCCTAGTCCACTAAAAATACTTTTACCAGTAGTTTGTAGGCTAGTGCCTATTTTTGTCAAAAAATTACCTGTCATTGGCCAAAAAGTTTTCAATGATTCACCTAGTGTAGTCAACCACTGGGGAAAATCACCCGGGTGTAAATCAACACGTAGTAATTCACTGTGAACTCTCTGTCAAAGGGTATGTACTATATCATGTGTGAACCCTATAGTAACCTTCATTTTCTTTAAATGTGCCAAATAGGCTGTCATGTGAGGAAGGATCAGTGTGATAGCTGGTACCTGGAAATGTACTCCAGATGAGTGTCTGATGTAACAGAGGTGGAATAAGTGTAGTACCATAACACTGTATACTCCCATTAACCGTGACAAGTGATGCCTGAAAAGGAGGAATATCGCAATCCTCTTCTGTAGATAATACTATGTAACTCCCATTATCTAAGCTGTGAATTAATGTAAAAGGAGTTTGAATGGGTGTTGCAGTTATCGGGCAGTTGCTACCTTGCATTTGATCATTGCAAGGCATGTGCTGTATAATGTCATCACAAATTAAATAACCTCTATCAACACATCTTCTAGTGCTGATGAAAAATTCACGATCACATTTCACAGACATGTACTGAAATGGTTGAGCAACCTGTACCCTTGCGAAATAAGAACCTGTGTGTGTTAAGTGTCCAAAATTAAGCAGTTCCCAATTTGTTGTATAAACCTCTCCTGGAATAAATAATTCATAGTACAAAAATACTTCCCATAATGAGTCATCAGGGTTATGAACCCGTCTGTGGTTTCTTTCTCGTATGTCATAAACTACAGTATAGACCATGTCAGCTCCTTTTCAGCACGGGAGGTCAGCAAGATATTAAGTTTGGTTTTGGTGTCTAGCAACTCCTTAAGGGTCATTCCATCTTTGTTATTTTTATGTCGAGCTGAGAGGACTGCCAATTCCTTCTGTAACTAAATTGATTTTTTGTCCTTCTCCCTCTTTCGCCTGCTTGCAATCCTTATGAGCTCTCCTCTCAGAGTCGCCTTATGGGCTTCCCATAGGGTAGCCTGCGAAGTCACACTTCCCATATTCTCCTGAAAATATTCCCTGATTCTATCCCCCACATTTTGTGCAATTTCGGGGATTTTTAGTAAAACTTCGTTAAGTTTCCAGTTCGCTCCTGGTCTGTCCAGAATAAAATCGGAGCACCGCAACTCTATCGGCGCATGATCTGACCACGAAATATCGTGGATGCCTGAGTGGGAGATCTGTGAAACCATTCTACTGGATACAAAGAGGTAGTCTATCCTACTATATCTGTCATGCGGGTGGGAGTAAAATGTAAATCCTTTGTACTGGCGGTGCTGTTCCCGCCATATATCTAAAAGATTATTAGTTCTCAGCCCTCTATTCCAGGTTTGTCTAACCTTTGAGTTAGCTTTACCGCTCGGGGTGCATCTATCCATTACTGGATCTAGTGTCTGATTAAAGTCACCCCCTAGTATTACGCATCCCTGTGCCATCCTCTGGAGGATGGAGAAGAACCTTTCCAGGAAAGCCTCTGTGCCTTCACTTGGAGCATAAACGTTTGCCAATGTGATCGGCTGACCTCTTATTTCGCCGCTTATAATCAGAAATCGGCCGTTGTTGTCTTTTTTAATGGTCTTAATCGCAAAGGGCAAACGGTTATGTAGTAGAATGGCTACTCCTCTTTTTTTTATGTTGGATGAAGCTGAGAACCAATTCCTAAACCTATAGTCAATATATTTCGGGGAACTGGATTTCGAAAAGTGTGTTTCTTGTAATAGAATTATGTCAGGGTCTGTTTTCTTATAGTCTGCCATAGCTAGCCTGCGCTTCCCTGGACTGTTAAAGCCTTTCACATTGTGTGAAATAATAGTGATCTCTTTACTCATGAGTGTATTTCCAAACCTTTACTCGTTTGTAATCAACCGTCCGAGCCCATGGTGTCAGCGTCGAGAATCTTCTATTTCTTTCCGAGGCTTCGGACTGCAGCCGGGAAGAACAAGGGAAAGTACACTGGGGGAACAGATAAACACATATAACGAAACATAAAAACACACAATTAGCACATCCGGCAATAGGGCAAGACCAGTCCTCCCCAAGTGCCTTCTCTGCCTCTCCTAAACGTACAGCACGAGCGTAGTCTGGGATGGACCTCCATCCCCCTCTACCGCTCCTCGTTGCTGGTTCAGTGAGGACTTTCATGGGCCGCCGGACGGAGTTACCCCCCGCGCCCATGTGGAGGCTCATGCCCTCGTTGAGACTGGAGGGCACTCCACCCTCCCCCCGACAACATTAGGTGATTCATCTTCATTATAGATAATATAGATAAATGAACAAACAGAAAAACAGAACCCTTCTTTTGGCAGTTTAACTGAGATACTGCAACTTTTTCTCCCCCTCCCCCCCCCCCCCCCTTCTCGGTCCCGAGTCTTTTCTTTATATATTTGTTTTTATTCCCTTTTTTTTTTTTTTTTTCTCCCCCCCTTTTTTTTTCAAGGGGGACTGCCACTTTAATAAGCTAGTGTGGCTTTATGACCCTCCCAACACCCCCAATTTGGTATCGTGTCTTTGGGTGGGGGGATTAGCCCCTAGGGGAATGAATGGGCACACAGCTACATTTGCCTGGGGACAGTGTTTATTATCTCCGCTACTCCGCTGCTTGCATGATGGGCCTTGCTTGCTTGCAACGTGGTGGTGTGGTGGTTCGTGGGCCCTCCTTCCGGATCGCTGTAGGATGTTGTCCACGCCTTCTCTTCTTCCTCTGCCATCAGGTAGAGAGTTGTCCCTCTGCTGCATTCCTGGTACTTTATCCTCTTCCTTACCCGGTTTATGAGTCAGAGTCTCTTCTCGCGAGACTAGATGGTGTTCGGCGCTCCGAGATGACGTCAGCGGTAATCTCTCTTTAGCCTCCTACAAGATGGCGCCCAGCACACTTCCGGTGACGCTGTTCCGGGGAACGCCATTTTCTCACCTGAAGCCCGCGAGGAAGGTCGCCACTCCCCTAGCTCTCCCGCCGAAACTTGCAGCACTTCCGTAAAGCCGCCTCGTGGACTCCATCGAGCTCTTCCGCCATGATGGGCAGCTTGTGTTCCACCGCCCGCCGCCATGATGTATGCAGGTACGATTTTCCACTTTTTAGTTGGTGTTTCTTGCAGGAATGCCTTGGAGGGTTGCAGGGTCCCATAACGTGCAGTGTTGAGTCCGGCTATAGCCACGTAAGCAGCCAGCTCCTTGTTCGTCACACTCGGGGTTAATCAAGGGGGGAGACAGTTCAGGAGCAACATATAACTTTACTAACTAGCCTCTAACCATGAGGTAACTTCAAGATACGAGACTTTAAGCGAGCTCATGTGAGAGCTTCCCGGCTTTCGCCCACAGCCCCCACCACTTGCCAATCCGTTTCTTTGGGCTTTTCTCCTCTAGGGCTCGTGGGTGAGTTCTCCTTGATCCCTAGTTTTTGTAGGAACTCAGCTCCCTCTTCTATCTCCTTCATGGAGATGGCCCTTCCGTTGCGGATGACCAGCAGGCCAAACGGAAAGGTCCACCTATATCTGATGGCTCTGTCCCTCAGTGTGCGGGTGATGGGCTGGAGTTTCCTTCTCCTGGCCAGGGTAAGCGTTGAGAGATCTTGGAAGAGTTGCATTGTGATCTCCTCGAATCTGCAGGCTTCTGCCACTCTGGCCTTCTGTAGGATAGCATCTCTGGTGCGATAATGGTGCAGCCGGGCTATTACATCTCTCGGCTGCTCTGTTGCTGTTGGTTTGCTTCTTAGGGCACGATGGCAGCGATCCATTATTCTTTCATTGGGTGGGCAGTCAGGGAGTAACTCCGCCATCCATCTTGAGATGAAATCCTCCACATTGGTGACGGTTTCAGGGATCCCCCGTACCCTAATGTTATTCCTGCGGTCCCTGTTCTCCGCATCTTCCTGTCTGTCAGCCAATTCCGAAGGTTGTACTTGTAAGTATGTGGATCGTTTGTCAGCTTTTTTAATCAGTTTTGTATTGGTGCTGACTTTCTCTTCCAGGGCTCCGGTGCACTCACGAGCCCCTGCACCTCCTTTTTTAAGTCCTGCATTTCCAGGTGTATAAGGGCTTTCATGTCTCTATACAACCTCTCAAAATCACAGCGGCGGACAGGTAATTGCTCCGGTCCCTCCGCTGTGTCTTCATCGCGTTCTGACTCTGATCCTGCATTTGAATCCGGCGCCATTGTTGCTGCCACGCTCCGTGAGCTCGATCGGCCCAGATATTTACGGAGGTCTCCTTCTTTTTTGCCTGCATCGGTGCCATCTCTAATGTTTTAATGGTATTGTGAAAGTAGTTAGGGGTGATAAAGGTTCGTTTTGCTTGCTTTATGAGTGTATTGTCGGGGATGAGGGATGGAGCTCAAGGCTTAAGCTGCCATCCGTCTCACTCTGGGGGCGGGGTCTCCGTCTAAGGGCAAATTTAATCTTGTGTCTCCCGTTTCGCAACTCACTCCGCTTTTTAATAATCCCAATTTCCCCCCAGGCTGTGATTATAAACAATTCGACCAAATTAAAGCTAAACATATTAGAGTAGTTGCCGACCTAGTGCATAAAGGAAAACTTTCTAGTTTCCAAGAGTTCCTAACTAGGTATGAGGCACCAGACCTTAGTATGTTTAAATATCTACAGATCAGAATTTTTTTCCAAAAATGTCCCCAAAATTAGAATTGACTCCCTTCACAAGTTTTGAAGCACTATGTAGGAGAGGTAGTTATCAAAAAGGTTTGATAACTAGAATAAAAGCCAGTTTGGAGGCCTTGGTCAATTCACATGATCATGACTGCATGCTCAAATGGGCAGCGGATTTGAAAATAGAAATTGACAGGGATGATTGGGAGGATATATGGGAGTTTGCTGCAAAAACTTCCATATGCAGAGCAACTAAAGAAAATATATATAAAATTGTATTCATTGGTACCTCACGCCATGGCGGCTGAAGCAAATCTACCCTGTGGTGTCTGATCTGTGCTGGAGGGGTTGTGGGCAGAGAAGCGATATGGTCCACATTTGGTGGACGTGTCCGGCAATAGAAATATTGGATCGTTATCCAATCTATTAAAAAAAGAAATAACGGATGTGTCCATTTCTATGGACACACTGACTATTTTGTTGGCTAAACCAGTTGAAGATATTGGCTGCCCGCCTTCTTGCGCCCTACCTGATCCCTCCTGAGCCTGCCTGCGCCCCCACGGTGAAGAGAGGGTCTGATCAGAGCTGTGGTCTGAATAAGAGCTTTCTGAGTAGGAGCTATCTTCATGTCATGTGTTTCAGCCTGCGTTCCATCTGGATCCAAGATGGCCGCCTCCCGTTTCAGTTAAAGACACAGCTTCCCTAAAAAAAAAAAACCACAGCCAGATCCTAAGTTGTCTATGACAATACTGAATATTGATGATCCATTAAAAATGTGCTAAAGGGATGGGTTTCCGATGATGTCATCAGGAGTGGGGGTGTAGGAGGGAAGCTCCGCGGACCCACCGGCTAAAACTTAATAAATAACGCTCCCAAACCAGAAATTCACGGCTCAAAAACATACCCCCATTACTTGGAGAGATCGGAGCATGTCCAAACACACAAAGAAGCCCGCAGCACCGGCGGTGGCACGGTTCTTCTCCCCGACACAGAAGATTCCAGCAAACCAAGAGGGTGGCGGACCACGAGGCTCACAAGAGCCGCAAGCAGCTCTAAATATGGGTACGAAAGCCCATGCAACTCTTGAAATGGAGATAGAGGAACCGATCACCCGATCCTACCTGGAGAGCCTATTCTCCACCATGCATGTCAAGCTCCAAACATCCCTGCAGGCAGAAATCAAAGCAGTAGTAGCGGAGATTAAACAGGAGATGTCTGGCCTAACAGAGAGGACAACGACTCTGGAAGGTGGACTGGAGGAGTCCCTGGCAAGACAAACAGCAGCCGAGGAAGAAATCATCCGGCTAGGAGAGGAGATCTCCCGTCTCAAAGACGGGCAGGAAGACCAAGAAAATAGGGACAGGCGCCAGAATCTGCGCATAAGAAATGTACCAGAGACGGTCTTACCTGGCCAGCTTCGTCCCTATCTTGCGGAACTGTTCACATCGCTCTGCGGCCCGCTAGAGGACATGGACCTAGAGATGGATAGGGCCCACCGGGGGTAGCTCCCAGATCAGAAGATCCCAACCGCGACGCGATGTAATCATAAGATTACACAGCTATACAGTAAAGGAGAAGATCATCACCGCCTGCAGAGGGAAAGAGTCACTACCTTTCCAAAATGAAACTCTCCAAATTTTCAAAGACCTGTCACGGATAACAGTCGACCGAAGGAGAGAAATGAAGCCCTTGACCTCATTCCTCCGGGAGAAGGAGGTGAAGTACCGCTGGGGCTTTCCCTTCAAGCTTACGGTAAGCTATGACGGCAAATTCCTAACCATCCGCCGCCCTGAGGACATGGCCCCATTCGTTAAAGCCCTGGGTCTGCCCCCGCCGCTTTCCTGGACAACGGAGCAACTACAAGACCCACCGCACCGGGAGGACGCGGAACCACGCAGCACCCGTCCCGCGAGGAGAACGGCGGCGCCAAGGCAGTCTAAGAACAGATGAGAAGCACCGTAGTCCACAGCGAAGACGGGAGCACATGACGGCTCAAGAACCACACCAGACCCAGCCAGACGCATAGCTTCAGAATCCGACCCCTGACGATCGGAGGCAGCCCCCAGCTGAAGCTACTGCTGCGACACACTTTATTCGAGCAAATACCCAGTATGTACCTGGCAGATACCTGGAATGTGCCGCTCCTCACCTCTGACAAGCCCCGTTGCGTTTGCCTTCCCAGCCTGGGTTCATGCCTGGCTGACGGGCGGCTGATCTGTTAAATGATAATGATTAGGATTTAATAGGCTGCAATGCTTCGCGTGTCTACCAGATGGCATAAATTCATGAATTGTAATGCAGTATATATATATATATATATATATATATACTGTGCAGTATTGCAGCCAGCGGGAATAAAATGCTTCAATCCCTGCCTGGAAAATAACTCAATGCACTCGGGCAGAAAACAGTCACAAACCTCAATACACCCGGGTATACCCGAATTCGTGGGACTAGCCGAGCTCGAATAAAGTGTGTCGCCAGTGTACTATAACTTTTTCCGCTGACCGGATGGCAGTTGAAGAGTGCTGAGGTCCGGCTGGGCTTTAGGGGTTGGCGGGGGGATTTGTGGGTGGGATAGGAGGGGAGCGCGATGCTCCGACAACAGCACTGCGATCTACTAACTGTAAGTAGCAAAATTTAATCTGTCTAAGGCCCGGGTACAGGACTATGGACCCCAGGCTCGGTTCGCACGACTGTTGCTACCCTCCCCACCCCCCCGGACTAGGAATTACTAGTTAACTGGGAAGCTGCCTAATGAGCCCTGCACAAGACAGGAAGCCCAAATGACTTCGATAATGGAAGCAGCGGCAGTGACACTATTACAGTAACTGGCAGTCTAGATTAGCTGGCCACATGGATCTAGTGCTAAGCCGTCCCTATGCCACAGTTGAGTTATGTAAAAAAAAAAACCTGTTCCTCAGTTGATGAATGTTGAAGTTGAGAAAAGTTGTATGTGTTATAATATTATGTACTCCCTTTTCTCTCCCCCCCCTTTCCCCTCCACCCCCTCACGCTCCAAATCCCATAAGCCTGCCCTTCCGCCGCAGAAGATATGGCCGCATGGCCCCATACTAATGATGCTGCCTGCAGTAATAAAATACGTTGTCAAACCCTCTGAGGAAGGCAAACGGCGGGCCACATAGATCAAATAGAAATGTCATAAGGATCCTCGGATATTAACTTCACTAAATGTAAGAGCCCCATCCCTCCCCCCCTCTTCCCCGACCAGCAAGCGTAGGAAGTATTCCGTTTATGTTCAGCATGATACCTAAAAACATTAATGCAATGTGCTGTTGTGTTACCTGTCAACCCAGGTCTCCCCCTCCCCCCTATCTCCCCACCCTCCCATCTCCCCCCCTTTTCCCAGGTCCAAAACCTATAAGCTTGACCGTCTGACAAAAAGAGGTTATAATGCTTTTCATGTACTGAGCTTGTTAAGAGTTGTTCTCACGTTTATTACACTGGTTTTAAGGATTGTCAGAAAGATCTCCATGTTATGGCTATGCTAGGAGTTTTCCCTCCCCTCCCCACGCCTTCCCCATGTCCAAAACCTATAAGCTTGACCGTAGTGGGTGAGGGATATTATCCCAATATTCAGGGCTCTGCTGTCCTAGGAACATACATGCATATTCAGAGTACTAAAATATGTAACCAAGGCATTAGAGCATGTATAAGAGCTAAGGAGACTCATTAGGATGATATAAACATAGGAGTGTACTAGTTACGCTGGACGGCTAACACAGATCTCTATATATACCATAAAGGTCCTGTATAGACCCCCAGCAAAACAAAAGTACATACCAATCAAACGATCAATGTGAGAAACTCCCTTGAAGCACAGCTCAGTCCTTGATTAGTGGGTGCGTCACGCCAGACGTAATTGCAGAGAGTAGTCCCATAGGGTACAGTGGCGGAGCACAACCGTGCAAACAATGGGGGCTGCAAACCAGTATCGGATATAAAAAGGTTTATTAAGTGGTCAAAAGGAGTACATAGTAACTCTGACGCGTTTCGGGACCTGCGTCCCTTTGACCCCTTTCCCCCCCTCCAATTTCCCCCCCTCCCCCCCCTCTTAAACTAAGGTAGAGCTTACACTAAGCAAGTACAAGGGTCCGCACCTTCCCTGCACGCCCATGCCTGAACCATCGGATTCCCCCCCCATTGGGCCTTAAGCCCAAATGCCGGTAGCCAATCCCGGCCGTACTTATTGGAGGTCCTTAGCTGACCTCATCCCACTTTGCCTCTTGCTGCTGACCCTGTCCCAGCAGCCTATTCCCCCCCCCCCTCTCGACCTTCCCTGCCCTCCTCCCACCCAACCCCTCGTCGGGCGGGCCTGACACCCATACTCAAACAGCACCATCAAGAAGCGTTAAAAAGGTTCTCTGAACCAACGAACCAGGATCTCCCCGGTGGGAAGGGCGAGACCCCGATGGACACTAAACTCTCTCGCCCAAATGGCTAGTCAGTGCGCAATTAAACTTGTATCACTAAACGTAAAGGGCCTGAATAATAATAGAAAAAGACGACTGGCGCTCCAAGAGCTGAAAAAGTCCAAGGGAGAATTCATCTTCCTCCAAGAGACGCACTTTACATCCCAAGAGCTTCCCAAATTGATTAGCAATGTATTCCCTATGGGTTTCTTCTCGTCATTTAACAGTAAAAAGCGGGGAGTAGCGATCCTGCTCCGACAAGGAACCCCATTCAATATCACCAAAACCACTTCAGACCCAGAGGGTAGATTTCTAATGGTATATGGCTCACTGGCTGGCTCGCCGGTCGCTCTGATCAACATCTACGCGCCAAATGATAATCAAACGGAATTCCTGAAAGCAGTGTTAGAAAAGGTTGACCCTACCTACCTATCTTCGTTGATTGTTGGCGGAGACTTTAATATGGCCATAAACTCTGCGGAGGACAGAACCTCAGGCCAACAAGGCCAACACAGAGCTCCACCTCAGAGGATGGAGAAACAATTTAAAACATTCACCAAGGAATATTCCTTAATGGACATCTGGAGAATCCAACACCAGGGCCAAAAAGATTACACATTCTATTCCGCACCCCACCAGTCATACTCTCGTATAGACTATTTTTTTGCTACCAAATATATCCTGGAAGCCTGCACAAATTCGGACTTAGGCCCCATTACATGGTCAGATCACGCCCCCATCACATTAACCCTATCCACCCCATTTCAAAAATTAACCGCCTACACTTGGAAGCTGAACGACTCCCTACTGAACCACCCGGAGGTAGAAAAAGAAATTAAAAAGGCTCTTAGGGAGTACTTCGCTCTCAACTGGGGCATAGTAGACTCTCCGGCGGTTCTGTGGGAAGCCCATAGGGCAGCAATTAGGGGAACTTTTATTTCAATTGCATCCCACAGAAAGGCCAAGGTGAAATTAATAACAGATCTGACAACTAAAATAATTATACATATATAAGGAGACAAAGGATGCTCCTAAAAAGATCCCACTTTAATGCACAGTAAAGCCGAAAATAGTCCACAGGTATAGTAACCCACTAGAGTAATGGTAAGGCTATAAGGGTACAATTAAGTAACCGCTCCCAACACTGTGGGAGGACAATTACCACTAAAATGCCCTAGGGCAAAAATAATAAATGATTTATTGATATTCAGAAGTCGACGCAGTAACACACACTCAAAATAACCATAAAAACAATTAAAACATAAATCACGGGTGAGGCTGAACCTTGAGAAAGCGCCAGCCCCTTATGCGCGAAACGATCGTCGGCATGACGTCACCACGTTGACGTCGTGTAGGAGGAGTTACGGGTGAGACTGTTCCTGGTAGTTTGTGTGGGGTTGTTCGAGTTGTTAACTGCCTAGCAGAGGTAGTTTATGCATATATCAGGTCCGGTTTTTGATGCACATGCCGCGGTTCATTTATATAATGTGGTATAATGTGCACTAATGATTTACTGAATCATTGATCATGTGACCTTGTACCTATATAGGTTTTGTGATATATGACAGTGGCACATTTATTTGCATTCACTACTCTGCATGCATCACTACCTACTGTCAGTGTGATATCCAACTATTGATACCGAGCAGATCAATCACAGCATGCAATGATTAGTGCAACCTCCACCATACCCTGAGACCAGAGGCTCTAGCATTCTCTATTGCCTATCATTTGTATTTACCATTGTGTCTCACACTACCACCTGGTACTGGTAAGGGGACATACACTAATATTTGGGAATTCATCTTATAATAATATCCCCTTACCCTGCCTCACCCGTGATTTATGTTTTAATTGTTTTTATGGTTATTTTGAGTGTGTGTTACTGCGTCGACTTCTGAATATCAATAAATCATTTATTATTTTTGCCCTAGGGCATTTTAGTGGTAATTGTCCTCCCACAGTGTTGGGAGCGGTTACTTAATTGTACCCTTATAGCCTTACCATTACTCTAGTGGGTTACTATACCTGTGGACTATTTTCGGCTTTGCTGTGCATTAAAGTGGGATCTTTTTAGGAGCATCCTTTGTCTCCTTATATATGTATGTCTGTCATCCCTATCATAGAGTTGGTATTCAATATTGAGGTGAGCGGTATGTCACTAGTTGTTACAACTAAAATAATTAAGCTGGAACAACAGCACAAACCCAACCCATTGAAAAAGATTTATAAAACCTTGACCGCATCCAGGAATGAGCTAAAACAAGCCCAAATTGAAGAAGTAGAAAAAGCTCTTACATGGACTAGTCAGAAATACTATGACAAGGGCAATAAGGCTGACAGACTTTTGGCGAGCAAACTAAGAGGTATACAGAAGCGTTCCCAGATCACAGCGATAAAAAATTAATCGTGAGAAATAATCTATAACGAACAGAAAATAGCGGAGGAATTTACCGCATTTTATATTAAACTTTATAACCTCAAGGCTCAGGGTGGGAACACGGGGACACCAGCCACTGAACCTATTAGTAATTACCTGTCCGATTGCCTCCTACCAACACTGACAGAGGAGGAGAATCAAATGCTTAACGCAAAAATTACCCAAAAAGAGCTGGCGGACGCAATAAAAACATTAAAAATCTCAAAAGCCGGAGACTTCCGGTGACGTCAAGGGGAATGGCAGCTTGAAAGAGACGCTCCCGACCCCCTCTGAATGAATAGCACGAACGAAGCATATTAAATAATAAAATAATCAGGAGAAGCGAGGAATCCCTAAGTGTACCCCCAAAGACTTAGCTCCGGTGACTAGCTGGGCTCCGAAGTGGCTGGCTCCGGCGTCCCGGAGAGCTGTATCGGAGACCTCCTGCCCCCGGTGCGGGACTTTCCCCTCTGCAGCCCGCAAAATTCAAATCTGACGGAGAGACTGCGGAGACGAGAGGCGACGGGACTCCGCACGCCCCGAGGAGCCAAGAATAGAGGGGAATCAGCGGTGATCGGGGAAGGAACCCCCGACCCCCTGTGGGGTAAGAGAAGCGCCCGCTGTGGCCACCTGAGGCCGTGAGGAAAGGCGCGAGCGGAGACCCCCCGTTACGGGTCCAGCTCCCCCCCCCCAGAACGGCACACGTAAATAAAAGGTACAAACCTGACCTAGGGCCCTACTGGGAGTTAAGAACACCGGGAGGGGACCCACTAGTGAAGGGAGCCATAGGCCTCAGTAGCGTGGTGAGGGAGGAGGCGGCCATCTTGGGGGAGCACCACCACGTGGAAGCACCACCACCACACAAAGGTGCCTCAGAGAGAACGACCTGCAGGTCAGAAACACAGCCCTAAGGCCAGAACCCCTGGGTCCAATAACCCCATATCTACCCAGACAAGCTGTACTAGACTAAACAAACAATCCTATCCTACTGCACTAAAAAGACCCCACAGTTCATGCGGCATCTCTACATCTAAACCCCCCCAATAAATACATACAAGCGGAGGGGAAGGTAGCCAGCATGAGCGGCAAAAATAAGAAGGCAGCTCAGCAGTCAGTGACGAGCTACTTCCCACAAAGCCAGCGGACCGCGGGGAGTTGCGAGACCTCCCAAGATGGCGGCTCAGCCGACACGCGGGAGGGCCCGAGCGGGGCGCACGAGCTGGAAATTGAAAACATAGATGTGAACAAAACATATTTAGAAAACCTCTTCACCAGAATGAGGAAGGAGTTTCGGGATGATTTGGGTAAAGCCATTAACACCCTAAGGGCGGACTTGAATCTCCTAACGGCCAAAACAGATGGGCTGGCAAACACAGTGGAAACACTGGAGCAGGCTCAGTCCTCCGCGGAGGACGAGATCAACCGCCTGCACTGGGAGATCAGAGGGCTCAAGGAAAGTGCCGAGGACCAGGAAAACCGCGATCGGCGGCAGAACTTGAGACTGAGGTATGTCCCAGAAACAGTGGAGACTGAACAGCTGCACACATACCTATCAGACCTCTTTATTCATCTGGTACCTGACCTAACTCCTTAAAAGCTAGAGATGGACAGAGCCCATAGGGCCCTCGGACCCCAAGAGGACCAGAGATATACTGGTCAGGTTCCATTATTACTCCACAAAGGAGAAAATACTGACGGCGAGCAGGGAGAAAGGACACATCCAGTTCCGGAATGTACATATTGAGATATACAGTGATCTCTCAAAACATACAGTAGACCGCAGGAGAGAGCTCAGACCCCTCACACTAAAATTAAGGGACAACAAGATTAAATATCGCTGGGGATTCCCTTTTAAAATTGTGGCCCAGGCTGGAGGCAAATTCCACACCCTTTGCTACCCGGAAGAGATACCAAGATTCCTAAAGGGGCTCGGTGTCCCCCACAAGAATGGAGGTGGAACTGCCCCTGAAGATACGGACGGAGACCCAGATCACAGGCCAACAGAGAGGGGACCACGCTCCTCTCAGAGAATAGCCACCCAACGTAACCAGGCAGGTGAGGACTGAGAAATGTCACCTGGAGAGGAAAAGACTACTCCCGGCAAAATTTATATGTTTGGACGACCTATTGCCCCCCCCCCGTACGAGCTTCTGAGACACATACGAGATGAGGAACGCTGGTCTGCCCCCGGCGGGGAACACATACCTACCTGTCCACAAAGAGGGCGCATGCCCCTGGAGCTACAAGGATCTACACATCCCAGCGCAGCAAAGAAGTGGAGACCCCTTTGACCCGGTGAAAGGATTTGAACGCAGAGCCTAAAGCTTATGGGAAAGAGGGGACCCGACTGTATCCGGAAAGCCCTGGAGCTGCTTGCTGGATGGCTCCGAAAATGGCTCCAAATACAACACTTAAACTAGTGTCCCTAAATGTTAGGGGACTTAACTCAGCAATCAAAAGAAAGCTCGCCTTACAAGAATTAAAAAAAACAAAAGGAGACGTGCTATTCTTACAAGAAACGCACTTTAATACGATATCGCCCCCTAACACCTTTCAGAGATACTACCCCCAGGCATATTATGCATCCTGCTAAAAAAAAAGGGGTAGCCATCTTATTTAGACAAAATGTCAAATTCACACTTCAAAAACAGACCTTAGACCCAGAAGGTAGATTCCTCATTCTGCAAGGCACACTATCAGATGTGGAGATTACCCTTGTTAATATATACGCCCCAAATGAGGGTCAAGCTGACTTTTTGAGAGATCTATGTGACAAGCTAGCCCCCCAAACTAGAACTACGCTATTGATAGCAGGAGATTTTAATATGCTTGTAGCACCTGATCAAGATAGGACAAGCCCATTGGGTACTCCCCACCCACGCATTACGACCAAAAATGCCAAAAGGTTTCAGAACATACTGAAAGAGTTTTCGCTGATAGATATTTGGCGGGTGCAGCATCAGGGCCAGAGGGACTATTCGTATTTTTCTCCCCCGCACCAGACCTATTCAAGGATTGATTATTTTCTGGGTACTAAAGATATCTTTCAGGCAACCTCCCAGTCGGACATAGGTTCTATAACATGGTCGGACCACGCTCCGGTCTCGCTGACGCTCTCCCTCCCCTTCTATAAATATAATCAATATAATTGGAAACTAAACGATTCTGTTAAACCAAATAGATGTAGAGATAGAGATTAAGCAAAAGCTCAGAGAATATTTTGCGCTGAACAAGGGCTCTGTAAAGTCATCAGTGATGCTATGGGAGGCCCATACGGCCACGATTCGAGGGAATATAATTTCCATAGCATCATATAAGAAAAAGCAAAAACAGAAATTGTACGACGAATTAGCGGAGAAAGTTAAACTCCTAGAACATAAACATAAAGCTAATCCCTCAAAACAACTACGCAAAGTACTGGACAAGGCTAGATCTGATTTCAGGCAGATACAAATAGATGAAGTGGAGCGGGCGCTGAGGTGGACGAAGCAGAAATATTATGACAAAGGAAATAAGGCCGACCGGTTATTAGCATCTAAATTAAGAGGTCTGAGAACCAAATCCCAAATATCCGTCATACAAACAAAGACGGGCATCAAAACATAT
Organism: Ascaphus truei; assembly: GCF_040206685.1. Taxonomy (NCBI): domain Eukaryota; kingdom Metazoa; phylum Chordata; class Amphibia; order Anura; family Ascaphidae; genus Ascaphus; species Ascaphus truei. The sequence goes on along the minus strand of NC_134486.1, from coordinate 157,339,127 downwards.
TGCGAAAAACAGATAGCGGCCACATTCTCAGACTTCTACTCCAAACTATATAATTTGAACTTCCCCCAAAACAGCTCCTCAAATGCAGAAGCTATTACTAAGTACCTAGCGTCATGTAACCTTCCAAGCCTTTCAGAAGCTGACTTACTAGAGCTAAATAAAGAAATCGCGCAGGATGATTTACTAGAAGCCATCTCACAACTAAAACCTAGTAAAACCCCAGGCCCGGATGGGTTTTCCAATCAATACTATAAAAAATTTAAATTGATCTTGGCACCACATCTCCTGGATATGTTTAATGAGTTTCTGGAGGGAACGGCTATCCCCGCTTCTATGTCTAGAGCGAATTTGGCACTCATACCAAAGGAAGGGAGAGACCCACTACAGTGTGGTAATTATCGCCCCATAGCCCTCCTTAATTCGGACCTAAAACTTTATAGCAAAATCCTAGCTAACAGACTAACTCCCATTCTCCCAGGCCTGATCCACAAGGACCAAGTCGTATTTATTTCAGGCAGACAAGCCTCAGATACTACGAGAAAAATTATAAACATAATCGACCATGTACATCTCTCATCCACGAAAGCCATCCTGTTACGTTTAGACGCGGAAAAGGCGTTTGACAGGATCAGATGGGAATTTTTAGACCAAACATTAATTAAATTTGGATTTAAGGGCCCATATCTTGAGGGGGTTAGAGCCCTCTATAAAACTCCCACGGCTGTAGTGAAACTCCCAGGAGGAAACTCGAACCCTATAAACATTAGGAATGGTACTAGACAGGGATGTCCCTTGTCTCCACTTCTGTTTGCCCTCTCTATAGAACCCTTGGCAACAACAATCAGAGAGGACAACAATATAAGTGGCATTACAATTGGAGATACGGATTACAAGATATCCCTTTTTGCTGACGACATTATTTTAACTCTAGCCAACCCCTTGACTTCACTCCCGAATTTACATTCACAATTAGATACATTTAGCAAAATCTCGGGGTATAAAATCAATATGGATAAGTCGGAAGCATTAAATGTATCTCTACCTAATCCCGAGGCCAAACTGCTACAATTAAATTTTAATTATAAGTGGAGTTCCACGAAAATCAAATACTTGGGAATCCAAATAACACGGGAGTACAAATCACCATATCAATATAACTATCCGCCCCTATTTGAGAGGCTAAAAAAAGACTTACAGAGCTGGAATGAATACCAGATATCTTGGTTAGGCAGAATAGCTACGGTCAAAATGAATATCCTGCCAAGACTTCTGTATTACTTCCAGACTCTCCCAATTGATATCCCAATGTCGGAATTAAAGAATATACAAAACAGAATTTTTCAATTCATTTGGCAAAACAAAAGACCAAGAGTAGCTAGAACCGTAATGTTAGCACCAAAAGAATGTGGAGGCTTGGCAGTCCCAGATATCATTAAATATTATTTGGCGGCCCAACTGAAACAAGTGATAATGTGGAACAATGACCCAACTACAAGCTGTTGGACAGGGATAGAGTTTTCCTACGCGAGACCCCTCTCACTCCCGGCCACCCTGTGGACTGTGCGGGGTAGAGAGATCCTCTCGGAAACATTAAAACTGGGAGCAATGAAATGTACATGGAGAGTATGGACCAAAAATAAAGACAAATATGGCTTGACGGCTCACCCATTCCCTATTAACACCCATATTCGATAACCCAGAATTTCCCCCGGTGGGTTCCCACAGAGACTAAGTAAATTTAAACAGCTGAAGATGATGATAGCAGAGGATTTCTCTGGGCAAGGTAGGCTCTTGCTGACCCAAGAACTGGAAAAAAAATATCAAACGACAAACCTCCCAATATTTGGCTTTTTACAAATCAGGCACTACCTGCAAACAGTATCCAAAGATAAGGCTTTCCAGCAGCTAACAAATTTTGAACGACTGTGCAGTAAAGGGTACTATGCTAAAGGATTGAACTCGGAAATATATCTGGGCCTGGCGCGATCAACAGGCTGTTCCCAACACAGGTATATGTCCAAATGGGCGGAGGATTTAAATATAGAGATTGATAGAGAAGACTGGGAGGATATCTGGGAGGCAGCATCCAAAACATCGATTTGTACTACCATTAAAGAGAACATCTATAAAATTATATTTTACTGGTACCTAACCCCGAATAGGTTGAGCCAGATCTTCCCCGGGACCCCAGATTTGTGTTGGAGGGGTTGCGGGCAAAGAGGAGACATGGCTCATATCTGGTGGAACTGCCCCAAGACTCAGGTGTTCTGGGTCATGATTCAAACACTAATCCGAGAGTACCTGGGGGTAGAGATTGAGGTGGACCCGCTGACCATGGTGCTGGCCAAGCCAATTGACGAATTAGACACAGCAGAGAGTAAGATGGTGAGCCATGTGCTCACGGCGGCACGTTGTTCCGTTGCTGCAGCGTGGAAGAAGGTGAATGCCCCTGCTAAACAGACCGTACTCCGCAGAATGCGAGAAATAAAGACAATGGAACTTCTTATGGCAAAACTGACCCAAAAGATGGATAAGTTCCATAAGACATGGGAAATTTGGTCAGGTACATAATAAATTCCTAAAGGAAAAGGCAGGATATATACAAAACTGGACGCCATCCCGCAGCACCTCTCCCCCCCCCCCCCTTATCTCCCTTCTTTTTTCTCTCCTCTCTCTTTCTCTGCTCTCCACCTTTTCTTTTCTCTACTATACTACTAAAAACAGGACACACGGAAGCGGCAGCTTCCTAGTTAGAACCATAACAGCAGAAACGTACGAGCATTCAGACATACAAACATTTAGATAAACACCTATCTGAATAAAGAAAACGGAATACGGATGTTTTTATTAATATATGCAAATATCAATGTTTATCCAATCTATGTACAACAAAGTTTACTATCTGTTGTGTACCCTGATAAAACAATAAAAAAATTGAAACAAAAAAAAATATCTCAAAAGCCCCTGGCCCCGACGGCTTCTCCAATGTTTATTACAAAAGATTCTCCCTGATCCTAACTAAACACCTACTCAGCTTATTCAATTCATTCATGGAGGGCAGCCCAATCCCCCCATCAATGACCCAGGCCAATCTCGCCATCATCCACAAAGAGGGTAGGGACCCACTGCTATGTGGGAGCTACCGACTAATCTACCTACTAAATAACGATCTTAAGCTATACAGCAAAATCCTGGCAAATAGACTGAATCCCATCCTACCGAGATTAATTCACAACGACCAGGTGGGGTTTGTATCTGGCAGACAAGCCTCAGACAACACCCGCAAAATTATAAATATAGTTGATCATGCCCACCTCACAGCTACCAAAGCGGTTCTGTTAAGCCTGGACGCAGAGAAGACGTTCGATAGAATTGATTGGCTATTTCTTGACAAAACAATGCAGAAATTCGGCTTAAAAGATGCGTATCTAGCGGGAGTCCGAGTGCTGTACTGCTGCCCGTCTGCAGTGGTGAAACTCCCGGGGGGTACAGCAAAAAAATTTGAAATGAAAAATGGAACGAGACAGGGATGCCTTTTGTCCCCTCTCCTCTTCGCCCTAACAATCGAACCACTAGCGTCTAAAATACGAGACAATATAAATATACAGGGGGTACCAATTGGCGGAATAAACTATAAAGTCTCATTGTTCGCAGACGATATCATATTAACATTAACGCAGCCCCAGATCTCCCTTCCCAACTTACACAAAGAATTAAAGGAATTTGGCAAAATATCAGGATACAAAATTAACAGTGATAAGTCAGAAGCCCTCAACTTAAATCTATCAGAACCAGAGATGCGGACATTGAAATCAAACTTTAATTATAAGTGGAGCCCTACACTGGCGACACACTTTATTCGAGCTCGGCTAGTCCCACGAATTCGGGTATACCCGGGTGTATTGAGGTTTGTGACTGTTTTCTGCCTGAGTGCATTGAGGTATTTTCCAGGCAGGGATTGAAGCATTTTATTCCCGCTGGCTGCAATACTGCACAGTATATATATATATACTGCATTACAATTCATGAATTTATGCCATCTGGTAGACACGCGAAGCATTGCAGCCTATTAAATCCTAATCATTATCATTTAACAGATCAGCCGCCCGTCAGCCAGGCATGAACCCAGGCTGGGAAGGCAAACGGAACGGGGCTTGTCAGAGGTGAGGAGCGGCGCATTCCAGGTATCTGCCAGGTACATACTGGGTATTTGCTCGAATAAAGTGTGTCGGTGCAGTATATACATCAAATACCTGGGAGTACATGTATCGAGGCACTATTGCTCCCTATACCAAAATAATTATCCCAACCTATTTAGGAAAATTAAAAAAGATCTGGATAAATGGGAAAAATACCAGATCTCATAGATCGGGAAAATGATCTCAGTTAAAATGAATATACTCCCCCGATTATTATATTATTTCCAGACGCTCCTGATCCATGTCCCTGGTTCTGAATTAAAAACTATCCAAAATAAAATCCTCCAATTTATTTGGAACGGAAGGAGACCCCGGGTAGCTAGGTCGGTTCTTATGGCGTCTAGGACAAAAGGAGGACTGGGGGTCCCAGACATTAATAGATATTACCAAGCTGCCCAATTAAAACAGGCGGTAATGTGGAACTCGGACCCAGACAAGCTATGTTGGCTAGCAATTGAATCTCATTACTCCAGAACGCCTTCTCTACCAGCTTTTCTCTGGAGCGGTGACAGGGGAAATGACATGGCGCCCAAATTCGGGCTGGGGGCAATGAAACATACTTGGGACATATGGGCAAAAACTAAAACTAAATTCTTACTCTCGTCCCCTTGCTCTCAGCTCATTCCAATATTTGACAAACCTAAATTCACACCAGGGTGTGAAACCCGACAATTCGACCTATTTAAAACAATGGGGATCAGAGCGATCGCGGACCTGCTGAGCGATGGACAGTTCCTGAGTCTCCAAGAATTGCGAACCAAATTAAAATTACCCCACCTGGATACATTTAAGTTTCTCCAAATTCGACACTTTCTACAAAAAATGTCCCCATCATTGAAATTCCCCCCTCTCACAAAATTTGAGAAACTCTGTCGCGAAGGAGTACATCAAAAAGGTCTAATAACACAAATATATGCCGGCATGGAGAATCCGGTGAACTCTACCGCTCACGACTAAATGCTTAAATGGGAAGCGGAATTGGACATAGTTATTGACAGAGAGGACTGGGAGGAAATATGAGACGCAGCCTCAGGAACTTCCATCTGTACCACGGTGAAGGAAAACATCTATAAAATAATGTATCATTGGTATCTTACCCCAGTGAGGTTAAAACAAATCTAGCCTCTGGCCTCAGATCTATGCTGGAGAGGCTGTGGACATAGAGGGGACATGGCCCATATCTGGTGGTCATGTCCAGAAATTCAGAAATACTGGCTTACGGTACAAGATTTGATAAAAGAGGTCACAGGCCTCACAATTCCTATAGATCCACTGACCTTCCTACTGGGCAGGCCGATAGAGGACATCGATCGCCCAGTATGGAAATTAATCTCCTTTATTCTAACAGCAGCAAGGTGTTCAGTCGCATACTCTTGGAAGAAGATAGCGCCCCCCACCAAACAGCTAGTGAAAAAAAGAGTTAACGATGTTATGAGTTTGGAAAAACTCACGGCCTTCTTGAACTGCTCAACTGAAGGTTTCTATAAAATCTGGGAACGCTGGTTAACCCATTAATCCGAACCAAATCAGGATACAACCCCAGACGGATCTGAACCACAGTAGAGCCGTGAAGGATGGATGCCGGGACCCGGCCGGACGAGGGTGTTATGACTCCCTCTCTCCCCCCCCCCCTCCTCTCTTTCTTTTTCCACACCCCAGAGACCATGACGTGGCCTTAGGGGATCTTTCCTTTCTTTCTCTCTCCCCCCACATGAACAAGGAAAATACAACTGTATTAGGCCAACACTGATAATGTAAAACCAATGTCTGTAAAGATGATTATGCCTAATAAAAATGTTTGGGGAAATTTTTTTTTTTAAATGGTACGAGACAAGGGTACCCATTATCTCCTCCTCTCTTCGCTCTAACGATTGAGTCATTGGCTGCTAAAATAAGAGCAAATAGTAATATACATTGTATATAGTGATTGGGAAAACAAATGATAAAATCTCATTATTCGCAGACGATATTATTCTGACTTTAGCAAGCCCTCAGACTTCTTTACCCAACCTCCAAAAGGCGCTATCAGACTTTGGAAAAATCTCTGGATATAAAATGAACAGCGACAAGTCACAGTCTTTTAATCTGAATCTTTCGGATCCAGAGATAAAATTACCAAAACTGAATTTCAGCTACAGATGGAGATCATCACATATTAAATATCTGGGAGTAAATGTGTCTAGGAACTACCACTCCCTATATCAAGGCAACTATCCACCATTGTTTGATAAGATTAAAAGGGATCTGGCAAAGTGGGAAGGATATCAGGTGTCATGGATTGGGAGAATAGTATCAGTCAAGATGAATATACTCCCTAGGTTATTATATCATTTCCAGACTCTCCCAGTCCGGATACCGGGATCCGAACTGAAAAATTTCCCAAATAGAATATTTAATTTTATTTGGCAAGGTAAAAGGCCTAGAACAGCTAGAGCGGTGATGATGGCTTTAAAGACAAGAGGAGGTTTGGGTGTCCCAGATATCTCGAAATACTACCAAGCTGCCCAACTAAGGCAGGTGGTGATGTGGAACGCTGATCCAACACAATATTGTTGGTTAGCCATAGAATCCCAATATGCTAGAACGTCTTCTCTGCCAGTGTCCCTATGGGCACTGGCTAAGGAGGTGTACGCCAAAATGTTTGAGCTAGATCCGACGAGATTTACCTGGGAGAGTTGGAGCAAGTCTAAGGGCAAATTTAATCTTGTGTCTCCCGTTTCGCAACTCACTCCGCTTTTTAACAATCCCAATTTCCCCCCAGGCTGTGATTATAAACAATTTGACCAAATTAAAGCTAAACATATTAGAGTAGTTGCCGAGGAAAACTTTCTAGTTTCCAAGAGTTCCTAACTAGGTATGAGGCACCAGACCTTAGTATGTTTAAATATCTACAGATCAGAATTTTTTTCCAAAAATGTCCCCAAAATTAGAATTTACTCCCTTCACAAGTTTTGAAGCACTATGTAGGAGAGGTAAGTGGTGTTTATGGTGCATCACCATAGATGGCTCATTAGTATACTGATAATTCCATATACCATAATGGATCCAGGTTCAGGGACATAGAGTATAATCCACCTTGAGAGAGTCCTTTACGGACGAAACACGTAGGTGCGCTCCTACCATTGTTCTGTTTTGCACTGACCATTAAAGTACTCTTTTAATACTCATCCCTGCTTGGAGTTACCCTCATTTTGGCGATCCACTAGCTGGTATGCTGCCAAGAAACGCTGCTGTGCTCCTCTACATCTCTGCTGCCTATGTAGGAGAGGTAGTTATCAAAAAGGTTTGATAACTAGAATAAAAGCCAGTTTGGAGGCCTTGGTCAATTCACATGATCATGACTGCATGCTCAAATGGGCAGCGGATTTGAAAATAGAAATTGACAGGGATGATTGGGAGGATATATGGGAGTTTGCTGCAAAAACTTCCATATGCACAGCAACTAAAGAAAAAAAATATAAAATTTTATTCATTGGTACCTCACGCCATGGCCATGAAGCAAATCTACCCTGTGGTGTCTGATCTGTGCTGGAGGGGTTGTGGGCAGAGAAGCGATATGGTCCACATTTGGTGAACGTGTCCGGCAATAGAAATATTGGATCGTTATCCAATCTATTAAAAAAAGAAATAACGGATGTGTCCATTTCTATGGACCCACTGACTATTGTGTTGGCTAAACCAGTTGAAGATATTGGCTGCCCGCCTTCTTGCGCCCTACCTGATCCCTCCTGAGCCTGCCTGCGCCCCCACTGTGAAGAGAGAAAGCTCTTATTCAGACCACAGCTCTGATCAGACCCTGAGTAGGAGCTATCTTCATGTCATGTGTTTCAGCCTGCGTTCCATCTGGATCCAAGATGGCCGCCTCCCGTTTCAGTTAAAGACACAGCTTCCCTAAAAAAAAAAACCACAGCCAGATCCTAAGTTGTCTGTGACAATACTGAATGTTGATGATCCATTAAAAAAGTGCTAAAGGGATGGGTTTCCGATGATGTCATCAGGAATGGGGGTGTAGGAGGGGAGCACCGCAGACCCACCGGCTAAAACTTAATAAATAACTCTCCCAAACCAGAAATTCAAGGCTCAAAAACATACCCCCATTACTTGGAGAGATCGGAGCATGTCCAAACACACAAAGAAGCCCGCAGCACCGGCGGTGTCACGGTTCTTCTCCCCGACACAGAAGAGTCCAGCAAACCAAGAGGGTGGCGGACCACGAGGCTCACAAGAGCCGCAAGCAGCTCTAAATATGGGTACGAAAGCCCATGCAACTCTTGAAATGGAGATAGAGGAACCGATCACCCGATCCTACCTGGAGAGCCTATTCTCCATCATGCATGTCAAGCTCCAAACATCCCTGCAGGCAGAAATCAAAGCAGCAGTAGCGGAGATTAAACAGGAGATGTCTGGCCTAACAGAGAGGACAACGACTCTGGAAGGTGGACTGGAGGAGTCCCTGGCAAGACAAACAGCAGCCGAGGAAGAAATCATCCGGCTAGGAGAGGAGATCTCCCGTCTCAAAGACGGGCAGGAAGACCAAGAAAATAGGGACAGGCGCCAGAATCTGCGCATAAGAAATGTACCGGAGACGGTCTTACCTGGCCAGCTTCGTCCCTATCTTGCGGAACTGTTCACATCGCTCTGCGGCCCGCTAGAGGACATGGACCTAGAGATGGATAGGGCCCACCGGGGGTAGCTCCCAGATCAGAAGATCCCAACCGGCGACGCGATGTAATCATAAGATTACACAGCTATACAGTAAAGGAGAAGATCATCACCGCCTGCAGAGGGAAAGAGTCACTACCTTTCCAAAATGAAACTCTCCAAATTTTCAACGACCTGTCACGGATAACAGTCGACCGAAGGAGAGAAATGAAGCCCTTGACCTCATTCATCCGGGAGAAGGAGGTGAAGTACTGCTGGGGCTTTCCGTTCAAGCTTACGGTAAGCTATGACGGCAAATTCCTAACCATCCGCCACCCTGAGGACATGGCCCCATTCGTGAAAGCCCTGGGTCTGCCCCCGCCGCTTTCCTGGACAACGGAGCAACTACAAGACCCACCGCACCGGGAGGACGCGGAACCACGCAGCACCCGTCCCACGAGGAGAACGGCGGCGCCAAGGCAGTCTAAGAACAGATGAGAAGCACCGTAGTCCACAGCGAAGACGGGAGCACATGACGGCTCAAGAACCACACCAGACCCAGCCAGACGCATAGCTTCAGAATCCGACCCCTGACGATCGGAGGCAGCCCCCAGCTGAAGCCACTATAACTTTTGCCGCTGACCGGATGGCAGTTGAAGAGTGCTGAGGTCCGGCTGGGCTTTGGGGGTTGGCGGGGGGATTTGTGGGTGGGATAGGAGGGGAGCGCGATGCTCCGACAACAGCACTGCGATCTACTACACTGGCGACACACTTTATTCGAGCTTGGCTAGTCCCACGAATTCGGGTATACCCGGGTGTATTGAGGTTTGTGACTGTTTTCTGCCCGAGTGCATTGAGTTATTTTCCAAGCAGGGATTGAAGCATTTTATTCCCGCTGGCTGCAATACTGCACAGTATATATATATATACTGCATTACAATTCATGAATTTATGCCATCTGGTAGACACGCGAAGCATTGCAGCCTATTAAATCCTAATCATTATCATTTAACAGATCAGCCACCCATCAGCCAGGCATGAACCCAGGCTGGGAAGGCAAATGCAACGGGGCTTGTCAGAGGTGAGGAGTGGCGCATTCCAGGTATCTGCCAGGTACATACTGGGTATTTGCTCGAATAAAGTGTGTCGGTGCAGTAACTGTAAGTAGCAAAATTTAATCTGTCTAAGGCCCGGGTACAGGACTATGGACCCCAGGCTCGGTTCGCACGACTGTTGCTACCCTCCCCACCCCCCCGGACTAGGAAATACTAGTTAACTGGGAAGCTGCCTAATGAGCCCTGCACAAGACAGGAAGCCCAAATGACTTCGATAATGGAAGCAGCGGCAGTGACACTATTACAGTAACTGGCAGTCTAGATTAGCTGGCCACATGGATCTAGTGCTAAGCCGTCCCTATGCCACAGTTGAGTTATGTAAAAAAAAAAAATCTGTTCCTCAGTTGATGAATGTTGAAGTTGAGAAAAGTTGTATGTTTTATAATATAATGTACTCCCTTTTCTCTCCCCCCCCCTTTCCCCTCCACCCCCTCACGCTCCAAATCCCATAAGCCTGCCCTTCCACCGCAGAAGATATGGCCGCACGGCCCCATACTAATGATGCTGCCTGCAGTAATAAAATACGTTGTCAAACCCTCTGAGGAAGGCACACGGCGGGCCACATAGATCAAATAGAAATGTCATAAGGATCCTCGGATATTAACTTCACTAAATGTTACCCCCATGTTTTATGCTATGGTTGTGAGGTTAGCCAGGAAGGTTCCTATGCTAAGAGCCCCATCCCTCCCCCCCCCCCTCTTCCCCGACCAGCAAGCGTAGGAAGTATTCCGTTTATGTTCAGCATGATACCTAAAAACATTAATGCAATGTGCTGTTGTGTTACCTGTCAACCCAGGTCTCCCCCTCCCCCCTATCTCCCCACCCCCCCTCATCTCTCCACCTTTTCCCAGGTCTAAAACCTATAAGCTTGACCGACTGACAAAAAGAGAGGTTATAATGCTTTTCATGTACTGAGCTTGTTAAGAGTTGTTCTGACGTTTATTACGCTGGTTTTAAGGATTGTCAGAAAGATCTCCATGTTATGGCTATGTGGCTATGCTAGGAGTTTTCCCTCCCCTCCCCACGCCTTCCCCATATCCAAAACCTATAAGCTTGACCGTAGTGGGTGAGGGATATTACCCCAATATTCAGGGCTCTGCTGTCCTAGGAACATACATGCATATTCAGAGTAATAAAATATGTAACTGTGACGATAGTGAGGGTTTGGCCCGGGATTAACGGGGTTACTCCCCAAGGGCCCCCCTCTAACCTCGCCAGGGAGACAAGGGGTTAACTGGGCTGAGGTCTTGAAATGTGATTTAACCCTTGTTATAACATGAAAATGCTTATTCCCCTATGTAAAATGTATTGTTGCTGGGTCAGTGTCTGCATAACCCACCCACTGGGACTTAAGGGGTTAATCTTATATGCAGTGCTGAATAAACAGTTACGTGAAAACTGGTAATTTGGTAACGGAGTAAGCCAGGACCCTGAGCCTTGGGGGTACAGCCTCCGGGTCACCCCCCAAGTACACACATATTAAAAATATAACTTTGTCATAAGAGGAACATATATTTTTGATTAAGTGACTTTTTGCAGTCTTACAAGGTACAGGCCAAATGCTAACTACCTCTGCCTGCCTTTGTAATGCGTGCCAGGACCAACTGGTTTGACTCATAAGTCTATTCACGTTTGATATGCAAGCTTCCTCTCTGGACGTGCATATCCAAAAAGGAGGTGTGAATTGGCCAGTTGGATGCTAAATAGGACATCCTGCTAGAATTTAGCCTGCTTCACAGGGGAATTGCTATGCAAGACCCAGGAAGGATCAACAGGTAACTACCTAGTTGGTTATGCGAGAAGCCACAAGCCTACTTCAAAAGGTTTTATTGATGGGGTAGGGGTGGAGCTACCCAAGAAGGGAATCAAAAGGAGTAACCTTATTAAATATAAGAATATTATGAGATGTCCTTGGCTGAAAAGGATAAGAATTACATATTTGTATTCGTGGGACTTAGCATATCTTTGGGAGTCTAAACACTGTATATGTAACTGCTGCTAAATGCCAGATATTAATATCTCTATTAATTTTCATATTACATTGTAATGTTTGGTCTCTGTGTGAGCGTCCGGTGGGACGGACTGTATTAATATATCTCACCTGACTGTATGTATTACTGAACTCAAGTTATGAGGTGATTTGTAGTAAATATGAAAAAAAGGTTGAGTTCTGAGGAACCCCTGTTGTGATGAGCAGGAAAGGCTAGAATTTACATAGCCTGGTTATCAAAGACCAAATTGCTAATTGTTTATGCTTGGCCTAGGGACCAAGGGAAGTGGATGTTTTTGTAAATGTGGTAATTCACACTTCAATGGAAGCCAAAAGAGCTTCAAAGACTTTTTGCTAGCCGTCGCGGCACCTAGGGTTAAAGAGATGAGTTTGACATAGTATATAAGTCAAAGCCATCCTTTACCCATGTTGTTCATGTTCTTCATTGTCTTGATGCAAATGTCTTGATGCCTGCATGCAAAGGCTTCATGTCCTGCATGTATTGCTGTGATGTCAACTGAAATCTGGGAGAAGTGGCCAAGTCTGTGTCCTGATGGCCTTCTGTCCTAATCTTTAAATAAGTGTCTATATTTTGCCTGTTATTTGTACATATCTGTTGTGTTCACCTTTATCAAGGAATAAATTATATTTATCATATCTAAGTCTCGTCCCAGTTCAAACCCAGGTATATATATATTTATATATAGTTTTGGTGTAAATTACAACCTGTCACAAGCTACCGTGACAGTAACCAAGGCATTAGAGCGTGTATAAGAGCTAAGGAGACTCATTAGGATGATATAAACATAGGAGTGTACTAGTTACGCTGGACGGCTAACACAGATCTCTATATATACCATAAAGGTCCTGTATAGACCCCCAGCAAAACAAAAGTACATACCAATCAAACGATCAATGTAAGGAACTCCCTCGAAGCACAGCTCAGTCCTTGATTAGTGGGTGCGTCACGCCAGATGTAATTGCAGAGAATAGTCCCATAGGGTACAGTGGCGGAGCACAACCGTGCAAACAATGGGGGCTGAAAACCAGTATCGGATATAAAAGGGTTTATTAAGTGGTCAAAAGGAGTACATAGTAACTCTGATGCGTTTCGGGACCTGCGTCCCTTTGACCCCTTTCCCCTCCTCCCATTTGCCCCCCTCCCCCCCGCCTTCCCCCCCCCTCTTAAACTAAGGTAGAGCTTACACTAAGCAAGTACAAGGGTCCGCACCTTCCCTGCACGCCCATGCCTGAACCGTCGGATTCCCCCCCATTGGGCCTTAAGCCAAAATGCCGGAAGCCAATCCCGGACGTACTCATTGGAGGTCATTAGCTGACCTCGTCCCACTTTGCCTCTTGCTGCTGACCCTGTCCCAGCAGCCTATTCCCCCCCCCCCACTCGACCTTCCCTGCCCTCCTCCCACCCAACCCCTCGTCGGGCGGGCCTGACACCCATACTCAAACAGCACTATCAAGAAGCGTTATAAAGGTTCGATGAACCAACAAACCAGGATCTCCCCGGTGGGAAGGGCGAGACCCCGATGGACACTAAACTCTCTCGCCCAAATGGCTAGTCAGTCCGCAATTAAACTTGTATCACTAAACGTAAAGGGCCTGAATAATAATAGAAAAAGACGACTGGCGCTCCAAGAGCTGAAAAAGTCCAAGGGAGATATCATCTTCCTCCAAGAGACGCACTTTACATCCCAAGAGCTGCCCAAATTGATTAGCAATGTATTCCCTATGGGTTTCTTCTCGTCATTTAACAGTAAAAAGCGGGGAGTAGCGATCCTGCTCCGACAAGGAACCCCATTCAATATCACCAAAACCAGAGGGTAGATTTCTAATGGTATATATGGCTCACTGGCTGGCTCGCCGGTCGCTCTGATCAACATCTACGCGCCAAATGATAATCAAACGGAATTCCTGAAAGCAGTGTTAGAAAAGGTTGACCCTACCTACCTATCTTCGTTGATTGTGGGCGGAGACTTTAATATGGCCATAAACTCTGCGGAGGACAGAACCTCAGGCCAACAAGGCCAACACAGAGCTCCACCTCAGAGGATGGAGAAACAATTTAAAACGATCACCAAGGAATATTCCTTAATGGACATCTGGAGAATCCAACACCAGGGCCAAAAAGATTACACATTCTATTCCGCACCCACCAGTCATATTCTCGTATAGACTATTTTTTTGCTACCAAATATATCCTGGAAGCCTGCACAAATTCGGACTTAGGCCCCATTACATGGTCAGATCACGCCCCCATCACATTAACCCTATCCACCCCATTTCATAAATTAACCGCCTACACTTGGAAGCTGAACGACTCCCTACTGAACCACCCGGAGGTAGAAAAAGAAAGTAAAAAGGCTCTTAGGGAGTACTTCGCTCTCAACTGGGGTATAGTAGACTCTCCGGCGGTTCTGTGGGAAGCCCATAGGGCAGCAATTAGGGAACTTTTATTTCAATTGCATCCCACAGAAAGGCCAAGGTGAAATTAATAACAGATCTGACAACTAAAATAATTATACATATATAAGGAGACAAAGGATGCTCCTAAAAAGATCCCACTTTAATGCACAGCAAAGCCGAAAATAGTCCACAGGTATAGTAACCCACTAGAGTAATGGTAAGGCTATAAGGGTACAATTAAGTAACCGCTCCCAACACTGTGGGAGGACAATTACCACTAAAATGCCCTAGGGCAAAAATAATAAATGATTTATTAATATTCAGAAGTCGACGCAGTAACACACACTCAAAATAACCATAAAAACTATTAAAACATAAATCACGGGTGAGGCAGGGTAAGGGGATATTCTTATAAGGTGAATTCACAAATATTAGTGTATGTCCCCTTACCAGTACCAGGTGGTAGTGTGAGACACAATGGTAAATACAAATGATAGGCAATAGAGAATGCTAGAGCCTCTGGTCTCAGGGTATGGTGGAGGTTGCACTAATCATTGCATGTTGTGATTGATCTGCTCAGTATCAATAGTTGGATACCTGAACCTTGAGAATGCGCCAGCCCCTTATGCGCGAAACGATCGTCGGCATGACGTCACCATGTTGACGTCGTGTAGGAGGAGTCACGGGTGAGACTGTTCCTGGTAGTTTGTGTGGGGTTGTTCGAGTTGTTAACTGCCTAGCAGAGGTAGTTTATGCATATATCAGGTCCGGTTTTTGATGCACATGCCGCGGTTCATTTATATAATGTGGTATAATGTGCACTAATGATTTACTGAATCATTGATCATGTGACCTAGTACCTATATAGGTTTTGTGATATATGACAGTGGCACATTTATTTGCATTCACTACTCTGCATGCATCACTACCTACTGTCAGTGTGATATCCAACTATTGATACTGAGCAGATCAATCACAGCATGCAATGATTAGTGCAACCTCCACCATACCCTGAGACCAGAGGCTCTAGCATTCTCTATTGCCTATCATTATAAAACCTTGACCGCAGCCAGGAATGAGCTAAAACAAGCCCAAATGGAAGAAGTAGAAAAAGCTCTTACATGGACTAGTCAGAAATACTATGACAAGGGCAATAAGGCTGACATACTTTTGGCGAGCAAACTCAGAGGTATACAGAAGCGTTCCCAGATCACAGCGATAAAAAATTAATCGTGAGAAATAATCTATAACGAACAGAAAATAGCGGAGGAATTTACCGCATTTTATATTAAACTTTATAACCTCAAGGCTCAGGGTGGGAACACGGGGACACCAGCCACTGAACCTATTAGTAATTACCTGTCCAATTGCCTCCTACCAACACTGACAGAGGAGGAGAATCAAATGCTTAACGCAAAAATTACCCAAAAAGAGCTGGCGGTCGCAATAAAAACATTAAAAATCTCAAAAGCCCCTGGCCCCGACGGCTTCTCCAATGTTTATTACAAAAGATTCTCCCCGATCCTAACTAAACACCTACTCAGCTTATTCAATTCATTCATGGAGGGCAGCCCAATCCCCCCATCAATGACCCAGGCCAATCTCGCCATCATCCACAAAGAGGGTAGGGACCCACTGCTATGTGGGAGCTACCGACTAATCTCCCTACTAAATAACGATCTTAAGCTATACAGCAAAATCCTGGCAAATAGACTGAATCCCATCCTACCGAGATTAATTCACAACGACCAGGTGGGGTTTGTATCTGGCAGACAAGCCTCAAACAACACCCGCAAAATTATAAATATAGTTGATCATGCCCACCTCACAGCTACCAAAGTGGTGAAACTCCCGGGGGGTACAGCAAAAAAATTTGAAATGAAAAATGGAACGAGACAGGGATGCCCTTTGTCCCCCCTCCTCTTCGCCCTAACAATCGAACCACTAGCGTCTAAAATACGAGACAATATAAATATACAGGGGGTACCAATTGGCGGAATAAACTATAAAGTCTCATTGTTCGCAGACGATATCATATTAACATTAACGCAGCCCCAGATCTCCCTTCCCAACTTACACAAAGAATTAAAGGAATTTGGCAAAATATCAGGGTACAAAATTAACAGTGATAAGTCAGAAGCCCTCAACTTAAATCTATCAGAACCTGGGCGTGGCCTGGAGTCTAACTGCAAAGGCTGTGTCTGTCTTAAGCTCCTGCAGACAAAACTTCAAACAAAGAAATAGCGAACATCAATCTGGCCAAAATAAATTTAAAACACCACACTATAAGACAGCAGGAGACGGGGGTGATTTTAACACAAACAATAACGAAATTGGACATTGCTAAGCCCCCCAAATATACAGAACAAGGTAGCAGAAAATAAAGTGAGTAAAAGAAGCTGCTGAGGCCCGTGCGTGACAGGGAGACTCTGTGGAGCTGAGAGGTTCAGCGTGGCCCCCGACAACACCGCCCAGCCCCCCCCCCTCTCCGCTTCCCCGCAAAAGATTATCACAGCAGACAGATCCCGGAGCAGCTTACCAGCCGGTAGGAGACTCGCCAGCACCAGTGGCGATCTCGAGTGCTCGGGAGGGAGCCGAGGGGGAAGGCGGAGCGGCCATCTTGACTCGGCAGCGGAGGCTCACGCAGGGAGAAGCTTGGCTTTCCCGAGGGGGTGAGTGACACGGCGGGGTCCCGGAGGGGAGAGGAGGAAGCCCCACAGAGGTGAGCAGAGCCGTGGGCCGGGGGAGACGAGGCCGAGAGTACCCCTCCAGTCCCGATTGAGCCCCGGCGTGGAGGAGCAGCACCACCTAAGATGGCCGCCGGGCTCACACGCAGGGAATAGTGGCATAACATAGTGGCATAACAGACGGGGAGGCTCCCCAGAGACGACCGGACAGCTGACCGCAGGGAGAGTGGGGAAGCCTGGCCAAGTGATACCTGAGCCCCCCCCCCCCCTGGCGGTGAATAGTGCTGCCTGGCTCCCTGCGTTTCAGCCTGTGTGTCGGCTACATCCAAGATGGCCGCCGCAGGTCTGATTTAAAGACACAGCCCCCCACAGGAAAATAAATAATTAAATAAACAGAAAATAAAAAAACAAAGCCAGATAAGATGGACGTGTGAGAGCTGAGCTCCGCCGGCCCGCGCACATAGACCGCTATACAAGCGCCCCTCACCCCACCACCCGACCCCAAAAACATAACCCCTAGCAGAATAAACACCCCGCAATGGCTGCGAAGCAAAAAGCGCCGCCCGGCCAGGGCTCATTAAACTTTTTTCCGCCATCTCAGTGGAGCTCGGAGCCTACCCCGAGAAACCAAGATGGCGCCGGGCCAACGAACACACGAGGCCCTAAGCAGCAGGCCGCGGCCCGAGAACAAAGGGAGCGAGCGCAAAGCCCAGAAACTATCCCAACAAGGGAATTCATGCAAGACTTGATGAAGGGCATGCTAGACAAACTGCACACTTCTATACAGCAAGACCTGAAGGCTGCCGTAACAGAACTGAGGCACGAAATAGCAGGCCTCGCTGAACGGACGACAACACTAGAAACTAAAATGGCGGAATCTCTCCAGACACAAATAGATGCAGACAATGAAATCTTCCGGCTTGGAATGGAGATTAGATATCTGAAAGATAACCTCGAGGACCAGGAAAACCGCGAGAGACGACAGAACCTGCGGATCCGCGGAATTCCAGAGACGATCCAGTCAGATAAACTACAGCCATACCTCTTAGGGCTCTTCTCCTCGCTGTGCGCAGACCTGGACAAAAAGGACTTTGAGATGGATAGGGCCCATCGCGCCCTCGGGCCAAGGTCAGACGACCCAAATAAGACCAGGGACACCATAGTCAGGCTACACCGCTACACCACTACACCACCAAAGAGAAGCTTATGACAGCCTGCAGGAAAAAAGACCCGCTCACTTACCAAGATGACCATATGCAAATCTATAATGATTTAGCAAAGCAAACTATCAACAAGCGGATGGACTTAAAACCCCTGACCACCCTCCTCAGAGACAAAGGTATCAAGTACAAATGGGGGTTCCCATTTAAACTAATAATCATCAGAAATGGGAAGACACATGTCATTAGACACCCGACTGAGATGTCCAGACTGGCGAAAGCAGTGGGCCTGTCTCCCCCCCCATCGTGGAATGCTGATCCACCTGACTCCCACGAACAGGAGAATGAGGGTCCCTCAGTGAGGACCTCAGAGCGCCTCGCAGGTCGAAAACAAAGAAAATAAAGACATAATAAACGTATCTTTCTGTTGTCTGTTCTCCCAGTTTCAGCGCTATAGTGTCACAAAAACGCCACACGAGGACTCAGCAAGATACCTGCCCATAAACCAGAGCGACTACTAGAAACCCAGCCACAACGAGGATCAAGCATAACAGAGGGAGACGCCGTACCTGCCTGCTGCAGAGAATAAAGAAGACCGCCTGCCAAGCCGGAGTGTCCACCATGAAAGGCTGCTCATCCGCCCAAGAGGAGCCGGCCGCAAGACCGACACAAGGCTGTCAGCCGGAGCCGTATTAAAGAGGCCTTCTATTTGGGAGGGGGGGGGCTCACTGTTGCGGGAGGGGGGAGGGAAGAGAATCTTACAGGAGGAGCAAGGTTCGATGGGGAACCCCATGGCCCCCTCTACCCCCGTCGCCCCCACTCCTCACCAACCCCCGAGCAACAGCAGCCGGCACCTCAGGGCAATCAGCCCTATGAGAGGCCGGCACACAGGTCCACACCAGGTAGGCATCGCCCCCCCCTCCCGAAACTGTAAGTACGTTACCCTTACAAGTGTGGCATCTGCGTTCCCTGGAACAACTACCCATACGCAGGCAATCCCTGAGTCCTCAGAGTCCTTACAACCTAATAGATGACACTAAGCTGTGCGTAAGGACTGAAGCAAGAGTGACACTAGCTATCCCCCATCCCTACAAGTTCAAAATTGCTAGGAGTTTATAGAAGCACACCCCCTACCCCATCCCTACCCGTTTCCCTCCTGCCCCCACTCCCCCCCCTACATTTCCCTCTCCCCCCAGTCTACCCGTAACCCCCCCTCCCCTTTCCCCCCCTCCCCGCACTCCCCTATCCCCCCCCCTTACTAACCTAAACAGAAGCACTACAAGACTCGCTGAATCCGGAGCTTGCCTCCAACTCCTACCACTCCAACCAACAGACCGAGAACAGTGCTGAAACGAAGGCGCTAAGGAAGAACCAGCAGGTTCCAGTAACACCAGTTGCGGTCTGTGTCTTGCCGGATCGACACTGTATTATCACATGCATATCATATGTCAAAAGCTAGGCATCAGCTATGTCGACATAATTGTACTCACCGTTAGCCACCCACCCAATCAGCAGACCCCACCCCCCCTTCTCCTCTCTCCCCTCCCTTGCCCCCCACATGCTCCCCCCCCCCCGCAACCCACCCCGAAATCCACCCAGGTTCCCCCCCGCGCATCCTCTGCTAACCCACGGATAGAAATAAAACATACAGCCTAACAGAGGGAAGGCGGGTGGCCATGACAACCGCTAGGAATCACGTGGTGATAAAAACAAAGCGTTATACCAAATGTATACCATGTACGTAAATCAATGTACCCGCACTGAAATGATAAACGCATGTATTCCCCTTTCCCAATTTCAACAAATGTACTAATATATGTATGTATGTATGTATGTATAATATGCACTGAGCTTCATATCCCAGCAAAAGATGGGGTAAAAGGGGTAAATGTGAAATATGGTTTGCATCTGACCAACTAAAGACCCGGACCTACCTCCCTCTTTCCCCTCCTACTTACTTTCCCTTCCCCTCCCTCCCCCCCTTTCCCCCCCCCCAACCCTTCACCTCCTCACCGCACTGCTCTTCCCTCTATAGCCCCTCCCCCACCGCTCTCTACTCCGACACCTGGCCAAAAATCCCTCCCCCCTCTCCTCACCCGTCACTCCCCCTCCCCCCCCCCACACCTTTACCTTGGTCCCCCCCCCCATCATAGCCACCCGTACCGCAGCAGCGGGCCAGGACCTCCCTGTTGCACTCCGGCCTCGGGCTCCGGACCCACCCCAGAATGGGCAAATTTGGCCGAATGCCGGTCTCCAGGAGACATGGCAATATCACTTTAGGACCTGTACAAGGCCTAATCCTACTTCTCTTCCATCTGCTGACCCTGTCCCAGCAGATCTTCCCCCCCCCCTCCCCCCCTCCCCTTGGCAGCTCAACAGCAAGCCGCAAAGGGCCAATAAAGAAGTTACACCTTCAACCCACCAAGCCCATAGACGAAAATATGTCACACTCCCAGGAAACAGGAGCAAGGTCTCAACTAGTGGGAAAGATGAGACCCCGAGTCCACGACCCACGAAAATAAAATATAAGAATGGCAAATACAGCCCCGATTAAAGTGAGATCTTTAAACGTCAAAGGGTTGCAAATCAACAGGAAGCGGAGATTGGCCCTTCAGGACATGAAAAAATCAGGGGGGGACATCATATTCTTACAGGAGACACACTTCACATCTCAAGACCCCCCAAATTTATTCAAAAAAATGTTCCCAACAAGCTTTTTTGCTTCATTTAGTAGTAAAAAGAGGGGTGTGGCTATCCTAATCAGACAAGGCACCCCATTCAATCATATCAAAACGACAGTGGACCCAGAGGGTAGATTCCTTGTGGTATATGGCTCCTTAGCGGGCTCGACAATTGCCCTGATCAATGTATACGCCCCAAACGAGAACCAAACAGAATTTCTCCAAGTTGTTCTCGAGGGCGTAGACCCGGGATATCTATCATCGATGATAGTAGGGGGTGATCTAAATATGGTCTTAAACCCTACCGAGGATAGATCAACCACGATGGGTCCCCCCCGTACAACCTACTCCCAGATCATGGGGAAAAGGTTCAGGGGAATTCTAAACGGATTTTCACTAGTGGACGTGTGGAGATCCCAACATCAAGGCCAGAGAGACTATACCTTTTTCTCAGCGCCTCACCAGACTTACTCTCGAATAGACTTTTTCTTGACCACAAAAAACGTGATGGCGGCAGCCATTGAATCAGACATTGGCTCAATCACCTGGTCGGATCATGCCCCAATCACCTTAACACTATCACTCCCCTTTGAAAAAACAACAAGCTATTCCTGGAGACTTAATGATTCGTTATTAAACCACCCAGAGATAGAAAGAGAAATTAGAGCCTCACTTAAGGACTATTTCTTCTTCAACGCAGGAACAGTCTCCTCTCCAGCAATCCTATGGGAAGCCCATAAGGCAAACATCAGAGGGAAATTTATTTCCATCGCCTCCCATAGGAAAAAAGCCCGCCTAACACAAATCAAAGAAGTTACAGATAGCATTAAAACCATAGAACAAGCCCATAAGGCCAACCCTACAAAGAAATTATATAAAACGCTGGTTACAGCTAGAACAAAACTTAGGCAGATTCAGCTGGAGGATGTAGAAAAGGCCCTCAAATGGACAAACCAACTCTATTACGACAAGGGAAACAAGGCTGATAGACTCTTAGCAAGTAAACTAAGAGGGGTGCAAAAGAGATCTCAAATAACAGCTATCAAAAGTAAATCTGGTGAGATACAATATAGTGACAAGAAAATTGCAGAGGAATTTACAAAATACTATACTGAGTTATATAATTTAAGATCTAAAATTGACCGCCCCGCACCAATAGCCATAGAGGCCATAACACAATATTTGAACAAATGTCAGCTCCCCACTTTAACGGAGGAGGAAAACACAGTCCTCAATGCTGAGATTACAAAAGAGGAACTGGAGGAGGCGGTCAAATCATTAAAGATCACTAAGTCTCCTGGCCCTGACGGTTTCACCAACGTCTACTATAAAAGATTCTTGCCCACACTATCTAAGCATCTTCTAAAAACATTTAACTATTTCATGGAAGGGAACCATATTCCCACATCAATGTCTTTAGCCAACCTGGCCATTATACATAAGGAAGGCAGAGACCCGATGCAGTGTGGAAGCTATCGTCCAATCTCCCTCCTCAACAGTGATCTCAAATTATATAGTAAAATTTTAGCAAACAGATTAAACCCCATCTTGCCGAGATTAATTAATATTGACCAAGTCGGATTTGTCAAGGGCAGACAAGCCTCGGATAACACTCGGAAGATAATCAACATCATTGAACATGTACACCTCACAGGGACCAAAGCACTTTTGTTAAGCCTAGATGCAGAGAAGACGTTCGATAGAATAAACTGGCAATTCCTGGACCAAACTATGCGCAAATTTGGCTTCAAAGACGCATATCTAGAGGGGGTCCGTAGATTATACCAAAACCCATCAGCAACGGTAAAACTACCAGGGGGCAATAACCAGAGGTTTGAGATCACCAATGGTACTCGACAGGGATGCCCCTTATCTCCTCTCCTCTTTGCACTAACCATAGAACCGCTGGCATCAGCAATACGACTCAATAGAGACATCCAAGGAATAGAAATTGGACACAGGCAGCACAAAATATCCCTATTCGCTGATGATGTCATCCTAACCCTTTCCAAACCCCAAATCTCCCTGCCCAACCTACAAAAAGAGCTCCGGGACTTTGGACAAATCTCGGGATATAAAATAAATAACGACAAATCGGAGGCCCTGAACCTCAGCATGCCGGAGCCAGAGGTGGAACTCCTCAAATTAAATTTTAACTATCGTTGGAGCTCCTCTTGTATCAAATACTTGGGAGTTAAGATATCGAGGACCTACCAAACACTATATCAATATAACTATCCGGCCCTGTTCAAAAAAATTAAGCAAGACTTAGATAAATGGGGAGGATACCAGATATCATGGATCGGGAGGATGGTCTTGGTCAAAATGAACATACTCCCTAGGCTACTATACTATTTCCAGACCCTCTTGGTTCCCATCCCTGGCTCAGAATTAAAAAATATTCAAAAATTAATCTTCCACTTTATCTGGCAAGGCAAAAAGCCTAGAGTCGCCAAAACGTTTCTCTTGGCCTCAAGGGGGAGAGGAGGACTAGGAGTTCCAGACATAACAAGATACTACCTAGCCGCACAACTACGGCAGGCAGTGGTATGGAACGCTAGCCCAAAACAATACTGTTGGCTAGGTATAGAAACACACTATGCCGGGACGCCTTCACTACCAGCTTGCCTTTGGTCCATGAGCAGGGAAGACATGCTAAGCAACAAATTCAAACTAGGCCCGATGAGACACACTTGGGAGACCTGGACAAAATGCAGATATAAATTTAAGCTCACGACACCTCGTTCCCAACTCACACCAATCTACCAATCTACAAAAATCCAAAATTCCCACCTGGATGTGAGCCCAGACAATTTGATCAATTTGAAACCAAAAATATTAGAGCAATTGTCCAACTCCTGAGCTTCGGGGAGTTCCTGAGTTACCAAAACTTAAAATCCAAATATGAGATAGTAGGGCTGAATGTCTTCAAATACAAATTCGACACTTTACCCAAACATTATCCCCAACGTTGGAATTTCCCCCTCTCACTGGCTTTGAAAGGCTATGCAGGGAGTCCGGCCATCAGAAAGGTCTCATAACACAAATCTGTGCAGAACTGGAGAGAGCCTCAGAAGCCCCCACGCATGACTATATGCTGCATTGGGCAGCAGAATTGGACATCGTTATAGACCGAGAGGATTGGGAAAGTATTTGGGAAACAGCTTCAGGAACTTCCATATGTACCACAATAAAAGAGAATCTATATAAAATACTGTTTCGCTGGTATCTCACCCCAGCCAAAATTAACCAAATCTACCCCCTGGCCTCTGATCTGTGCTGGAGAGGCTGCGGTCAAAAGGGGGACATGGCCCACATCTGGTGCTCATGTCCAGAAATTCAGAAATACTGGGAAACCATACACAATCTTATAAAAAGAGGTCACAGACCTCACAATCCCGGTTGAACCGCTGACCTACCTATTGGCCAGGCCCCTAGAAACACTGGACCGACCAACAGGCAAATTGATCTCTTTTATTCTCACTGCGGCTAGATGTGCGGTGGCAGCCGCCTGGAAGAAAGTGTCCCCCCCTCCAAACAGACAGTAATAAATAGAATCAACGAAGTAAAGGAAATGGAGAGACTGTCAGCATTTCTGAAACGGTCCACCACTGCCTTCTACAATATTTGGGACCCATGGTTCACTAGAATGGCCCTGACACACAGAAACGCCATATACAGTAAGGATAGAGGTAGGAGCCACAATGGGTAACGGAAACTAAAGGCGCATGCCAAGGCGAGGGAAGGGTACAACTACTCCCCTCCCCCCCTCCTCTCCTCTCTCTCTTTTCCCCTCCTTCTCTTCCCTTTTCTACTTCAATTCTCGCGTCACCCCGACAGACCCTGGAGGAACAGGGGGACGTCGAGACTTTTCTTTCATATGTAAAAAATTGTGTTAGGCCACAAATGGACTGTCATAGAAAATATGTTGACTGTTATAACTGCCTAATAAAAAAATTGAAACAAAAAAAATCTATCAGAACCAGAGATGCGGACATTGAAATCAAACTTTAATTATAAGTGGAGCCCTATATACATCAAATACCTGGGAGTACATGTATCGAGGCACTATTGCTCCCTATACCAAAATAATTATCCCAACCTATTTAGGAAAATTAAAAAAGATCTGGATAAATGGGAAAAATACCAGATCTCATAGATCGGGAGAATGATCTCAGTTAAAATGAATATACTCCCCCGATTATTATATTATTTCCAGACGCTCCCGATCCATGTCCCTGGTTCTGAATTAAAAACTATCCAAAATAAAATCCTCTAATTTATTTGGATGGAAGGAGACCCCGGGTAGCTAGGTCGGTTCTTATGGCGTCTAGGACAAAAGGAGGACTGGGGGTCCCAGACATTAATAGATATTACCAAGCTGCCCAATTAAAACAGGCGGTAATGTGGAACTCGGGACCCAGACAAGCTATGTTGGCTAGCAATTGAATCTCATTACTCCAGAACGCCTTCTCTACCAGCTTTTCTCTGGAGCAGTGACAGGGGAAATGACATGGCGCCCAAATTCGGGCTGGGGGCAATGAAACATACTTGGGACATATGGGCAAAAACTAAAACTAAATTCTTACTCTCGTCCCCTTGCTCTCAGCTCATTCCAATATTTGACAACCCTAAATTCCCACCAGGGTCTGAAACCCGACAATTCGACCTATTTAAAACAATGGGGATCAGAGCGATCGCGGACCTGCTGAGCGATGGACAGTTCCTGAGTCTCCACGAATTGCGAACCAAATTAAAATTACCCCACCTGGATACATTTAAGTTTCTCCAAATTCGACACTTTCTACAAAAATGTCCCCATCATTGAAATTCCCCCCTCTCACAAAATTTGAGAAACTCTGTCGCGAAGGAGTACATCAAAAAGGTCTAATAACACAAATATATGCCGGCATGGAGAATCCGGTGAACTCTACCGCTCACGACTATATGCTTAAATGGGAAGCGGAATTGGACATAGTTATTGACAGAAAGGACTGGGAGGAAATATGAGACGCGGCCTCAGGAACTTCCATCTGTACCACGGTGAAGGAAAACATCTATAAAATAATGTATCATTGGTATCTTACCCCAGTGAGGTTAAAACAAATCTACCCTCTGGCCTCAGATCTATGCTGGAGAGGCTGTGGACATAGAGGGGACATGGCCCATATCTGGTGGTCATGTCCAGAAATTCAGAAATATTGGCTTACGGTACAAGATTTGATAAAAGAGGTCACAGGCCTCACAATTCCTATAGATCCACTGACCTTCCTACTGGGCAGGCCGATAGAGGACATCGATCGCCCAGTATGGAAATGAATCTCCTTTATTCTAACAGCAGCAAGGTGTTCAGTCGCATACTCTTGGAAGAAGATAGCGCCCCCCACCAAACAGCTAGTGAAAAAAAGAGTTAACGATGTTATGAGTTTGGAAAAACTCACGGCCTTCTTGAACTGCTCAACTGAAGGTTTCTATAAAATCTGGGAACCCTGGTTAACCCATTAATCCGAACCAAATCAGGATACAACCCCAGACGGATCTGAACCACAGTAGAGCCGTGAAGGATGGATGCCGGGACCCGGCCGGACGAGGGTGGAATGACTCCCTCTCTTCCCCCCCCTCCTCACTTTCTTTTTCCACACCCCAGAGACCATGATGTGGCCTTAGGGGATCTTTCCTTTCTTTCTCTCTCCCTCTGGATATAAAATGAACAGCGACAAGTCACAGTCTTTTAATCTGAATCTTTCAGATCCAGAGATAAAATTACCAAAACTGAATTTCAGCAACAGATGGAGTTCCTCACATATTAAATATCTGTGAGTAAATGTGTCTAGGAACTACCACTCCCTATATCAAGGCAACTATCCACCATTGTTTGATAAGATTAAAAGGGATCTGCCAAAGTGGGAAGGATTATGTATACATAACTTGTAGATTCACCGCTCACCTGGACAGTTGTGTTAATGCTCAGATAATTCTATATTCCCTGCCGGTGCAGAAGATGATAATGTAGACAAGCGACAAACACATAAAAGTTGGTTTAGAGACCCACTCAAAAGATCCTCATTGAGTGCACACTAGGCCAGGGATAGTATATACGGTATCAATACCTATCTACAATGATGGTTCAGTCAACCTTTACAGGGAAGCAATTGCTCACTGCATTGAGTGAGGACAATTGCCACTAAAATGCCATAGCCAAAATAACAAAATTTTATTAAATATCAGCAAAACTCACAACATAAACGGCGCATGCTCTAAACTAACTAAAACCAATTAAAATCTGGATCCGGGAAACAGTCTCAATTGTAGCGGTCGGAATAATTCACCATCTATTTACCATATAGGTATATATAAATTGCCACCATTCATTGGCAATAATTGGAACGAATAGCTATGCAACCATATTGTGTAGGTGTGCATAGGATAAATGCACAACGTGGCAGCACAGGTAGAAAACAATACTTAAACGCCACCGTGGCTTAGTATCTCCAATAGTACTCGCAGCTGTTATGACACAATTATGGATTGTACATAGACTGACCGCTTAGGCAGCGGGGCGGCTCTAATAATTAGGCTTAAGGTATCGCCCTATGTGATCAGTGATAATGTATTATGCCCACTTATGATATTGAGTGTATAAGTGTGTGTGGAGCAAGTGTATAGTATTAGTGGCGCTGATAAACAATACAAATGCATACCGCAGTAATCCACGTAGTGTTCGCAGGGTCTCCAGCACCAGTGTATGTTACACCCCTCCAGCCGTTAGTATAGTGAAGCGGTTGCGCATAAAAATCCACACAATAATACACTCTGTAGGTGGAACCTCCCACACACTTCAGTATAACCCGATCACATACACACTAAATACAAACGAGCCTGTATATTGTAACCCCGCTGCAGCCCGATGCACGGACTGGTCTCACCGGATTCCTGCCTCCTTCAAGACGTCAGCGTGATGACGTCATTCCGACGTACGTTTCGCGCGTAGGGGGACCTGCGCTTTCTCAAGGATGGGAGGTGCCAGTATGGAGCAGCGCTATATCCATATATATGCTGCTAATTGATTGCAGAAAGTGCCTGCAATTGTTTATTAAAGCCATAGGCATCTACAGCTGAACTTCAATAAAGTATAATATGGAGTTTGTGATTGTGGTTTTTTGAGTGTGTGTGTTTTGCTTCCAACCTATATGTAGTTGTAGCTGTTTAATGCTTCTACATGCATATCATTGTACCAATTACAAAGAGAATGTCTAAATTGTATAAATAGTTATACTGCTTGGTACTTATAAAGCTGTCCTGTTATATACATATCCTTCCCACTCTAAGACATTTATATTAGGGTGCCCAATTTGTATGGAAGTAGTTTAGGCAGTGTGCAGGGTATAGGGCAATGTCATCAATCAGTCTCACATTCACCTCCTTCATATGATACTGTGATTAGCAAAATGGTCTTAAGAAATCGTGAGGGAATAATCCAGTAGTGCAGTCTAATGTAATTGCTATGTAGGAGTGTTCTAACCTAAGTTGTCCGCCCCGAGGGTCAAAACGAACTTCTAAATTTTAAGCTGTATCCCACTAAAGCCCTCCCACTAGATATTTGACATAAACTCGTGTAAGCCACTCAACATTCCATAAGTGTGGTAGTAATTGTGTAGGAGTGTTACTAGTATTACTAATGTCCGCCCAAAGGGTCAATACGGACAGATATGGGGATAATTCCCGATCCAATTATATATCCATAGCTTACATCTTATCGCAGCATACTGTGTGTTTTGTATGTATTTTATATGAAGGAGGTGTATATGTAGCCCTCATTCAGACCTACAGGGCTGAGTGTTTTTAATGTATATATCCATCTGCATTCTGTTTGCAGAAGGATCCTATTCCAGTCGCCCTTGCGTTGGCCCCATGGGATATGCTGAATATCAATGAATACTAGTTTATCACTATTTCCATTGTGTTCAGTCAATACATGCCGTGCCAGTGGAGTATCTTTCGCATTTCGTATTGATCCCAGATGTTCACGTATTCTGGTTTTGAAGTGTCTGAATGTTTTCCCTACATACAATTTCCCGCAGGAGCAGATGATCAGGTAAATAACCCCCTCAGTAGTACAGTTAATGTACTGTTTGATTTTGAATGTTCTTGTTTTACTTGAATCTGAAAATTCAATGGTCTTTGGCACATATTTGCAGGCTTTACACCTTCCGCAGGCATATGATCCTACTGGTTTTGGATCTAACCAGGTACCCTTTTGTTTAGACTTAAAGTGGCTTCTCACTAGGATGTCTTTTAGATTCCGACTCCTCCTACTAGTGAGTTTGGGGTGTGTTGGCAACACCTCCTTTATGTCATCGTCATCTAGAAGGATATGCCAATGTTTATTAAGAATGCGGTAGATTGAGCCCCATTGGTCACTAAAAGTTCCAACAAATCGTATGGGTTTAAATCCATCTCCTCCATTCCTCTGGTTAGTAGTTGCTAAAAGTTGTGTCCGTGGTGTATGTATGGCCCGATTATAAGCTTTTACTAAACTGCCTTTCGAGTGTCCCCTCTCCAGGAATCTATTTGTAAGTGAATTGGCCTGTTCCTTGTATTCTGCAAGCGTCGAGCAGTTACGCCGGACCCTTAGATATTGCCCTATAGGAATCGCATTTATGACATGTCGTGGGTGTTGGCTCTCTGCTCTGAGCAGGCTATTTGTTGCCGTGCTTTTCCTAAAGATAGTAGTCTCTATTTTACCTATTGCATCTTTTAGGATGGTGATGTCCAGAAAGTCTATTTTTGAAAGACTTGAGACAGTGGTGAGTTTAAGGTTATTTTCGTTAATATTTAGCTTATTCACAAATTCGGTTAGAAGATCCGCCGGACCTGTCCAAAGGAGGAAGATATCATCAATGAACCTTACCCATAGGTCAATGAAGATGGTATAGGCCTCCAGGTCCTCGCCAAAGACCACCGTTTCCTCCCACCAGCCAAGATATAAATTCGCATAAGTGGGGGCACAGGTGGTCCCCATGGCGGTACCCTGGATTTGATGATAATACCTATTGTTGAATACAAAATAGTTCTTTGTAAGGGTAAGGTTCAGAAGTTGTAGGATAAAATCATTGTGACCTACTAGATCTTGTCCTCTTGATCGTAAAAAATGGGCAACGGCTTTCATACCAACCATGTGTGGGATGCTGGTATAAAGTCCCTCAACATCCAGGCTAACTACAGTAGGAGTGTGTTAGGGCCTGTAGTGATGCCCTCCAGTTTAAGCAGTATATCCTTAGTATCGCGCAGATATGATGGGAGAGAACTGACAAATGGTCTCAATAATTTGTCCACATAGATACTGGCATTGGACGTCAAATTCCCAATGCCAGAAACTATGGGTCTCCCTGGGGGCGGTATCTTGTCCTTATGTAGCTTTGGAAGGTGATAAAATGTCGCCACCTTCGGGTTCTTAATATAAAGAAACTCAAACTCTTTATTCGTAATGATCTTATTAGTTTTACCTGTCTCTAGTATATTGAATAGTTCTTTTTGGAAATTAGATGTGGGGTCATAGTCGAGTATATGGTAACAGGATTTATCAGACAGTAGTCTAAGGCATTCACGTTGATAGGCTACCTTATCTAACACCACCACATTCCCACCTTTATCTGATGGCTTGATTATCAAGTCATCATCTTGGCTCAGTTCTTTCAATGCATTGTGTTCATCTCTAGTCAAGTTGTACTTGCTTGTCCTGTTGTTTAGTTTTTCAAGGTCATGTGTGACTAGTTCAGTGAACACTTTGATTTGTGCACTAATCTCCTGTGGTGGTGTAAAGGTAGATTTTGCCCTAAACTGTGTAAACGGACCTTCCCCTATAGGTCTGTCACTGTCTATTACAAGTTCCTCAAGAGTGGCCAAATTGTCCAGATCATTAGTATTTAGATTCTCCAAATCAGGGTTGTTAACTAAGCTCCTTTTCTTTTGTTTAATGAAAAATTTCTGAAGTAACTTCCTGGAGAAGAGGTTCAGATCTTTAACAATTTCGAACAGATTCATTTTACTTGTTGGGCAAAATGATAGGCCTTTTGCTAGAACCTGCAAGTGATGGGTATTAAGAATCTTAGAGGATAGGTTTATGACCTGTAATTTGGTTGCTTTTTCTTTTTGTTCCTGCTGCCTCTCTGGTGGCCGGGACCTTTGTACCCCCATACTTTTCTGTCTCTCAGATAATCGTCCTGATCCCCTTCTGGTTTTCCTCCTAGTGTGTCGCTTAGGTATGAAGGCCCCTCCAAATCTAAAAAAACCCCTGTACTGTTGGCGACTAAGGATGTAGTGGTGGTTTGTTTAGGGTCTTTACTTTTTTCTTGTTCTAGGTCACTTGCAGATCCTTCCCACTCAGTTGACGAATTGAGCGGTGTAGGGCGACGTGTATTTCTATTTTGTTTGAAGATTTTATATTTAAAGATTCTGTTTTCCTCAAAATCTACTTTGTCGCGTAGGTATTTCCTTTGTTTTCTCTCTTTTAAGTCTGCCTAAGCGGTCAGTCTATGTACAATCCATAATTGTGTCATAACAGCTGCGAGTACTATTGGAGATACTAAGCCACGGTGGCGTTTAAGTATTGTTTTCTACCTGTGCTGCCACGTTGTGCATTTATCCTATGCACACCTACACAATATGGTTGCATAGCTATTCGTTCCAATTATAGCCAATGAATGGTGGCAATTTATATATACCAATATGGTAAATAGATGGTGAATTATTCCGAACGCTACAATTGAGACTGTTTCCCGGATCCAGATTTTAATTGGTTTTAGTTAGTTTAGAGCATGCGCCGTTTATGTTGTGAGTTTTGCTGATATTTAATAAAATTTTGTTATTTTGGCTATGGCATTTTAGTGGCAATTGTCCTCACTCAATGCAGTGAGCAATTGCTTCCCTGTAAAGGTTGACTGAACCATCATTGTAGTTAGGAATTGATACCGTATATACTATCCCTGGCCTAGTGTGCACTCAAAGTGGGAAGGATATCAGGTGTCATGGATTGGGAGAATAGTATCAGTCAAGATGAATACTCCCTAGGTTTTTATATCATTTCCAGACTCTCCCAGTCCGGATACCGGGATCCGAACTGAAAAATTTCCCAAATAGAATATTTAATTTTATTTGGCAAGGTAAAAGGCCTAGAACAGCTAGATCGGTGATGATGGCTTTAAAGACAAGAGGAGATTTGGGTGTCCCAGATATCTCGAAATACTACCAAGCTGCCCAACTAAGGCAGGTGGTGATGTGGAACGCTGGTCCAACACAATTGTTGGTTAGCCATAGAATCCCAATATGCTAGAACGTCTTCTCTGCCAGTGTCCCTATGGGCACTGGATAAGGAGGTGTACGCCAAAATGTTTGAGCTAGATCCGACGAGATTTACCTGGGAGATTTGGAGCAAGTCTAAGGGCAAATTTAATCTTGTGTCTCCCGTTTCGCAACTCACTCCGCTTTTTAATAATCCCAATTTCCCCCCAGGCTGTGATTATAAACAATTTGACCAAATTAAAGCTAAACATATTAGAGTAGTTGCCGACCTAGTGCATAAAGGAAAACTTTCTAGTTTCCAAGAGTTCCTAACTAGGTATGAGGCACCAGACCTTAGTATGTTTAAATATCTACAGATCAGAATTTTTTCCCAAAAATGTCCCCAAAATTAGAATTTACTCCCTTCACAAGTTTTGAAGCACTATGTAGGAGAGGTAGTTATCAAAAAGGTTTGATAACTAGAATAAAAGCCAGTTTGGAGGCCTTGGTCAATTCACATGATCATGACTGCATGCTCAAATGGGCAGCGGATTTGAAAATAGAAATTGACAGGGATGATTGGGAGGATATATGGGAGTTTGCTGCAAAAACTTCCATATGCAGAGCAACTAAAGAAAATATATATAAAATTGTATTCATTGGTACCTCACGCCATGGCGGCTGAAGCAAATCTACCCTGTGGTGTCTGATCTGTGCTGGAGGGGTTGTGGGCAGAGAAGCGATATGGTCCACATTTGGTGGACGTGTCCGGCAATAGAAATATTGGATCGTTATCCAATCTATTAAAAAAAGAAATAACGGATCTGTCCATTTCTATGGACCCACTGACTATTTTGTTGGCTAAACCAGTTGAAGATATTGGCTGCCCGCCTTCTTACGCCCTACCTGATCCCTCCTGAGCCTGCCTGCGCCCCCACTGTGAAGAGAGGGTCTGATCAGAACTGTGGTCTGAATAAGAGCTTTCTGAGTAGGAGCTATCTTCATGTCATGTGTTTCAACCTGCGTTCCATCTGGATCCAAGATGGCCGCCTCCCGTTTAAGTTAAAGACACAGCTTCCCTAAAAAAAAAAAACCACAGCCAGATCCTAAGTTGTCTATGACAATACTGAATGTTGATGATCCATTAAAAATGTGCTAAAGGGATGGGTTTCCGATGATGTCATCAGGAGTGGGGGTGTAGGAGGGGAGCTCCGCGGACCCACCGGCTAAAACTTAATAAATAACGCTCCCAAACCAGAAATTCAAGGCTCAAAAACATACCCCCATTACTTGGAGAGATCGGAGCATGTCCAAACACACAAAGAAGCCCGCAGCACCGGCGGTGTCACGGTTCTTCTCTCCGACACAGAAGAGTCCAGCAAACCAAGAGGGTGGTGGACCACGAGGCTCACAAGAGCCGCAAGCAGCTCTAAATATGGGTACGAAAGCCCATGCAACTCTTGAAATGGAGATAGAGGAACCGATCACCCGATCCTACCTGGAGAGCCAATTCTCCACCATGCATGTCAAGCTCCAAACATCCCTGCAGGCAGAAATCAAAGCAGCAGTAGCGGAGATTAAACAGGAGAGGTCTGGCCTAACAGAGAGGACAACGACTCTGGAAGGTGGACTGGAGGAGTCCCTGGCAAGACAAACAGCAGCTGAGGAAGAAATCATCCGGCTAGGAGAGGAGATCTCCCGTCTCAAAGATGGGCAGGAAGACCAAGAAAATAGGGACAGGCGCCAGAATCTGCGCATAAGAAATGTACCGGAGACGGTCTTACCTGGCCAGCTTCGTCCCTATCTTGCGGAACTGTTCACATCGCTCTGCGGCCCGCTAGAGGACATGGACCTAGAGATGGATAGGGCCCACCGGGCGGTAGCTCCCAGATCAGAAGATCCCAACCGGCGACGCGATGTAATCATAAGATTACACAGCTATACAGTAAAGGAGAAGATCATCACCGCCTGCAGAGGGAAAGAGTCACTACCTTTCCAAAATGAAACTCTCCAAATTTTCAACGACCTGTCACGGATAACAGTCGACCGAAGGAGAGAAATGAAGCCCTTGACCTCATTCCTCCGGGAGGAGGTGAAGTACCGCTGGGGCTTTCCGTTCAAGCTTACGGTAAGCTATGACGGCAAATTCCTAACCATCCGCCGCCCTGAGGACATGGCCCCATTCGTGAAAGCCCTGGGTCTGACCCCGCCGCTTTCCTGGACAACGGAGCAACTACAAGACCCACCGCACCGGGAGGACGCGGAACCACGCAGCACCCGTCCCGCGAGGAGAACGGCGGCGCCAAGGCAGTCTAAGAACAGATGAGAAGCACCGTAGTCCACAGCGAAGACGGGAGCACATGACGGCTCAAGAACCACACCAGACCCAGCCAGATGCATAGCTTCTGAATCCGA
Organism: Ascaphus truei; assembly: GCF_040206685.1. Taxonomy (NCBI): domain Eukaryota; kingdom Metazoa; phylum Chordata; class Amphibia; order Anura; family Ascaphidae; genus Ascaphus; species Ascaphus truei. The sequence continues at coordinate 157,304,541 of NC_134486.1, read as the reverse complement.
CCCCTGACGATCGGAGGCAACCCACAGCTGAAGCTACTATAACTTTTGACGCTGACCGAATGGCAGTTGAAGAGTGCTGAGGTCCGGCTGGGCTTTAGGGGTTGGCGGGGGGAATAGGAGGGGAGCGCGATGCTCCGACAACAGCACTGCGATCTACTAACAGTAAGTAGCAAAATTTAATCTGTCTAAAGCCCGGGTACAGGACTATGGACCCCAGGCTCGGTACGCACGACTGTTGCTACCCTCCCCACCCCCCGGACTAGGAAATACTAGTTAACTGGGAAGCTGCCTAATGAGCCCTGCACAAGACAGGAAGCCCAAATGACTTCGATAATGGAAGCAGCGGCAGTGACACTATTACAGTAACTGGCAGTCTAGATTAGCTGGCCACATGGATCTAGTGCTAAGCCGTCCCTATGCCACAGTTGAGTTATGTAAAAAAAAAAAACCTGTTCCTCAGTTGATGAATGTTGAAGTTGAGAAAAGTTGTATGTGTTATAATATTATGTACTCCCTTTTCTCTCCCCCCCTTTTCCCAGGTCCAAAACCTATCAGCTTGACCGACTGACAAAAAGAGAGGTTATAATGCTTTTCATGTACTGAGCTTGTTAAGAGTTGTTCTCACGTTTATTACACTGGTTTTAAGGATTGTCAGAAAGATCTCCATGTTATGGCTATGCTAGGAGTTTTCCCTCCCCTCCCCACGCCTTCCCCATGTCCAAAACCTATAAGCTTGACCGTAGTGGGTGAGGGATATTATCCCAATATTCAGGGCTCTGCTGTCCTAGGAACATACATGCATATTCAGAGTAATAAAATATGTAACCAAGGCATTAGAGCATGTATAAGAGCTAAGGAGACTCATTAGGATGATATAAACATAGGAGTGTACTAGATACGCTGGACGGCTAACACAGATCTCTATATATACCATAAAGGTCCTGTATAGACCCCCAGCAAAACAAAAGTACATACCAATCAAACGATCAATGTGAGGAACTCCCTTGAAGCACAGCTCAGTCCTTGATTAGTGGGTGCGTCATGCCAGACGTAATTGCAGAGAGTAGTCCCATAGGGTACAGTGGCGGAGCACAACCGTGCAAACAATGGGGGCTGCAAACCAGTATCGGATATAAAAAGGTTTATTAAGTGGTCAAAAGGAGTACATAGTAACTCTGACGCGTTTCGGGACCTGCGTCCCTTTGACCCCTTTCCCCCCCTCCCATTTCCCCCCCTCCCCCCCCCTCTTAAACTAAGGTAGAGCTTACACCAATCCCGGCCGTACTTATTGGAGGTCCTTAGCTGACCTCGTCCCACTTTGCCTCTTGCTGCTGACCCTGTCCCAGCAGCCTATTCCCCCCCCCCCTCTCGACCTTCCCTGCCCTCCTCCCACCCAACCCCTTGTCGGGCGGGCCTGACACCCATACTCAAACAGCACCATCAAGAAGCGTTTAAAAGGTTCTCTGAACCAACGAACAAGGATCTCCCCGGTGGGAAGGGCGAGACCCCGATGGACACTAAACTCTCTCGCCCAAATGGCTAGTCAGTCCGCAATTAAACTTGTATCACTAAACGTAAAGGGCCTGAATAATAATAGAAAAAGACGACTGGCTCTCCAAGAGCTGAAAAAGTCCAAGGGAGATATCATCTTCCTCCAAGAGACGCACTTTACATCCCAAGAGCTGCCCAAATTGATTAGCAATGTATTCCCTACGGGTGACAGACTTTTGGCGAGCAAACTAAGAGGTATACAGAAGCGTTCCCAGATCACAGCGATAAAAAATTAATCGTGAGAAATAATCTATAACGAACAGAAAATAGCGGAGGAATTTACCGCATTTTATATTAAACTTTATAACCTCAAGGCTCAGGGTGGGAACACGGGGACACCAGCCACTGAACCTATTAGTAATTACCTGTCCGATTGCCTCCTACCAACACTGACAGAGGAGGAGAATCAAATGCTTAACGCAAAAATTACCCAAAAAGAGCTGGCGGACGCAATAAAAACATTAAAAATCTCAAAAGCCGGAGACTTCCGGTGACGTCAAAGGGAATGGCAGCTTGAAAGAGACGCTCCCGACCCCCTCTGAATGAATAGCACTAACGAAGCATATTAAATAATAAAATAATCAGGAGAAGCGGAGGAATCCCTAAGTGAACCCCCAAAGACTTTGCTCCGGTGACTAGCTGGGCTCCGAAGTGGCTGGCTCCGGCGTCCCGGAGAGCTGTGTCGGAGACCCCCTGCCCCCGGTGCGGGACTTTCCCCTCTGCAGCCCGCAAAATTCAAATCTGACGGAGAGACTCCGGAGACGAGACTCCGCGCGCCCCGAGGAGCCAAGAATAGAGGGGAATCAGCGGTGATCGGGGACGGAACCCCCGACCCCGTGTGGGGTAAGAGTAGCACCCGCTGTGGCCGCCTGAGGCCGTGAAGAAAGGCACGAACGGAGACCCCCCGTTACGGGTCCAGCTCCCCCCCCCCCAGGACGGCACACGTAAATAAAAGGTACAAACCTGACCTAGGGCCCTGCTGGGAGTGAAGAACACCGGGAGGGGACCCACTAGTGAAGGGAGCCATAGGCCTCAGTAGCGTGGTGAGGGAGGAGGCGGCCATCTTGGGGGAGCACCACCACGTGGAAGCACCACCACCACACAAAGGTGCCTCAGAGAGAACGACCTGCAGGTCAGAAACACAGCCCTAAGGCCAGAACCCCTGGGTCCAATAACCCCATATCTACCCAGACAAGCTGTACTAGACTAAACAAACAATCCTATCCTACTGCACTAAAAAGACCCCACAGTTCCTGCGGCATCTCTACATCTAAACCCCCCCAATAAATACATACAAGCGGAGGGGAAGGTAGCCAGCATGAGCGGCAAAAATAAGAAGGCAGCTCAGCAGTCAGTGACGAGCTACTTCCCACAAAGCCAGCGGACCGCGGGGAGTTGCGAGACCTCCCAAGATGGTGGCTCAGCCGACACGCGGGAGGGCCCTAGCGGGGCGCACGAGCAGGAAATTGAAAACATAGATGTGAACAAAACATATTTAGAAAACCTCTTCACCAGAATGAGGAAGGAGTTTCGGGATGATTTGGGTAAAGCCATTAACACCCTAAGGGCGGACTTGAATCTCCAGAATGAGGAAGGAGTTTCGGGATGATTTGGGTAAAGCCATTAACACCCTAAGGGCAGACTTGAATCTCCTACCGGCTAAAACAGATGGGCTGGCAAACACAGTGGAAACACTGGAGCAGGCTCAGTCCTCCGCGGAGGACGAGATCAACCGCCTGCACTGGGAGATCAGAGGGCTCAAGGAAAGTGCCGAGGACCAGGAAAACCGCGATCGGCGGCAGAACTTGAGACTGAGGTATGTCCCAGAAACAGTGGAGACTGAACAGCTGCACACATTACCTATCAGACCTCTTTATTCATCTGGTACCTGACCTAACTCCTTAAAAGCTAGAGATGGACAGAGCCCATAGGGCCCTCGGACCTAGGTCCACGGACCCCAAGAGGACCAGAGATATACTGGTCAGGTTCCATTATTACTCCACAAAGGAGAAAATACTGACGGCGAGCAGGGAGAAAGGACACATCCAGTTCCGGAATGTACATATTGAGATATACAGTGATCTCTCAAAACGTACAGTAGACCGCAGGAGAGAGCTCAGACCCCTCACACTAAAATTAAGGGACAACAAGATTAAATATCGCTGGGGATTCCCATTTAAAATTGTGGCCCAGGCTGGAGGCAAATTCCACACCCTTTCCTACCCGGAAGAGATACCAAGATTCCTAAAGGGGCTCGGTGTCCCCCACAAGAATGGAGGTGGAATTGCCCCTGAAGATACGGACGGAGACCCAGATCACAGGCCAACAGAGAGGGGACCACGCTCCTCTCAGAGAATAGCCACCCAACGTAACCAGGCAGGTGAGGACTGAGAAATGTCACCTGGAGAGGAAAAGACTACTCCCGGCAAAATTTATATGTTTGGACGACCTATTGCCCCCCCCCCCCCTTTACGAGCTTCTGAGACACATACGAGATGAGGAACGCTGGTCTGCCCCCGGCGGGGAACACATACCTACCTGTCCACAAAGAGGGCGCATGCCCCTGGAGCTACAAGGATCTACACATCCCAGCGCAGCAAAGAAGTGGAGACCCCTTTGACCTGGTGAAAGGATTTGAACGCAGAGCCTAAAGCTTATGGGAAAGAGGGGACCCGACTGTATCCGGAAAGCCCTGGAGCTGTTTGCTGGATGGCTCCGAAAATGGCTCCAAATACAACACTTAAACTAGTGTCCCTAAATGTTAGGGGACTTAACTCAGCAATCAAAAGAAAGCTCGCCTTACAAAAATTTAAAAAAACAAAAGGAGATGTGCTATTCTTACAAGAAACGCACTTTAATACGATATCGCCCCCTAACACCTTTCAGAGATACTACCCCCAGGCATATTATGCATCCTGCTCCACTAAAAAAAAAGGGGTAGCCATCTTATTTAGACAAAATGTCAAATTCACACTTCAAAAACAGACCGTAGACCCAGAAGGTAGATTCCTCATTCTGCAAGGCACACTATCAGATGTGGAGATTACCCTTGTTAATATATACGCCCCAAATGAGGGTCAAGCTGACTTTTTGAGAGATCTATGTGACAAGCTAGCCCCCCAACCTAGAACTACGCTATTGATAGCAGGAGATTTTAATATGGTTGTAGCACCTGATCAAGATAGGACAAGCCCACTGGGTACTCCCCACCCACGCATTACGACCACAAATGCCAAAAGGTTTCAGAACATACTGAAAGAGTTTTCGCTGATAGATATTTGGCGGGCGCAGCATCAGGGCCAGAGGGACTATTCGTATTTTTCTCCCCCGCACCAGACCTATTCAAGGATTGATTATTTTCTGGGTACTAAAGATATCTTTCAGGCAACCTCCCAGTCGGACATAGGTTCTATAACATGGTCGGACCACGCTCCGGTCTCGCTGACGCTCTCCCTCCCCTTCTATAAATATAATCAATATAATTGGAAACTAAATGATTCTGTTAAACCAAATAGATGTAGAGATAGAGATTAAGCAAAAGCTCAGAGAATATTTTGCGCTGAACAAGGGCTCTGTAAAGTCATCAGCGATGCTATGGGAGGCCCATACGGCCACGATTCGAGGGAATATAATTTCCATAGCATCATATAAGAAAAAGCAAAAACAGAAATTGTACGACGAATTAGCGGAGAAAGTTAAACTCCTAGAACATAAACATAAAGCTAATCCCTCAAAACAACTACGCAAAGTACTGGACAAGGCTAGATCTGATTTCAGGCAGATACAAATAGATGAAGTGGAGAGGGCGCTGAGGTGGACGAAGCAGAAATATTATGACAAAGGAAATAAGGCCGACCGGTTATTAGCATCTAAATTAAGAGGTCTGAGAACCAAATCCCAAATATCCGTCATACAAACAAAGACGGGCATCAAAACATATTGCGAAAAACAGATAGCGGCCACATTCTCAGACTTCTACTCCAAACTATATAATTTGAACTTCCCCCAAAACAGCTCCTCAAATGCAGAAGCTATTACTAAGTACCTAGCGTCATGTAACCTTCCAAGCCTTTCAGAAGCTGACTTACTAGAGCTAAATAAAGAAATCGCGCAGGATGATTTACTAGAAGCCATCTCACAACTAAAACCTAGTAAAACGCCAGGCCCGGATGGGTTTTCCAATCAATACTATAAAAAATTTAAATTGATCTTGGCACCACATCTCCTGGATATGTTTAATGAGTTTCTGGAGGGAACGGCTATCCCCGCTTCTATGTCTAGAGCGAATTTGGCACTCATACCAAAGGAAGGGAGAGACCCACTACAGTGTGGTAATTATCGCCCCATAGCCCTCCTTAATTCGGACCTAAAACTTTATAGCAAAATCCTAGCTAACAGACTAACTCCCATTCTCCCAGGCCTGATCCACAAGGACCAAGTCGTATTTATTTCAGGCAGACAAGCCTCAGATAATACGAGAAAAATTATAAACATAATCGACCATGTACATCTCTCATCCACGAAAGCCATCCTGTTACGTTTAGACGCGGAAAAGGCGTTTGACAGGATCAGATGGGAATTTTTAGACCAAACATTAATTAAATTCGGATTTAAGGGCCCATATCTTGAGGGGGTTAGAGCCCTCTATAAAACTCCCACGGCTGTAGTGAAACTCCCAGGAGGAAACTCGAACCCTATAAACATTAGGAATGGTACTAGACAGGGATGTCCCTTGTCTCCACTTCTGTTTGCCCTCTCTATAGAACCCTTGGCAACAACAATCAGAGAGGACAACAATATAAGTGGCATTACAATTGGAGATACGGATTACAAGATATCCCTTTTTGCTGACGACATTATCCTAACTCTAGCCAACCCCTTGACTTCACTCCCGAATTTACATTCACAATTAGATACATTTAGCAAAATCTCGGGGTATAAAATCAATATGGATAAGTCGGAAGCATTAAATGTATCTCTACCTAATCCCGAGGCCAAACTGCTACAATTAAATTTTAATTATAAGTGGAGTTCCACGAAAATCAAATACTTGGGAATCCAAATAACACAGGAGTACAAATCACTATATCAATATAACTATCCGCCCCTATTTGAGAGGCTAAAAAAAGACTTACAGAGCTGGAATGAATACCAGATATCTTGGTTAGGCAGAATAGCTACGGTCAAAATGAATATCCTGCCAAGACTTCTGTATTACTTCCAGACTCTCCCAATTGATATCCCAATGTCGGAATTAAAGAATATACAAAACAGAATTTTTCAATTCATTTGGCAAAACAAAAGACCAAGAGTAGCTAGAACCATAATGTTAGCACCAAAAGAATGTGGAGGCTTGGCAGTCCCAGATATCATTAAATATTATTTGGCGGCCCAACTGAAACAAGTGATAATGTGGAACAATGACCCAACTACAAGCTGTTGGACAGGGATAGAGTTTTCCTACGCGAGACCCCTCTCACTCCCGGCCACCCTGTGGACTGTGCGGGGTAGAGAGATCCTCTCGGAAACATTAAAACTGGGAGCAATGAAATGTACATGGAGAGTATGGACCAAAAATAAAGACAAATATGGCTTGACGGCTCACCCCTCCCTATTAACACCCATATTCGATAACCCAAAATTTCCCCCCGGCGGGTTCCCACAGAGACTCAGTAAATTTAAACAGCTGAAGATGATGATAGCAGAGGATTTCTCTGGGCAAGGTAGGCTCTTGCTGACCCAAGAACTGGAAAAAAAATATCAAACGACAAACCTCCCAATATTTGGCTTTTTACAAATCAGGCACTACCTGCAAACAGTATCCAAAGATAAGGCTTTCCAGCAGCTAACAAATTTTGAACGACTGTGCAGGAAAGGATACTATGCTAAAGGATTGATCTGGGAAATATATCTGGGCCTGGCGCGATCAACAGGCTGTTCCCAACACAGGTATATGTCCAAATGGGCGGAGGATTTAAATATAGAGATTGATAGAGAAGACTGGGAGGATATCTGGGAGGCAGCATCCAAAACATCGATTTGTACTACCATTAAAGAGAACATCTATAAAATTATATTTTACTGGTACCTAACCCCGAATAGGTTGAGCCAGATCTTCCCCGGGACCCCAGATTTGTGTTGGAGGGGTTGCGGGCAAAGAGGAGACATGGCTCATATCTGGTGGAACTGCCCCAAGACTCAGGTGTTCTGGGTCATGATTCAAACACTAATCCGAGAGTACCTGGGGGTAGAGATTGAGGTGGACCCGCTGACCATGGTGCTGGCCAAGCCAATTGACGAATTAGACACAGCAGAGAGTAAGATGGTGAGCCATGTGCTCACGGCGGCACGTTGTTCCGTTGCTGCAGCGTGGAAGAAGGTGAATGCCCCTGCTAAACAGACCGTACTCCGCAGAATGCGAGAAATAAAGACAATGGAACTTCTTACGGCAAAACTGACCCAAAAGATGGATAAGTTCCATAAGACATGGGAAATTTGGTCAGGTACATAATAAATTCCTAAAGGAAAAGGCAGGATATATACAAAACTGGACGCCATCCCGCAGCACCTCTCCCCCCCCCCCCCCCCTTATCTCCCTTCTTTTTTCTCTCCTCTCTCTTTCTCTGCTCTCCACCTTTTCTTTTCTCTACTATACTACTAAAAACAGGACACACGGAAGCGGCAGCTTCCTAGTTAGAACCATAACAGCAGAAACGTACGAGCATTCAGACATACAAACATTTAGATAAACACCTATCTGAATAAAGAAAACGGAATACGGATGTTTTTATTAATATATGCAAATATCAATGTTTATCCAATCTATGTACAACAAAGTTTATTATCTGTTGTGTACCCTGATAAAACAATAAAAAAAATTGAAACAAAAAAAAATCTCTCAAAAGCCCCTGGCCCCGACGGCTTCTCCAATGTTTATTACAAAAGATTCTCCCCGATCCTAACTAAACACCTACTCAGCTTATTCAATTCATTCATGGAGGGCAGCCCAATCCTCCCATCAATGACCCAGGCCAATCTCGCCATCATCCACAAAGAGGGTAGGGACCCACTGCTATGTGGGAGCTACCGACTAATCTACCTACTAAATAACGATCTTAAGCTATACAGCAAAATCCTGGCAAATAGACTGAATCCCATCCTACCGAGATTAATTCACAACGACCAGGTGGGGTTTGTATCTGGCAGACAAGCCTCAGACAACACCCGCAAAATTATAAATATAGTTGATCATGCCCACCTCACAGCTACCAAAGCGGTTCTGTTAAGCCTGGACGCAGAGAGGACGTTCGATAGAATTAATTGGCTATTTCTTGACAAAACAATGCAGAAATTCGGCTTAAAAGATGCGTATCTAGCGGGAGTCCGAGCGCTGTACTGCTGCCCGTCTGCAGTGGTGAAACTCCCAGGGGGTACAGCAAAAAAATTTGAAATGAAAAATGGAACGAGACAGGGATGCCCTTTGTCCCCCCTCCTCTTCGCCCTAACAATCGAACCACTAGCGTCTAAAATACGAGACAATATAAATATACAGGGGGTACCAATTGGCGGAATAAACTATAAAGTCTCATTGTTCGCAGACGATATCATATTAACATTAACGCAGACCCAGATCTCCCTTCCCAACTTACACAAAGAATTAAAGGAATTTGGCAAAATATCAGGATACAAAAGTAACAGTGATAAGTCAGAAGCCCTCAACTTAAATCTACTGTATCAGAACCAGAGATGCGGACATTGAAATCAAACTTTAATTATAAGTGGAGCCCTATATACATCAAATACCTGGGAGTACATGTATCGAGGCACTATTGCTCCCTATACCAAAATAATTATCCCAACCTATTTAGGAAAATTAAAAAAGATCTGGATAAATGGGAAAAATACCAGATCTCATGGATCGGGAGAATGATCTCAGTTAAAATGAATATACTCCCCCGATTATTATATTATTTCCAGACGCTCCCGATCCATGTCCCTGGTTCTGAATTAAAAACTATCCAAAATAAAATCCTCCAATTTATTTGGAACGGAAGGAGACCCCGGGTAGCTAGGTCGGTTCTTATGGCGTCTAGGACAAAAGGAGGACTGGGGGTCCCAGACATTAATAGATATTACCAAGCAGCCCAATTAAAACAGGCGGTAATGTGGAACTCGGACCCAGACAAGCTATGTTGGCTAGCAATTGAATCTCATTACTCCAGAACGCCTTCTCTACCAGCTTTTCTCTGGAGCGGTGACAGGGGAAATGACATGGCGCCCAAATTCGGGCTGGGGGCAATGAAACATACTTGGGACATATGGGCAAAAACTAAAACTAAATTCTTACTCTCGTCCCCTTGCTCTCAGCTCATTCCAATATTTGACAACCCTAAATTCCCACCAGGGTGTGAAACCCGACAATTCGACCTATTTAAAACAATGGGGATCAGAGCGATCGCGGACCTGCTGAGCGATGGACAGTTCCTGAGCCTCCAAGAATTGCGAACCAAATTAAAATTACCCCACCTGGATACATTTAAGTTTCTCCAAATTCGACACTTTCTACAAAAAATGTCCCCATCATTGAAATTCCCCCCTCTCACAAAATTTGAGAAACTCTGTCGCGAAGGAGTACATCAAAAAGGTCTAATAACACAAATATATGCCGGCATGGAGAATCCGGATAACTCTACCGCTCACGACTATATGCTTAAATGGGAAGCGGAATTGGACATAGTTATTGACAGAGAGGACTGGGAGGAAATATGAGACGCGGCCTCAGGAACTTCCATCTGTACCACGGTGAAGGAAAACATCTATAAAATAATGTATCATTGGTATCTTACCCCAGTGAGGTTAAAACAAATCTACCCTCTGGCCTCAGATCTATGCTGGAGAGGCTGTGGACATAGAGGGGACATGGCCCATATCTGGTGGTCATGTCCAGAAATTCAGAAATACTGGCTTACGGTACAAGATTTGATAAAAGAGGTCACAGGCCTCACAATTCCTATAGATCCACTGACCTTCCTACTGGGCAGGCCGATAGAGGACATCGATCGCCCAGTATGGAAATTAATCTCCTTTATTCTAACAGCAGCAAGGTGTTCAGTCGCATACTCTTGGAAGAAGATAGCGCCCCCCACCAAACAGCTAGTGAAAAAAAGAGTTAACGATGTTATGAGTTTGGAAAAACTCACGGCCTTCTTGAACTGCTCAACTGAAGGTTTCTATAAAATCTGGGAACCCTGGTTAACCCATTAATCCGAACCAAATCAGGATACAACCCCAGACGGATCTGAACCACAGTAGAGCCGTGAAGGATGGATGCTGGGACCCGGCCGGACGAGGGTGGAATGACTCCCTCTCTCCCCCCCCCCCCCCCCTCCTCTCTTTCTTTTTCCACACCCCAGAGACCATGACGTGGCCTTAGGGGATCTTTCCTTTCTTTCTCTCTCCCCCCACATGAACAAGGAAAATACAACTGTATTAGGCCAACACTGATAATGTTAAACCACATGAACAAGGAAAATACAACTGTATTAGGCCAACACTGATAATGTAAAACCAATGTCTGTAAAGATGATTATGCCTAATAAAAATGCTTGGGGAAATTTTATTTTTTTTAAATGGTACAAGATAAGGGTACCCATTATCTCCTCCTCTCTTCGCTCTAACGATTGAGCTATTGGCTGCTAAAATAAGAGCAAATAGTAATGTACATGGTATATAGTGATTGGGAAAACAAATGATAAAATCTCATTATTCGCAGACGATATTATTCTGACTTTAGCAAGCCCTCAGACTTCTTTACCCAACCTCCAAAAGGCGCTATCAGACTTTGGAAAAATCTCTGGATATAAAATGAACAGCGACAAGTCACAGTCTTTTAATCTGAATCTTTCAGATCCTCACATATTAAATATCTGGGAGTAAATGTGTCTAGGAACTACCACTCCCTATATCAAGGCAACTATCCACCATTGTTTGGTAAGATTAAAAGGGATCTGGCAAAGTGGGAAGGATATCAGGTGTCATGGATTGGGAGAATAGTATCAGTCAAGATGAATATACTCGCTAGGTTATTATATCACTTCCAGACTCTCCCAGTCTGGATACCGGGATCCGAACTGAAAAATTTCCCAAATAGAATATTTAATTTTATTTGGCAAGGTAAAAGGCCTAGAACAGCTAGATCTGTGATGATGGCTTTAAAGACAAGAGGAGGTTTGGGTGTCCCAGATATCTCGAAATACTACCAAGCTGCCCAACTAAGGCAGGTGGTGATGTGGCACGCTGATCCAACACAATATTGTTGGTTAGCCATAGAATCCCAATATGCTAGAACGTCTTCTCTGCCAGTGTCCCTATGGGCACTGGATAAGGAGGTGTACGCCAAAATGTTTGAGCTAGATCCGACGAGATTTACCTGGGAGATTTGGAGCAAGTCTAAGGGCAAATTTTTTTTTTCAACCAAAAAAGTTTTTATTGAGTTTATGGTACAATCATCACATAATCTACCAACCCATTGTCATATATAACAGTACACATGTCAACTCATTTTGTATTTGGACTCACAAAAGACATACGGGGGATACGCACAGACCGACCAGACTTACAACCAGAATACACCAGGGAAGAAGTAGGGAGGGGGGAGTGGGGGGGGGAGGGGTGAGGCTGCCACAGAAAGGCTCCGAATCATCTAGGCTCGTTTTGGAGATTGCTGCCACAGAAAGGCTCTGAATCATCTGGGCTCTTTTTGGAGACTTCAGGTCCGTCAGATCTCGGGCTAGCTGCTATCTTAATGTTTGCGTACGTCCGCGGATGTGTACACTTAACCCTGCTCACTCACTCTACTACCGAATTTAGTTGTCCCTCTCTGCTGTCTGTATTCTGTCTCCCCGTCAGCCACACTCATCCAAGGAGAACGCGTCTAGATATATTAAAGCAGTATATTGAAGGCATTGACCCCTGGGATATCGTTCAGGGCTAACCATGGAGCCCAGACTTTTAGAAAGTTTGTGCCGGTGTCGTTAACCAGACTCGTTAACTGTTCCATCCAGCAAACATGCCAAATTCTATTTCTGATTTTTGGGATATTTGGTAATTCGGGCTGCTTCCACAATGCTGCGATTTCGCACCTCAGGGCAGTTGCAAAATGTGCAATTAATTTGTGCTCCGACCTGTTTAACCCCGGGGTGCGTCTGGCCAGCAGAAACAACCAGGGGTCCAAAGGGATCGCACAATTGAGAATTCTCTGGAGCCAATTTCTGATATCTTCCCAGATTGGGAGTATCTTGGTGCAACCCCACAGCATGTGCAGCAAGTCTGCCTGCTCCCCACATTGTTTAGGGCACAATGGAGGGTAGCCCCTGACAAACTTTGATAATCGTAATGGGGTCAAATACCACCTCATCAGGACCTTATACGCGTTCTCCTTCAATGTCGTGCAGATTGAGCTCTTAGCTGCCGCCAAGACAATATAGTCCCAGTCCTCTAGTGTGTCCCCCAGATCTCTTTCCCATCTATTCTTATATTTTAGTGTCACGTCGGCGTCAGGAGTCGGACAGACTACCGCTCTGTACATCGTAGAGATAAGTCCCTTGGTTCCTGTTCCAGTAGAACAGAGCTGTTCAAAATTAGTGCGTTGAGCTCGAATGGGAAATTTATCATAGAAAGCTCTTAGCTGGAGGTATCTAAAAAATTCTGAATTTGGAACTGATTTTTCAGACTTAATTTGCTCAAACGGTTTGATAGATATTCTACCCTCCAGGTGTAAAAGGCGAGTGTAGCCCTTCTGTGTCCATATAGTGAAATCTTTCTTCTGCAGGCACGGAGCGAAATCAGGGTTTCCCAAAATTGGGGTCATCAAGGAGTGTTGTCTCATTAATACGTGCTTATATTTGCTTTTGTCCCATACTGCCAAAGAGCTGGCAATCGCGGGGAGCGGGTGTTTGAAGTCCTTGCGAACCTTATTTGGGAGCCAGATCAGGTCCTGCAATGCCACCGGGGCACAGCAGGCCGCCTCCAGTTCCACCCATCGCCTCCGACTAGGGTGGGTGTGCCACTGGATAATTTGGGTCAATTGGGCCGCTCTGAAGTATGATAACAGACAAGGTACCGCTAATCCTCCTCTTGTTGTGGGCCGAAATAGTGTGCTAGTTTTGATGCGGGGGGTTTTATTACCCCAGACAAACTTCACTATTGCGGACTGTAACCGAAGGATCTCTTCCCTGATTATAGGGACCGGAAGAGTCTGAAATAGGTACAGAATTCTGGGAAGGAGATTCATTTTTAGAGACTGAATCCTGCCAATCCAGGATATGTTGTACCCTGCCCATTTCCGTAGATCTTTCTTCAGTGTCCGTATTAGTCTGGGGTAATTCGCCTTATAAAGGGTGCCTGATTGCTTCGTGATATTTATCCCTAATTATTTTATGGAGGAGGTTTGCCATTTGAATTCAAAGTTCACCGTGATCAGTTTCTCGGTGGCCTTAGGTAAGTTGATATTTAGGGCTTCTGATTTTGCCTGGTTAATTTTGAACCCAGATATCGCATTAAATTCCCCTAGCAATTGAAAGACGTTCGGCAGAGAGGTGAGGGGCTGTGATAACGTGAGTATCACGTCATCAGCGTATAGGGCCACCTTATGTGGCTGGTCACTAATTTGGATTCCTGCTATATTCGGGCTGAGGCGGATGTGCGCCGCTAGGGGTTCGATGCATAGCGCAGAGAAGGGGTGACAGAGGACAGCCTTGCCTGGTGCCGCTCTTAATCAGGAATTCATCCGAGGGGAAGCCCTGGTGCCTGACCTTCGCCGTCGGTCCCCGATACAGAGTGAGAATTGCCTCTATCATTCTCCCACCCAAGCCGAACGCTCCCAGCGTCTCCCTCAAGTAGGGCCAATCAATTCTGTCGAATGCTTTTTCTGCATCTAAACTAAGCACCATAGACGGGATATGTTTTTTTTTGCGCCAGATCAATCAAATCTATAATCCGTCTGGTGTTATCAGCTGCTTGTCGACCACATATGAACCCCACTTGATCAGGATGGACCAACTTGGACAACACCTGGTTAAGGCGGTTAGCTAAAAGTTTGGAAAAGATTTTTGTATCAGAGTTTATTAAAGAGATGGGCCTATAGCTTTTACAGTCCGCTGGGTCTTTTCCTTGTTTGTGGATTACTGAGATAGACGCCTGGAGCATCGAGCTCGGGATGGGGGCACCATCCAGGAAAGAATTACACAGTTTTAGTAGATGAGGAGCTAATATTTTGCCAAATTTCTTATAATAGAGATTGGAAAAGCCATCTGGGCCTGGGGCCTTGGCTGCTTTTAATGACTTCATTACCTCTAGGAGTTCCTCGATAGTAAAGTCTGCCTGTAGTGCGTCCCTCTCCTCTCTGGTCACTTTAGGCAATTGAGCCTCTGTTAAGAACGTCTTTAGTCGTGCTTTTGTGGTTGGCGTGTGTGCCACCTTTGCCCCATCATATAGGGTTTCATAATGTTTTAAATTCATAAACTATTTTTTTGGGGTCAGAGGTCAGATCCCCCTGTTCTGTTCGAATTATCTGAATTTGGGAGACGTGGTTTTTGTCTCGTAATTTGTTGGCAAGTAGGGTATCTGGCCTGTTTGCTTTCTCAAAAAATTTCCGCTTAGACCATGTCAGCTCCTTTTCAGCACGGGAGGTCAGCAAGATATTAAGTTTGGTTTTGGTGTCTAGCAACTCCTTAAGGGTCATTCCATCTTTGTTATTTTTATGTCGAGCTGAGAGGACTGCCAATTCCTTCTGTAACTAGATTGATTTTTTTGTCCTTCTCCCTCTTTCGCCTGCTTGCAATCCTTATGAGCTCTCCACTCAGAGTCGCCTTATGGGCTTCCCATAGCGTAGCCTGCGAAGTTACACTTCCCATATTCTCCTGGAAATATTCCCTGCTTCTATCCCCCACATTTTGTGCAATTTCGGGGATTTTTAGTAAAACTTCGTTAAGTTTCCAGTTCGCTCCTGGTCTGTCCAGAATAAAATCGGAGCACCGCAGCTCTATCGGCGCATGATCTGACCACGAAATATCGTGGATGCCCAAGTGGGAGATCTGTGAAACCATTCTACTGGATACAAAGAGGTAGTCTATCCTACTATATCTGTCATGCGGGTGGGAGTAAAATGTAAATCCTTTGTCCTGGCGGTGCTGTTCCCGCCATATATCTAAAAGATTATTAGTTCTCAGCCCTCTATTCCAGGTTTGTCTAATCTTTGAGTTAGCGTTACCGCTCGGGGTGCATCTATCCATTACTGGATCTAGTGTCTGATTAAAGTCGCCCCCTAGTATTACGCATCCCTGTGCCATCCTCTGGAGGATGGAGAAGAACCTTTCCAGGAAAGCCTGTGCCTTCACTTGGAGCATAAACGTTTGCCAATGTGATCGGCTGACCTCTTATTTCGCCGCTTATAATCAGAAATCGGCCGTTGTTGTCTTTCTTAATGGTCTTAATCGCAAAGGGCAAACGGTTATGTAGTAGAATGGCTACTCCTCTTTTTTTTTTTTTTGGATGAAGCTGAGAACCAATTCCTAAACCTATAGTCAATATATTTCGGGGAACTGGATTTCGAAAAGTGTGTTTCTTGTAATAGAATTACGTCAGGGTCTGTTTTCTTATAGTCCGCCATAGCTAGACTGCGCTTCCCTGGACTGTTAAAGCCTTTCACATTGTGTGAAATAATAGTGATCTCTTTACTCATGAGTGTATTTCCAAACCTTTACTCGTTTGTAATCAACCGTCCAAGCCCATGGTGTCAGCGTCGAGAATCTTCTATTTCTTTCCGAGGATTCGGACTGCAGCCGGGAAGAACAAGGGAAAGTACACTGGGGGAACAGATAAACACATGTAACGAAACATAAAAACACACAATTAGCACATCCGGCAATAGGGCGAGACCAGTCCTCCCCAAGTGCCTTCTCTGCCTCTCCTAAATGTACAGCACGAGCGTAGTCCGGGATGGACCTCCATCCCCCTCTACTGCTCCTCGTTGCTGGTTCAGTGAGGACTTTCATGGGCCGCCGGACGGAGTTACCCCCCGCGCCCATGTGGAGGCTCATACCCTCGTTGAGACTGGAGGGCACTCCACCCTCCCCCCGACAACATTAGGTGATTCATCTTCATTATAGATAATATAGATAAATGAAGAAACAGAAAAACAGAACCCTTCTTTTGGCAGTTTAACTGAGATACTGCAACTTCCCCCCCCACTCCTCTCGGTCCCGAGTCTTTTTTTAATATATTTGTTTTTATTCCCCCCCCCCCTTTTTTTTTTCAAGGGGGACTGCCACTTTAATAAGCTAGTGTGGCTTTATGACCCTCCCAACACCCACAATTTGGTATCGTGTCTTTGGGTGGGGGGCCCTAGGGGAATGAATGGGCACACAGCTACATTTGCCTGGGGACAGTGTTTATTATCTCCGCTACTCCGCTGCTTGCATGATGGGCCTTGCTTGCTTGCAACGTGGTGGTGTGGTGGTTCGTGGGCCCTCCTTCCGGATCGCTGTAGGATGTTGTCCACGCCTTCTCTTCTTCCTCAGCCATCAGGTAGAGAGTTGTCCCTCTGCTGCATTCCTGGTACTTTATCCTCTTCCTTACCCGGTTTATGAGTCAGAGTCTCTTCTCGCGAGACTAGATGGTGTTCGGCGCTCCGAGATGACGTCAGCGGTAATCTCTCTTTAGCCTCCTACAAGATGGCGCCCAGCACACTTCCGGTGACGCTGTTCCGGGGAACGCCATTTTCTCACCTGAAGCCCGCGAGGAAGGTCGCCACTCCCCTAGCTCTCCCGCCGAAACTTGCAGCACTTCCGTAAAGCCGCCTTGTGGACTCCATCGAGCTCTTCCGCCATGATGGGCAGCTTGTGTTCCACCGCCCGCCGCCATGATGTATGCAGGTACGATTTTCCACTTTTTAGTTGGTGTTTCTTGCAGGAATGCCTTGGAGGGTTGCAGGGTCCCATAACATGTAGTGTTGAGTCCGGCTATAGCCACGAAAGCAGCCAGCTCCTTGTTCGTCACACTCGGGGTTAATCAAGGGGGGAGACAGTTCAGGAGCAACATATAACTTTATTAACTAGCCTCTAACCATGAGGTAACTTCAAGATACGAGACTTTAAGCGAGCTCATGTGAGAGCTTCCCGGTTTTCGCCCACAGCCCCCACCACTTGCCAATCCGTTTCTTTGGGCTTTTCTCCTCTAGGGCTCGTGGGTGAGTTCTCCTTGATCCCTAGTTTTTGTAGGAACTCAGCTCCCTCTTCTATCTCCTTCATGGAGATGGCCCTTCCGTTGCGGATGACCAGCAGGCCAAACGGAAAGGTCCACCTATATCTGATGGCTCTGTCCCTCAGTGTGCGGGTGATGGGCTGGAGTTTCTTTCTCCTGGCCAGGGTAAGCGGTGAGAGATCTTGGAAGAGTTGCATTGTGATCTCCTCGAATCTGCAGGCTTCTGCCACTCTGGCCTTCTGTAGGATAGCATCTCTGGTGCGATAATGGTGCAGCCGGGCTATTACATATCTCGGCTGCTCTGTTGCTGCTGGTTTGCTTCTTTGGGCAAGATGGCAGCGATCTATTATTCTTTCATTGGGTGGGTAGTCAGGGAGTAACTCCGCCATACATCTTGAGATGAAATCCTCCACATCGGTGACGGTTTCAGGGATCCCGCGTACCCTAATGTTATTCCTGCGGTCCCTGTTCTCCGCATCTTCCTGTCTGTCAGCCAATTCCGAAAGTTGTGCTTGTAAGTATGTGGATCGTTTGTCAGCTTTTTTAATCAGTTTTGTATTGGTGCTGACTTTCTCTTCCAGGGATCCGGTGCGCTCACCGAGCCCCTGCACCTCCTTTTTTAAGTCCTGCATTTCCAGGTGTATAAGGGCTTTCATGTCTCTATACAACCTCTCAAAATCACAGTGGCGGACAGGTAATTGCTCCGGTCCCTCCGCTGTGTCTTCATCGCGTTCTGACTCTGATCCTGCATTTGAATCCGGCGCCATTGTTGCTGCCACGCTCCGTGAGCTCGATCGGCCCAGATATTTGCGGAGGTCTCCTTCTTTTTTGCCTGCATCGGTGCCATCTCTAATGTTTTAATGGTATTGTGAAAGTAGTTAGGGGTGATAAAGGTTCATTTTGCTTGCTTTATGAGTGTATTGTCGGGGATGAGGGATGGAGCTCAAGGCTTAAGCTGCCATCCGTCTCACTCTGGGGGCGGGGTCTCCGTCTAAGGGCAAATTTAATCTTGTGTCTCCCGTTTCGCAACTCACTCCGCTTTTTAATAATCCCAATTACCCCCCAGGCTGTGATTATAAACAATTCGACCAAATTAAAGCTAAACATATTAGAGTAGTTGCCGACCTAGTGCATAAAGGAAAACTTTCTAGTTTCCAAGAGTTCCTAACTAGGTATGAGGCACCAGACCTTAGTATGTTTAAATATCTACAGATCAGAATTTTTTTCCAAAAATGTCCCCAAAATTAGAATTCACTCCCTTCACAAGTTTTGAAGCACTATGTAGGAGAGGTAGTAACCAAAAAGGTTTGATAACTAGAATATAAGCCAGTTTGGAGGCCTTGGTCAATTCACATGATCATGACTGCATGCTCAAATGGGCAGCGGATTTGAAAATAGAAATTGAAAGGGATGATTGGGAGGATATACTGTATGGGAGTTTGCTGCAAAAACTTCCATATGCACAGCAACTAAAGAAAATATATATAAAATTTTATTCATTGGTAACCTCACGCCTTGGCGGCTGAAGCAAATCTACCCTGTGGTGTCTGATCTGTGCTGGAGGGGTTGTGGGCAGAGAAGCTATATGGTCCACATTTGGTGGACGTGTCCGGCAATAGAAATATTGGATCGTTATCCAATCTATTAAAAAAAGAAAGAACGGATGTGTCCATTTCTATGGACCCACTGACTATTTTTTTGGCTAAACCAGTTGAAGATATTGGCTGCCCAATAAGAAGGCTGATATAACTTATTCTGACAACAGCTAGATGCGCTGTGGCGGCCTCCTAGAAGAAGATATCTCCCCCCTCTAGACAAACTGTTGAGAGAAAGATAAATGAGGTGATGCTGATGAAGAAACTGACCCCCTTTTTGAAGCAGTCAACCGATGAATTCTATAAAACATGGGACCCATGGCTGAGTCGGTGATCGGAGTTGATCTAAAAACAAAATTATCTGTGATAATTCTGGGCGACCAAGCGGGATCCAGTATCCTTCCCCTACCACTCTCTCACTGCCCCCCCACCCCCCCTCTATCTCTCTTGCTCTTTCTGTCCTCTTTAAGGACACTTATTGGATAATAATGGATGGTTTTTGCTACCATCTGGATGGAAATCATTACACCTGTTGTAGTGTTGCAAATGAAACTGGGATGTTGAACAGGTGTTATTTAATATTATTCACTGTTTTCTTTGTCTTAAGATATATCCAGAAGACACCGGCCGGAAAGCAGACTCCGCTCAAGCACCCTTTGGCGACAAGTGGACAACCGCCTGTGAAACGGCATTTATAGGATTGAAAAAAACCACACAAATGCTTATCGCTCTCCAACTATTCAATATAAAGTCTATTTTCATTCATGGTGCATAGGGTAAAAAAATGATATAGACACATAAATCCAAAGGGGGGGTTTTTAAGCCCCCAGTAGAGCAACCTCTCCAGTAAAACCCTCAGTCCTGCGCACATGAGTATTTTGGCAAAAGGCTTATCCTTTTCACCCACTAACCACCTAGACATCTTTGGATGTATAAAAGATATACATCTATTTACTCGTAAGCTATTACTACATAAATTCTTTTCACGACGGAATAGACATCAGTATCGTAACACACCACTAGAGAATTTTGATGTAGCAGACTTCTCCTGTCTGAGGGCCATGAACAGTATCTTGGAAGAAAGTGATAGGGAACCTGGCAAGGGACCATTCTCTGATCTGAGAAATCAGTCCAAATTCACTCCACCTATTGAGACAAGTACTAATGTGGACGTATTCTCAAAATTGGTTACAGCCGACATCGAGAAACTGTCCAAATACACTGGCCCTAGTAACTTGACAAACCCAGAACGTACAGCCCTTAAGGATTTAGAGTGATACATCCATTGTTATCAAGCCCTCAGATAAAGGGGGTAACATCGTACTCCTTGATAAAGGGGCATACCAACTTGAATGCATCCGCCTCTTAAGTGATGTAAAATGCTACACTATCTTACCTCATGACCCAACACTTACCTTCTCAACAGAGCTCAAAAAAATCTTATCAGAAGGACTAGTCAATGACGTTATCTCTAAACAGGAACATGACTTTATAATTATTGCCAATCCTCTACTAGCGACATTCTACCATTTACCCAAGCTACACAAAGGTAGATCCCCCCCTCCGGGAAGACCCATTGTCTCGGGAATTGGTAATCTAACATCACACGCCAGCCAATACCTGGATATGGTTTTACGTCCGTTCGTCCATTCGCTTCCCTCCTTTCTTAAGGACACTAAGGATGTGTTACTGAGATTGGAGGGAATCACAGTAGAACCAGACACTCTACTGGTGGGACTTGATGTGGAGGGACTGTATACCAGTATTGCACATCAATGTGGTATACAGTCAGTCTCACATTTCCTGCGATCCCGAGGCAGGAATTTTGCCCTACACAATGAATTCACCCTGAAGCTACTGCAATTTGTACTTACTAAGAACTTCTTCTTGTTTGACCACAAACTATACCACCAGATCCAGGGCACCGCAATGGGGACCACATGTGCCCCCACCTATGCCAATCTATATCTAGGCTGGTGGGAGGAAACTGTGGTCTTCAGCGAGGCCCTGGATACATATACGGGTCACATAGTTCTGTGGGCCCGCTATATAGACGACGTCATACTGTTGTGGAGTGGCACAGAAGAACTTCTTGGGAATTCATAAAGGTCCTCAATACTAATAACCACAACTTGAAACTCACTTATGAAGTAGACAGTCACAAAATCAACTTTCTAGACTTAACCATAAGTAAGAATCAGGATGGGACCCTGAAAACAACTATCTTTAGGAAGGCGACCTCCACAAATAGCCTCTTGGTAGCTGATAGCCACCACCCCAGATATATGATAAACAGCATCCCCATAGGACAATTCCAAAGATTACGGCGGAATTGTTCTAACACAGAGGAGTTTGACCATCAGGCTGCAGATATGACCACACGATTTCTGCAAAGGGGATACAGCAAAGGGATTGTCAAAAAAGCTTATAGAAGGGCTAGAAAAACACCAAGAGAGCAACTTCTAGTGACGGGTCAGAGAACGAATCAAGACATTGACAAACATGTCATCAGGTATATTGGGACTTACAACAACCAATGGAAGAATATCAGGAGAATCTTTTCCAAACATTGGCATGTCCTAATGGAGGACAGTGACCTTAGACAGGTACTTAAAGAAAATCCCACAATGACCTGTAGAAGAGCCCGTAACCTTCAGGACACGTTAGTACATAGCCACTATCGTGGGGACCAACCTAGAACTTGGTTAGGGGATACAAAGCCTACTGGCTCCTTCCCGTGTGGTAGATGCAAAGCGTGTACTTATATGCCCAGGACCAAGAACTTTTTGGGCCCTAAATCTAAAATCTACTTCATTAGGGAATACATTAATTGCCTCACCACGGGGGTGATCTATTTGATCTCATGCAAATGTGGAAAGAGATATGTGGGGAAAACCCACAGACACCTGAAAACTCGGATCCTTGAACACATAGGGTCCATTAGAAACAGCAAAGACCTGCCTGTGGCTAAACATGTCAACGTGGCCCACGATGGTGACTTGAATCCTCTAACCTTTTGTGGTATTGAAGATGTAAGCTGGGGACCAAGGAAAGGTGACTGGGATCGCCGTCTAATGCAAACTGAGTGCAAGTGGATCTACACACTTAAAACACTGTACCCAGATGGTCTCAATGAGGGTTTCATTTACACTCCATTCTTATGAACCCCTACAGTATATTAACATGTTATGGGATCCGGTGATCTATTTTGTTAACTGAGTCATACACTCTATAGAACCACATTGACTCTTAGAGGTGGCTCCAAGCAAGGGTTTACACTCCTACACCCTACATGTATATGAGACCTATTAGATTAACCTTACATGTCACCCCTTTTTCACCTACCTTTAATGAGGTTACAACACACAAGCTGTTATGTGGGAATACATGATACTGTTTACATCCTGTATTTGTATGAGTTACATACTCTGTCAGAACCATATTGACTTTAGAGGTGGTTCAATATAGGAGCTAACACTCCTACACCACACTAACAAGCATCCCCTCTTTTTTGAGTTCAATTCTGACACAACAACAACAGCCATGGTTTTCAGTTTGTTTTAATGCCTATCACCATGTTTTATGGCTATTTGGGGATATATGCTATTATCAGGATGGGGCGCTTACCTCCTACGAGGTTTCAACACACTAGTTGTTATACGGGAATACATGTTACTGTGTACATCTTGTATATGTATGTGTCATATACTCCTTCGGAACCATATTGACTTTAGAGGTGGTTCCATATAAGGGCGTACACTCCTACACCCCATTTACACGCATCCCATCATGCAACATACCCTTTGAGTTTAATTCTGACACAATAACAACAGCCATGGTTTTTAGTATGTTTAATGCATATCACCATGTTCATGATTTTTTGGGGGTAAGTGCTACTTATCAGGACTGGGCACATACCAACATTGATACAGTAACCATCAGCTGGATTATTTTCTCAATATTCTGTGTATGCAACTAAGTAAATTAACAGGAGGTCTGAGGAAAATAGAAATCCTCCATACATTCTCTACTAATTACTCTTGCAGGAACCTGCAGGACACTTCTAGCGCAGCATTACATTGTAGTTGGTTTACAAACCTTTTTGTGAGGAATATGCCACCAAACATCCACATTAAGATATCAACAAGGAGTTAACTATCAGGGGACCACCCATTTCCTGTTACTAAAACAGGTATTTAAGGGATTAGTGAAGTGAGTCTCACTTACCACTTTAATCCCTGACGAAGCATAGGTTCCTATGCGAAACGGTCCGTCGGTTTTAGATGGCGTCATCCCTTTGACGTAGGTGGAGGCGACCAGGATATTTTGTGTACCGGGTCTAGCAGCAGACACACGGCGGAACGGGTTGTATGAGTCTTTACCTTACGAGCCATACACTTTTCATGCCGGCTATACAACTTTGTGTGTGGTGTTGCAGCACTGTATGACACCTTTGTGGGAGGCTATTTATATCCAGGGCTTCCCACCAGTGGGGATTGTGTGCTTGTATATGCACGTTATACAAAAGTGTATTAGACCGGAACAGCTGGCATTCTTGCAGGAGGGTGTTTATGTCTGCGGTGCCCCACTGTGGGGGATTATCTGTACATTTATATGCACCCGCTTCAGCGCAGATGTATGGGCGTCTACTAGATGTCCCTATCTCATGTCAGTTTAGGACATTAACAGCTAAGATATACACCTTTGGTGTTAGCTCTGCATATATGTACCTCAGCTGAATGCTAAACTGCTATAAATATATACACTCTGTCCGTCTTGGCCATATAAATCTCAAGTCAGCTAATACCCTGAGTATCATATATACTGGGTACCCATATATACCTTTAGCATACCTGATATTGGGAGCTTACTTTTCCCTGGTCACCTATCCTCCTCTTATTTTAACACACTTCTCTTTCCCCGTTTACCCCACACCCCCTGATGTACCTTTCCTTGTATATATATATTTAAATAAACCTTTTTTGTTTTGCATTGCGTAATACAGGGCTATTGGCCCGGGACTTATTGGTCCCTCCCACTTTTTCTCGTGAGTGCAGCCCAGGGTTTCTTGCCCCTTGGATTTATGTGTCTATTTATAGGATTGAAACAGAACCTGCCCACAGCACCTGTCCTGCCGTATGCTGACCCTGAGAGGCCTTACATTCTGCATGTCGACGCAAGTTTCAACAGACTGGGGGCCGTCTTGCATCAGAAGTATCCGGCTGGCATCCAACCAGTGGCATACGTCAGCCTCAGTTTGACCCCTAGTTAACAGAATTATCCAGTACACAAATTGGAATTTCTAGATTTTAAGTGGGCTGTAGTGGACAAGCTCCATGATTATCTGTATGGCGTGATTTTCGAAGTACGGACGGATAATAACCCATTAACCAATATAATGATGTCCGCCAAATTGGACGCCACTGGCCACCGATGGCTGGCGGCACTCTCAAATTACCAGTTTACACTGAAATACAAACCAGGGCCTCTGAACATTGGAGCCGATACTGTCCCGACGCCCGGGGCTGAATACCGTCGACGACGATAGCATCTGGGAAGAGATCCCTGGACCAGGAATACACGCTATGTGCTTCACAGCGGCTATCATGGAAGATAGAGTGGCTTTCTCGGAGCTGAGGGTGGCGGACTCCTTGGGATGCCTGTCCAAGGCTATTCCGACTGCATATTGCCATCCTGAGGGAATGAACATCAAGCCCGACAAAGTTATCGCGTGGAAGGATCTGGTGCAATACCAAATCCGGGACACAGTGGCGGGTATCGTCCGTCAAGCCGTTCAGCAGCATAATCCTGCCTTACTAAAACGTGCTCCCAAGGACACAGTGGCTATTCTAATGAGAGAAGTGGACAAATTTGAGCTAGACAATTGTCTGCTTTACAGGGGGGTGCAGTAACACAATCACCCCGATAGAAGACAGCTGGTTCTACCCCGGAACCTACAACCTATGGTTCTTCGAGCATTGCATGATGATCATGGTCATCTGGGAGTGGACAAAACTTTTGGGCTACTACGATCTCGGTTCTTCTGGCCACGCACGAGGCAGTAGAACAGCCCTGCCGGCGATGCTCCCGGTGCGTCCAAAGGAAGACCCTACCCACCAGCATCTCCAATGGCGCTTCTGAAAAGCTCCGGGCCCATGGATCTCGTATACATGGACTTTCTCTGTATTGAGCCTGACACCAGAGGCATCAATAATGTACATGATTACAGATCACTATACTCGGTACGCACAGGCTTTCCCAACCAAAGATCAGAAGGCTGATACCGTAGCCAAAGTATTATTGGAAATGTACTTTGTTCATTATGGACTACACAATCGGTTGCACTCCGACCAAGGTCGGGAATTTGAAAGCAAGCTTATACAGGAATTGCTTAAATTGCTAAATATTACTAAGTCCCGAACGACTCCCTATCATCCGGAGGGAGATGCTCTGCCGGAAAGATTAACTGAACTCTCCTCCATATGGTCGGCACTCTGACAGGCTCTCAAACGAGCACAAGTGGAGTAAACATGTGGAATCCTTGGTGCATGCCTACAACTGCACTCAACATGAATCCACAGGGTACACTCCCTATTTTCTGATGTTCGGACGAGAAGCTCGGCTACCGGTGGATATGTCTGAGGATATCTACCGATGGGGTATCCAACAGGAAGGAATTTGTGTACGTACAAGGTTGCATAACAGTTTACAACAAGCCTACCAATTAGCAGAACGAGCTGCAGCTCAATTGAATTCCAGTAACAAACAGCGCTACGACCATAAGGTTTGCCATCAGGAAATTCGTCCTGGAGACGCAGTTCTTCATAATCTAGGGATTCCTGGGAAGCACAAACTTGCTGTTCGTTGGAGAGATGAGTATACGAAGTTTAGTCACCGATGCCTGGCCTCCCAGTTTATCGTATTCAAGATTCGGAAGGCCGGGTAAAGGTGTGGCACAGAAATCATCTGCTCCCCATTCCACAAATAGGAGAGGATGAACTGAAATACTAGCTACTCCACTGGATGATGAGCCGAACTCAACGGAGGTTGGTCAAGAGACTGTAGATAACACCAACTCTGAGGATCCTATGGAGGGAACATCTCAAAGGGGCCCCCAGACCACCGGGGCATCTCCAGTAGGAGCTCCGGGTAAGGGGCCCTATAGACAAATGCCAAATAGGGTGGCTCCAGTGAGTCAGCCTCTGGATCCACAGAACCCGTGCTTTGTACATCAGACAGACTGTGCAGATATTGATCCCCTCAAGAGAAGAGGCTGAGCCTCAGGACTATGCTAGTCACTCTCCAGAGGGAGTGACCGCAGAGCAGCTCCGCAGGAGCCAACGAGTTGGTTAACCTCCAATGAGTATGACCTATGATCAATTTGGGGCACCCCATTATGAGGCTCAGCAGTGGGCTCACAGTAAAGTGAGATCTGTCATAGTGATGTTCAGCAAAATGTATAATCTTATGTAGAGCTGATGTATATGATAAGATGTATATATGATCTGCATTTTTATTGTGTAAAATGTGTATGGTCATATTATGTGCGCTGTTCCCAAGCGGGGACGTTGGGGGTTCTGGTGTTTCCCCTTACCTCCAATGTTAGAATGCTCTGTAAGGGTCTATAGCCCCCAGCAGGCATAGGGGCATGTGACATCAGGGAGCCAATCACGCGGCAACGATCTTCTGCAGAGGCAGTTACATTATGCGCATTTAATCAAGGAAGGCAGTTGGAGCCGGGACTCAGAGAGGGGAAGGTGTGTAGGTGCAGGGGTCTGTGACCCTCTGCACTAGACCAGACACCCCTTAGGCCCCAGCTATGCCCAACTCACCCTAGATTGTGGCTGCTCTAGGGAAGGCCCCATTAGTTAGGGACCCTGCCTTTACTGGTTAGCCAGATTAGGGCCACAGCTGCTTTTGGAGCTACTATCACCGCAAGTGTCACTTCAGTGGGAGGTGTTCAGCCAGCGGAGGATATCGCAGGATCGGCGGATCCCTTTACCTCTTCTTGTCAGTGCACCAGGGTGCGGATACAACCGGCAGGTACCTGTTCACCAAACGTGCACCAACACTACTGTACAGTAAGGCGCTGATCACACCTAGAAGGGAGGGTATCTTTTGGGGGACACTCAGAGGGTGAGGCGACCCCGGGACTCTCCTGGTATTGTGGACACTGTGTGGGGTATACTGTGGTGGGACAAAGCCCTGCGTGGCTAGTGATAACTGTAACCAGTAGTAATTATATCCTCTGTGTTGATTAGTTTATATGACAGTAAAAGGTTATTGCATAATCTGTGAGCTGTTATTATTGGTTCCTCTTCGGGGTTATCTCATATAATTGGGTTCCTGTACAGGTGAAGGCGCTGCCACTTTATATATTTGTTAACCCAGGCTCCTAGTGGCAAAGGCTCAGCTCTCTGTGAGCCCACAGGTAACGCCAGCACCAGTAGTCCCTTCATGCTAGAGGGAAAAAGGGCTGCGGAGTATGCGTATGGAGATCCGTGGTTTTCTCCCACAGCTCGACTCTGGGCTTTAACCTGAGTGGCTTGCTCCATTGCTGGGTGATGGGATGCTCCCATAGACGCCTGTTGTGCAGGGTGGTACTGGCCTGCTGGCGTTGGGGGGCGCCCCTGATCAGTCTCTTCCTCATGTCTTTGTTGCACAGAGGGAGCACTTAACTGATCTTCATAGTCACACAATTGACGCGGTGACGTCACGCACTGTAGGTGTACATATAGCGAGTCGATGGCTTATTTTACAAAGGGCCAAGTGAAGGGTCGATAGTGACACATGGTGCCAGTCCTCATTTGGATTTGGGTCTTCTAGGCTGCTTCCTGCTTTTCTCCTATTCTGTTCTATGGGGAGGGGGGAAGTGCATTTCTGCGGATATTTGTTTTCTCTTCCCCATACACCACCCTTGTGAGATTCTTATTTTAGTGTTTTTTGTTTAATAAATTGTTTGTTTTTGCAAATGTATGTTTTATGTATAAACAAGAGGGGAGAAAGAGATATGCTTTTGATCGGTGCATTCCTAGAAAATCCCAAATGTGAGCCGGTGTGGAAATAGGCACTTTGCAAGTGTTCGTACCGGCTACGGTATCTTTTAGCACAATTAAACCTTATTCCTGTGTCTAGGGATAGAGTGACAGGTGGGTCATAGGTTGAAAGTGTAAGCACATATACCTGAATGTATAGGGTATTTATTGTATATGTTTTATGTATATCCATTTGAGCGTTGGACCTTTTTTCTATAGCAGTTTTGTAGTGATCCTTACGCAAGAAATATGGGGCCGCGCAAATGAAAGTAGCTTATGCGAGTCGCGGATCGAATGCAATGATGAGCATTATGGTTTTAATCGACTGATCTACTAAACGGGATATATACCAAACTGTAATTTCTTGCTCTCAATAGCAATATTACTTCTACATATAAAAGGGGTCTAAGCCACAAAAAAAGAAATTACAAAACTGTAAGCTGAACAGCACTATTGAGGAACTCTTCAGAAAGCCTTGTGGAGCGAGTATATGCAACAGGCAGAACAAAACTATAGCCAACGTGGCTACATCTCTCCATCTTTAATTGTTAAGTGCCTTTGAAATGGTACTAAATAAAATTAGCACTGTTTAAAAGGCAAACCCTTCTCTTTCGCAAATAAATGACAGAAGTGGACAACTCGAGTTTATTCGGCTACGTATCAACACAAAGGCTAAATACTAGCCACATGTTTGTCACACTGTTCATGTGGATGAAGATGGATTTCACTTGACTATTTTGAATAATCCTACATTGCTTGATTTTGTAGATGCAGCAGAAGTTTGTGTAATAACCATCACAAAAAACCTGCAAAAAAAGACACATTACTGTTACAAACTTTCTAAAATACTTGTTTAACATAAAATCTATGACCAACAAAACTCACTATTTTTTTATTGTAGACCACGTTTCTGCATCAAGTTCCCGTGTGCCATATATTCCAGACCATTCATTGGATTTATAGTACACTATATATGAACAAAAGGTTTTTTTAGATTAGGTGTTTCATGCCACTCTTTACTTCGGGTGAAAAACAACTTTTCTAGTGTGATTTATATATGAATATTTAAACACATTACTAATATGTTAATGCAGCAATACAGGTATCATTGTTTAAATTTATTATAGGCGAAGAGCTGAACTGTGTTAATTTCAGCTCTGGGGACACCTTACTTCCAGAATTAACTTTGTAGGGTGTGACGGTTATCTCTTTTCAGTTTAAACATCCCAGTCACGCGGGCCAATAGAATGCCGCACTGGATGACGTTATCTCTAGAAGCAGGGGGTCCAATGAGCTGAAATGAATACAGTGCAGCTCCGAAAACCCCTGCTTCAATCCTGTAATAAAAAAATAAAGTAAAACCCGTATTGCTGCTTTAATTTAACTTATATGATACAGGGATCGCAACCACGTGATCACTTCAATAGCAATCAGTTACAACCAGCATTCCGATGACTGAAATAGGAGTGTTTTTCCTTTCCAATCATGAATGCAATCTCCCATTCGAGAACGAGCAAAAAAAGGTATGACATTCAGGGTCCCTGGAGTGCCGGCCCTTGTGGCTTTCAGGGACCTTCATAAATGTCACTCTAAAAGGTTAAAAATTAAGACAATGCCTGTAGGCCATGCTTAGAAAATCAGCCACCCTCCCCTTTTTCTGTCCAGTAACTCCACATTCAGTAGTGCTATCGTAGTGCATTCAAAAACCTTCAATGCAAACAGAAAATGTGGTACTTCAATACAATCAACTTATTATGGTGAAGCCATCATTTTAAAACAGAAAACTTATTTTTTAAATAATAACTCAAGTGATTCTACAGTGACAAGTTGTGTTAAAAAAAAAGTTCTTCGGGCTACTGGATAAATTCAGCAGAATCTCCGGTTTTAAGATTAACCAATCGAAATCGGAGGCGCTGAACCTAAATATTCCAAAAGAGACAGAGAAGCTAATTGAGCTTAACTTTCAATTTAAATGGCAGACCAGAGCTATAAAATATTTAGGAATATTTCTCACTAAACATAACCGCAATCTCTACCAAGAGAACTACCCGAGACTCCTAAGAGCCCTTACAAAGGAACTCAAAGAGTGGTCTGCTTATGGGATATCCTGGATTGGTAGGATCTTCTGTGTGAAAATGAACCTTCTCCCCAGGATACTATACCTGTTCCAAACTCTTCCGATACCCGTGGTAAGATCAGACATTATAGCACTGCAGAAAGCAGTTACGAAATTCATTTGGAAAAATAAAAAACCACGGATAAAAATGTCAATCATGCAAAGGCCTAAGGAAACTGGAGGTCTGGCAGTGCCGACCTTGATGGCTTACTATAAAGCGGCCCAACTGTGCCAAATAACGCAGTGGCATGGTGATCCGGAGCTGAGGCGCTGGGTAGCTTTGGAGAGGGAGGTATGTGCCCCGCTAGAGCTCAAGGATATTATCTGGTATCCCAAGGTTAGGCTGAAAGAGCTAAAGAATCCGCTACCCTCTGTGTTGAACTCTCTCTCGGTCTGGGAATCGACCAAAGATAGGCACTCATTGACCTCTAAAGATTCATTAATGGCCCCTTTGTATGGCAATCCGGACTTTGCTCCAGGGCTAATCGGCAGGAACTTCACACACTGGCAAAAAGGGGGCTTAAGAAGGCTTAAGGACCTGGAGGGCCGAGACACAATCAAAACATTTGAGATTTTACAGTCAGAAACGGGCTTACCCAACACAGATTTTATTAGATACCTCCAGGTTCGGGCATTTTATACCAAACACCCAAACAGACCACCGCTAACTAATTTTGAAAAGCTCTGTGATCGGGGAACCGATACACGGGGACTCATATCTGCCCTTTACAGGGAGGTGGCCAGGGCGGACATTGATGACTCACATAGACCCAGTTTCATGACTCAATGGGAAACAGACTTGACTGGACCGTTAGCAGACGAAGAGTGGACGGCGATCTTCAACGCTGCGGCCAGCAGCTCGATTTGTACGACACTGAAGGAGAACTCATATAAAGTATTGTTGAGGTGGTACCTCACCCCAGTTAGATTGGCAAAATTTGTCGCGGGAGCTTCCCCTCTCTGCCCTAGACAGTGTGGGGAACAGGGAGATCTGGTACATATGCTGTGGTCTTGTTCACGAATCATACCCGTCTGGACACAAATTAGAGATTGGCTTCAAAGGGTCTTCTTGGGCCTCAAAATTCAATTAGATCCGTGGATTTTCTTATTAGGTAAGCCCACTGACGAGGTATCTAGATCAGGAAACAAACTCATAGCACACTTTGCTACGGCGATGAGGTGCGAGACCGCAGCGTTATGGAATCAGAATGCAATTCCATCGATAGACAAAATTCGGAATAGAATTTGGTTCGCTTGCCAGATGGAAAAGTTGACAAGTCTAGTCAACGACACTGGTTCAAATTTTCAAAAAGTCTGGTCATTGTGGTTGGCACAGACCGATATCCCAGGGATGAGCAATGCCAGCGTCTGGCTTTGATAGTAGCAGATGGGCTCTCCTTCGGTGGCGGAAAAGACACACGAGAGGGTTGACACATAGCTCGACATATAGGACAAAGGCAGGAGACCTCCGACTGCCCCTGGTCTTTGGGCTTGGCGGGATGACTAATGAGTCAGTTCTAAACACGCGGAAAGAGTCAGCGGCAATGGAAAACCCGGAGGAATTTACACTCTCCCTCTAGCCGATACCTGCCCCCCCTCCCCCCCTCCCCATCCCCTCTCACGTCTTCCCCCTACCATGTTTGTCTCGATGTTGTATGTCATAAAGCTGACTAAATGATACCAATGTGATTGTGGACTGTACTACCATTGTAAAAACCAATAAAAGAAAGTTATAAAAAAAAAAAAAAAAAGTTCTGTTTATTTCAATGTTGACCTACAAGTGATTGGCCTTATATTTTCCACAGTTCATTTCAGGGACTCCCCTTACCACTCTTCTGCTTTTCTATTGCCTACATTTTATCTGACTTTTAGGAAGAAGTGAATTTCGAATCGTTACAGAATTTGAGACTTAACTCACAAACCTACCAATTATAACAGCACAGACTGCAAGGCAGTGCCACCGTGAACTATATAAAAGCAGAAGAAAAAAATGTACCTTCTAAAACAGAGGAAAATCTTCTGTTCATTGTATACCTGAAATCTAGTGAAAGGCAGAAAGATTAGCGATGTATCAGTGGAACACATTACAATCAAATGTACAAAACCCACCTACTGTATATTCATATTATATTTATTGTAACAATCACACAATATAGAATACTTGTATAAAAGGTGAGTATTTTAACACAAATTTCTAATCTAAATGTAACCACCCCTTACTTTAGGTCCACATAATGCCTCAATAGTCTAAATGGTACAAGATCTAAACAACTGGGGCTAAAACGGTACCAAAAATGGACAAACAAATACAAGAAGATGATAGGACAACAGCTATTGTATAATGTTTGACCTATTTTTAGAGTTGATGGTACTCTACAGTCTTTCACTTATTTGCCACCTATGACATATGGTGTTACAGAGCTTTGTTGTTAGAAGTTAAGGCCGGAGTCATCAAAGCACGATGCGGGATAGTCAAACACGATGATGCAGGGTATCGAGCAAATTACTTTATCGGGAGATACTGTCAGACTGAGAGTGACATTCGTCATTGCATTTTTATGACTCCCGGTCTGTCTCCCACATGCACCAGAAGACTTAGACAGATGGATGCTGGGTGAAATTTAAATACATTTACTGTTTAGCCAGGGTACAACCTAGACTTGAAAAACAGATTAGGAGCAAAGTTAATCCCATTGAGTCACAAATAAGAAAACAAACTGAGCATAAAGGGTCTGATTCCTTAAACTCCGGATCAGCTGATGGCAGAAACGCTGATTCAAGTCAATTGGAGTTTTCACCCAAAGTGCGACTGGCCTTGGAGTTTTTACAATCAGTCCCAGAGAGTACTGTAACCATGCTGTAAAATGGCTGCAGTCATCTCTCCTGCTGACAATAAGGCCTCGTAAATTATGGGCATGCCAGCAGTAATTATGGAGGTTTGCCCTCACATCCTGGTGAGGTGCCCTATGTATGGATGGGAGTGGTCACATGCTCTGAATCCATAATTAGTGATGTCAGAGTTGTGTCAGCCCCCTGAGGATACATAAGGCACAGCACTGATCAAAAGTTAGGAGTTCAGAAGTAGTTGCTAAGCTGTTGAAGGATTAGGTAATAGTTCTTCCCAGTTCTGGAAGGAGTTAAGAGTGATTCTGTTCTAAGCTGCTGCTTATGAGACTGTGACCAGGGACCTGGCACAGGGTAGATATCCCTGCGGGGATAGGGAATCCCTACATTAGGAGGACTATACCTTTCAAAGGGAAGTACGGTGAACAATGGAGGGCTAAATACACCCATTGTGGAGGGCAGCTGGCCCACCGTATTCAATAAAGATGCTCCTGATTAAAGACACTCTCGTGTGTAAGTGTGGAATCATTGCACAGAGAGGAGCACCACAGAGGAGTTCCTCACCAGGACCATCCACAAGCTCACGCTGGGATCCTGATGAGGTGGAGGCGCTGCACTGGATCTAGGTAGGACTCAAGCACACTACCTCAGCTGCCTGTCTGGGTTGGCAATCCCCACACAACATCATGCGGGAGACTCAGGAGTCCTGTTGCCAACAGGTGCACCACCGGACATCACACTGTAATGGGGACTGGTTAGACCACAGGGGCCAATATGGGATTGGGTGGGTCAGGCCAGGTCAGAAAATCCGTTACAGTACTTAGACAGAAGTAGAAAAATAGAAACGGAGAGAGTCCAGAGATCGAAAGGAAAATATTTTCTAGAGCAGGGGGTGTGCAAAATTTTTAAGTAGCATCCTCTGCCTGCTCTTAACTTCCACACCCCCCCCCCCTCTTTGGCATCTCTCTCTGTGACGTTGAGACGTTATCGTCATGGCATTGCGATGTTGCGTTGTCATGTGATGCGTTGGCATTTTGTTGCATTGTCATAGCGACGAGTGTCAAGAGAAGCTGGAGAGAACGGAAGAAGCAATTTAGAGGTCCGGCGCTCTTCCCCAGGCAATCAATTTAAATGTTGTGGAAAAGAGCACGGGGCCTTTGCAAGCGCAGCGCCCCCCCTTTCAACATTTTGTGTCCCCCCCCCCCGTTTGCACACCTGTTCTACAGATTGGTGAAGCTTAGCAAATGTTGGCCATTTGCAGCTTCCAAAAAAGTTATTAAAGTTATCAAACTTCACTAAAAAATCCTCAAAAGCAAATATCTTACGTAGAAAGCCACTTGTTAGAAATGTTCCTGAAAATAATCGAATTTGTCAACTTTTCCAATATTTTTATACAAAAATTGAGAAGTGTTGAGTGCAAATCAACAAGTTTCCCTCAAACATTTTGCTGATTTACAAAGTTCTTAAAACAAATTACAATAACTTTTATGAAACTACTATATTAAATAAATATATTAATGTAAATACTTTATTACTGAGAACTACTATTAATGGTTAAAATCTACTAGGTCCTTCAAAACCAAGTGATAACCCCTGTAAGAGTTTATGGTGTAGAAGTGTCCTTAAATTTAAAACCTCAATAGCGCTGGCATGTGGCATAAAGCCATGTATGGTTGTCACACAGTTTGTGTGACCTTTGAAGAGTCAGTATCCTGAATCCTATATATTGGTGTCTCTATTGGTAGGGTCAGTTAGAAATGAATGTTACTGTCTGTATGATCAGTAAGAGCTGTAATAGGATGTTAAAGCATTCCTAGTAATAATATTTGATCCCAAGAGAGCCACTGTATAATATATTGATATTCTAAAGTTGATATATGGCGAGACTGGTAATAGCCAATTTTGTGATACTGTTAGTGATAATTATGTGAACGGTATATATACAAAATAAGTCATGGGCCGTTTTAGAGCCCAGAAATGAAAAAAAAAAAAACCGTGAAAAAAAACTGTCTCATGGATTGTGTCAGGAAGTAACTTTATCTGTGATTGTCCTGGAACAGGATTACACATTTTCTGTGTCTCTTTGCAGCTCACAGATTTCTGTCTCCTTAATTCAGCTGCTTGTTAGTTCCCCTGTTCCAGCAGCTAGCTGCATGTGTAAAGATACATTATTGACACTTTCTATCTTTACACTGCCACCAGTTGGTTGCCCTGGCAACCTCCCATTCTCATTACCATGCGTTTGGTTTAGCCTTGTTGTTCCCCTACCCATTTCTGTTTATGGAATGGTCCTTTGACTCTTCCTGCTTGTCACAGGAACATGTGCTTTAGATCTAACAAGCTGGCTTAGTGAGTACATTCTTCCTCCATTACACCCCTGCAAAGGCCATCCTTTTTTACCCGCCCCCCTTTATACCAAGGCACCATCAGCTATTGAAGCACACGCACTACATTACACCATCTTCAAGTACCTTTTATATTTCTGTTGACTCCCCCAATAAAGTTAAAGAATATAGAAGGACTTTGTGTGCTTTCAAAAGGGGTTGCGTTAAATCACTGGAGTCATTCACATCCTACTGTACATGTGATCCTGGTTCCAGAAGAGTGATCGTGTTCAATGTATATACAGATAAAATAGGTGTGTGGATAATTGTCACAACCATCAAATATTTATCATTCTAATTGAATGCTTATCCAAATAGTAAAGATGAGGGTAGGCTGTTACTATTGAGACGCTGTAGCGTACTGTGTCTCACATGCCTGCCTCTATTTACCGGACAGATTATATTTTGTGTATCGGCTTCAGTAATGGTATACTGAAATCGAGTTAGTGCTCCATAGACAGTATTGGTTTAATATACTGACTGCTAGTGTTTACCTTGTGGGTCCACATCTTTTTATCTAGCTATAGATTGTTAGCCAGAGCTTAGCGTAATAGAACACACTGCCTGTCTAATGCCTTGACTGAGACCTGCGTCTCAGTCACACTTAGTGACGTGAAAAGCAGCACATCACCCGACGCGCTTTTCGTTCCGGGAGGAACTTCTTCATGGGTGGGCTAATGTCATACCAACTGTCTCATACATGGCTTTATGCCACATGCCAGCGCTATTGAGGTTTTAAATGTAAGGACACTTCTACACCATAAACCCTAACAGGGGTTATCACTTGGTTTTGAAGGACCTAGTAGGTTTTAACCATTAATAAAGTATTATTAACATTAATATATTATTTAATCTGGAAGAGGTTGGGTGAGTCATTTATGGATTCTTCTTTCCTTGTATATGCCTCATCTTTATTCCCTGACAGTACCCCTCTAGAACATATTAACACTGTATTAGCTGAGCTGGGGCTCATCCTCTTTATCTCTCACCTTATTACATATTGAGTGAATCATCCCTTGTTTTGGATCTATCAAACCATGTGGAAACCAGAGTAAAACAATATTTTTTTAAGATAATTGTACAAGCTGTCTAAACAAAACTAACTAACACCATGTCACTTCAACGTACAGAGTTTAAAGGAACAGTCCCTGCAGAGTCAAAAAAAGAACGAAGGACAGTGGCATGTTAGTAGGTTAAATGGAGATGAACAATCTAAAAAAAAATATTTCACAAATCTTTTTTTAACCGTATTTTCCATGGTAGGCCTTAACCAAATCTGTTGGTCTTT
Source organism: Ascaphus truei (assembly GCF_040206685.1). Lineage (NCBI taxonomy): Eukaryota > Metazoa > Chordata > Amphibia > Anura > Ascaphidae > Ascaphus > Ascaphus truei. The sequence continues at coordinate 157,267,468 of NC_134486.1, read as the reverse complement.
ACATTGTTTATCTTATTCTTCTCAAAATTAGAGGTAAATTTGTGTATTTGTTTTGTCCATTGTTTGTGAAATAGGTATAACCAGACAAAAAATAGTTATGGTGGGTAAACAAAATTGACAAAAACCCTCCACCGTACATACAGTAAATAAAAATGCTATGTGGTGAAATTGCATAGCTCAGAGAGGTCTGCAACCCTGTCTTTCACCATTATCGCTTAACAGTGCTTCCACTGTAGCCAGGTACTCTGGGTAATGACATGCAAATGAGCAGTGTCCTTCTTTACTTCTTATCCATTATAACATGGACCTAAAAGCTTATGCCTGCTGTATTACACAGCTTTCCAGCACAGCCTGGGCAAAGAAGTGCATAGCCAGTAAACCTACTCACAGGCAACATCTATTTCGACCTTTTGGGTATAAGAATAGGTATAAAACTGTAAGGGTGTGTTAGGTACTTTATGTGTGCGCGCGGAGGGAGTGCGTCAGGTTCCGCGACGGCACGATAGTACAGGGTGCCGCCATGTTATTGCGCAATGTTGCAGAGGGCACTAACAAAGTGGAGGTCGCGCATGCGCGATGGAGCGCGCGAACGCCAGGCCAATAAGGGAAAGGCTCTATTAATGGACTACAACTTCCAGGAGCTCTGGATCAGTCACCTGACGCTAGGAGCCAATGAGAAAGCTGGGATTAGAAGGAAGAGGAAGTGGAGAGGGAGACCACGCTAGGGAGGAGAGGAGGACAGAGCCGGAGGAGGTAGTGTGAGTGCAGGGGGTCAGTGACCCGCCTGCATAGGTCAGCTATTCCCCTCAGGCCCATAGGAGAATTCCCTGAGTCACCGTAGGCTGCGGAACTGCAGGGACGATCGATAGCGGAAGGAATTGTCACTTTAGTTAGGGACAACGCACCGAGTTGTGGCCGGTCGCCGTCATCTGGGATCAGACGGCGGGACACCGCGACATCGGGAGGACAAGGAGCGGAGGCACGGATCCTTTGTGAAGAAGGAACGGTCACCGCCGTGACCGGAAGGTACATTGTAATGGAAAGTGCACCAACACCGCTCATCAGGCGCTGATCCCGCCTTAGGAATACCTCTGTAGTGACACTAGCAAGTGGCTAGCGGACTGAGCATACTACCCAATACTTTACAAGGACAACCTCTATAAGAGCGTGGCGGAGCCACTGTTATACCGGACAAATTCCCTAGAGGTGTGGCTGAGCCACTATAGTATAAGGACTCTAACGTTATAATATATATGCAAGTTATGTGTGATGTTACTGCACCGACACACTTTATTCGAGCAAATACCCAGTATGTACCTGGCAGATACCTGGAATGCGCCGCTCCTCACCTCTGACAAGCCCCGTTGTGTTTGCCTTCCCAGCCTGGGTTCATGCCTGGCTGACGGGCGGCTGATCTGTTAAATGATAATGATTAGGATTTAATAGGCTGCAATGCTTCGCGTGTCTACCAGATGGCATAAATTCATGAATTGTAATGCAGTGTGTGTGTATATATATATATATATATATATATATATATATATATATATATATATATATATATATATATATACACTGTGCAGTATTGCAGCCAGCGGGAATAAAATGCTTCAATCCCTGGCTGGAAAATAACCCAATGCACTCGGGCAGAAAACAGTCACAAACCTCAATACACCCGGGTATACCCGAATTCGTGGGACTAGCCGAGCTTGAATAAAGTGTGTCGCCAGTGTTATATAGAGAATAAGATAAGACTGCCTATGCATAGTAAAACTTGGTTGCACGCACTGTATGGTATGTTTCTTGCCCAGGGCAATCTTACATAACGGGGATCCTGGGCAAGTGGAGGCGCTGCGCTAGAACCGTTACCCCAGGCTCCCAGCTAGCGGAGGCTCAGATCTCCTGGAGCCGCAGGTTGTGTACAGTACCAGTAGTCCCTTAGGAAGGCGTCAGAAAAAGGGCTACAAAACCATCATTGATTAAACAGATAAGTAGCTACCTGTATGCATGAATTCAATGGGCCTGGAGAAAAGTAAAACGTGCTTTTTTTTAACAGGATACTTACTTTAAGATTAGTTTAATTTTTCTAAGTTAGTGGAATATACTCATGTTTTTTTACCTGCCACGTGGGACTGCCCCTTTAAATCAAGATAAATACCCAAAGATGAAAATTCACATTTTGATATTATTTCGCATTAAAAAAAAAAATAGATATGTTGCAGGTGCTATTCTGTGTACGAGACTGCATACAGTTGTCTTTACTTGCAGGTACTTTGTGTTGTGTAACTTTGAGTGCACCTCAGTACTACCTTGGCTCACGTTCAATTTATGAAACAGAGCGTATGCCCCAACCACACCGGCCACTTCCAGCAATATAATGCCTTTCAAGATCTTCTTGGCGACGGGTTCCATGCTGACGACCAACCTGGAATCTGATAACAGGGGGGGTGGGGGGGTGTTGTGCTTAAACTGTAGTTTGATTTACTTAAAAATGTATATTATGAATAAAGTACAACCTTTTAAGAAAAAACATACTGTACACTAAATTATCGATGTATGCATAAAATACAATTACGATACACCTTTGGCACATTCTGTGTAAGCGATTTTAAAACGTAACTTAATAGTGGTCTTAAGGTTTATTTTAAAGCGGTAGTCCATCTACATTTTCACGACACCACTCATCATTATTCAAATAACTTACATCTGCTGCAGTCTAATAACCCCCTGTACGTTTATACTAAATAGAAATAAAAACTGGACAGACGGGAAGGGGCACAGGTTGATTTATCTTGAAATGTAGGTTTCTAACCACTAATCTACATTGTAATACCCTAAAAACAGGGACTTAATATGTTATATTAGTATATTCTACCATCATATATTGCTTTCTAAGAAGTTATCTTGACATCACTGATTTGCTTCTTATATACTCCTGTGCTGCATTTGCACCATGTGAGTAAATGATTAATATGCACACTAATTATTCTGCAGTTATGTAATACTGTACAACAGCAGAAGATGGACACAATATAATTAGAATAAGTGCTGAAACTTTGAACTTTCCTTAGAACCGGATAACACCCTAATTCCTTATATAGCAAATGCATTCTAGTTTTTTTTCCCGTTTCCAAGTTTGTTGTACAGTAGATTGTTGTCATGCTATCATCTGATCATGGGAATGTTTATCAAGATTAATCCATTTTCTTCAGCCATTACAACTCCCCAAACCACTCACTAAAGGTGCCAGCAAAGTGAAAACAGAGTAAAAATGATAGACATTTTTGCAGGACTTAATTTGAGTCATGCTTCATTTTGCAAGTCTTCATACATACTGCATCACCCATTGTGTTCTAGTACCCATTACTAAAATGAATAAAACAAGGAATTTGGAAAACTACATTTAATAGCACAGCACTATTTTGATGTTGTGTACATGAATTGGCTGTTCACAAATCCCAATTGCAGACCAATGGGCTAGATTAAATCTTTGCTCTCAATGTAGTCGTATACCTGGATATTTTTGGTAAAAAGCCCTTTTTTAAAGTAGAAAGACATTCAACCCTTTTATGTAAACTTGGCCAAGCCTCGTATGGTGCAAAATGTATTATAACTGATATATGTAGATTTATAACACAAACTATGCAATATTCTGTAAAAGTCAAAATACAGTAGACACTTTAAATCTCTGCAGACTTCACAATCTAATTTTGATTCCTTGAAGCAAAGGGGGGGTGGGGGAGGGGAGACCTCAGCCTGAGGAATATTTCTCTAGCCGCTGATGCGAGGTACCGTACCCAAGTCTATACATATGGAGGTAACACACTGGAATTACCCAAAACAAAAAGTAAGATGTAAGGGTCACTCAGATAACTCACACATTGAAAATTTGAGAGGATGTGTATATAAACCAATCACTTCATGCAACAAAAATCTCAATTACATTCATATTTTGTGAATGTTTGGTGTCTAAAAGAAAGAAATCCCAAATAATTTTTTTTAAATCAAAAATAGATAAAAGGAGGGAGAAAGAGAGCAACATTATTTTTAAACTATTGTCAATTGGAGGAGCGGCTAAGTGAGTAAAGACACTGACTGGCACGGAGTTTGAAGCAGGGGAACCTGTTCCCTGTGCCCCTGAAGTGTGACACGAAACGCATAGGATAGCCATTGCATGCTGGGTAATTACGTGACAACGCTATACGCCTAGCACTGCCTACATGAGTGCAGGGATCACTACACGTGGACGCCAGTTTAGAACTTCCCCTAAGCACACGCCAACTGCGATCCAGAGGGGGATATTGCCTGGACTACGGACCTTCCATTTGAGTGATATACCCATTCTGTGTACTTGGATCCATATGATTCCACTTTTATCGTAAGTTGTGTACTTGTTATTTTAATATGAATTTATAAATGTACTTATGCACTTTCAGTTATTCTTTTCCTTCTTCTCTGCGCCCCCATTCTTTTTGTTATATGTGTGTGAGTCCTCTCAAGCCTCGCTGATCACGGGAGACGGGGAGCAGCATTAAAGAGGGATCTCCAGGGAGACATTTGACAGCCAGCGCGCACTAAAACTCTTTACTCGTGTCGGCTCCCTGTGACCTTGGGCAAGTCACCTTATCTCCCCTGTGCCTCAAGCACCAAAAACATAAGATAGTAAACTCCATGGGACAGGGACCTGTGCCTGCAAAATGTCTCTGTAAAGCGCTACGTAAAACTAGCAGCGCTATACAAGAACATATTATTAATTGGACTTATTCCCAAACTGCACTTAAAAAGTTATTTCTTAATACTAAGGCCCAGTCAACAACAAATTTGCTTTGAACAGAAAAAAAAACCCTTTATAGTAGTAACGATTTCCCCACTCTGTGCTCATAAAACTGATTGTCACTGATCAGTTCATTATTGGCATACCATATTAGGCCAAGTACTTAATCCCTCAACCGTCACTGTAGAGTTGGGCGTTATACTGATATGATAGTAATATTGCAATAATAAAAAAAATGACGATGTCGATATGTACATTTTTTATTACTGCTGTATCAGTCAGCCATAGTAATTGTTGACATTTTAAGGTAAGCTAGTAATATGCAGTTTCAGACGAGGCATCTTCAAAGAAGGCAGAGCCGCCAAGTAAACCAGGATCTTTGGACCCCTATATTTCACCCAACCCTCAAATGCAGTGATACACCCCTGGAGGATCGCTTTGCCCAGTGTTTGCGCTCTGCCTCTTACTCACTTCCCCACCCATCTCTAATGTTCAAGGACAGGGGGAAGTGTGACTTATTTTAAAATGAAATTGATAAAAAAAAAAAAAACATTTAATCTGTAATAAATGTTAAGAGCCAATGCCTTCTACATTTCCCCTTTTATACATTATAGACCCCCCCCCCCCCCAATAATTAAGAGTTGATATATTTTTCTATTGTACATATATGGATCACATTTGTTTTATACTAATTATTGTAGTTTTTTATATTTCCAAACCCTAGGTCACTGGATGTGCCTTATTTATTTTAGATAATAAAACATCATAAAAGGTAGTTATGGCATGGTACTTATATTTTGTCTGGGAGAATCTTTAATACAGAAATGCCTCCCTTAGACTTGTCTCTATGTGGTAGCCTAATGAAGAGCTCCTAGACAACTACTTAGTTTGATGATAGTCATGTACATAATCCACCAGTACTGTTTATACTCCATATACATCTGCCATCTGTTAAAAATATCCCTTAATTCAAAGCATGGGTTGATCCTTCTCTTAAGAAAAGCCTCTCTATTTCTGTCGTCAGTGGAATTTTTGTAGGGAAATAAGTTGCCAGAAACCTGAGGGGGGGGGGGATGAACAGATCTAAGCCTACAGTAACTAAATTAGCTTTAATATAGAAATATCTGAGAGGCTCATTTGTATTTCTTTCATCCCCCTTCCAAATAATTGTACAAATCACTGTAGTTTCTGGTTAGCTGCTTACATAAGGCGATGGCGCTCACTTCCCTTGAAAACCCAGCCCTGTTATCAAGGTCAACTTAAAATACAGAATGCCACCATGCTGCAGGTTACAGAAACACTTTCAGCCGGTGCATGGGTCTTGCTGGGTTACTAGAGATAGCACAGTATCTGCTGCGCACGTGCCGAGGATTGCTATACACTGCGGTTATGTTTCCCTCGTGGGAGGGCTGCTTTTTATGGACTGCCTTAATAAAGCAAACCCGTTGCCATCAGGTCAATGTCACCCCCTCCACTTATCTCCTACAGATAACACGTGTCCTTATAATGTGCCGTATAACACACTACTGCTCTCCCCAACACAACAACTGCAGCAGCGTCACACTGCGCGGGGCTTTATATAACCTCACCCCGCCCCTCCTTCCACGTGACCCCGTGTTCTTACCACGCGGAGACGACGGCAGCAGTTATAGTCAAGTATGTCAGCGAGGTGACGTCTGCAACGTACGATATCTGACGCGTGACCGCACCGAACGTGCCCTCGCTGCTACTGGCAAACAACTCTCTCGCCATCATTGTTACTGGCAAAACAATTCTCCCGCCATCACTGTTACTGGCAAAACAACTCTCCCGTCATCACTGTTTCTGGCAAAATAAGACGTTGCCCGCCGCGCCTCAAGAAGTGAGTTGACATGAAAGATCCATATGCTGAGATAACCGTGTATTCGTGTCTATAGTACAGATTGTGTTTAAAACGATACACTGTAAATACATATTTATTGGTGTTAAAAATCTCAGTGTCAGTGGTTCAAACTACTGTATTGTCACATCTAGTTTGGGGTTTCATATTATTGATTTGTTGCCGGGGAGCGAGGCTGTCAGGGGCACAGTTGACCGTATGCAAGATGGCTACCGCAAACGTGATTGTGTCAACGCGCGGCCGAGGACCAGCAGCCTGTTTTGCTTGTCGCGCTCATGACGCGTTTTTGTTTGTCGCGCTCACGACGTGTGGTGAAGGGAGAGAAGAAGCTTCCTGGAAGAGGAATCCGCAGAGGCATCTGACAGCAGGTGTATAACCAGAGAGGGCTAATGTGAGATGGATGTATCCACCCATCCTGGGGAAGGGGAATAAGGGATGTGTGTATATATCCTGGGGAGTGATAAAAAAAAAAGTGGATGCATATATCCTTGGGAGGGGAAATAAGAGGGGTATATATCCTGAGGTTTGGGAGATAAGGGCTGTATATTCTGGGGAGGGATAATAATTGGGGAGAGTGTAACCTGGAAGGGTAATAAAGGAGGGTGCATAATCTGGGGAGGATTTAGAGAGATGCAAATACCCAGGGGAGTGGTAGCAGGGGCTCTTATATCCATTACAAATCATTAGCGGGTGTCTGACCAGGAGAGAGCAGTAAGACATTGTGTGTAAATAGGTGCTAACTTGTTTGTCTTCCTCAGGCAACAGGGATCTGAGGTGGACAAAGCATCAGAGCAGGAATTGAGCTGGCTCACAGCTTGCTGCTGAAGGAAGATGCCTTGGTGCAGATCACAGAGGCTAAGAAGTCTGTCTTCATCTTTGAATGGTTGCGGTTCCTGGACAAAGTACTTACCGCTGCAAACAGGGTAGGTTTCTTGATTAACATTTTATGAATTGTCACCCATTCTGTCAATGCATTTAATTAATACACCAAGAAGTCTGTGTTCAGCATTCATTACATGTTTTATGTGGAAATCAGTTGTATTTCCTTTGAATAATTACATAACTAGTATTCTATCTAAAAAGTGCTTAAAGGGCAATCCTAGATAAGGACAAAGAGAGATAACCGGTTAAATGTAACACAAGTACAGTATGTGTATATTTGTTGCTGGACATACTGTATTTCCATGGTAACCAAATGCTCTGGTGTGTTTTAGGGATAAGACCCATTGTGAGCTCTACCTACAAGCAAATTGCTGACCCACTCTTTATTTTATTTTTTTTGCATGTAAACTGTAACGAAGGCAAAAAAGGTAAGAAACTTCCAAAAACATTTGAATGGCAGTTACAGCCAGAAAGAGAGTGATACTCTGTATCGCGCTTTGATAAATCATATAAATAATCGAAACCAAAAATAATATGCACAGTCAAATGAAACACATTACAGAAAAGTCCTATAGCAAAAAGCCATGAGGTAGAATGTCAGTGTCGGCTACTTTTTCGTTATGGAAGTTTTCTTGTTTATATTGCTATCCTAGTGACTTCATTACAGCTATTGTATTGAGGATTAGGTTCTGCAAGAAAAATAGCACCACTATTGTATTGTATGTCTTTATTTATATAGCGCCATTAATGTACATAGCGCTATTGGGAATATATATGTCGCTGTGCAACGCAGCTGTTCTATTTAAGAACTAATTATGCTATCGTTATTAGCCAAACAGATAAAGGTGGGTGACAGTAGCACCAGTGTTGATCAAAAGAATGATCAGAAAGAATCCCCTTATAAATAGCACTCAATTGTCATATATATTATTTAGAGTGGACACAAATGGTCCTGCTGGAAATTACAACAATAGATTTGTTGTAATTTACAGCAGGACCATTTGTGTCCACTCTAAATAATATATATGACAATTGAGTGCTATTTATAAGGGGATTCTTTCTGATCATTCTTTTGATCAACACTGGTACTACTGTATAAATACCCTTGTAGCACCTGTCATTCACTCCTGTGCATATATTAATAATGGTGACTGCGGTCTCATTCACGTATCAAAGGTGGGTGACAATAATAACTTTATTTCATATAGCCCTTTTCTTCTAAACACAAAGCACTTCACAATTACAGTATAGTGCACAGTATGCAGCATTGTATATAGCCCTGAAGAGCTTTTCAATTTGTTTTTAGTTTGAGGCACAGCAAGATAAAGTGATTTGTGCAAGGTCACAAAGAGCTGACACCGGGATTTGAACCCCTGCTCAGTTTCCATTTTCAAACTCTGTGTCGTTATCAAAGTCAGTGTCTTTACTCACTGAGCCACTGTATCAAGCCATTACGTAGGACCTGGTGATAATAGAAAGATGCACATTATTCATAGGAACCTCAGTCATGTTTTTCATTGAGTCATCATGATTAATAATTTGTTTCACTTTTTTGCTGCCCTGTAGGACGGCTCCTTGAATGCCTCAGCCCTGGTCTCTGCAGCTTTGGACTTGCCCTAGCAACTCCTGAGCCAAGTAGTGTTCCTCAAATATTTTTTGTAAGCACTTTTTACATGGTAGATTTGTGGCTGCAAGGCTCAACAATGATCCTATCCTTGTGTTTTATTTACTTCTGGAAAATTATATTTAATTGAAAAGTAAGAGTATTTAAAAAAATGAGGCGGTAATTATTTAGGTCAACAGGTCAGTTTTTTTTTTTTATATAAAAATGTTTTACCAGGTAGGAACCTCGTTTTCAGGTTTGTCCTTGGCATAGAGTTATTACAATATATGGTTACATTACAAGAACAGAAGTTATACATTTCATGGACCGAGTTGGAAAATTGGGTAGAGGGGATAAAAGGGCTGTTGAGTTTCAGATTGAAATAAGAACCTTTAATATCAGCAAACAGCTCACACCCTTTGACTGTCCAACGGCTGCGCCAAAGTCTGTCAGCCTTTGGGGCGACACAGATGTACACTGAAATGGTTCAGATTGAATGCAGCTGTGAATTCAAAGGCCTTTGCCCTCTTGGCTCTTTAACATTCCATTGGGTAGAGTTGATGTTCCACATAGTACAAGCAAATGTTAATCCTTGGCACGCTGGTTCTGTGCAGATGGGAGCAGGTCTGGGAGAACCCCATCAGGCGCCCGCTTTTGGGGCGGCGCTGATGTACACAGAAAAAGTTGCAAAGAAGTAATATGTATTGCCTGCACAGAAACACTGGTCTGTGAAGTTTTGAGCACCATAGTGTAACGGTGAAGGGGTTAACCAAGCTCACTAATAAAGGTTCAGCCCACTTGCTTACCCCTGATCCGTGAGTTGAGGTCCTAGAGTGTCAGCTCTTGGACCCAGATGTCCTAAATGCATTACTGTGACTGGGTGCAAATTATGCGACAATAAAGAATCATGTGTGTTTTGCCTTCCTGGGATGCTGGGATCGGGAGGTTTCTAGGCTGTAAGTTTCAGAGCTGGTTTGTCAGAGAAATTCTTCACAGAATGTGGCTATGTATCGGGGTTACAGAGTTATGGGATACCCCAGGAATTGGATCCGGGAATCGAGTGAGATTCTCGGATACAGCCAAGCACATTGCTCCGGGCAAACCCTGACTCTGAAAACGCTATTGTTACTCACTGCCAGGATTCCTGCTGCAGCATCTTCCAGACAAGGTAAACGGGCATGAAGGGGCTAATGTATACCTACGGTCACCCATGGGGTCCCTAGTATAAAGAGTGGTACCCAGATACATGCCCAGGTACCCTGGACCTAGTATTGCGGTTCAGGGGGCACTCCAGGTAAGTGATAAAGTTGAGAGTGGTTCGTGTGTGTAAAAGTTTTACAAGTTATTTTTCTAAAGTGTGCCAAGTATGAGGCTAGTGAGGGTAGGTGCTATATACACTCACTCCATCCCTGACACCAGAACAGAGACTTATATATTTTACCACACATAAGACACAGTATATTTTATTAAAGGATTATATTTAATAGGTATATGTACTGGTAACCTGTAAATGAACTGTGGGATTTCCAAGTCATGGCTTCCGAGCAGACCAGATGGCTACCATGCTTGGTGCCTATGGGTCTGTGAGAAGTCAGGACTTGAAAGTCTCAGGGATGCCAAGGTGTTAGAACAGGAGGGGTACTGCAGTTCTGCTTGAGTACCCGCCTCCTGGGCTAACACGGGGCTATCCGACCACCGTTTGCCAGAACCCATACTCTGTGGAGCCTGGACAGCGGGTGGGCTCAGTATGCAAAAAGGCAGAGGTGCCAGGTTGGCGCATGCCCCTTGACAGACTGAGAAAGGTGCCCACCCAGCTTTACAATACTGGCAAATCGGTGATTGGCTGGCAGGAGAATTCCCACGCTTTGATAGGCTGCAGATGTTAGTGAGGGAGACACTGAAACCCATAAAGGGACTTGCAGCCAATCAGGAGCGCAGATTCCAAGTGCCAAACCAACAGCGGCAAATTCAAAGATGCTCTCTACTGAATAGACTCGAGCCGGCTTTAAAGATTTTCAACTCAGAAAAGTTTCTAAGTCCCGCTTTTTGAGAACGTAGCGGTCGCAGTTGGCATTGCGCCGAGATCAGTTCCAGGACTTTCGTGAGTACCTACCGGTCAAGGAAAAGGGTTCCTACAGAGGTCATTTTTGGGAATTTCATTCTTAGGATAGATGTATTCGTTAGCCCTGTTCCCAGTAAGTGTGTTAACGTTGTAAATTGTGTTACATTGTGTGTATGTCTTTTCCTGAAATAAATTACAATTTCTTTTACCTCCTTGCTTTGTTCAATCAATGATCCCGTCATAAAAAGGTGTTAATAAACCTGGTCTCCCGTGACACATAGTAGTGCTGCCCATAGATTCTTAATTCTCATTATACAATAATGCATTTAGTTGACTGAAGTCACATCATATCTTATTATATATTTGTGAAAGCACTGTATGCCTGTCTGCATCTCCTGTGTCCCTAGGGGAAATCTCATTGGTCCCTTGGGCCGCCCGCCCCCGCACACCTCTCATTGGCCTGAGGCAGAGTGACGACACACACACACACATCTCCCGCTCTCTTACCCGCCGGTCCCGGAGGCTCCGCCTCTTCCTCCTCGAACATCAGCCTACAACTCATCGTGACCCGCGCGCACCTCCTCCTCTCCCCGTGTCTCCCCGTTTCCCGCGCTTTTACCCCCCCCCCCCCCCCCCCCACCAGTCAGCGGGGGAGCGGAGCGAGCTCCCGGGACACCCCCCACAGCTCTCAAGCACGCGCCGCGCGCCCCACGCTCTCCTCCCCGGGATGCCATGCGCACACCTCTCCCCGTGTCTCCCTGTTTCCCGCGCTTTCACCACCCCCCCCCCCCCCCCCCGGGGCCGCTACAGTCAGCGGGGGAGCGGATCGAGCACCCGGGACACCCCCCTTGGCTTTCAATTGTGTGCACGCGCTGCGCGCCCCCGCGCTCTCCTCCTCCCAGGGATGCCGCTGTGTCCTCTCCCCGCACTCTCCGCACTGTGACCCGCCTCCTGTACTGGCTGCACGGGTTCCCACACCTGCAGCTCTCCCTGCGGCCCAGGGGCAGCGACTTCAACCCCACGGACAGCGGCTACCGGCAGGTCAGTGCCACCCGCGGCCTGTGTGCAGGGGGTGTGTAAGTGCCACGGCCTTTGTACAGGACGTGACTGGGTCTGTCCTTAGCCTGGTAGTGGGTGCAGCTCTGTGTGGGACAAGGTGCAGCCTGTGGCTGTGAAGTTCCCTGTGTCAGTGGGTGCAGCCTGTGGCTGTGATGCCCCCCCTGTCCATTGCCGCCCCTCCCTGCCCTTTGCCCCCCTGCCCCTCCCTGCCCTTTGCCCCCCTGACCTTTGCCCTCCACGCCCCTTGGCCCCTCCCCCGCCCTTCCACGCCCCTCCCCCCGCCCTTCCACGCCCCTCACCCCCCCTACCCTTCCACACCCCCTCCCCCCCCCCCCCGCCCTTCCACTCCATGCCCCCTGCCCTTCCACGCCTGGGCAACGCCGGGTATATCAGCTAGTATCTTCTATATTTCCTTCTGTTTCTAACATTCTAATACATTATATGTGTGTTATCTCTTTGGAAACAGTTAAATCCCATGTAACCAACCACAATCGTTTTTGAAAACACTTTTTAACCATTTTAAATTTGCATCCTTAAATACATGTAACAATGCTAAAAGCTAAGATCTGGCTACTTTTGTTGCATTTGAAGTTAGTTACAAATTGTATGTCTTAAGGCGTTCTGAATGAGTGTGAGTTTTCCAATTAAGTATTTAATTTACCCATAGCCCTCACTGTCCTTATCAGAGAGCCAACAAAGATAAGGAGAGGGGCAAGAGGAGAGTTTTGTGTGGACAAATGCATGTTGGAAACAGTGATAAACACAGAAGGTAGTAACTAGAGGCAATATAACACCTCCTGAGTCGCAGCTCATGTTTCCAAACAAACTGTAAAAAAAATGTCTTTATAAATACTTATAGATGTCAGATTGTGGTTTCAAGTAATCGATCACCCAGATGTAACCCCTTAACCATGTCACTGCCATCAATACACTTGGTTCCTACTGAGGACTTGACCCTTTAAATGTCATCCAGCTTGGAGTGCTGAATACCACCCATATTTTATTTCTTGATGGCACAATGACTAGCACAAATACATTAACTGCTTTTTTTTTACTGCAAACAAGGCAGCACAATTGATTGCATTTCACTTAATGGACAAAGCTAAATATTGTCCCCGAAGCCTTTCACATGACATTTGTTTCTCAATTTATGTATACCAATTTAGTGAAAGGGATTTATTGCTTGGCAATGCTTTATTCAATGTGTATATTTAGAACATGGAATCTCTCACTTACCAATATTTTGCTTATTCTCTGGCAATGAAGGGTTAAGGCACTGTTCAGTAAACTGGTGAGCTGTGGGTCTGCTCCTTGTGACCGTGGGCAAGGCTGTTCGACCTTTTTGTGTTTCAGGAACTAATGTGTAGATTGCAAACTTCTTGTATTGTGCTGCATACACGAGATGTAAACTAAATAAAAGTACATTCCTATCACAGACGGACATCAAAGACAACCAGAAGAAGCTCGTGGAACAGGTCACCGGTCTCATAAGCAGCTCCCCAGGACCGCCCACTCGCAAACTATTAGCCAAGAACCTTGCCACACTCTACAGCATTGGAGACACTTTCACTGTCTTCCAAATCCTGGACAAGTGCAATGAAATGATCAAGAGTAAAGACGACACTGCTGCCTATCTACCAACTAAACTGTAAGTTTGAAGGCTGCAGTAGGGTGACCATCTGTTTTGTACATACTGAAAATAAATGGGATGGGGGGAAGAGGGGATGTAACCTCAAGCTACTGTCTAAGAGACGGTGCCAGGGGTAAAGAAATCAGGTAACAAAAACTACGCTTGCCTAGGCAAGAAAGGACCCCTTTTAAACAAGCACTCGTGTGGTAATGAACTTAAATGAATAAAATGACCTTTATTAATATATAAGGGTAAAATGAATGAAGGAATAGACACACAAAACTATTAAAAAGAATATTAAACTAAATACCTCCCAGTCCAGTGTACCAGACTGGTTGCAATATGGATATGAGGGACCTTGTAATAACTGGCACATGCAAAGATAGGTGAGGCACTTGTGCCTCAGTGTGGTATATATGTTGGAACCAGTCTCATGTCTGTCAATGATGTACCGGACAGACAGCTGTATATATAACCACAACTGATTGAATGGTTACTCTAAGAGAGTACACGGTGGAGTTAGTAGTGAGTGATCAGTGCACAGTATCTCAAACTCACATACTAAATATTTCCAGAGGTTGGTATACCTAGAAATAGTACTCAAATCTTAAGGGTAAACAAAATAAATGAAATAAAAAGGTCCTTAAAGGCGACGCAGGGTATTAAAAATGAACACTAAAGCTACTGTGTAGCTAGGGAAAAGAGGCTTCAAAGTGGGAGCCTTAGACACCCTAATGGGTTAAGTATACACAAGGTCTCCCACAAGGCGCACTAACAGTATCTAGTTAGTGCCATAGATAGCCTAAGCCTATGTGGAAGCAGTGAAACAAATGTATAATACAAGCTAAACTGTAAGCTGCTTCTCAGGATCCTCTGTGGAAACAGCACAAATAGTACAGTAGGGATAAGCAGGTACCTGGGTATATTGCTAATAGTAACCTGGGTATATTGTAATAGTGACCTATGTATAGGGTATGTGTATATATAATTAGTGTCACCCAGGTTGCTCAGGGAAGTGGACACAGTTCAAAGGGTATCAGGCAATCAGACTTATCAGTTGACCTGAATATATACACTATTCCACATTTAATGTAATGGAGATCTATACAGGTCGCTGGGTATATACTGTGCATATGTGCATTGTGGGTGCAGCGTATATGGTCTCCAATACACTCAAACATGTAAAAGTACCAAGATAGATAGTACCTGAGTGGATGAGTATGTGTTCAAACACGATAACCCTAAAAAAACATTCAGGCCCACACCCAATGATTCCAGCACTGATTGGGACACTTCCAACGATGAGGGCGAATTAGAACTTAGACATACAGGAGTTGAAGGTGGGCAAAACTCTTTTTTAGGCAAGGATACAGACAGTGTAATTCCTTTTCCAAATCCAAGACACGAAGGGGTAAGAGGAGTAGATCTTCAAGACAGAGACCAATGGGGTTTCAGGGGTCAAGGAGGGAGGAGGCGGTCGAGAAGGAGGCGCAGGTATTGACAACATCACAGGAGGAGAATAGTCAAGTGATTAACTTGTCTCAATTAGCCCTTGACGAATTCCACTTGAAAGCTCTCTCAAAAGGCTTGTCATTTTCCCCTTCATCCGACCGTAACATCTTTGAATGGGTGAAGGACGTTAACCTTTTTGGGCGTAATTTATTGTTACATAAGTTCTTTAAACGGAGAGAGGACTTTATTAATAAGAACCTAAGCCTACCTGACTTAGACCAACTTGACCGTGAGAACCTTCTCAACCTGGCCTCACTTGAAGAAGAGTCCAATAGACCTATTGGTGAGGGGCCATTCACAGATCTCAAACCCAGAGCCACGTTTATTCCTCCATTAGGAATTTGTCCCAATGTGGAGGTATTTACCAAGTTGGTGGTTACCAACTTGGAAAATATTAGATATGCTACCAACACTGGTAACCTTAGTGCTCAGGAAAGAAAGGCCTTGGATGATCTACGTTCAAACTCGTCAATAGTCATCAAATCCTCTGATAAGGGGGGAACATTGTGATTATGGGTAGAGAGGAGAATACTGTATCAAAGAAAACCTGAGGCTCCTATCCGACCGAACCTGCTACGAGGTCCTGAGTAAGGACCCAACTATTCAGTACAATCAGGAATTACTCACCATCCTCAATACAGGCTTAGCAGATAAAGTGATCAACAAGCGTGAATTGAATGGCATGTACAATAAGGTCCCTAAAATAGCCACATTCTATAGCCTCCCAAAAATCCACAAGCTTACGAGGCCACCACCGGGACGACCAATTGTCTCCGGGATTAACAACTTGAGTGAACAGGCAAGTGTCTATTTGGATAAAGTACTGAGACCGTTCGTGGTAGCACTTCCGTCCTATTTGAGAGATACCACAGATATTCTCACACGAATTGATGATATTGTGGTTGATAATGAAACACTCATTAGCATGGACGTTGAGGCCTTATATACGAGCATCATACACGAACATGGCATAAATGCCACACTGTACTTTCTGAAAACCAGGGGCCTATTGTACAATAACCATAACAAATTCATTGAACAACTGCTTTGGTTTGTACTGACGAAGAACTACTTTCTGTTTAACAACAAACTCTACCACCAGGTACAGGGGACTGCAATGGGGACGACTTGTGCCCCCTCATATGCGAACCTGTACCTGGGGTGGTGGGAGGCAGAAATAGTGTTCTCTGAAGAAAATGATATCTACACTACCCATATTATTTTATGGGCAAGATACATTGATGATATCATTATTCTCTGGAAGGGACCTCGTACACTGTTTGTTGACTTCATCAACAAACTTAACTGTAATTCCCTTAACCTTCGACTCACTTACGATATAGGGCCTGACAGCATAGTCTTCCTAGATCTTAAAATAACTTGTGCAACCAATGGTAGAATTGAGACTACAATTCATCGTAAAACCACCGCAACTAATAGTTTACTCCACGCTGATAGTCATCACCCTCAGAATCTCATAAATGGCATTCCAACTGGCCAATATTTGAGAGTTAAGAGAAATTGCTGGAATGATGAAGAATTTGAATCACAAGCACAATCTATGTGCCAATGCTTGCTCTCGAGAGGTTATAGTAAGAACAGCGTTAGGAAGGCTTATAATAGAGCCAAGCATACACACCGGGCATCTCTGCTGAATCCCAAACCCAAACCACGTGAGCAAAAAACAATTCGCCTCATTGGCACTTATAATAGACAATGGAAAACCATCTTTAACATTGTCAACAAACATTGGCATGTTCTCTTAGAGGACACGGATCTACGGGGAGTCTTGAAACCCAGACCAACTATGGTCAGCAGAAGATCTACTAACATCAGGGATCTTCTAGTCCATAGCCATCTTGAACCCATCACTTCAGGCACTTGGCTAGACAAAAGATCTCCGGGTAACTATAAGTGCAAGGGGTGCCGTGCATGTCAGTACGTTCAGGTCACCAAAACCTTTGGTAATTGGGATGATAGTAAAACCTTTAAAATACGGAATTTTGTGAACTGCAGAACTACTGGGGTGATCTACCAAGCAGTGTGCACATGCGGCAAGAAATATGTGGGGAAAACAAGTCGGCAGCTGAGACGTAGGGTCCTAGAACACATAGGGACCATACGCAATAAAACTGACACCCCACTTGCCAAACACGTTAACACTGCACATGGAGGTGACATTTCCAACTTACGTTTTAAGGGCATATACCAACTCCCAGAAACAATCAGAAGGGGGTGACTGGGACAGAGAACTCCTCAAAAACGAGGCAAAGTGGATTTATACCCTAGGAACTCTATCCGCAGGGTTTAAATAAGGGATTTATGTTTGCCGCATTTATTGGTTAGAATATTTTTTATACCTTATGCCACTTTTGACATCACGATAAGACCATATGTACTCATACTGCCAGGATCTGATAACCATGGGGTGTAAGTGTGATATTCACTTTGGCTCCAGCATTTGGGCTGTAACACCCCTTATACACCATAGCCTATACTGTATCCACTCCATATCCCAGCATTATGTACTGGCACATTTACAGCTAGGTACTATCTCTCTGTTCCGTATCACCATGAGCCTCTTGGATGGCATATGTTTATAGATTTATTGATATATTTGTAAACATATTTACCCCTGATGGTATATGCCTCCATTCTACCATTTAGTGTCTATTGCATACAATCACTCGCTTATCCGTCTCGGCAACCCTTCATTTGCTGCCTTACTGTTCTGAATTTACTCAGGTTCTATCAGGAAGCCAGCCAGAACTTTCACACAAATAAATAGCAACACAAACACATGTTTTATTACTAACACATATACTTAACTTAGCGCCACTGTTGCCAAGGCTACGCTCGCCTATTTAAACGTTCGGCTACCATAGAGGTGGGGCCACCTTGAGAAAGCGTCAGTGCGACGCGAAACGGCCGTCGGTGGTGGCCACTCCTCTGTGACGTCAGCACATGTGTCAGTGCGGTGGCGTCTAGCGTAGCCCCGTGGCAGCCTTCACAGGGCTGAGCTATATCTAGGCTTGCTGCTATATGAGATATACTTCTCTCCACCCGGCTAGCTAACGTTCTGTGGTGTTCATGAATACACCACGCCGGGTGGAATCTCTGTAGATATAATCCGATTGATGCAGTGTTCATAACGCATTCTGGTCTCATCCACTCAGGTACTATCTATCTTGGTACTTTTACATGTTTGAGTGTATTGGAGACCATATCCGCTGCACCCACACTGCACATATGCACAGTATATACCCAGCGACCTGTATAGATCTCCATTACATTAAATGTGGAATAGTGTATATATTCAGGTCAACTGATAAGTCTGATTGCCTGATACCCTTTGAACTGTGTCCACTTCCCTGAGCAACCTGGGTGACACTACTTATATATACATACCCTATACATAGGTCACTATTACCAACTGGTTTTCGGGTATCTTTTTAAACACCTACTGACATATTAGCAATATACCCAGATACCTGCTTATCCCTACTGTACTATTTGTGCTGTTTCCACGGAGGACCCTGAGAAGCAGCTTACAGTTTAGCTTGTATTATACATTTGTTTCACTGCTTCCATATAGGCTTAGGCTATCTATGGCACTAACTAGATACTGTTAGTGCGCCTTGTGGGAGACCTTGTGTATACTTAACCCATTAGGGTGTCTAAGGCTCCCACTTTGAAGCCTCTTTTCCCTAGCTACACAGTAGCTTTAGTGTTCATTTTTAATACCCTGCGTCGCCTTTAAGGACCTTTTTATTTCATTTATTTTGTTTACCCTTAAGATTTGAGTACTATTTCTAGGTATACCAACCTCTGGAAATATTTAGTATGTGAGTTTGAGATACTGTGCACTGATCACTCACTACTAACTCCACCGTGTACTCTCTTAGAGTAACCATTCAATCAGTTGTGGTTATATATACAGCTGTCTGTCCGGTACATCATTGACAGACATGAGACTGGTTCCAACATATATACCACACTGAGGCACAAGCTATCCATCTATCTTTGCATGTGCCAGTTATTACAAGGTCCCTCATATCCATATTGCAACCAGTCTGGTACACTGGACTGGAAGGTATTTAGTTTAATATTCTTTTTAATAGTCTTGTACATACTGAAGCAGACTATTTAATCAGCCGCGGTCCTTCTCTGGCAACAATTTGTAACAAATGCATAACTGAATGCTAATTACAGACAAAACTGTTCTGCTGAGGTACTATCAGGGTCACCAGCATCTGTGTATATTTTATCTGTATCTATATATCCGGGTCACACACGGGACCATACATTAGCACTTATTCTAAACGCTTATTTTGATGTATGTACTTGAAATGGGTACTGATAGCTTCTGCCTCTTTCAGGGCCGCTGTTGCTTGTGTCGGAGCATTTTATGAGAAGATGGGTAGGATACTGGGAAGCTCCTTTCCTGAAACCGTGAATAACCTCTTAAAGTCACTGAAAAGTGCTGAGGTAAGATGCACAATTAGATGGCCTTCTAAAAACTTCTCGAGTTTATGATCCCAGTTTCTACGAATATCTAGAGCACGGGTGGCCAACTCCATTCATCAATGGCCATCAACAGGCCAGGTTTTCAGGATATCCCTGCTTCAGCACAGGTGGCTGCCATTCTAACGGAGCAACTGATTGATCACTGATGTGATGAAGCTGGGATAGCCTGAAAACCTGACCTGTTGGTGAACATTGAGTATTGAAGTTGGCCACTCCTGCTCTAGAGCCTTGGTAAGAAGAAGTTAATGAAAATTGAACACAAAATCATATAAGCAGGGTGACGGGTCTCGATGCATGAATAATACAATTTATTTATGAAGCTTTCAACATTTCGGTCCTCCCTTAGGACATTTCTCAAGAGCAGTCATATCGTAACAGCTGTTTTTGGCTTTTTACAAGTACCTCTGATGTAGCTGGAGTACGCGGAACAGTCATGTGCTCATAGTCATCTTTCCAAAGATGCCATCACACTCCGTTATTGGTTAAGCAGTGATCTGAAACATATCTAACCTCTGGAAATCATCAGTCTAGTGAAGGTGTCTCCAGGATGGTGCGACTAAACTATGATCAACTCGACTGCATGCGGTTTTCAATGTAAAATATATATGTATGTATGTATGTATGTATGTATGTATATGTGATAAAAAATCACTGGCACTCCAATAGAAATTCAATAATGAATAGGTGCATGTCCCATATAAATAATAAAAGTATACATTACCGCATAGCAGCAAAAAGGAGACGGCACTCAGGTGAATGAAAAATGAATGTATTAAATACAGCACATAACTCCAAGTTATACTCCAAGTTATGTGCTGTATTTAATACATTCATTTTCATTCACCTGAGTGCTGTCTCCTTTTTGCTGCTATGCTGTAATGTGTATATATACCCTAGAAAGATAGAAAGAAGGTCAAATCCAAGTTCCCTTAAGATAAAGTGATTGAGATGCTTTCCAACAGAACATAATAGAAAAAAATGCAAGCTCTAAGAAGCTTGGTATTGTTTGTTCTTATATATATATATACTGGACACCTAACAAGCTCCTATTGAACCCCCAAAATAACCACACCATATATATAAGCATATGAGTGTCACAGAGGAGTGCTACTGAGCATGGCAATATATATTTAAAACCAGAGACAGAACATAAAACACAGACAAAGCTCAGTTTTAGCACATCTAGTGAAACACATACACGGTACATACATACATACATACATACATACATACATACACTGAAAATAACATCAAAATAGAGTTCCACATAAATTTGCTATATTCAGGTTGGTATAAAGTAGCTATTTTCTTTTATTTAATTTAATTAATTTAAATTTATTTTCTTTTTAATTTTTTTATTTATGATTTATAGTCGCTGCAATTATCTATCTTTACTTCCTTTTAGACAGAAGGGCGAATGCAACTGTATAAAGCTTAAGTTGTCCTACGTTATCTGGTATTGTGACTGTTCTCTTGTGCCGTTTAAGTCGCAGGGTCGCAGTGAAATCCTAATGAGTTTGCAGAAGGTCCTTGGCGGTCTCGGAGGGGCTGCATCTTCCAGCCACAGAGACATCTACAAGAACGCTCGTTCCCTTCTGACTGACAGGTCCATGGCTGTATGATGTGCTGTAGCCAAGGTGAGTAACCACTGTGTAATGTGAATAAGAACTGCATGAAGCTACAAAACAAATAATATACTGTGTAGACCAGTGGTTTTAAACCTTTTTTTGGTTGGGGAACCCCAGAATTCGATTTTGAAATTCTGAAGAACCCCAACCCTCGCCCCCATTCTCTCGTCGCTCCCGTCTCTCTCCCCCACCCCCTTACCCCTGTCTCTTTCCTCCGCCACACACTCTCCCCTCCCCCCTCACTCTACCCCTCTTGCACACACATACACTCCCCCACTCGCTTACACACACTCCCCCACTCGCTTACACATACACTCCCCCTCTCGCTTACACACAAACTCCTCCTCTCGCTTACACACACACAACTCCCCCTCTCTCTTACACACACACAAACTCCCCCTCTCGCTTACACACACACAAACTCCCCCTCGCGCTTACACACACACAAACTCCCCCTCTCGCTTACACACACACAAACTCCCCCTCTCGCTTACACACACACAAACTCCCCCTCTCGCTTACACACACAACACAAACTCCCCCTCTCGCTTACACACACAACACAAACTCCCCCTCTCGCTTACACACACACAAACTCCCCCTCTCGCTTACACACACACAAACTCCCCCTCTCGCTTACACACACACACACAAACTCCCCCTCTCGCTTACACACACACACAAACTCCCCCACTCTCTTACTCTTACACACACAGTCCACCACTCTCTTACTCTTACACACTCAGTCCACCACTCTCTTACACACACACACTCCCCCACTCTTACACACACTCCCCCACGCTTACACACACATTCCCCTACTTGCTTACACACACATTCCCCCACTTGCTTACACACACATTCCCCCACTTGCTTACACACACATTCCCCCACTTGCTTACACACACATTCCCCCACTTGCTTACACACACATTCCCCCACTTGCTTACACACACACACACATTCCCCCACTTGCTTACACACACACACACATTCCCCCACTTGCTTACACACACACACATTCCCCCACTTGCTTACACACACACACACATTCCCCCATTTGCTTACACACACACACACACACACATTCCCTCACTTGCTTACACACACACATTCCCCCACTTGCTTACACACACACACTCCCCCATTCGCTTACATATACACACACTCCCCCATTCGCTTACATATACACACACACACACACACCCCCACTCGCTTACACACACACTCCCCCACTCGCATACACACACTCCCCCACTCGCTTACACACACACACAAACTCCCCCTCTCGTCCTCTGTTGCTCGACAGCTAAAACTCTGACTCAGGCCCTCATTCTCTCCCGTCTTGATTACTGTAACCTCCTGCTGTCCGGCCTTCCTGCCTCTCACCTGTCTCCCCTACAATCTATCCTAAATGCTGCTGCCAGAATCACTCTACTCTTTCCTAGATCTGTCTCAGCATCTCCCCTCCTGAAATCCCTCTCCTGGCTTCCAATCAAATCCCGCATCTCACACTCCATTCTTCTCCTCACGTTTAAAGCTTTACACTCTTCTGCCCCTCCTTACATCTCAGCCCTAATTTCTCGCTATGCACCACCCCGACTCTTGCGTTCTGCTCAAGGATGTCTTCTTTCTACCCCCTTTTTATCTAAAGCCCTCTCCCGCCTTAAACATTTTTCACTGACTGCCCCACACCTCTGGAATGCCCTTCCCCTCAGTACCCGACTAGCACCCTCTCTATCCACCTTTAAGACCCACCTTAAGACACACTTGCTTAAAGAAGCATACGAATAGCACTGTGAACATTCTGAACACATGATACATAAAGCTTGGCACCCTGCAGACGCACTTACCAGAACTCCCTCCTACTGTCTCTGTACGTTCTCCCTACCTACCAATTAGATTGTAAGCTCCTCGGGGCAGGGACTCCTCTTCCTTAATGTTATGTTTGTCTAAAGCACTTATTCCCATGATCTGTTATTTATATTATCTGTTATTTATTCGATTACCACATGTATTACTACTGTGAAGCGCTATGTACATTAATGGCGCTATATAAATAAAGACATACAATACAATACACACACTCCCCCACTCGCATACACCCACACACTCCCCCACTCGCATACACACACACACACTCCCCCACTCGCTTACACACACACTTCCCCACTCGCATACACACACTCCCCCACTCGCTTACACATACACTCCCCCACTCGCTTACACATACACTCCCCCACTCGCTTACACATACACTCCCCCACTCGCTTACACATTCACTCCCCCACTCGCTTACACACAAACTCCCCCTCTCGCTTACACACAAACTCCCCCTCTCGCTTACACACAAACTCCCCCTCTCGCTTACACACAAACTCCCCCTCTCGCTTACACACAAACTCCCCCTCTCGCTTACACACAAACTCCCCCTCTCGCTTACGCACAAACTCCCCCACTCGCTTACGCACAAACTCCCCCACTCGCTTACGCACAAACTCCCCCACTCGCTTACGCACAAACTCCCCCACTCGCTTACGCACAAACTCCCCCACTCGCTTACGCACAAACTCCCCCACTCGCTTACGCACAAACTCCCCCACTCGCTTACGCACAAACTCCCCCACTCGCTTACGCACAAACTCCCCCACTCGCTTACGCACAAAGTCCCCCACTCGCTTACGCACAAACTCCCCCACTCGCTTACGCACACACTCCTCCACTCGCTTACGCACACACTCCCCCACTCGCTTACGCACACACTCCCCCACTTGCTTACACACACACTCCCCCACTTGCTTACACAAACCCCCACTCTCTTACACACACAAACACACACACTCCCCCTCTCGCTTACACACACACTCCCACACACACACTCCCCCACTCGCATACACACACACTCCCCCTCTCGCTTACACACACACTCCCCCACTCGCATACACACACACTCCCCCACTCGCTTACACACACTCCGCAGCTCGAAACATTCCCCACTCGCTTACACACATTCCTCCACTTGCATACACACACACTCCCCCTCTCTCTTATACTCACACCCCCCACTTGCTTACACACACACGCACACTCCCCCACTCGCTCACACACACACTCCCCCACTTGCTCACATACACACACACCCCCACTCGCTCACACACTCCCCCACTTGCTCACATACACACACACACCCACTCGCTCACACACACTCCCCCACTCGCATACACACACTCTCCCCCTCTCGCTTACACACACACACACATACACTCTTTGACACATGCTCTAACAGTGACACACAGAGACTGACACACCCCTCTCTCTCTCTCTTTGAGGGAGCTGCGTGCTCTTGCCTGATCCTTCCTCTCCCCCCTGTCAGCAGGAAGTTGACACGACTTCCGACGCAGGGAGAGGAAGGATAGCAGTGACCGTGTGGCTGCTGCTGAGCTCCGTAGCCGCCGGGTCCTTGCTATGTGGGGGTTCCGCCGCGGGGCCCTGGGACAGCATAGGAGAGTTCTCCCAGCTCTCCCCCCCCCCCCATGGCGGCTGTGGAACTTGCTTACACACACACTCCCCAACTCGCTTACACACACTCCCCAACTCGCTTACACACACACACTCCCCCATTCGCTTACACACACTCCTCCACTCGCTTACACACACACACACACTCCCCCACTCGCTTATACACCCACATACTCCCCCACTTGCTTATACACCCACATACTCCCCCACTCGCTTATACACCCACATACTCCCCCACTCGCTTATACACCCACATACTCCCCCACTCGCTTATACACTCACATACTCCCCCACTCGCTTATACACCCACATACTCCCCCACTCGCTTATACACCCACACACTCCCCCACTCGCTTACACACCCACACACTCCCCCACTCGCTTACACACCCACATACTCCCCCACTCGCTTATACACCCACATACTCCCCCACTCGCTTATACACCCACATACTCCCCCACTCGCTTATACACCCACACACTCCCCCACTCGCTTACACACCCACACACTCCCCCACTCGCTTACACACCCACATACTCCCCCACTCGCTTATACACCCACATACTCCCCCACTCGCTTATACACCCACATACTCCCCCACTCGCTTATACACCCACACACTCCCCCACTCGCTTACACACCCACACACTCCCCCACTCGCTTACACACCCACAAACTCCCCCATTTGCTTACACACACACACTCCCCCACTCGCTTACACACACACACTCACCCACTCGCTTACACATACACGCACACTCCCCCCACTCGCTGGCACACACTCCCCCACTCGCTTACACAAACACACACACTCCGCAACTCGCTAACATTCCTCACTCGCTTGCTCACACACTCACTCCCCCACTTGCTCACACACCCACTCCCCCAGTCGCTCACACACATTCCTTCACTTGCATACACACACACTCACCCTCTCTCTTATACACACACTCCCCCACTCGCTTATACACACACCTACACTCCCCTACTCTTACACACACACTCCCCCACTTGCTTACACACACACTCCCCCACTTGCTTACACACATTCCCCCACTTGCTTACACACACACCCCACTCTCTTACACACACACACACTCCACAACTCGCTTACACACACACACTCCCCAACTTCGCTTATACACACTCCCCCACTCGCTTACACACACACACACACACACACACTCCCCCAATCGCTTACACACACACACTCCCCCGCTCGCTTACACACACACACTCCCCAACTCGCTTACACACACACTCCCCCATTACACACACTCCCCCACTCGCTTATACAACCACATACTCCCCCACTCGCATACACCCACATACTCCCCCACTCGCATACACCCACATACTCCCCCACTCTCATACACACACACACACACACTTCCCTACTCGCATACACCCACAAACTCCCCCACTCGCTTACACACACACACACACACACACTCCCCCACTCGCTTACACACACACACACACACACACTCCCCCACTCGCTTACACACACACTCCCCCACTCGCTTACACACACACACTCCCCCATGTGCTTACACACACATTCCCCCATTCGCTTACACACACACTCCCCCATTCGCTTACACACACACTCCCCCACTCGCTTACACACACACACTCCCCCCACTCGCTGACACACACTCCCCCACTTGCTTATACAAACACACACACTCTGCAACTCGCTAACATTCCCCACTCGCTTACACACACACTCCCCCACTCGCATACACACACACACACACTCCCTCTCTCGCTTACACACACACACTCTTTGACACATGCTCTAACACTGACACACAGAGACTGACACACCCCTCTCTCTCTCTCTTTGAGGGAGCTGCGTGCTCTTGCCTGATCCTTCCTCTCCCCCCTGTCAGCAGGAAGTTGACACGACTTCCGACGCAGGGAGAGGAAGGATAGCAGTGACCGTGTGGCTGCTGCTGAGCTCCGTAGCCGCCGGGTCCTTGCTATGTGGGGGTTCCGCCGCGGGGCCCTGGGACAGCATAGGAGAGTTCTCCCAGCTCTCCCCCCCCCCCATGGCGGCTGTGGAACCCCTGAGGGGTGCTCGCGAACCCCGGGGTTCCACGAAACCCTGGTTGAAAATCACTGGTGTAGACAATCATGCAAAGCAATACTAAATGGATATTATTGTGTTTGCTTGATAACATAACTAATGAACTTCCAAATGGGTAGTCAATCTTTTTATGATTTTCTGATGATACTTGTAGCTTTATCTCAAATTTGTAGCAAATGACCATTTTGTGCTGGTGAAAAAGCAGTATTTTATTCAGATTTAAATAGCAATTGTAGAACGAAAGTAATTATACATGTACAGGCAGTCCTCGGTTATCCAACGGAATCCGTTCTGGAAGTAGCGTTGGATTGTAAAACCGTTGTAAAGTGAGTCCCATGTTAATCAGTGGCGGTGAGCGTTGGATAACGCATTCAGGCATCGGATAACGCATTCTGGCTTAAAAAACCGGCCCTTAGGGTTGCATTGTAAAGCGTTGGATATTCCATTTGTTGCAAAAGAGAAACGTTGGATAACAAAGACTACCTGCATATTGTTGCATTTAAGCTTAAGATCTGAGAGGTATCTTCGTAATTTCTGAAGAAAGAACCAACATACTAAAGACACTATTGGATATAATTGTTCAACAGTATGTCAGATATTATACCTATCGCAATTATTCACGTGGGTTAGATTTTTTAATTTAGTACTAAACCATATATGCCAGAGACTTCAACATCGGTGTGCTTTGGAGCTTATCAAATAAGCCTCATAGTCTTCTACTACTTTACTTTTAGAGAATATTCAATTTTCACATTTGTTGTAAAGGTGCCTTTTTTTTTTTTCATTAAAAACTCAGTAAAATTCTTTAAGGCTTAAGTGTACTGATCATTAAAACTGAATTTGAGCACAAAAAAGGTATTTGAGACTTATTTATGCTCCTCCTCTATGGATGGGGTTGATCAGGAACAGATTTATGAAGTGGCTATATAGAAATGCTCAACATTTTAAATGTAACCCTTTCGCTGCCTGTGGAGCTTGCCTAGTATTGCAGTTTATGCCGTATTGAGTTAATACGAGTTGAGTGTGTTTTGGTATGTGTGTGTGTCTCTGCAGTTTTGTGGGTTTACAGGGGGCATTGCTGTGTGTGTTTGTGGGTGTACAGGAGGGGGGACTGCAGAGTGTGTTTCCGTATAGAGGGGGGTTGCAGAGTGTGTTTGTGTGTATAGGGGGGGCTGCTGTGTGTGTGTGTGTGTGTGTGTGTGTGTGTGTGTGTGTGTGTGTGTGTGTGTGTGTGTGTGTGTGTGTGTGTATTTATAAAGGGTGGTTGTGTGTATGTACAATTTTCTTTTAATAAACTTGCAGTAAAAACATAAGAATGTAGATGATCATGCTGATAAAAATCAATATGACTACAAAAGTGTCCTATCTTTTTTTATGAAAAATGTAAAGAAAACATAATTAGCCTACATTTAGCCTATAATAGTAATAATCCCCTCAGAACATGGTATTACTGGCCAATAATGCCCTGTCTGGGTTAAAGTCCCTTGGCTGCGCCTCGGGCCTTCAACTCTTCCAGCCAGGGAATTATTGGCCAGTAATGCCCTGTTCTTCGGAGATTATTACTTAAGTAATGTTTTTTTTTCGCAGTGCCTGCTGGAGCTGCAGACCGAGGCCGTTTTCATGTGGACAGCCGAGCTGGAGAACGTAGCAACACTTTGTTTTAAGGCCTTAGAAGGCTCCAACTATGGAGTGAGAGTCGCAGTTTCTAAACTCTTGGGAACGGTTATGGCCACGGCATTAATGCCAAAGCAAGCAACAGGTAGGTTTACAGCAGCTCGGTTGCATTCATTAGGACTCGTACAGAAGGTGGGTGGGAATAACCAAAATCCCCAGTCAGTAACCAGCAAAGTACTTCTAGTAAAATTCCAGTGGTCAAGGAGAAATCTCTCAGAAATTCATTATTGTAGAGTCTTGCCATGTGCGGCTTAATAACAAAGCATCAAACTTCTTCTTGGATTAGGAAACCCAGCAGTAAAGCCAGAGTCCAATGAGGGATGAAGACACTATTAGTGTAAATCCCTAGACAGCTGTCCTTGCACATCTCTATTTCTCTACAAGAGCTCCATTCCTAATGCCATCGTCAATGACCTGTACATTTCAAGTTAGATTTTTTTTTTTAATTTGTTTTGTTTTACTTTTTATTTTATTCACTAAAGTCATGCGACAGAATGTTAAGAGGGCCACGTTAGAGGAGGTGTTGGAACTTTTTTAATTTGTTTTGTTTTACTTTTTATCTTATTCACTAAAGTCATGCGACAGAATGTTAAGAGGGCCACGTTAGAGGAGGTGTTGGAACTTATGGCCACAGGATTTCTGCGGGGAGGCTCCGGATTCCTTAAGAGTGGAGGAGAAATGTTGAAAGGCGGAGGATCAATCAGTCGAGAAGTGAGAGTTGGCGTTACACAGGTTTGTTCTGCAATATGTATAAACCTATAAGCAGCCGTACATAGCCTAGAAAGTAAAAAATAGCCATTAACATCTTGTGTGTATTATTTTCTACTTCTGTACAACAATGAAGCAGAGTTTTATTTTTTAGCATTTTTGGAAATGAAAAATACAACTTTGGCTAGTAACAGTGTCAACAATAAATCATTTTGAAAACAATGTGATTGGGTAGTCCCTGCCATGAAAAACTTACATGGCTGCACATACATGAATTCTCAAATGTTAAGAGATGGTTAATACATCCTACAAAGTGATAACCCTGGAGTTCTATAATACCATTATCAACTCTGAATTCTACTACCGAACTTTACTCAAGGTACCTGTTCTGTAAGTGAGGGCAGTAATAGTGTGGATGTATTAGAAAGCAAGACGTACATTGTAATTCTTTGCTAAAATATCCTTAAAAGTCTAAATAATGGAAGCAGGCTTCTAAACTAGTCATTTTTGAGGTGTGTGTTTTTGTTTTGCTTCGTCTCCCAAGCCTGCACCACATCTCCAAATAATTGCTTTTACCATTCATTTAGTGATTGAAACCTGCATTGTGGTTTCCCTGGCATCAGTTTAATTTAGTACAGTAATAGTAATGAATATTTTTATTGTGCATTCTGCTCTTACGTTGACCTGTACACACAGGGACCCTTCAACCAGTTCTCCATATCGGACAACATTTTGGAGTGGAAAGGTTACACGTGCATGCGTGTGTGCGTGCGTGTGTGTGTGTGTGTGTGTGTGTGTGTCGTAGCCCGAGAGGCAGATGTTGTCTCGGGCTACAATCCGGTGGTTCCCTCAGCTGGCGGTGGGCATTTAAAGCCGTACCACCACACAGTTATAAAGAAACCTTTATGTGATTTCTATTTAATCCATCTTGTAAGTGGGCATTGTCTTCCCCCCTACTTTTTATAATAAATCCAATTTTTCTGGTAATGCCCTAGGATTGTGCGCTGTTTCTTTTGTTTTATATATATATATATATATATATATATATATATATATATATATAGTGATTGTTTAAAGAAAAAGCGTTTCAAAGACCGTTTCAGAAAATAATGGGATAAAAACAGAAAACTTAAATACGTTCTCACATGCTAAAGTCCTTAAGAGGATATGAAGAAATATGAGAATCCACCTGTTATTTGGCCTAACACCCCTCTATGTTGAACCTCTTCAGCCTACACCTGCGTTGCCCCAAAGGCTATTTTTAAAACAAGCCAAATCAAGAAAACTGCTTAGCACATAAAGCTGAAACTACCATGTGAGTGCAGTTTGTCTTCGTGTTTCCCCTTTGCACTGCTATGAAGTGTTTCAACCTTTTGCCGTTTGTATTTAGGACTTTTGGACACAGTGACGTCTGTCCTCCTTCACCCCAGCATGGCAGCCAGACTCGCAGCTGCATGGTGCCTGCGCTGTGTTGCTGTGGCACTACCCTTTCAGCTTACACCGCTGCTGGACAGGTGTGTAGAAAGACTAAACAACTTGAAGAATTCCCCTGAAGCGGTTACAGCTTTGCAATGGCTGCTCTACTAGGCGGTGTACATCAGTGTCCTTTGGGTATTCCTCACGCCAAAGGAAAGGTAAGAAACAAAATGTATCTGGTCTTTCAATACTTAATGGGCCATAATTACTAGGTTACTGTAAGCCTTGCAGCTTAGCACCGCTTGGTAAATATTGCTCATTGTTTATGTCTCTCACAAACTGTGTGTCTGTGCATGTGTGTACAGGCATACCCCGCTTTAATATACGCAATGGGACCGGAGCATGTATGTAAAGTGAAAATGTACTTATAGTGAAGCACTACCTTTTTTCCACTTTACAATGCATGTACTGTACTGCAAACATCATATATGTGCATAACTGATGTAAATAATGCATTTGTAACCAAAATAAATACAGTAGGCTTTATTGAAATAAAATCTTTAATGTCAGCTGATTTTTCTTATGTGCTGACAGATACAACATGGATGAATGGAAAATTATTTTAAAAATATGTAGGAAGGATGAAGGAGAGGGCATATCTTCTACTGTACAGTATTTTTACTGAAAGGGCATGAAGGTGAGGTGCATTTATTTGACTGACTGATATATTTTTGGGACTTATTTTTTGTGACTTTGGTGAAAACAGTACAGTACAATACTGTACAGTACTGTACAGTGTTTTACAATGCTGTGCTTCCTTAGGCCGTGCGTATAGTGCCCGCGACCGGCGACATCACCCATCATAGCTAGCGAAAGTTATATGCTCCCGGGCATTTGATTTGTTCAGGGGCTGTCACATGAGGTGACAGCCCTTAAAAATCAAATATTCCCGGCTTCCAAAGTCTGCTCCGTCGCATTGCCGCTCTCGCGCTTACTATAAGCGCACGCGGCGGCGGCAGCAATGTGTTTGTTTTTGGGTGGCATCGCCGGCACTATACGCACGGCCTTACTCAGGTCCTTGATCAGCTTGGCTTGCACGCACTCCCTCAGTCACGCACACACTCCCTCTGTCACACAATCTCTCACGCACTCCCTCAGTCACACAATCTCTCACGCACTCCCTCAGTCACACAATCTCTCACGCACTCCCTCAGTCACACAATCTCTCACGCACTCCCTCAGTCACACAATCTCTCACGCACTCCCTCAGTCACACAATCTCTCACGCACTCCCTCAGTCACACAATCTCTCACGCACTCCCTCAGTCACACAATCTCTCACGCACTCCCTCAGTCACACAATCTCTCACGCACTCCCTCAGTCACACAATCTCTCACGCACTCTCACTCAGTCACGCATGCACACGCACTTAGTCACGCACGCACTCTGTCACGCACGCACGTGCACTCCGACACAGACACACGCACGCACTCAGACACAGACACACGTGCAGACACACGTGCAGACACACGTGCAGACACACGCGCAGACACACGCGCAGACACACGCGCAGACACACGCGCAGACACACGCGCAGACACGCGCAGACACACACACGCAGACAGACACACACACGCAGACAGACACACACACGCAGACAGACACACACACGCAGACAGACACACACACACACACACACACACACACACTCAGACACACACACACACACACACTCAGACACACACACACACACACACACTCAGACACACACACACACACACACTCAGACACACACACACACACACACTCAGACAGACACACACACACACTCAGACAGACACACACACACTCAGACAGACACACACACACTCAGACAGACACACACACACTCAGACAGACACACACACACTCAGACAGACACACACACACTCAGACAGACACACACACTCAGATAGACACACACACACTCAGACACACATACACTCAGATAGACACACACACACTCAGATAGACACACTCAGACACTCAGGCAGACACACACACTCAGACACACACACACACACACTCAGACAGACACACACACTCAGACAGACACACACACACACAGACACACACACACACACACACACACACAGACAGACACAGAAACACACACAGACAGACACAGAAACACACACACACAGACACAGAAACACACACACACAGACAGACACACACACAAGCACAGAATGCAGTAGAAGAGCACCTCCTCCTCCTCCCCGTAGCCTGTAACTCACATGCAAAGTTCCATTCTACAGCAGCAGCAGGCTAGAGCGAGCTCTGAGGAGGGAGGAGGGAGGAGGGAGGAGGAGAGCGGAGGGAGAAAAGCCAGGAGCTGCAGTGCGGGCGGAATCACTGCTATAGCAGCTGATTGATGGTGCGCCCGATCTCCCCGTTCCCCCTGCCATCTGGCCCCGTTCCCCCTTACCCCTTACCTGCACTCCCACTCAGTTAGGGACCACAATGAAGGAGGTTGCAGTATTGATGAGAGGTGCGCACGCACGCACGCCGCCCCCTGGTGTCCGTACTCACGAAGCATGCGTACGTACAAAGGGGTATGGTGTAACTAAAAATAAATGTACGTACTTGCGAGTGTACGTAAAGCGGGTGTACGTAAAACGGGGTATGCCTGTATTTATATGTGTATATACCGTACTCGTTCAGCCTAATAGACATTACTGAAACTTGGCTAACGCCACCTGTTACTATCTCACCTGCTGCACTGTCTTACAGTGGCCTTTCCTTTAGTCATACCCCTGACCAGGGAGCAGACATGGTGGAGGAGGCCTTCTTCTCTCTCATTGATGCACTTTCCAAGTAATACCCCCTTGTCCTTCCCTCTCGTTACCCTCATTTGAAAAAAATACTCCCCTGTCTCTCCGTATTGCAGACAATTTTGTTGCCTGGCTTCCACACCTGCTCATTCCTGACTTCCTCACTCATTCTAGCAGACTTTAATATTCCTATTGATAACCCTAATACTCCAGCTTCCTCTTATTTCCTCTTTGACCTCATTCTTTGGTCTCTGAGCGGTTGTCCAGCTCTGCTTCACATTGTGATGGTTACTTGCTTAATATTATGTTCTGTCGTCTCTGTTCCCTCACTAAATGTCAATGGAGGAAATCACTCTCTAAAGCTGATTTATGCACCGCAAATTAATTCTCTTTGCCTGTAATTCTGCCCAAATCCTTTCTAAACAAAACTACTTTTACTCTCACATATCTACTATCCACCAATTCACAATGTCTGTTTTCAACTTTCAACTCTCTTTGTCCTTCCACCCAAGGTCCCACTTCTGGCCTTATAGCTCAAGATCTAGCTAACCACTTTAGAGATGAAATCAACGCTATTCGACACGACTTTGTCAAGCCACATCCACACCAGTTACCAAGGAGAAAGTCTCCCATCTTCTCCCCTCACCCCCCCCTCTACAATTTTCTCTCTCAATCCTCTCATCTCCTGACCTCTCCTCTTTCATTCCAATTGTGTGTAACTGTTTTTCTGCTATTTGCTCGTGGATGTCCCATTATCATCTCTAACCTAACATGTCAAAAACAGAGCTTATCAGTTCCCTTCCTTCTAACCCTACATCTGTACCTAATTTCTCAATTGAATTGTAAGTCTCCACTATACTTTGTAGACTCCAAGCTAGATGCACGGGTGTCATTTTTGTACTCCTCCCTCACCCCTCACAATCGGTACCTCGCCAAATTTTGTTTCCATTTCTGCAATATTGCCAATCTACATCCCTTCCTCACCTTTCTGACCTAATTTCCAAGTTATTTCTCAAATGCAATCTACTTTGTGCTCATGTTCTAGGTCTCTTCACTTCCATGGCAACTAAACCCATGCTAAGCAATCCAACACATGCTATTATGCACTGCAGCAGTTTAGTGAAGGTTATTCTGGTTCCTGAGTATTACTGTTGCCAATCTGTATACTGTATGAAGTCCGTCTCATTATTTTGATTTTGTTGTTGCAGATGGTTGTCAGCATAGCCGAAGACTTGTTACGCACTGCTTCACAAAATAGCAGACTATCGTTACAACGCACGCAGGCTGGATGGCTATTGCTTGGAGCTCTAATGACATTAGGTACGTACGCTGCTCTGCATCTTCTCTGTACCCTTCCTGTTTGAGAGATGCACAAAGTAGAAACCAAGCACAAGGAATACCTGCCTTTGGCTGGGGTTCATCGGGGTATCGCACCCCAATCCGTTGGTAATTGCATCACAGCCGGATGAATCACTGTCTTGCTATGTAACTCATTTCTATGGCAAAAGTTGAATTTCTGTAACTTGGAATAATAGAAAAGGATAATGGAAAAGTGTGCATCGCTCATAGGCGCTTTTTGGGAACAGAGTAGTTGGGTTAGTGATAATATAATGTGGTGCCTGATCCATAAACCTACTTCCTTTGGATTTATCATCAAGCTAACACTCTCTCTCAGAACCTGAATAGATGGGCTGCTGTAAGCTGAGTACTGCACTGGTTATACCGTCTAAAGCTCCCTCTTATTTAGCTCCCCATAGTCCCCGCATTTTTACAAATAAATGTGAGTGTTGTGAGTACTTGTTTGTTTTTGTTCTTCTCTGTAGTAAAAGCTTGTCATATCCTTGCCAAACATACATGGAGACAAGTCTTGTCTGCTCACATCCTTTCCGTTCACAGTCCATTGCTATAGTCCCTA
This sequence comes from Ascaphus truei, assembly GCF_040206685.1. Classification (NCBI taxonomy): domain Eukaryota; kingdom Metazoa; phylum Chordata; class Amphibia; order Anura; family Ascaphidae; genus Ascaphus; species Ascaphus truei. Next base: position 157,231,773 of record NC_134486.1, on the reverse strand, counting down.
TGGCTTCTCACCAATTTCTTGTCTCAAACTTACACAGGCCCCTCAGTTGTGCGATACCATCTCCCTAAGATGCTTCTGCTTTGGCGAAATGTGTTTCCTCGTTCCTTAAAAGAGTTGGAGGCAGAGAAAGCCAGAGGAGACTCTTTTACTTGGCAGGTGACTCTGGAAGGTCGCGCTGGAGCTCTCTGTGGTAAGAAGCAGGATGGTACACCCCCGATTTCCTTATTGGTGCAGTCCGACTTAGGAATAAAAATGAATTGATGTTTAATTGGGTAATTCTATAGTTCAACGTTTTAGTAGCCGCATTGGTGCTGGAGAAGTGTAAATGTGTTGTAGGCTGTGATACCTTTTTTAGTGGAAAAACAGAGTCCTCCATAGATGAAATTATAGTGTACAGAGCTTTCGAAACTTCAAAAGTTTATTTTTCTAGTGTACAATGAAAATTAAACCTCTGTACACTAACTTAATCTATGAAAAACTCTTTGTCCGCTAAAAGGTATCACAGCCTAATATGGGTCTAGTCTGAGTAATAAAAAATAAATAAAAAAATAGACCTGTATTTAAATATGTAAGCATTGTAAGCTGTTCGGGGAAAGGACTCCTTTTCCTAATGTCTACTTTTATTCCTATCATGTATCTTATTATGATGTCAGGTGTATTACTACTGCAAAGCGCTATGTACTTGGATGGGCGCTATAAAGATGTATGCATGTGTGTGTGTATATATGTATGTGTATACAGGCATACCCCGTTTTACATACACTCGCTTTACGTACACTCGCAAGTACGTACATTTTTTTTTAATTGCACCTTACCCCCTGTGTACGTACGCGTGCTTCGCGAGTACGGACACCAGGGGGCGGCGTGTGCGTGCTGTGGCGGTGTGCCCTCTCTTCCTCTCCCCGGCTCTTCCTTCACCTGGCTCCCCCAGCCCTTCCGTTCCCCGGCTCCCCCAGCTCTTCTGTTCCCCGGTTCATCCTCTCCCCGGCTCTTCCAATCACCTTCCCCTCTTCCTGGCTATTCCGATCACCCCCCGCCCCCCTCCCTCTTTCCCTGGCTCTTCCGGTCACCTTACCCTCTCCCTGGCTATTCCAATTACTCCCCCCCCCCCCTCGGTTCTTCCGATCACTCCCCCGAGCCCCCCCGGTTCTTCCGATTACTCCCCCCCCCCCCCCCCTCGGTTCTTCCGATCACTCCCCCGAGCCCCCCCGGTTCTTCCGATTACTCCCCCCCCCCCTCGGTTCTTCCGATCACTCCCCCGAGCCCGCTCAGAGCCGCGCTCTAGCGTGCGTGTGCCGCCTCTGACTGCCATGCTTCTGCCGCCCGCAACCTGCACGCTGCTTGAGGTAGGGAAAGAAAGGGAGGAGGGACATGCAGGGGGTGGTGTGATGTGAGGGACATGGGGGGGTGATATGAGGGACATGGGGTGGGGGGGGTGATGTGAGGGACATCGGGGGGGGTGATGTGAGGGACATGCAAGTGGGGGGTGATGTGAGGTACATGCAGGTGGGGGGGGATGTGAGACATGCAGGTGGGGGTGATGTGTGAGGGACATGCAGGTGGGGGGTGATGTGAGGTACATGCAGGTGGGTGAGGGGGGGATGTGAGACATGCAGTGGGGGGTGATGTGTGAGGGACATGCAGGTGGGGGGTGATGTGAGGTACATGCAGGTGGGGGGGGGATGTGAGACATGCAGGTGGGGGGTGATGTGTGAGGGACATGCAGGTGGGGGGTGATGTAAGGGACATGCAGGTGGGTGGTGATGTGAGGTACATGCAGGTGGGGGGTGATGTGTGAGGGACATGCAGGTGGGGGGTGATGTGAGGGACATGCAAGTGGGGGGTGATGTGAGGTACATGCAGGTGGGGGGTGATGTGAGGGAGATGCAGGTGGGAAGTGATATGAGGGAGATGCAGGGGGGGTGATATGAGGGAGATGCAGGGGGGGGGTGATATGAGGGAGATGCAGGGGGGATGATATGAGGGAGATGCAGGGGGGGTGATATGAGGGAGATGCAGGGGGGGTGATATGAGGGAGATGCAGGGGGATGATATGAGGGTGGTAATATGAGGGAGATGCAGGGGGGGGTTGATATGAGGGAGATGCAGGGGGGGTGATATGAGGGAGATGCAGGGGGAGGTGATATGAGGGAGATGCAGGGTTAGGTGATATGAGGGAGATGCAGGGGGAGGTGATATGAGGGAGATGCAGGGGGAGGTGATATGAGGGAGATGCAGGGGGAGGTGATATGAGGGAGATGCAGGGGGAGGTGATATGAGGGAGATGCAGGGGAGGTGATATGAGGAAGATGCAGGGGGAGGTGATATGAGGGAGATGCAGGGGAGGTGATATGAGGGAGATGCAGGGGGAGGTGATATGAGGGAGATGCAGGGGGGGTGATATGAGGGAGATGCAGGGGGGGTGATATGAGGGAGATGCAGGGGGAGGTGATATGAGGGAGATGCAGGGGGGGTGATATGAGGGAGATGCAGGGGGGGGGTGATATGAGGGAGATGCAGGGGAGGGTGATATGAGGGGTGCTGGAGGAGATATGATTTTACCCGTGCGGCCTGATTTTTTAAAAATATTTATAGGGGGGGGGTCTTTTAAAAATGTATTGAGGCGGTGTGGGTCTTTTAAAAATGTATTGGCGGGGGCATTTTTAATATGTATTGGCGGGGGCATTTTTAATATGTACTGTATTGGCGGGGTGGGGTTACATGTATTTAGAGGGATGGGTTTTTTTGGTATGTATTTTGTGGGGGCACTAGTAAGAAAAAATTAGCTGACATTAAAGATTTTCTTTCTATAAAGCCTACTGTATTTATTTTGGTTACAAATGCATTATTGACATTAGTTATGCATATATATGATGTCTGCAGAACAGTACATGCATCGTAAAGTGGAAAAAAAATAGTGCTTCACTTTAAGTACATTTTCACTTTACATACATGCTCCGGTCCCATTGCGTATGTTAAAGCGGGGTATGCCTGTATGTGTATATATATATATATATATATATGTGTATATGTGTATATATATGTGTATATGTATGTATATATGTGTGTATAAATGTATAGTATACACATTGTTTTGTGTATTATACACACGTTTTTTTAATTTCAGTAATGTTTCAGTTGGATCTATAAATGCCATTAATTAAATGTTTTCCATTTGTACAGCAGACTAAATCATGAATCATCTATGTTAATATATTTTGATGAAACATTGACTTTTTTTCAAGCTATGCAGAGTTTTGTTGCTCACTGCCCTGAGCTGCTCACTGAGGATGTGATCAGGAAGTTGATGACACCCATTGAATGTGCCATGACCATGATGTCACAGTAAGTAATTGGGGCATGGCTGCATAAAATGCTTAAGTTATGCAGTTTAATTAGTCTTTACATCTAAATCTCATTTAAATCAGGAACCTGCACCAGTGAATTTGTATTTATTTTTTTTGCGTGCTTGTAATTGGAACCAGGGAAATTTGGTGGAAAAGACAAATAGTTGGTAACTACTACAGATGCAGCGGCCATTATCCGAACATTTACCTGGGTACATTTTGTGTTGTGCCGCGTGTAGGCTGCGATATATTCACAAGTTTTGCCGCTGCAAACGGCCCATCGGATAAACACAGCAGGGGTCCCTGCTGTGTGAATCCTGCCGGGATCTGCCTCTCTGTAATAGACGCGCAGTAAGAGGCTGAATCAGTCACTAACTGCGCACCTCTCATAGGCGATCACGGGGGGTTTATTTAATTTTAAACATTACAGTATCGTAGCAGGGGGTCTCCGGAGCTGAAACGCATTGGTTTCAAGTCCGGGGATCCCCTGCTTCCCGAGATACAGGCCCCGTTATAGGGTGCCGGTATCTCCTATGCATGGAAATGTCCCGATCACGTGACGCGAGACATTTACATGCATAAGAGATACCGGCACCCCATAACGGGGCCTGTATCTTGGGAAGTAGGGTGTCCCCGGACTTGAAATCAATGCGGTTCAGCTCCAGAGACCCCCTGCTACATTACTGTAATGTTTAAAATTAAATAAACCCCCCGCGATCGCCTGTGAGAGGCGCGCACTGTGAGTGTGACTGATTCAGCCTATCTCTTACTGTGCGTCTATTACAGAAAGGCAGACCCTGGTAGGACTCACACAGCAGGGACCCCTGCTGTGTTAATCCGATGGGCCATTATAGTCTGCCCGGCAAAACTTGTGCGGATCACGGTGAGATCTCGAAATCCATTTCGAGATTTGTTCGAATAACGGCCGCTGCATCTATACTTCAGTGTAACAAGCTAATGAAACTCTGTTTTCCAAATAGTGGAGTGTTTCACTGATGTCAGAACTACTGACTAGATCAGCGGTGCGCAAACTGTGGGGCGCGACCCCCAGGGGGGGCGCGACACTGCCGACGGGGGGCGCGGGGTTTACAGAGGCCCCGCGCGCTTCCCGAAGGCACTTAAATTAAGTGCCGGGGGAGCTGCAGGGCCTCTGTAAACCTAACTTACCGTGGCTCCGGCGGCTTCCTCCCTGCAGCGCCATGGCAACGCGGCGTCAAAATGACGCTGCGGGGTCATGTGACGTCACGTTGCTATGGCAACGTGACGTCATTACGCCGGAGCGCGGGTAAGTTGGGGTTGGGGGGGGCGCGGGAGTGAGGGGACAGCCGTCGGGGGCGCAAGGGAAAAAAGTTTGCGCCCCCCTGGACTAGATTGCATTTTATTATAAATGCTACCCTCTCACACTGCTTGAATATAGAATATACCATTCTGTTTTTATTGATCACCGCCTGTAACATTATAAAGTAAATATATTAATGAGCAATTTTTGAACTGCAGACCATTCCAAATATATATTGTCCCTGAAACTGAAGTTACATTGCTATCGGAAAATATAGGTCTATTCACACTACTAAACTGGGTGAAAAAAGCTTTTAGGAGATTATTTTAATTAAATTATTGGCACCAATCACAAGTTAGTGTCATTTTTTTTCCCCCTTCTATTCTTTTCTAAATGACAAAAGTAGTTTTGAAATGACCTGTGTGGCTGATAATACTGTGATGTCACCAATGTTTGTTTACATCTGATATGTGGTCACAATACACATGTGTTACCAGAGGCACACAGGTGTGCTCCACTATTATTTTATAGAATATATTATTTTGCCACATCCGCATATAATTGGTTAGAAGAGAAAAGTATTCTTGTTCGTACTGTGTGTCCTGCAAAGTGTTTTTAGGCGTTTGGAAAAAATGGGTTAGGTTAAACCAGTAGTTCACAGCCATACTGTATCCCTAAGGAACCACAGATACAACAGATATATTTACTAACTAGTTTTCTGCCATGCGGAAGACTAGTTGGTTCTGTTCATGTGTGCACAACAACAGATTTCTACCTACCCTCTTAATAATGGAGTCACCTACCACCAAAGACTTTTTTGTTCTGAGTATCCTGTCCTCTGTGCTGGATGAACAATTCCCCGGGCTGCTAAAGGAATCGGTCTCCCCAGCCTTGCCATTCCTGCCATGACACACCTAATATCTTCACTCAATCTGGCAAATCTATTGGGATCTGTCAACTCAGAACTGGCCTGCCTCTCCCTATTGCCCCTGCTTCTTCTTCTGTTACCCAGCTACCTACCTGTTCCTCACTCACAGCTCCACCATCTGCAACACTAGTCCCAGCTAGGGCTTGCTTTGTGAGCACTAAACTCTGTTAAAGATTGTCAATGGCCCTCAATGTTGCAAATTGCCTCTTCAGATTAGCAATCTGAGACGCCAAAGAAACCACCTGCTCACACTTGCCACCGCTGTATGGTCCCTGGAACAGCTGCTCCAAGGGACCAGTACACTGTTTTTTTTTGTTTTGTTTTTTTTTAACCCGATTGTGCCAGTCACATCTGAATGAATTTGGTGTAAATATTATTAGAATACAATCTGATGCTACTGGAAGCTTGGTCCAGCTACTGTGCCTTGAAGACAGAGTTACGAACCAATGAATGAAACTGTTGAAGCTGTGCTCAAACATCTAATAAACCTGTTGACTATTCAAGATAGTTTAGATTTTTTTTTATTTGTAGTTGCAATAAGAGAGCCTGGTTCGGTATAAACTGTCCTTCTGAAATCATTTATTGTGTTTAATGCAAACTTTTTATTTCCCCTCTTGATTTAACTCTATAGCATCCTTTCTGTAATTAAAGCACATGGGACACATCTAAAGGCAAGTGCTGCAATGGTCCGTCTGAGGCTGTATGACATTTTGGCTTTGTTGCCCCCCAAGACGTATGAAGGTAAAGATAACCTCTTAATGTTCTCTTTTTTTAAGAATGGCTAAGTTGATATAGAAAACTTGGTGGACTTCTAGCTCCAGGATCTTAACTGGGAACAACAATGTTTTTGAGCCTCAGGAAGAAACAATAAAATGTGACAAGATTCTCGTATTGGAATTGTCATTCTCAACTTCTTGTTTTTGACCTTGGTATTCACGAATAAAGGTCCCTACCCCTCTCCTCTCCCCCCCCCCCCCCCAGTTCTCACATCCTGTGTGATAGGAACATAGAATGAGCCTCTAATTTGTATCTGCAATGGTATTTTGTTTTAATTTATTAACAGTTTTCTTATCTCTTCTAAATATTCATGTATACCTAAATATCCATTCTTTTGTATAGGAAACTTCAACGTGCTTCTTCGTGAGCTAGTGGCAGAGTTCACCTTAACCGACAACTCTTCCAATACCACCACATCCCTCCTCCGCTCTCTGTGTCACTATGATGACAGTGTGCTGCTTGGCTCGTGGCTGCAGGAGACTGACCACAAATCCATTGAAGATCAGGTATGGGATTGATGTGGAGTGACAAACAATATTTCTCACCCCCCTCCCCTCCCCCTACAAAAGGTAGCGAATGATCTTGATTGTTGCATGATCAGTGTGGTCCCAAATTGAACGAACCAAGTTAAAGCTGGGTGATGCCTTCACAAAACAATCGTACCGAAATGAGTGTTAAATTATTTTTGTAAGCTTATTGTGAAAAGGCACTGTCGCTGAAAGTGTATGATGGGGTTTACTACCCTTATCTCTGCTTACATTTCCAGTTTCCCAGTTTGTCATTTGACTCAGTGGGCATGTATAATTCTGGTTATTTTACCCCTGTGATGGAACAGACCAGATTGGGTCATCCCCCTTTCAGCGTTCGTATTTTAGAATTCTTTATAATTATTCCTATTCTTTCGCCCTCATTGGGCGAGCTGCTCACGTGACGCATCAGTGAGCAGCTATATCAAATTTGGTTGTCTCGCCAAGCAGGTAAGCGCCACGCTCGCTCACGCTGGCCACACACATTGCAGCAATGTGTTTCATCGCGGCCAGCGGGAGCGCCCGCTCAGCGCCACCCTGGACAAGGCCTAAGACTTGTCTTTGGCTTGTTTCTTGTAAGGTCAGTCTTATTTTTCCCAGTTGGCTGTACAGCTTCCATCTTAAGACCAGAGAATTGTTTTCTCATTGGTTGGTACAGTACTCGCAACCTTCAAGGGGGGGGAGGGGGCAGAGAGGGTTTATGGGGGATTGTGACACAGATGTTTTATTCTGTTGCTGCTTTTATTAATTGATATTTGCATGTTGTGCAGCTCCAGCCCAACAGTGCATCTGGAAGTGGGGCTTTAGAACATGACCCTTCCTCAATATATCTGCGCATCCCAGCCGGAGAAGCTGGCCTGGCCCCCTCCCGCTAGGAGTGTCTGTGATCGATGCTTCTGTGGCTCTCTTTGGGGTGGTGTTCCCTCACGTGTCATCCAAGCACAGGTCAGTGTGGCATTTCAATTTGCGGCAGCAAATTGGGAAGCAGTTGCTAAAGCAACTGGGTCACTTTCATGTGAGTGTTACTGAAGGCAGAGTTTCTGCAAAGGAGACGTCCTAGCAAAATGTGATGCTAGTTCAAGCTCTAAACCAGGGGTGCGCAAACTGGGGGGTGCGCCCCCTAGGGGGGACGTCGTGTTTACACAGGCCCAGTGCTTCCCCGAATGCATTTAAATTAAATGCTAGGGGGCCGCACAAGGCCTCTGTAAATTCCCTTACCTTGATTTGGCTTCCAGCAATATGACTCGATGGCAACCCGGCGTCAAATGACGCTGTGGGGTCACGTGACGTTGTGTTGCTATGGCAACATGACGTCACATGACTCTGCTTCGTCATTTTTGATGCCGGAGCCGAGTGGGAGGAGGGTGGGGGGGCGCGAGCAGGGGGGGAGATCAGGCCTATTCTCCGTTCTGGAAGAACATTTAGAGCATCAATTTAAAAACATAATTTCTTGTTGTATTTCAAAAAAAAATCTCTCTTGCCGTTGAATTTTAATATTGTTTTATTTTAATGTTCTGTGTTTTTGTTTTGTTTTTAAACAATACCTTTTGCAGTTTTTTTTTTCCTGCAATGTTGACACGTTCAAATTTGCTCCTACTTTGCGTTCAGCTATGTAACTCTTAACATTGGCATTTATAAAACAAAGCCCAGTTACTAAATATATATATATATTTCTCAAAAGAATTGGTGTGCACACCTCTAACACCTCCAAATTACACGTGAGAATAATATAACATGTAATAGTGCTCCTAGTAGGTGCTGCTTATTATCTAAGGTCCCACAAGATCCTCAAGAGAGAAATATAAAGAGAAATGACAGAAGCGCAAATAACTAGGAAAAAGATATACATACTAAATAAATAGTAAAAAGGGAAAATGAAGACTATCTTCGACTACTAGGTCGAAATCAGAGGTGAATGTCCAATTCAATGAACAGAGAAGAAAACCGGTCCTGAAAATTAATAATAGCACAATATGGTGAAGTACTGTAAAAAAAAGGTTTACTACCCAAAAATAAAATGCCACTTACAATCTGGCAGAGTAAAATCGCACTGTGAGCAACATCCCAATACAGCAATCTGCTCCATGTCGGCTAACGCCGCTTGTTCGGATGGTAAGTAGTCTCTGGTCACACAGCACGCTCTGTCGATTCAGACCACCTAGTCACCAGTCGATTAAGTTAGGGGGCGTGACGGGGCCTGTGCATTGGAGTTGATGCAACTACAGACACAGCTGTGAGGTTTCCACTCCAATGCACAGGCGCCGTCACTCCCCCTGATGTAATCGACTGGTGACGAGGTGGTACGCACAACTTCAGCTTGCCCCGGTGCCGGGAAACAATTACTCTTGCTACATCTGTATAATGTGGTCTCCTTTTTCATTACTTGGCCATTTTGTTCAGCTGCTGCTGCAATTCCTGCTTTCTCATTGTGCCTACGGGTAGTAATAATAAATGATGGATATGAAAAGAATGGTCTGTTTAGTGTCGAATTTTGCTGTGTAAGACCCATTGCAACAAGTTGCTGTTGGGTTTTTGTGTTTATTACAGGCTGCAAATGTTGGATAATTTTGCTGAATGTGTCAAGCAAGCTAAAGGAGTTCGCCAGCAGGCTGTGCAGCTGAATATTTTCACAGCTGTGCTTAGTGCACTAAAGGTAGGGACAATACCATACTGATAAATAACATGTAAAATGTACATATGTTTATCACCTCTCTCTGTGATGCACAGAGGATATTTCAAGAATGTAAGGTTTTCTTTGAGGCTTACAGCTCATAACCTGTGTATCGTCTACATACTTTCAATCTATACATTTTATTTCACTTTTAGTGGCAATCAGTGATACCCCTAGGTTAAGCTCCCATTCTAGATCAACATACAAACAGGAAGGGTCTTGAACGTACAGCAGCGGCAGCTCTTATTCGAGCAAATGCCGCTGGCTGAATGAGGCTGGGAAGCGGGTAGCCGCGGCGCGTGGCGGCGCACTGTGACGTCACGGTCACAAGCGCGCCCGGCTTCCCCGTCTTCCCCGGCTTCCCCAGGCTTCCCCGACACCCCTGGAGTTCAAATCTAGGTAAGCGGGGGTGCGGGGAAGCAGAGGGGCAGAGTAGAAGCCGGGTTCGGGGTGTCTTTGGGGGGGTAATTGCGCGCGATGTGGAGGGGGGTTGCGTGGGGGAAACGCGGCGGCGCGCGTTTCTGACTGGCGGCAGCTGGGGTAGATCCCGGCATGCTGCCGGCATTTACTCGAATAAAAGATGTCGCTACTGTAAATGGAAAACTCCTCTGCACAATCCACAGGAATAATGAGGGAGCAGTGTATTTTTTTAAGTTCCAAATTATTTTCAATCTTTTTTACAGGCCTACAGAAGTAGCCAGTGTAACATCACCCGGCAGCAGGAAATCTCTCCATGGGGGATCCATCAAAAACAAAAAAGTTACCACCACCCTCCCCCCACACACAGAGAGCCATAGCTTTTATGGAGCAACAGCATTTTGCTTTTCTTCGTCCGGCTCTGGCGACAGTCTGGCTACATCTGTACAACAGATGAACAAATGGATAGATATTTCGTTATCACAATAATTTAAACTCGTACTGACACAATGATTATATTGTAACATTACATGCAGTAAAATTGGCTAATTTAAAATTACTATTTTTACTAACATGATACCAGTTTAATTGTTATTGATTATATTGAAACATACCTTACCCACATGTAGGACAAAGATAGGGCGGCACTCTGTATTTCTCAGACAGTAAAAAAATTGTTTCCTCATGAGTACATCACAAAGGATTTCAGAATTTTTCCACTAGGCTGTGACAACTGTGCTGAATAGCATAAAAGAGAAATGTATTCATGCATCCTTAAAATCGATCAAGAAACTTCTCAACAGGTTTCAATGCGCATTGTCAGTGGATGTCCGGTTGCTACAAATATCACATGATATTTATTGTCAAAATGTCAAGAGCTAAAAAAAAATTATGTTTTGATTTTTGTTTTGGTTGTAAAATATTTTCGTGTTTTGGTTTGACAAAAATTCCATTTGGACCGTGTCCATCCTTAGTATATACAGATGTAGTAAAGTTTATTGCATTAAAGTGGGATATTCTGCGTTATAGTGTGATATGGTATCAGCAGGAGCAATTAAATCTTCTACATCTGTTCTAACCTGGGTGGATTTTTTAACAGGATGACAAGATCCTAAATGAACAACGCACACATTTTTACAGATGACGTTAGAAATTTTAGCGGAAGCAACAAAAAATGTAGTAATAAAGTTCAAATGTATTGAATTATGAGATGATACTTTGTCAGGGCTCCCTGCTTTTGGTCCATCCAATTGAGAAAATATACTGTATACGGGAGATCGGTTTGTAAGGTTTATTTCCCATCTGAGAAATACAGAGTAACATCGTCATATTTGCACTGCAAGTGGGTAAGGTTAGTTTGGTATGACCATGAGCATTATACTACTATGAATCTGCACTGCTCCTTGCCTGAACTGTTAAAGCACAATTTTCAGCATAGAGATCATTAATATTTTTTGGCTGGTTTGCATATGGTACATTAGTAGTTTGCCCATATTCTAGATAAAAATGAAAGCAACAATATTGCAGTTTGAAGATACACTAAGGCCTTGGGAAATGGGAATTGTAACTTAAATAATAAAGCCTGCTCTATTAAAAAAGTTATCTCAACCGGTTACGGTATCAAGAAGAGTTTATGGAAATATATGTAACATTGCAAGAGGCAAGTTGCGGTTTGCATGGTAATTTAATTTTGAATAGCTTACTTTTACTATATGTGCGCTACCTGAAAGATACATTAGTATGTACTTTTGTTTTCAACTACAGCCTAAATTAACTCAAATTAGACCTGTGATACCATAAAGAATTCAAATGATCCTTTCAGCACATGTGATATCAAGTATCTGGTGAGCTGTACCAATCTCCAGCAAAGTGAAGAGTAATTCAAATAGTTATTCTGTTTTTTGTCAACTTTTTAAATATATGTTATTGTTTATGTTCTCTAGACGGCATAGACATGCATCATATGAGGTGTTTGAGTCTGGAATTCATTATGCCTGGGAACTATATTAGTATCTCGTTATTGTGAACTTATTTTGCTTTACCTTTATCAGCGTATGTGATTGAGAGGAGATAAGAAGTAGAAATATGTGAAAGTTGGAGGATTTTTGAAATTCATCAAAAGCATCAATTATGAATATCTTACTTAGAAAGCATCTTGACACCAACTTTCACAAGAAAGTTTTTCTGCCAGTTCTGTGGTGGCATATAATGTATCTCCATTTGCTTGATATACTGTATCTCCATATGCTTCCTATACTGTACCTCAATGTGTTTCATATACTGTGCCTTCATGATCTTCATATACTGTATCTCCATATGCTTCATATACTGTATCTCCATGTACTTAATAATTATACCTCCATGGGCTTCTGATTCTATACAGTATCTCATTGTGCTTCCCATACGGTACCTTCAAGTGCTTCCAATATTGTACATTATGTTCTTCCTATAGTGTACCTCCATATGCTTCCTATACTGTACCTCCATGTGCTTAGTATACTGTACCAACATGTACTTCCTATACTGTACCTCCATGTTCTTCATATACTGTACCTCCATGTGCTTCCTGTACCGCTCCTGCATGTACTTCCTATACTGTATTTCCATGTGCTTTATATGCCCCAAACCCACCTTAGCAAACTTGACACCCTCTACAATTCAATTTGTCATTTCGTTCTCCAATGCAACTACAACACACATCACTGCGAAATGCTCAAAGAACTAGATTGGTCATCACTCGAGTCTAGGCGCAAAGTTCACCTTTTCTGTCTTGCCTTCAAATACTTTCTGGTCAAGCTATCTATGTGAACAAGCTCCTCACCCCTACCACATGCAGCACTTATCATCTGAGATCAGACTCCAAAAGACTGTTCATGGTCCCAAGGCTCAACAAAGTATCCGGCCGCACCTCCTTCTCTTACCGTGCACCCCAAAACTGGAAAAACATACTGGAGACTCTCACATTCGCCAGTCTAAGTTCTTTCAAAACTAAGGCTGTCTCACATTTTAATCTGGTCTGTAACTGTTACATAAGCTTATAATATACATCTTCTCTAACTGTGCATGCAATCTATTGTACAGTATATAATGTATACCCTGTTCATTTATGTAACTGTATTTGTAACCATGTATTATTTGTCATATTAACTATGTCCAGGACATACTTGAAAACGAGAGGTAACTCTCAATGTATTACTTCCTGGTAAAACATTTTATAAATAAATAAATAAAATAATACAGTGCAGTACATCCATATTCTTTATATGCTGTACCTCCATGTGGTTCCTATACTGTAACTCCATGTGGTTCCTTACAGCACCTCCCATGTGCGTCATATACTGTACCTCCATGTGCTTCCTATACTGCTCCTCCATGTATTTCCATGTGCTTCAAATACTGTACATACATTTATTTATTTATTTATTTATGGGAAAGGGTACTATGTTTTTCCCCACCAATCTAATGAATCGTTTTATGATCATTGTGTTCTACCTTTGGCACCCTGGCATAAATATACTTTATTGATGTTTCCCAGCAATCTGCATTCAAGTTTACTCAAATTAAATACATAAAACATACACAATGTGAAATAAAATTGTAAATTAAATCAGTGGGTTTTGACCTTATGATTTTTTGTTTTTTTTACATTGTTATGTTAAAGCTTGGGTTATGTCGAGATGTAAAAAATGATGGTCTTTAATATGGGCATTTTTTTTAGTTGATTTTTGACAATGGAGAAATTACACAATCTGTCTGATTCATTAGTAAATGATTTGCAGATCCCCATAGTTTAAAATCCCTGCTCAGATATACTGAATTATTATACTGACTATATTTAGGAACTTTACGCAAGAAAAACATTTCTGACTAATACTTGATAACAGTATACATTCCAAATTTACATATAACAAACTCAAATAATTATTAAAAAAAAAAAAAAAAAAAAAAAAACAACACTTGGGTATTAACCCGTTGAGTACCGAGTCTCCTGAACCGCAGCACTATTGAATCTGCATGTGTCCCATAAAGCTTGGAGCTGACACCACTGATATATAAGCCATACAGTCATTAGTGAGGAAAGCAGTGATAATGCAGGCAGTGGGCTGGTCAATCCATAGAGATACAGCGGAGCCTCTTCAAAGAAAAGACCCCAAAGTAAATCACAGTGCGGTGCCAAGTAGCCTCACAACTGCTTAAAACATAACTGCATGTATTATTGTGTACTCACGACACCCGTTCTGCACTGTAGCTACAAGAACGCTCCGGTGGCCATCTCTGCTCCTCGTGGTGTCGGCGTGCTCCTATCCGGAAATGACGTGTAAAAGGGAGGATTTGGTAACCGTGGTCACAGCACTCCACACAACCAACGCTTGGAAAATTCAAAAAACTTTATTAAGCTCCACAGTGAGCATACATAGTAATAATAGTAATAATAATAATATACAACGCTTTTCTGTTACAGGCTTGTTACACTGATTGCAACACTTGTATCTATACAAGTGAGCATACATAGTAATAATAGTAATAATAATAATATACAACGCTTTTCTGTTACAGGCTTGTTACACTGATTGCAACACTTGTATCTATACGAGTCTGAGGGAAGGGATAACACCTTTGAAAGTGACACAGTCCCAGGAGTTGCTATTTGGTTATGAGCATAGACCATTTAACACCACGTTACTATATACAGTGCGATACTTATATTTATCTGTGTAGTGCTGTCAACATTGTGTACTACTAAGTCTGATACAGCTACCTTATTTTTGCCTACGCAGTATGCATTTGATACTATGTGTTTAGTTCATGAGCATCATATGTCCTAAATAACACGCAGGAGTCTATGGGGTTAACCTCCCTTATATGTTCCATAGGAGATTACTAGCTTTACTATTATCCCTATCTTTGACTCCCTTCGCTCCTCCGAGGGGTCAGTTCATAGCCATATTTTATCCATTTGAGTGTAATTATTAAATTTAAAGATGTATTAAAACTTTTTTGTTTTTTGCGCCGTTTTCGATTTTAGTTTCAGGTATAGGGGATTCTTAACCTTATAGCCCTAGAAACATACACCATTGGTTTAGAGTGCAGTTATAGGGGTACCATTTGAACTTCTTTGTTCACTCTTTCTAATATTGACCTCATACCTCTTTGCACCTAACGTTTTATGGACCTACGGTATAATAGGTGAGCAGTTCTTCACAATCCTTATGTGGTTAAGAGACAATAATAAACGTATGAAGTTCTATAGGGAACACACTTACATTTGAACAACAAATCTTCAAATGGGGATGGGGGGACCTCTTGATGATACCTCAAAATAGGGAAGAGAAGGGAAACATAGTATAACACTGTTTATTAACAACAAATTAAAAAGAGATTGAAATCTAACAAGCGGCCAATAAATAATGGCATAGAGAGGAGGTGTCTCCAGACTCCACAGATCGTCCTCCAGAATATTTGGTTGTCTCTTGTGGATTCTGTTCCAGCTGGTAAGATGGTAATGCGAGGATGCAGTTAACAGCAGGGGGGTCTTCCGGAACTCGTGCACAGACCGGATTTCCTCTCATATCTCCCTTTCAGGAACGTAGTTTCCTGGATCTGCTTCAGTGTCCCCACTGGAGGAAATAAGAGGCTGAAGGAACCCTGAAGCAGATCCAGGAAACTACGTTCCTGAAAGGGAGACCTGCCTGACGTCCACGGAAGCAGAGGATACCACGAGGGTTTCGTGTTACACCGGAGGCGACCAGGACTCAGAAGGCTCCAAGTACAAATTCTCTCCCCTGCATGCATCCTATCTACTTCTAGTAAGTAGGCATTTCATTGAGCTTTGATCATAAGGGCACATTTGGCAACTAGATTTACTGCGCAATGTCCTGTTTCTCTGCTCTATGTCATACATCTGCAGGTTGAATATATCGTGAGGAGGACTGTTCACTCTTTGCTCTGTGAACTGTGATTTTGATACCATATATCACCAGATGACCACTCAAGATTGGGAACAATAGTCTGTATATTTGGACTTTAATATCATTTCACATCATTTCACTGTATTTACACATGCGCCAGGTTTATGTCTATTTTTGTATTTATATTCTTGTTTTGAGGTTTATTTTGGGATATTCCTCAGTAGATTACCAGGCTGCTTTAGTTGTGCACTGCACTTATTAATTCACATATGCACTGCATAGTTTTAATTTAGGTATAGCGCTTGTCACAGTATATTTTGTATTTTTATTGTTGTTATCTCCCACTGTACAGCTGCTCACCTCACATAATACCCTTTTCACCTTTGTCATTAGTATGGCTCTTTTCACTAATAGAGCACTTTGAGGTGGCAATTTTGATGGGGTCTTTGATGAAAATCCAGACTGTATGGATCTGGAAATAGAAAATCTAGAAACGCAGTTCTCAAAATTAGAGAAACTATTACATCAGGAAGTTAAGCAAACTTGGGACTCTTACGCTCTTAAAAAATATCTGGAGTGCAAGAGAATCCCAAGGGGCTTAAGAGTTTTAAAAGTCCCCACGTTAGATAAAGATAAAGAAAGTTTCATGGAGGAGTGGAATTTCTATCTGGACCAATGTTCGGTTAATCTCATACAGTTACTGTAGTGATCAAACAAAGAGCCTCTACTTTGGAGATCATTGACAGTGAGATTAATCAGATTAAGGAGAATCTGGAACCCTTTATGGAACTAAAGGAATATAAGGAACTAGAGGACAAAGTGATTTTAAGAATAGAAAAATTGGATAGAGAAACCAAATTGAATAAGCAAATTAAATTTGCAAGAGACAAAAAAGATTATCACGAAAATAAACAACGTAACTGGAAAAGAGAACAGGTGACAGTCCCAACAGATAATGTAGAAGGAGTAATTAATACAGCACCACCGGTAATTAAAACAAGTAAAGTGTCTCATAAAAACTCCAATTCTAAACATGCTCAAAGTAAGAAGAATGAGACAAAGACAGATAAAAAAGATACAAAAGATCTGAAGAACCCAGAAAACAGTCATACAAGATATGAATCATTTAGATCACAGACATCTGAGGGAGATCAAACTTGTAGAAAATATAGGGAGAGATCACCACTATGGAGATCAAATGAAAGAGAAGATAGAGATGGAGAAAGTAATAAAAGATTTGTTCCTCCTTTTTTTAGAGCAACGCAGAGGTCACAAGCCCTTTTACGAAGCCAGGAGAGAGAGCAGGAGAGAGTGGCAAGGACCCAGGGAGTTAGAAAGAAAAAGATCACGAGCAGACGTCTCAGAGGAAAGAGAGGAGGAACAAGAAAACAGAAAAAGAACAAATGCAGGCAGAGATTGGTAAAAAAACAGAATATCTTTAATCTTAGTGATCACAAACTTTCAGATGTTGAGACAAAAGTATTAGAAAAGGGACTCACTTTTGCTCAAGTCCAGGGACCTAACATGTTTAAAACATTTATTGATGTACATAAATATGTTAGGAAGTTAACACTAAAGAAGTATTTTATCAAAGATGCAGTCACTAGAGCTGTTAACATGGACACAGCAAGTACAAACGCAGTGAAGTCCCCATTGACTGCATTTAAGAAAAGTTCAACGTTTTACCCTAAGATGTGTAAAGGGAAGTTTATAGACACCTTTGCGGACATGGTCATAGGAGACTTAGAAAACTTGAGCCAAGACTTCAAATGTAAAAAACAAAATATGACCACAAATGAGAAGGAAGCAGTAAAATCATTATCAAATAATCATCAGATAGTGATCAAGCCAGCTGATAAAGGTGGTGGGATAGTAGTCATGAACAGGGACTACTATCAGGAAGAATCCCAACGAATATTAAGTGATGGGGAAACCTATCAAACACTTAAAAATAACCCCACAAAGGAATATGGTATTCAGTTATCTGAATGGCTGGCAAAAGGGTATGATACGGGTATTATCAGTAAAAAAGAGTTGGAGTCCTTATTGATAGAACAACCTAAAACACCACTCTTCTATTTTATCCCGAAGATCCACAAAAATCCCTTGAAACCCCCAGGTAGACCTATCATCTCAGGGGTAGGGTCCCTAACATCCAACCTATCTCAATTTGTGGATTACAAATCATCTATTACAGAAGTATGTGGTAGAAATACCATCACATCTCAAGGACACGTCGCATGTGTTACGAACCATTGAAGATCTAACATGGGAAGAAGATCTGATTTGGGTCACATGCGACGTGGTGTCCCTTTACACTATTATAGACCATGAAAAGGGTCTGAAGGCCATAGAGTGGGTTTTGAATAAAGATACCAACATGGAATCTTCAGTTAAAATATTCATTATAGAAGCCATCAGGTATATACTCACCCACAATTATTTCTCTCATGATGGCTGCTATTACCTCCAGACGTGTGGCACCGCGATGGGTACCAGGTTTGCACCAAGTTATGCTAACATTTTTATGGGCATGTGGGAAGAAAATTACATCCTTAACCACAACCCATATGGTGCAAACCTGGTACTCTGGAAACGCTACATCGATGATGTGCTATGCGTCTGGAAGGGCACTAAAGAAGATTTAGAGGCCTTCAAAGAACATCTTAATACAAACGACTATAATATACAATTCACGTTTAGTACTAGTCCACAGTCTATAAACTTCCTGGATCTAACCCTCTACACTGTTAATAATGAGATACACACAAAAACTTATTACAAAGAGGTGAATGCCAACTCCTATGTCTTGGCATCCAGCCACCACCATCCCCATTGGTTAAAAAATATCCCAAAATTACAAGCGCTTAGGGTAAAAAGAAACTGTTCACAATTGGAAGTGTATAAGGAACAAATTGAGGACGTGGGTAATACGTTTAAAGATAGGAAATACAATGGGAAAGTTGTTAAAAATGCTATTGAGCAAGCTAACAACACAGAAAGGGCTTCCTTGATCCATCCGGTTAAAAAAGTAGCTGCTAATGCAAATAAAGTATTTCTCCCTTTCATCACACAATTTAACGGTATGTCTAGGGAGATATCCAAAGTGTTTAATAAACACTGGGGGATCCTACAAAGAGATCCTATTCTACAATCCATATTACCTGACAAACCGCAAATTGTGTATAAAAAAGCTCAAAACTTAAAATCCCATTTGGCCCCTAGTTGCCCTAAGAAACATCAAGGATTGGGACAAACAATGTGTTTAAAAGAACTTAAAGGTTATTTTCCCTGTAAGAAGTGCATTGGTTGTAGTTATGGATCAAAATGTAAAGAATTCAAATCCAATGTAACCGGTAAAAGTTTTGAAATCCGTTCATTTATTAATTGCAAATCTAATTTCTGTATTTACCTTTTAGAATGTCCCTGTAAATTACAATATGTGGGCAGGACGGGGAGACCACTGAAACGAAGATTTGTCGAACATGTGTACAATATTAAAAATGGTTTGGAAACACACAGTGTTTCCAACCATTTTAAATTGCACCATAATCAATCACCAGAGGGGCTCACATGTATCGGCATAGATTGCCCCAAGGTGGGTATCAGAGGGGGTGATAGACTACAGAGGGTTTCACAGCAAGAAACCTTCTGGATCTATACTCTCAAGACCCTCTCCCCGAAAGGGTTAAACATCGATTTTGATTTAGCATCATTCCTTTGATGCACTGGAACCAATCATTTATTTTCTCATCCAATGTAATTTCATATGTTTTTATACATGGTTTTATACATTTTTACTGTATTTGCATCAAGTGATCCCATGAATCCTAATTGAGTCAGGGAGTCGCTTCAGAGGTGATTAAGCTTATACCCATCTGATGGTAATTATCAGCAAGTGGAATCACCCTGTTACTTTTTGGCCCAAAGTGGCTCCTGTATACGAGGGGTTAAACTGGGGCTATATATTGCACACGGGATTGATGAGGCTCCACAATCCCCTGACGAAGTGACGTTCCCCATCACGAAACGCGTAGTGAGGAGCCTAAGAGGTACTGCCCGACACACTCAAGCTGCTAGTCATTGAAGAGGAGACGGTGACGTCATCCAAACCGCGCCGGAATCCCGCGAGGTACACGCGGCACCGAGGAGGACATTCAAAGACTGAGTGCGGCGTTTGGGTTGTGCTGGGTCGGGCACTTCTTTGTTTTTACACTCACCGTCTTTTGTGAGTATTTTATTTGTTAGAGGTAGGCGTCATTAAAGTTTTTTATTATTGCGCAATCCTTTCCCTCTTTTGTCCCCACTGGAGGAAATAAGAGGCTGAAGGAACCCTGAAGCAGATCCAGGAAACTACGTTCCTGAAAGGGAGACCTGCCTGACGTCCACGGAAGCAGAGGATACCACGAGGGGTTCGTGTTACACCAGAGGCGACCAGGACTCAGAAGGCTCCAAGTACAGATTCTCTCCCCTGCATGCATCCTATCTACTTCTAGTAAGTAGGCATTTCATTGAGCTTTGATCATAAGGGCACATTTGGCAACTAGATATACTGCGCAATGTCCTGTTTCTCTGCTCTATGTCATACATCTGCAGGTTGAATATATCGTGAGGAGGACTGTTCACTCTTTGCTCTGTGAACTGTGATTTTGATACCATATATCACCAGTTGACCACTCAAGATTGGGAACAATAGTCTGTATATTTGGACTTTAATATCATTTCACATCATTTCACTGTATTTACACATGCGCCAGGTTTATGTCTATTTTTGTATTTATATATCTTGTAACATACTGTATATAAATGGTGTTCTTCTCTCAAATGCTTATCTAACATCTCTATGTGATGGGAAGTTGGCAATAGGTGTTCAAGAAGAAGTATAGTGGCACTTGTGTAGGTAGGTTTAACCATACTATGAAAACTTGAAAAATATACTTGGCATAAAGTTGGAAAGGTATTTATATACATTCAAATAAGGATGGCTGCCAAGAACGGTAAGGCCACAACCACCAAATATGGAAGTTACTGAAAATCAATGGCCCTCATTTTCCAGAGGCTGGATTGTCCCTGGGCCTGACAGCATTAAGGAACAAGGCATGAAGGCAAAAAGTGCTAAGAATCCCCAGAAGTTAAACAAAAGCTGTCATTCAAACCTAAATCTGACAACCGGCAACTGCCGGAATCTCTCCAGTGAAGCAGTGCTGCATGAACTGGAAGACAAAGTTGAAAAGATGAAATGGGATATTCCTGGCTTTACTAAAGTACGAATAAAAGATGAAGGCTGCATTCAGCTCAAATGCAGTCACCTATTCTATTACAGAAGTAAAAAAATGGAGGAATTTGTGTAGTAAGCTTCATCATTAACACGAGAACAACTGTGGAGTATGAAAGCTAATGAGAAAGAGAAGCCACAATCCTCATTCAGTTGACAAAGACATACAGGTTTCCAAGCGTATGCCCCAGCATCACGTCACACAGGCTATGAAGGGGAATCTTTTTACTAAGAAATCAACCACTTTAGCAACAAAGGAAAGTATCACCTCAAGTTATTTATGGGAGATTTCAATGCAAAGATGGGTGGGTGCCCAGCAGAAAGATTAAGCATCAGTTGGTAAGTATAAAGTAAAAGGAATGAACGTGGAGACAGATTGGTAGAATTTGCACAATGTGAAAACTTTTACATCATGAATTCATAGTTCAAGAAGAATCCAAATAGAAAATGGACATGGAATCGACCCAATGGGATCAAGAATGAAATTGCTTATTTCCTAGCTGACAAGAAACACGTGATTAAAGACTGCAAAATGCTTAATAGTTTTGACAGAAGGAGTGATCACAGATTGGTTAGCTGCAAATTACATCTGAATCCGAAGAAGGAAAGACGAAAACTGTTTAAAAAGAAGACAAAACCAATCAACATCAATAACCTCATGAACAATAGCAGAGAATTTAATCTAGAATTGAAAAATGATTTAATTTTACACAAAATATATGGGGACGCTTTAACAAACAATTATGACGAATTTATGAAGATAGTAATTGCTTTCTGCACATTCAACTACAGAGGAGACAACATGAAATAAAACAATTCCAACATGCAAGAACAAGAATTGAATATGCATATTTGTGTAAAATAATCCGCAAAAATATAATGGAAGATGTAACAAAATTTTACTGCGATACAGTGAAGAAGATTATCGAAGATAATAAAAGCTTAAATAAGACAAAGCAGCGACTTTTGCTTCTTCCCAATCATATCACTGCATTCAAACAAGATGATGGATTAACAATAAAAGACAGTGTGCTTATCATAAATGCGTTGAGGACATGAAATTGTACGAGAACACAGAACATGAAATTGTATGAGAACACAGATTATACCCTGTTTTAACTAACAGACAATGTGTGAAAATAAACCATGAATGATGTACCATGCATACTTCCAGAAGAAGTTGCAAAACTCTCTGCTATATCATCCTGGATGGCCCTCCGTCGCCTTAAACTCAACATGGCTAAAACAGAGCTCCTCATACTTCCTCCCAAACCTGGCCCTACTACCTCCTTCCACATTACTGTTGGAACTACGATCATTCACCCAGTAGCCGAAGCACGCTGCCTAGGGGTCACACTCGACTCCTCCTCACATTCGCCCCTCACATTCAAAACATTTCTAAAACCTGTCGCTTTTTCCTCCGCAATATCACAAAGATACGCCCTTTCCTCTGTTGCTCGACTGCTAAAACTCTGACTCAGGCCCTCATTCTCTCCCGTCTTGATTACTGTAACTTCCTGCTGTCCGGCCTTCCTGCCTCTCACCTGTCTCCCCTACAATCTATCCTAAACACTACTGCCAGAATCACTCTACTCTTTCCTAGATCTGTCTCAGCATCTCCCCTCATGAAATTCCTCTCCTGGCTTCTGATCAAATCCCGCATCCCACACTCCATTCTTCTCACTTTTAAAGCTTTACACTCTTCTGCCCCTCCTTACATCTCAGCCCTAATTTCTCGTTATGCACCATCCAGACTCTTGCGTTCTTCTCAAGGAAGTCTTCTTTCTACCCCCTTTGTATCTAAAGCCCTCTCCCGCCTTAAACCTTTTTCACTGACTGCCCCAAACCTCTGGAATGCCCTTCCCCTCAGTACCTGACGAGCACCCTCTCTATCCACCTTTAAGACCCACCTTAAGACACACTTGCTTAAAGAAGCATATGAATAGCACTGTGGATATTCTGAACATGATACATAAAGCTTGGCCCCCTGCAGACGCACTTACCAGAACTCCCTCCTACTGTCTCTGTATGTTCTCCCTACCTAACAATTAGACTGTAAGCTCCTCGGGGCAGGGACTCCTTTTCCTTAATGTTACTTTTATGTCTGAAGCACTTATTCCCATGACCTGTTATTTATATTTTCTGTTAATTATTTGATTACCACATGTATTACAACTGTGAAGCGCTATGTACATTAATGGCGCTATATAAATAAAGACATACAATACAATACAAAAGCAATAAAATCCATGAAGAATGGGAAGGATCAAGGGGGAAATGGAATTACTGAAATATTGAAAGAGTCTAGGAAAGAAGAAGAGAAAATCCTTGCATAAACTCTTTAGATGCTGGTGGAAGAACAGGAATATTCCAGAGCAATTGAGCAATGTTATAGTTATCCTGATACATATAGTATGTTGCCAGGTCCCCCTGTTACCTCCAGGCTGCATGAGGGGGATGGTTGTGTGGTTGCTGCAGGGAGATTGTGAACTGGCGAGCGGGTCGCCGGTGCTCCGCAGAGGGCGCCGCCATTTTGTGTGTGCGCGTGCATGTGCAGAGAAGTCTCGCGCATGCGCAGATAGTATCTAGAGTTACGGCAGCCATCTTTGTACACCAGGTGCATGCGCAGTATAATGCCAGCGGCGACCATTACACCCATAGATCCGCTGGGAACTGCAAGTCCCAGCAGCCTCAGGGGCTGCAGACCACATGTTGTCGGGCGGCTTTTATAGGGTGTATTAGAAATGTTCCCGCCAAAGTGTAATTATAAATTCTCACGTGTGCTTCCCTCATTTAATCAGTTCATCATTTCACCAGATCAACAGTTCAGCACTTAACCCCTACAGTACCATAGCTATGCTGTGAACTAAAACATATCTAAAAGAAGTAAAAACACAATTATAGTGAAGTGGTTGAGTCCTTCCATAGACTGTCACACACCGTTGAAAAAAATGAACATACACGAACTTTACGGGACACAATTGTAAGAACTTAATTCAGTTCACTTATATTAGCAATAATAATATATGGATTGTAATCACATTGCACGGGAGCAGGGCCACTCCTAAACTGAAGCAGGTTGACTTCAGCCTCGGGGACCCCCTACTTCAGGAGATACAGGCCCCGTTATGGGGTGCCGGTATCCCCTGCACTTGTAAAGCTCCCGCGTCACGTGACATTTACATTCTGCAGGGGATACCGGCACCCCATAACGGGGCCTATATCTCCTGAAGTAGGGGGTCCCCAAACCTGAAACCAATGCGGTTCAGCTCAGGAGACCCCCTGCTCATGTACACTAGTATTAAAAATCATATTTGTACAGCACGATCGCCTGTAAGAGCCGTGCATTGAGACGCAGCGTCTCCATATAGTTCTTACAGGCTGCTTTGTTTATAATAGTTATCATGCTATCTAACTTTAAGCACGATATCAGGGGGGGAAGAAGGTGATCGCGTGATATGGCCCTTTTGGGCAAGGCAGGCCAAAAACGCGCCAAACAGCCTTAGTGAATAGCGCTTATGGCTTCACCCTTTTTCGCCCGAGTGATGTAACCCATTTCAGCGCTAATTAACGTAGCTTAGTGAATCGGCCCCACTGTCACCAACGCCTTTTACAGCAACACTTGAAAAATTATTCAAGACAGGAGATTGGATTTGGAAGAAAAAGTATTCACAATCAACGGTTAATTCTCATGCCACCTATGATTTGCAAATGAGATTTTTATTTTTGCCAAAAGCTCCGAAGACCTCAAGCAATAAATCAGAGAACTTACCGAAGCAAGTAAGAAAGTGGGACTCCACATGAATCTCAACAAGACCAATGGATATGCAACAAATGTGTAAAATCTGAAAAAAGCAAAATAAATGGAATAGAAGTAGAAGACGTTGGAAGGTGTGATAAGCGCAGATAACGTGCTATCACATGAAAAGTCCCATTGACTTTAATGGGGCTTTTCATCAGCACTATCACATTTTACAGAATAAGGGCCTATGTCTACATGACTGGCAAGTAACAATGAATGGGAACCTTTTGAATGAACTCAACATGAGAATGAAGATGGGATTAAATGAATTTGGAACAAACTGGAAAGTTCCCTTGAAAGATTTTCCTATGTGCCTGCAGAGAAAAGTTTTGACCAATGTGTTCTGCATGTTCTCACGTACATACGTGAAACTTGGACCCTAAATGCAAAGATCATTCAGAAGTTTCATACAACTCAAAGATGTATGGAGTGATGTATTCTGGGTATTACCTGAAGAGACATGAGAATGATAGAATGGGTTCAAAACCAAACAAAAGTCTGTGACACTATTACAAGGGTAAACGTTTTGTAATGGCAGTGGCAGGACATATTTCAAGAACAAATTACCATTGTTGGACAATAATATTACTCACCTGGATTCCAAGTTAAAGTAAAAGACTAAGACGATGACTAAAAGTGAGATGGGAAAATTAACAGTATATATTTGTTGGAGCAACTTGGAGAAGAGTGTCTTGCAACCACATTACCTGGAAGATCATTGGGGAGGCCTTCATCCAGCAGTGGATCGACTAGGGGTGAAGAGGATGATATGGTATACACTTCAACGTCTCTGTACATTCAGGGGATTAGATATTTATTATCCCATGAATATTACATATTTTAAAATGATGATGAGAATGTCTATGCACGTCTAAATTTCTGCAGCTTACAGTATTTTATATTAAGTCTTTTAGTCAATCTTGTGCTTCAGGGTTTAATGTAGCTACAGATGCAGCCACCAGTATTTGACTATTTGTCTGGGAAAATACTGTGGCAATCTCACAGTAAATGCTGCAACATTTCTGTGAGATTCTGCAGCCAGACTAATGGCCCATCGGATTAACACAGCGGGGGTCTCAGTTTGAATGGGACCTTCAGGGACCCCCACGATGTTAATTCAATGGGCCATTCATCTGGCTGCAGAAATCTCACCGAAATGTTGCAGTTTTCTGGGAGATTGCCCCAGATTTTCCAAGGCAAGTGGTCAGATACTGGTGACTGCATCTGTACAGTTTTAAAAATACAATATATTGGGGTCATGGCAGGTCAACAGGACTTAATTTGGGGGGGCCATCACTAAAAGTGACACGTGTCATTTAGAAGGCAATACATGATAGCCAGATACTATGCTCTCAGCATTAAAGAAAAATAAACGTTCTTGAATGTTTACTGGTGAATCCCAGAGAGAGGTGACCCACAGGTCACGCCTTAGTTGGAGGACTTTATTGGAAATTAGGATATTCGGTGATAACCTCTACGCTACAGTGCAACGATTACAGATATCTGAATATTATAAAGAGACGCATGCAATGAGACCACATATGACATGAGAAAGAGGTGCCAAAGACAGACATCCATTTGTCATTCAAAATTAAGCTTGTTACAGCCATCATAATCGCCTGAATCTATTGATATGGCTCACGTCTGTCTAAGTATTGGGGGAAATTAAGCTATGAGCATTTAAATCTTGAGGCAAGATTCTAAATGCCGCTTTAGAGCAGGTTTTTTTTCTCTATCGTAAAACCATCAATTTAGCAGCTGATTTATGACAGGGGTGGGTTTATGTGGTTTCAATGGGGAAAAACATAGTACATAAGTCTTAGCAGGGTATTATGAAAATCAGAATTCAACAGAGGTATGATGGATGTTTTGGGATGAAACACTTGGATTTCCATTTTTCTACACCAGTGACCTCTCTGGAGAAAACCCTGACATATGGTAACGTAATGTATTGGGATTTCTGTTTTATGTTTTATCCTGTTATTTTAAGAAACTGTACTGCATTTACTGTAATTGTATGTTCTTGTAATGATCTTTTTCTGTAATCTAAAGCACTGTATTCTTTTATAATATATATATATATATATATATATATATATATATATATATATAGGCAATACGATACCGTATGAGCGAATATCAGAGGCAGCACTCCACGAGGTAGTCAAAAAAGATTTGTATTTAGTGAGACATCATATCCAACATTTTGGTCCTACACACGGGACCTTTCTGAAGGTGATGTACATACAGAGTGCAATAGAACACATATAAATACCCTACCAAACCATGACAAACAGGTGCAACACATAATTTAATTCAAACAATAACTTACATGCTAAATGCAGGACCCTCCCATTGCAACCAAACCATCAGGCGTTAACTGAAACGCAATGATGCACCCGTCCCGTGAAACGCACTCACAGCGCATGCAGGGGTCAAGGGTTATAGGCTATAAGTCAAATCATCTCCGTCGCGTGTCTCAGAGCCAGAGGGGGCGCATGTAACCAATGAAACGCATGTCTGCACATGCGCGAGCCGCGAGCTGGTGAAGGGAGAGTGTAATGCGTGTGGAGCTGACAGGATAACCATTGCGCATGCGCGAACCGCGGGAATTAAATAAATAATAAGCGCAACTGCAGGCGAAGTGGTCCTTCGCGATCTGAGCGTCTCAGGGCATGAATGGTGATCATGTTGCTTGCTAACTAATGTGATAACTCATAAACAGTTGTTAAACTGTGTGTAGCAACTAGCTTTAATCAAGGAAGAGGGGGAATAAGCCTAAACAGGCTGAATAAAGGCATGTGTAAATGCCTAATGCTGTATAAGGGTAAAATACAGTGTCAATGCTAGCAACATTGGCCAATGGCATCATAGGCTGGTCATTACAATAAAACAAGCATGAAAAATGTGGCACAAACAACAACACCCATAATAAAATGCAGTACAGTGATACCCATAAATGTGAACATATATATACTGAGATGCTCTGGCTTAATTAAAAAATATTCATAAATAAATCATCATACAAACTAATGACCTGACTGGTGTGGCTTCATTAGGTAAGAGCCAGACCATGCATAACAGAAATGGCACACATAGTAGATTGGTCACTGTATAAGACTTAATTGGCAGATAATGTAGTTAATTGCACCTTGGCAATCAGGCGCACAATCAGATACTAAATATATCGGATAAAGCTAAAGAGTCAGTCCAAACTAGTTGCAATAGTTCCATGCATGCATGTCTGCAGTGTGACGAAACGCGTAGAGCTGTGACGTCATTGCGATTGTATTGGTGTATTTGGAGTCCCTGGCTTCCCTGCGCTCCGGCTGGCGGTAATTTCAAGTGTTAGCAATCATTGTATGAGGGAGCAAAGGACGTGCAGGCATTGGATGCCTTTATATCTTGCTGCCAATTCATGGTGAACCTGGGCTGTTTACATCCACTCTTTAAACCTGGGACTCACCATACCACCGCAGATGACCACAATAGAGATTTCTCTCCCACGAATGGTTCTGTTTCAAATCCTGTAAGTGCACATTCTTATGGGTTGCTGATTTTTTAAATAAATGTACCTTATTTTTTACTCAGTTACGTGCTATGGAGCTTGCGCTTTTGTTTGTTTTTTGTTCATATATATTTATATATATATATATATATATATATATATTGATATATGTGTGGCAACAGAGAAAGAGTCCCTAAAGAAGCACTCAGGTTTACCAAAGTAACCAAAATGTATTAAGTATCACATATGACATAAGAACACAATACGGAAAAATTGCTTCACGTGTCCGCAAGAGACTTCAAAGATGCACAAGCCAACAACAAAGGCATATAAATACTCAATATGTAAACGCATGTAATAGGTAGATAAGAGTAATGATACTCAATAGCAAGTTTACATATGAAAGAATGGCAAGGCTGATAGCCAACTATTTGCTGCAAATAGGTAGTAAATAAAGGAGCGATCCTAACCTGACACTATTGTGGTGTATAGTGACACATAACAGAGACAAATGGATGTAAGAAAATGAACATTATGAAGTGTATTATGTCTTATCCACACTGTGGTGAAATACACTGCTCTTCATACTAAAGCTAGCATATATGTGCCATAATGAAATAATTAAGGTCACGCTGACAATGTAAGTAATGACTGGCCATAAATGGAAAAAGTCACAGTCAAAAGATGTCAAATAAACACAGTAAGAGTATTCAGGCAAAATAACAGTCTTGCAATTATAACCATCTCAATCTTGAGGGTGCATAGCATCAAAGTCACATGGGGTATAGCTACGTGCTCTCAAAGAAGAGAGAAACAGGGGGTCCCACCAGGCGCTGACACTTCTACATGTTTCGACCCTTGTCTTAAACTTGGAGTGGTAAGGCAGCTGGAGCGACATGCAATTTTTAAAAGAAAAGCTTCGCGCCAAAACAGGAACAATCAGCTAGTTTAATATGCATCAGATGTTGCTCCGATCTCCTTCACCTTCCATCTCAAATCGTGAGTGACGTCGTCCGCTAAAGGAGTTACCAACGTGGTGACGCATCCCATGACAACCAAAGAAGCCCGGGTTTCCCTCTGAGCTCGTTCACATCACCCACTCTGGCGCTTGCTCTTGCCATTCTTTCATGTGTAAACTTACTATTGAGTATTATTACTCTTATCTACCTATTACATGCATTTACATACTGAGTATTTATATGCCTTTGTTGTTGGCTTGTGCATCTTTGAAGTCTCTTGCGGACACGTGAAGGGAGTCTACGCTATGTTTTAAGCATTAGATTACCCTAGGTAGGGGAAACAACTGGGGCTCAAATATATGAGAATCACTATAGAGAAAGAAATCCACTGATATAAATCCGGAATACTTTCTTTAATCCAGTAAAGTAAAGTGAACAAGAAGCAGAAAGGAACCCTTATGCAAGCCTTGACCATGTGAGTTTAAAATTACTGTATGGAGGATTTAGCATTGAACTGCGGTCATCTGATCATATATGTATTCAAACGCATAGAGATTACCACTTGAGTACAACATATGAGTCCAGCATGTAAGTCCAGCAACAATTGGAATGGTACACACAGTTAAATGAACAATGATAGTCACTCCCTAGTCAGAGACACATTCACAGGAGTTTCTTCACTTGAAGGGTAAAGGGTCCTTAACATAACCATGCTGCAAGCTTAAGCCTATAGGGAACCATGTTAATGGTTTTGAAGCAAAAGGTGGCACTGTGTGCTCATTTGCGTGTCATTTCCCAGAATCTCTTGCTGCAGTGGAAGTGCTGTGTGCAGGGTGATAATGGTGATAATGGTGAAAGGCAGGGTTGCAGACCTGTCTAAGACATGCAAATGAGCATACAGTAATATTTCCATTTGCTATATATATATATATATATATATATAAAACATTTTTGTGTGTAGTGCTTTTGCACGAGTTCCTGAATCCTAAGCAAATATGTTTTAAAGAGTTATAGGAGTTTATGATAAATAAAAGCAGCGAAGGTAGCCAGCTTATCTTTATAACATAAAATTACAGAAATTATAGGCAAATTGGCTTGAAAATAATAGTGATATTACTTTTTATTTAGTGCTTATAGTATACACCGTGCTATATATAGCCTGTTTCAGTATTAATACAGAGAACGTTTTTAGTTTCCAGTGTTAGAATATTTCTAGCTATTATTATAATCACAACATATGTATATTACAAAGGGAACGGTAGGGTTACGTAGAGTTGAATAATGTTAAACATAATAAATATATGCTTAATAAAGGGTTAAACATAACATAATCCTAGAAGCATTTTCCTCATTGGACAACAGAAAAAGTTGATTAGAATGAGTTACATTTGAAGAGTATACTTGGCAATCTAAGTACAATATGTTTCTTTGGTTAATGCAAAAGTGCTTTAAACAAATAACTTTCCACAATTGTGCTCACGTGGTTCTGGAAAATTACATTATGAAGATGATTTGACGTTATTTTAATAGACATCACAGAAAGATCTGTATTTTTCTGTGCTAGAGGAATTTAGCAAATTATCTCTAGCATGGAAAATGCCTCTTGAATAGGGATCTACTGTAGAAAAGTACCAGATACTTATGGAAACCAAAACGGTTTAAAATGCCTTAAAAAATCTATGTACACATACATTGCCTATTATAGGTTTTTTATTTAATAAATGTGCTTTTTTGTTATTCACTATTCAGATGGTTCCCTAATGGAATGATAGAAATTACTCATTAGATAAAATAGCAGCAATACACTATATAAGTTTTAAATGGCGGTATTCAAAGACCCAATGTCAGTAACACACCTCGATTCCACATTAACTGCCATTGACTTCCATAGCAGTTAAGATCGGATCAGAATATGATACCAGACATTGGCACTTAGAATAAATACTCTATGGAAGATTTTAGATTGATTTTGCTGCACCTCAAGTAGTAGTAATACACAGCAAGCTGAGCAAGGCACAATGGATTTCAATGCTGCCAATCCCCTCCTCCACACACACTGCTTCCTACAAGGACTGCATTATAAAAACAATAGCCACTTTTATTTCTAAACAGCTTGCAGAACTGCTTCACCAGCTTAACCCAATACCACAGGCAAATCACTTTATTCAGAACCCCAGTGCATCATGGAAACAGTATACTGGTAAAGTCCATTGCAAGGCTGGGAAATCCAATCTTGTCTTCCAACTTAGCACAATACTTAATTAGATCAGACACTGCTTGCATGCTGAACTTCTCTTCGTAAACTATTCCCTAAATTGATGACAGGACTC
The DNA here is from genome assembly GCF_040206685.1 of Ascaphus truei. Classification (NCBI taxonomy): domain Eukaryota; kingdom Metazoa; phylum Chordata; class Amphibia; order Anura; family Ascaphidae; genus Ascaphus; species Ascaphus truei. Next base: position 157,200,044 of record NC_134486.1, on the reverse strand, counting down.
TATGAAGTGATGTACCCTCTGCAGCAACTGACTGACTCGTACCCTTCCCCCCACCCCCTTCCCTCCGATGGTTACAGTTTTTAGTACCGGTGCACCAATTCCTATTATTACAAAAAACATATATTTTAGCCATTACCTAAATGCATACCGTAATAGCCATTTTTGGAATTTCCCTCTTTTTTTAAGAGAGATTTTGCAACTTTGATTTAGTTATTCGTAGATTGATCACATAATTCTAGTATTACTGTAAGTAGAATTATTGAACTATGGGGCCGATTCTTCAAGCTCCAATGTTGGAAACTGCACACCACTCTGGCATTAACTGCCATTGACTTCAATGACCGTTAATGCTGGTGAATCCTGGCCTATATGTTTTTTCCTGCAACTGTATTGAAGTATACTTTTTAGTATTTGGCCATTTAGCATAATTTTTTTACATTTTCTAAACATCAATAAATCAATGAATATTACATTTACACAATGAACATGTATTGCTACACAATGTCACAGCTTTGGAATTTTTGCTATGACACATTGGAAAGGATAACCATAAAGGTGCTATCCCCTTTAAGAAACAACTGCATAATAATTATTGCTTTTTTTACCTTCAGGAAGAGGAAATAGGATAGTGGAACGTAGCAGAATAGAATGAAATAAACTGAAATTCTAGTCTGATGATGACACTGTCCTCACTTGGAAAGGAGAGGCAATAAACTTAGGAATTAGGATACTGGGAGAGAAATGGCTGTGGCAATTATTGATACTAATAATAATAATATGTTCTTGTATAGTGCTGCTAGTTTTACGTAGCACTTTACAGAGACATTTTACAGGCACAAGTCCCTGCCCCATGGAGCTTACAATCTATTTTTGGTGCCTGAGGCACAGGGTGATAAAGTGACTTGCCCAAGGTCACAAGAACCATGTTCCCCAGCTGCAAACTCAGTGTCTTTACTCACTGAACCACTCCTTATACTAAATATAAATTAACTATAAATGGTGACCTATCAGCTACGAGAATAGTATCTACATATCCTGGCTTGTCTAAATTGGAGTCAGCTTAAGTATTAATCAGGTACAGTAGAATGTATCAGAATATAGAAATTCATAAAGATCAACATAACAGTGAAAGCTGTCCAATACTATAGCCCACATAGATTTAGTTATAAAAACCCACCATTTCAACAAAATTGGAACAGGCATACTGTATTGTCACCCTATTGACAAATATGTTAAGGTATGTCAACAAATACAGCAACCAAGGGGTTAACTTTCATTTTAATAAAAATTATTCTCTGTCTCCTGGTCATGGTGTCTGAAGGAGCTGTTTAGCAAGTGAAGACACTGACTGTAAACAATAACACTGACTTTGAATCAGGGAAACCTAGTTCAATTCCCGGTGTCACCTCCTTGTGATGTTTATTTACCTGTTCCTCAGTAAACAAGCACTGTTCAGTTTTCGTATATTAACTCTAAAATTGGATAAGGACGTCTTTGTGCTCTAATAGAACCTAATAACTTTTTGAAGAGATTAACTGCATTTTTTAACACATTTAACTAAATTGGGTTTTTGTGTTAATTACATATTTTTCCAGTAAACAGGGGACCAAGAACTCCTGAGGATGGTAAATTATCCATGGTGGTAGCATATTGAGGTGTAGTGTGACGGATTTTGGGGAGATAACCCTCAGGAGGTGAGTGAGTCTGTTGGATTGCTGGTTGTTTTAACCTCTTTGATATACACAGACACGTGCACACAGGCATGGCGTTCCTGACACACATGCATTGGCATATTTCACTTGGTTCTAAGCTCTGTCACACACTGCTTGTTAAGCTCCTCAATCCTTAAGATTTGAAAACAATTAAGGGGAGAATTAAGAATTTTTATGAGATACACATACCAGATATTTTGTCTTCCATCTATGATGTGCTCTATGAATTCATTAATTTACTCCTACTTCCACAGTCACTTTAAGTCTATTTACATACCACTTCAAAAAAAATTGAAGTAGGGCTCCATTCTCCCAGTGTTTTTTGTTTTTTTTCCACAAATACTTTTATTTGAGTCACATGCATCTTGTATACATTTGCCTTGGTGTTTAAAAAATAATAATACATATTTGGTTATACAAATTATATTTAAGTTTACAGTTTCCGTTCATCAACATACATGTGCGTGAAAGGGTAGGGGGAACGATCACAACTTTTTCTGTTATATTCTCTTGGTTTGGTGCTCGTTATTTAGTAATATATCATCGTCCCTCCCCCCCCCCCCTTGCTTTTATTGTCCCACAGAAACGCTTGGTTTCTGTTTTTTATCTTTCTGTGTTGTTTTATTTTCATTAAAATTAGTTTTACCCTGAAGACCCTAGTGTCCTTTGTATGTTAATTCCATCTTCACTACTAGCTGTATCAGGAACAGAAGAAGAAAGATACCGCTAGGAGTGTGTACTCACACTGGCCCGTGTGAGTATTGAGTTATATTTTCACTATTTATACCCTTGTACCCCATCCTTTCATCACTTGCCTCTGATCGGGTAATACCCCTACATGAGCAAGATACCAAGATAAGAACAAACTCACATTAGCCCGTGTGAGTGCTAGATTATCACATTGTCCAGTGGTTTATAGCCACGTTACCCTTCCCCCCCCATTGACGTATATATGCATATGTTTTAATCCTATCCCCCTTCTCTATTTACACGAGAGGAAATCCCCCTGGAGCGGCACCCTGAACTAATGAAGATAGCGACATAGACAACAAGAAGAAGTACCTACACCGCAAGGAGAAAAGCATCAACGGCAGAACACGGGATTCCCAAAGAAACCTTGATGTGACTGAGCTTACACAAGGCCGTGTAAGTTATATATACTTTTATCTCACCAACTCATTAATACATACAAACCTATGTGTGTTTTCCCTTCCAATTAGACATTAGCCACCTGAGCCACCTAATTTGCTCATGGTAACTACTGCTTCACCTTAAATAGCATTTATTAGATCCATACCGTTGCCTGTTTCCAACTATTGTGCTCCCCCATCCCCCCTTTTTATATTCATATCATCCCATAGGCCTGTCACTTGAATGTACGTCTTTGTCTCTTTTTTCTAGTTTTTATTTATTTATTATATATATTTTTCAACTTCTGATAAAGCCTGCTCTATCAGCTCTGTGTTCACCCCTTGCAGTATGTTTATTCGACTCCATTTTCTCTTCTTTTCCTCATCTCTGTTCCTTACATCGTTATTCATTATTTATTTTTTTAAATGCAGTTTCACTATTTGGGTTCTATATTCCTGAATTACGTCTGTAAAGTGAAGATGATCAGTGATATATACACATTCGGACATGCATACACAGATACATAATACGTAAAAAGGACCTCTGCCATTTGCCATTAAGATAAATTGTGATGACATCTGCTACAACTAAGGTGGAAAAGTTTCACATATACTTGAAAGGTTAATGAGTTAATAAAAAATAAAAATAAAATTTAAGTTGCAATCCTACCAAACATAATATTTAAAAAAAAATTGTTCATAGTGCTCTTTCAGTTAACTTCTTTTTTTTCTTCACCTTCAGCCTCCAATTGCAATTAAATTCCTTCTACCTATTGCCATCACTCTTCTTCCACTTGTAAGATACCACATATCCTTCTTTTATAAAGAAGTTACATAAACTAAAGCATTATCTTTGGGTGTACAGTACCAAATACTTAGAGTGCAAAGTTCTGTTAGCGATATTTGCACTGAAGAAGTGTATATTTGTTTTAGGTTCTGGTAATTAGTAATACAGGCATACCGCGCATTAACGTACGCAATGGGACCGGAGCATGTATGTAAAGTGAAAATGTACTTAAAGTGAAGCACTACCTTTTCCCCACTTATCGATGCATGTACTGTACTGCAATCGTCATATACGTGCATAACTGATGTAAATAACACATGTGTAACAGGCTCTATAGTTTCCCCGCTTGCGCACAGCTTCGGTACAGGTAGGGAGCCGGTATTGCTGTTCAGGACGTGCTGACAGGCGCATGCGTGAGCTGCTGTTTGCCTATTAAATGAGATGTACTTACTCGCGAGTGTACTTAAAGTGAGTGTCCTTAAACCGGGGTATGCCTGTACAAAATTAAGAACATTTATTGTAGAGATTTAATACATAAAGAAAATTTAGCGCAGACCTTTCAAAATCTCACTGGTCTATTTGACTATTGTGGTACACATTAAAAACCTCAAAGGTGTATTTTCAAAGTCCTGCACATCATAGAAATATTAACAACAGATACGGGTCATTTGGCTCACCAGATGTGGTATATAAAATAAAATGATAGATTGTACAAGATATACCCTTATAGGGTTTCCTTGTGTCTATCACAAACATGTTTGATACAGTTTGACTCTAGTATGTATATTGCAACATAAAATAAAAGCCCACTATGTGGATGTTGAGTGGCAGTAATTAAACTGATGAGATCTGTGCTGTCACTTAACAATTCAGGTACACAGTTATTAGTATTAGGATGGATGTAACTTAGAAAAGGGAGAGATTAATAAATTGGGCTTCAAAAGTAGAGATGTGAAAAAAAATTATTCCCACTACTACTATTATGACCACATAAAAGACACTTGATTCTTTACTGTAGCTGACAAAGGCATTGCTAATAAATTAGGTCTACAATTTTAAAGGGGAATTGCAGCAAATATACAAAGGTATTTTCGTTGGGTTATTCCGCAGATGCCAATTTCACATAATAGGCATCACCAATGGCTTTTTAACTCAATAGCTATTTTTACCACTTAATGCGCTTTCTTTTGTCAGTGGGCAAGTTTCTTCAGGGCATGTTGAGAAGCACACAAGTAATCTTAGCACTCAACAGTTATTATTACATAATGAGGTATTTCAGTCGTAGGCCAAAGTTGAAATCATCCCACAAGTTAAATAGTCAATATCACTTTCCCTGTGTAAATCCAGTTGGTTTCAGAGTAAATCTATTTTTTAAATGTACATTCACTTCTATAATCATGTGCTTAAAGCAGAAAAACATGTGATATCTTATGGGTTTTTTTTTTTTTTTAAATAAATCAGTTACGTCATATTAGACAATAGTGACTGTTTTTTTTTTATTCGATTCTTAATGCCATTTTTCATTAGTTTTAATATATTGAGCATTCTTTGATTTCTATAGCAGGTTTTAGTCCACCTCCCCTTCAGTACAACATCTTCATAGAACTTTCCTATTTGTGATAATTTGTTGACAATGTTCCCAGCAGTTTGAACTGCAAACTGTAAATACTGTAGCTGCTGAGTTACACTGACTGAAGGATTAATTGAAACTGAAAGGTGGCCATTATGTTAGTCACACAATCAGGATTTTTAGAGATTTATATAACAGGAGCACCAAACGATTACCAGCTTAGGTAAGAATGTAGAATTGTACATTGTCGGATGCTTTACATATTCAAATAAGACACGGGGGAAAAGGGAGAATGTAGTATTGCTGCTTTAATTAATATAAAATGTAACACAAATCTGCACAGTATCCTCTCTATCTTATGGTTCCGTATACCAACATGCAAACACGATGCATAATGTAATGTTCCTATTCAAAATATTTAAAAATAAATACATTATGTACAGTATGTAATACTATACATACAGGTAGAGTAGGTATCATTTCAATGGAAATGGTAGATATTTTCTGCATTGTTTTCAATGGAGCTGTGGTATTTATTGTGATAAATAATGTTTTAGCATTAAAGCCTCGCATTGCATTAACGAGTGCAATAACGGGTGCTGCAACTCTACTCTTATTCACAGACCCAATAAATCACTGCCCTTAATCAATTTGTTGATACCTGAAAGCAACAGAATACAACTTAAGAGGGTAGGTGCTATCACTCTTAAATATTCCAATTTATTTTTTCTTGAAAGGACTATAGATCATATTTGCAACCGGACTACGTTAGATAATGATTGCAATATAATTAACCTTTCGTTCTACATTAGGAATGACACAGAGATAAGTGTCAACCTGTCTATGTCTGCCTTTGATCCTTCGATAAACTACAGTAAGTGCATGCCTGGAAACAATCTACTAAAAGCTTAATGCATATTCAACTTTGTTATGAATATACCCAGAAAGCTTTCAGAATGTAGTTCATTTGTCAGAATTTTACCAGAAATGTAATGATCTATGCCTGATGAGTATCAGGGCTAATATTTAGTAGCTTTCAGACACCCTGTATAAAAAAAATGCATAAAAGCTTTGAAATCAATTCTGGATGAGTGATAAGGTGCCACTTAACATTTTTATCTTGTGGGGATGAGTGACATTAGAAAAACAACGAGCAAGGTTTTTACTTGTATTGGAATACAAAGACCATCAGATATTTTAAATAACTATCCGTGAAATGTCCAAAACATCAGAGCAAAACTGGAACCATTTTTATACTGTATTAAAACGTCCATAAACATTTTTCAGTATTTCAAACCCAGTCTGACTTGGCATTACATGAGTGATTGTTATTAGGCAGAGTAAGTACTGTATGTATTCAGAAATCTGATATTTGAATTCAGGGTCTGCAATGGATTACAATTAATTTTACCATTATTCCTATGGGGACAATTCTCCAGGTAAAAGATGACTGTGATTTATTGTTTGTTTGGAAGGGTTGATGAAATGTTATGCTGCCTTGCCTTTTACTGTACCTTTTGCATTTTGTATATGTATGTACACTGTGTTCAGGAAATAAGGGAACTTTTTCATTTTTCATCATAGCCTATATATTTCTCGCTCAATCCCCATGAAAATGTGCACAATTGTGGGTCTGTTATATAGATTAACACTATAAAAGAAGTACAAAGTAGACAATACAGTGACATCAATTTAGTTAACAAGTACCAGATGCACTGCGGTGGGTTCATGTTCATTGACCGAGAAATAGGAGTTTTTCCTTCGTAGCTTGTAAATGTGTTCAACTGTTGTAATTTAATCTGAAAAACTAAGATTACTATAACGTTTGAGTTCAAAGTATGTGTTCAAAATGTCCTCCTCCTGCTGAAATGCACACCCAAAAGCGGAAACGCCACTGTCTGATTGCATAATCGACAACCCGTTGATCCAGTTCCCCTTTCTGAATGATACAAATTGTTTTTTTCAGTCCTTCTAGTGACCATCCTTTATCAGGAAACATTTAATGTAAGCGTTTTGGGACGTAATTCTTGATTTGTCTTAAGCACTTTATAACGTGCTTATCTTCTTCACTAAACACCATTTTGTAACTATGCACTTGATGAGGTCATCATTAGAGAATTGGGAGATTTTTTTGGTGAGAATTTGGATCCACCTCCATTGGCTATTTCCTTTGGTTGGTGGATTTCCACGAATCAGTCTCAAAAAGGGTAATTAGTCTTTTCTTTCCAGACTTTTTTTCATCACTGTAAATCCAATCTGTGGATCCCGCAATAAATTGGAGGATTTTAAGAATCCAATCGGCGGATTTGCGCAATCCACGGATTGGATTCTTAAACTCCTCCAACTCATTGCGGGATCTACAGATTGGATTGAGAGTGATAAATCAATACCTGCACAGTTGGTAGCGCTTTCCATCCTAGCTACCATTCTGGATTTTCACCTCTCAAAGGCCACTCTTGCCCGAGTCTGTCCTATCAGACAGGGGCATTAACTTGTATCCACACCACCTGGACAATTTCTCTCTGGCAGAGACTTGTGCTATTTTATTTTATATATATTTTTGTGTATTTATTCATGCAATTTTATGCTCATTTCACTTGTGGTTTTCAACATAAAGTGGCTGCTGGGCCTGATCCTAACTCATATAGCGCTTCCCTGTTTGTTTGTTTATTGTCAGAGAGATAGGTACCTGGGAAATATGCAAAGAAGGGATTTGAAAATTTTCTTTGACATTTTTTATTAGCCTTATTTTTAGTTTTCATATTTCCCAGGTGTCTCGCATGTGTCTAGGTATTGTTCATCTCCCCATGTGGAGTAGTGAGTAATGTCCTGGGAGGTATATGCGCCCTATACTATATGAGCCTCTCTCTTTATCTCACATTCACTAAACTCCATCCATTTAACGCTATGTTAACTTGATGGTAATGATAAAGATGTACTCACTAAAAAATGTAACATAGCGTTAACATATGTTTATGTCACATTAAAGGCATAACTATACAAACAAATAATGTATGCAGGTTGTATGCAAATGAGCCTCAAACATGTCGGTATCTCTCACTTTCCCTCCCTCTTTCTCTCCCTGAGGAAGAAGATATTTCTGGTTCGGACTTTCCAGATGGTATTGCAGTGAATCGGGTGAAAACGAGATGTATAACCATAGGATTTTTATGCATACTGTAGATAATTCTTAATGAAAAAGTAGTTTTGCATTGAGTCAAATAATGTGTCATTTCCGGGCAGTTTAACTATGTCTTCATTCTGCCAACATAACTTAAACCAATTAAAAAATAATAAGGGATAAGTTGATTACATACAGTTAGGTCCGGAAATAATTGGACACTGATACAAGTTTTGTTATTTCGGCTGTGTACCAAAATAAATTCAAGTTACAGTTAAATAGTGAATATGGGCTTAAAGTGCAGTCTATCAGCTTTAATTTGAGGGCATTCACATCCAAATTGGAGGATGAGTTTAGGAATTACATCTCTTTAATATGTAGCACCCTCTTTTTCAAGGGACCAAATGTAATTGGACAATTGACTCAAAAGCTGTTTCATGGACAGGTGTGGGCTATTCCTTCGTTATTTCATCATCAATTAAGCAGGTAAAAGGTCTGGAGTTGATTCCAGGTGTGGAATTCACATTTGGAAGCTGTTGTTGTGAACCCACAACATGCGGTCAAAGGAGCTCTCTATGCAAGTGAAACAGGGCACCCTTAGGCTGCAAAAAAAAAGAAAATCCATCAGAGAGATAGCAGGAACATTAGGAGTGTCCAAATCAACAGTTTGGTACATTCTGAGATAAAAAGAACGCACTGGTGAGCTCTGCAACACAAAAAGGCCTGGACGTCCACGGAAGACAACAGTGGTGGATGATCATAGGATCCTTTCCATGGTAAAGAAAAACCCCTTCACAACATCCAGCCAAGTGAAGAACACTCTCCAGGAGGTAAGCCTATCATTATCCAAGTCTACCATAAAGAGGAGACTTCACGAGAGCAAATACAGAGGGTTCACCACAAGATGCAAACCATTCATAAGCCTCAAGAATAGAAAGGCCAGATTAGACTTTGCCACACAATGTCTAAAAAAGCCAGCCCAGTTGTGGAACAGCATTCTTTGGACAGATGAAACTAAGATCAACCTGTACCAGAATGATGGGAAGAAAAAAGTATGGAGAAGGCTTGGAACGGCTCATGATCCGAAGCATACCACATCATCTGTAAAACATGGTGGAGGCAGTGTGATGGCATGGGCATGCATGGCTTCCAATGGCACTGGGTCACTAGTGTTTATTGATGATGTGACAGAAGACAGAAGCAGCCGGATGAATTCTGAAGTGTATAAGGATATATTGTTTGCTCTGATTCAGCCAAATTCAGCGAAGTTGATTGGACGGCGTTTCACTTTACAGATGGACAATGACCCAAAACATACTGTGAAAGCAACCCAGGAGTTTTTTAAGGCAAAGAAGTGGAATATTCTGCAATGGCCGAGTCAATCACCTGATCTCAACCCGATCGAGCATGCATTTCACTTGCTGAAGACAAAACTTAAGGCAGAAAGACCCATGAACAAACAACAATTGAAGACACCTGCAGTTAAGGCCTGGCAAAGCATCAGAAAGGAGGAAACCCAGCGTTTGCTGATGTCCATGCATTCCAGACTTCAAGCAGTCATTGCCTGCAAAGGATTCTCGACAAAGTATTAAAAATGAACATTTTATTTATGATTGTGTTAATTTGTCCAATTACACTTGAGCCCCTGAAATAAGGGGACTGTGTATGAAAATGGTTGCAATTCCTAAACGTTTCATACGATATTTTTGTTCAACCCCTTAAATTAAAGCTGAAAGTCTGCACTTCTATTGCATCTCAGTTGTTTCATTTCAAATCCATTGTGGTGGCGTACAGAGCCAAAATGATGAAAATTGTGTCAGATTCGGAAATAATTGGACACTAACTGTACAATGTTGGCCAAGAACAGTCACTCAGTATATGCTAGGCAACTTCATTCTCCACCTTCAAATCAAATCTGAAAACACAGCTTTTGTTCTAAGCATTTAATAGCCTCTATCCATGACCACTTCTCTGTACACCCGCAGGGGCACTACTAACCAACCATTGGGTTCAAGCACTCAAATCAGTTGTGCTTTCACCTTACCCTGCTGCCTCTGTAAGCTTCCAAAGTACCATATAGATTGTCAGCTCTCGAGACAGGTATTCCCTTAACTATTCGTTATTTTCATTTTTGTTGTAGTTATTTTATTACAATTACAGTCTCCTTTTGTTTATTTTATAAAGTGCTGCGTACATTGTTGGCACTGGTGATGGTTGAAACTGGTGATGGCAAGAGATGGGCAAAACTGTAAAAATATGTTTCCCAAGCTTTCCATTCAAAATCCGGTCTGTGTGTTCCCCTCCCCTCCTATTCCTGTTCACAGCGCAGGCCCCCCCTCCACGACCCCCTCTACCGAGGGCCCAGGCCTGAGCGCCGCCCCTTGGTTCCGAGCTCCTGACATGGGAAGAATAGGAGCCACAGGGCCTAGTGCCCTGAAAACACCATAAGAAAAATAATGGCCTCCATCAAACTAATTTCAATTAACGTTAAAGGCCTCAACTCAGCAAAAAAGAGGAAACTAGTCCTTACAGATCTTAAAAGATCTAAAGGCGATATAGTCCTAATGCAAGAAACCCACTTTAACACCCAGACGCCCCCTAACACATTTAAAAGTGTATTCCCCCAGGCATACTACGCCTCCTCCCCTAGCAAAAAAAGAGTTGTAGCTATCCTCATCAGGACTGGAGTCCCATTTGTTCTGACAAAATCACACCCGGACCCCGAAGGGCGCTCGCTGACACTCCAGGGTACCTTAGCAGGATCCCCGATCACAATTGTTAATGTGTATGCCCCCAACGATAATCAAATTCTTTTTTTAACCAATCTACTAGAATTCCTAGACCAACAATCCCTATCCTCTCTGATCATTGGGGGAGATTTTAATATGGTAGCCTCATACAGTATATAAAAGATAAATCCGGCCCCGGCCAAATAAGCCCAGACCACACTCCCTCCCCGAGCAGCGCCCAGGCCCCAAAAAAAGCTAAGAAATTCCGCGATATCATGGAGAACTATTCACTGACCGATATATGGAGAGCTCAGCACCAGGGCCAGAGGGACTATACTTTCTTCTCCACCCCTCATCAGTCCTATTCGAGGATCGATTATTTTCTTGGCACCAGTAACATCTTCCAGGCTTCCTCCCAGTCCAACATCGGACCAATCACCTGGTCCGATCATGCACCGATTGACCTCTTCTTAACCCTACCCTTTGTCAAAAACTACCAATATAAATGGAAGCTAAATGACTCCTTGCTTAACTACCCCGACACTGAGACATCAATACGCCAAAAACTGATAGCATTCTTTAAGTTTAATAGAGGCTCTGCCTCAACCCCAGCCATGCTCTGGGAGGCTCATAAAGCCACTATCAGAGGAGACTTAATCTCCATGGCCTCATACAAAAAAAAGCAAAAACTCAAACTCCAAAAAGAGCTCACAGAAAAGATCTCCCAGCTAGAATCCCAACATAAAAGCTTGGCGTCTAAAAAGACGCTAAAGCAACTAACCCTAGCCAGAACTGCCCTTAAACACACACAGCTGGAGGAAGTCGAAAAAGCCCTTCGATGGTCAAAACAAAAATACTTTGACAAGGGCAACAAAGCCGACAAGCTCCTGGCCTCGAAGCTACGAGGCACCAGAGCAAAAGCCCAGATAGCTAAAATTCAGACAGACAAAGGACAGGTCACATATCTAGAGAAGGAGATAACACAGGAGTTCGCGAAATTTTACTCAGACCTGTATAATCTTCACCCCCCAGACCAGGACCCAGTTAATATTAATAAAATAACCCAATACCTAGAGCACTGCAGCCTCCCCACCCTTACCTCCGAAGAAATAGAGAGCTTGAATAAACCTATAACCCAAGAGGAACTTTCCCAAGCTATAAAATCCCTTAAGACAGCAAAAACACCGGGCCCAGACGGCTTTTCTAATATTTATTATAAGATGTTTATACCAATCCTATCCCCCTACCTTCTCGAAATGTATAACTCTTTCCTACAAGGAGAGCCGATACCCTCTTCCATTACAGCAGCAAACTTAGCGATCATTCACAAAGAGGGCAGAGATCCACTCCTTTGTGGAAATTATAGGCCTATCTCCCTGCTAAATACCGATCTCAAAATCTACAGCAAGATCCTGGCAAACAGGCTAAATCCAATTCTCCCTAGACTGATACATGTAGATCAAGTAGGATTTGTGTCCGGAAGACAGGCCTCCGACAACACCCGCAAAATAGTGGATATAATCGACCATGTGCATCTCTCTGGGACCAGGGCAATGATTCTGAGCCTCGACGCTGAAAAGGCGTTTGACAGGATCAAGTGGTCCTTCCTAGACCAGACCATGCTGAGGTTTGGATTCTCTGGCCCTTTCCTAGAAGGGGTGAGAGCCCTTTATCACAACCCAACAGCATATGTCAAACTGGCAGGTGGTTTCTCAGACCCAATAAAGATTAGAAACGGGACCAGACAAGGCTGCCCACTCTCTCCCCTACTATTTGCCCTAACTATAGAGCCCCTAGCAGCTACAATCAGAGAAGAACCCAATATAAAAGGTATTCAAATTGGAGACAGAGAACACAAAATTTCACTGTTTGCAGATGATGTAATTTTGACTCTCGCTGCCCCCCACACGTGCCTTCCCAACCTCCAACGGCACCTGACACAATTCGGCCAAATATCTGACTACAAAGTAAATATGGACAAATCTGAGGCCCTAAATTTATCTCTCCCCCCCCCAGGACTGGAAACTCATTCAAGCCAACTATAAATACCGGTGGAGTTCCTCCTATATTAAATACCTAGGTGTCAAAATCTCTAATTCCTATAATACTCTATAGCAATACAACTACCCCCCCTATTTAACCAGATTAAAAAAGACCTAGAAATCTGGAAAAAACACCAAATCTCATGGTTTGGGAGAATGACGGCAGTAAAAATGAACGTTCTCGGCGTGCCGATGACGTCATCCAGGGCAGACGGGTAGAGGGAGAGCTCCTGGAGACCCCTCTGTATAATCAGTGAATTTAAGCCATTTCACCCGACGGAAAAAACCCCAAAAAGCATACAATCACTCCCTAAAACCACAGGGATGTCGAACAGGGGGAAAAGTCACCAGTCCCAAGGGGTTGGCAAGTACTTCACCCCCGCTAAACAATCCGATGAGGCGGGAGGCAGGCGGCAAGATGGCGCCCAGTCATCAGGTGCACGAGGCACACAAGGCCTCATTAGCCCGGCAAGCCCCGCTGAGACTCCCCCCTCGCCAGACGGGAGGATAACGAAGGAGTTCCTCGAGGAGCTCCACGCTAAGCTCCAAAGATCACTGGAGACAAATATCAAAGAAGCGGTGGCCGAAATAAAACATGATATCCACGGCCTACAGGAGCGCACCACAACCCTGGAAGCCAGGCTGGACGAGGCCCTTCATCACCAATCTGAGGCCGACGATGAGATAATTCGCCTGGGCCAGGAGATCCACTCCCTCCGTGACGGTCTTGAAGACCAGGAGAACCGGGACCGCAGGCAGAACCTGCGGATCTGTGGTATCCCTGAGGCGACACTGCCCTCCAAGCTCAGGGCTTATCTTGTGGATTTCTTCCTCGCTATCTCCCCTGACCTCGACCCCCGGGACCTCGAAATAGACAGGGCACACAGGGCGTTGGGCCCGCGGTCCGATGACCCAAACCGCAGGCGGGACGTGATCGTGCGCCTCCACAGCTACTCCACTAAGGATAAACTGATTGGAGCCTGCAGGGAAAAGGACACGATAACGTTCCAAAATGAGCCCCTACAGGTCTTGTCCTTTCTAAGCTCACCATGGACCGACGGAAGGCGATGCGCCCCCTAACACTACTCCTTCGGGAAAAGGGAATTAAATACAAATGGGGCTTCCCTTTTAAACTGATCATCTCCCACAAGGGAAAATTCCTCGCCATCCGACAGCCCGAGGAAATGGAGCCACTGAAATTCCTCGCCATCCGACAGCCCGAGGAAATGGAGCCACTGGCTAAGACCCTGGGCCTCCCCGCGGAACCCTTCCAACATGCTCATCAGTCGGGTAACAGACCCCGGGAACGAGAGGATCACCCGGTCAGAGCATCCGAAAGAATCGCGGAGCAGAGGCAGTCCAGGGACAGATGAAGGGTGCTCCCTGCACAGAGGGATGCCCTCCCGGGAGAACTCCATCTTCTTCCCTAACACCACTCAAAATGGCGCCTGGAGGGACCCTACCGCGTGCCTCTGCAAAAGAAGCGCCATACGTGGCTAGACCACTGACCTTACAACTGTGACTCCCATCAGCATCCAGGGAAGCGACCGGCTCCATCCCCGCTGGCACTTCGCAGGATCCACCCGCTGCATCGCAGGAGATCGGAGGGGTGAGCCCGCCTTGTGCGCACCGGATTTCTTCGAGATGGCGCCCGAGGAGTCTTCATTCAGCTGCGGAGCACCACGAGGTATCCTGATCGAGATCGAGACGAAGCAGACGTCATCACCGCGCGCGGTCTCCGGCCATCGGATACCACTCCCCGCATCACGTGGCTCCGGCTAATGGATCCCGACCAGGGGCGCCGAGCGCACAGCGCCAGATGAGTCCCCGCAACAGCCCGACCCCCGGGTGGTGTGCTGGTACCCCCCCTCGGCCGAGGGGGGCCTGCGAGGTCTCGCTAACGCTCCACCCCCCAATGGTCCCGCAGGATCGTTCGCCCTCCCCCCTCTACGGAGGGGCTGATGGCACAGGATATCCCGGTCGCTTCCAGTGGAGAGGGTCTGTAGCACTGTTCCCCCCATATACTTCCCAGTTGACCTATTCCCCAGTGCCCCAAGTTTGGCAGTACACCTCCACTGTCCCTACGGTCATGTCCCCCGAGCCAGAAGGTCCCACACAGAGCTTAAAGGGCATCCCCCCATTCCCCCCCTCACTACTTCCCCCCCCCCCCCCCAGACCCACCCCCCCTTTTTTTTCCCTGACCCCCACCCACCCCCCTCCCCTACTACCAATACCCCCATCCCTTCCCTCTTGCCCAATACCTTCCTCCCCCCCTCTTCCTCTCTCCCCCCCCTCTTCCTCTCTCCCCCCCTCTTCCTCTCTCCCCCCTAACACCCTGCCCCCCTTCCCTACTCCTCCCCCCCCTCTCTCCCATCCCCCCCCCTCCCTACACTTATCCCACCTTTCCCCCCCCTTTGCCTTCTTCTCAACCCCCCCATCCCACCCGCCCCCCAAGAGATGGTTCACGTACCCCAGCTGCTGCCCTGCTACATTTGCAGGGGAATAATGACATGAAAATAACATTTTCCTGATATGACACAAAAGACTGCACGAACTTTGTATTACCGTAACTACCTGGCGTTTACATCACTGAATGTTCCATTTGCACAATGCTTTGGGTTCAACGGTCAAGTTGGTTTCCCCCCTCCCCCCCACCTCCTCTCCCTATCCCCACCTCCGTACCCCTCCCCCCCTTCCCTTCTACCCCCAACCCCCCCCCCTCCCTTCCACCCCCAACCCCCCTAACACCCCCTCCTGCCTCCCTGCTTCCCTACCCAGGAATATCTACGCCCATCCTCCCCCACTTCCCTCCCTGCCGCCCCCCCTCGTCCTCATCCTAATACCCCCCCCCCTCCTTCCCATTCCCCTCCCCCCACCCCCCACCCCCTCCCTCCAACATCCTTTCCTCCTCCACATCTGCCCCACTCCCCCCCCTGCCCTCCCTCCTTCGTCCCCCTCCAGCTGGTCCGTTCGCTTCTGCTTTAGCTCTGCTATATCTCTGCACGAATATAGGTTATGACTGCTGCATCTCTCAACCTAGCCACAGGAGGCTGTACTGTTCCTATATTACTGCAAATAGTGGTCTCCTACCTAACTGTATGGAAAATGTATACAGTACACTGTTTATGGCTCAATGTCCAATGTTACCCTCTCCCCCCCTCCCCCTCTCCCCCCCCCCTCCCCCTCTCCCCCCCCCTCTCCTCCCCTCCCCCTCTCCTCCCCTCCCCTATTACCCCAGGCCCCCCCTCCACCCCCTTCCTCTCCCATCCTTCCCCCCGCCCCGCCCCCCTAACCATGAACATCCATGCCACCGATGGTAAAAGGTTCCCCACAGGTCAAAGCGTTATAACCTAAGAGGTTGACGCTCAAAATCGAGCCTCCGTGATCGGGGCCGACTGCCTATATGCTACACCAACAGAGGGGCCCAGCCAACTACGAAAGGGCAAGCCTCACGACTCAGCCATTAAGGGTAACAAAACATCCTCTAAAAATCAAGCGGTTCACTCCTAGTGCCCTCCCCCCTACTCCCGCCCCCCCCCCTCTCCTCCCCTCCCCCATTACCCCAGGCCCCCCCTCCACCCCCTTCCTCTCCCACCCCTCCCCCCGCCCCGCCCCCCTAACCATGAACATCCATGCCACCGATGGTAAAAGGTTCCCCACAGGTCAAAGCGTTATAACCTAAGAGGTTGACGCTCAAAATCGAGCCTCCGTGATCGGGGCCGACTGCCTATATGCTACACCAACAGAGGGGCCCAGCGAACTACGAAAGGGCAAGCCTCACGATTCAGCCATTAAGGGTAACAAAACATCCTCTAAAAATCAAGCGGTTCACTCCTAGTGCCCCCCCCCTACTCCCGCCCCCCCCCTCCCTATCCCTGCCCCCCCCTCATCCCCTCCGGGCTGGACCACTTACCCCCGCGTCAGTTCGGCCAAATACGCTCACGAATATTAGCCTGACAGGCGCTTTACCCAGATTTTCCACAAGAGGTTGCACAACACCTGTGCTGCGGCAAATGTTTGTTGTCTAAACTGCTAAATGTAAATTATGTACAATGTTTAAGGTTTAATGTATAAGCCTGCACCCCCCCACCCCCTATCCCTCCACCCCCCAATTACCCCCCACCACCCCCCCTTCCCCTCCACCCACCCCGGCTCCCCTGAGCGTGAACATATATGATGTTGAATGTAACCTATGTAGATTGCGGATAAGATTTCTGATGATCCATCTAAGCCTCAAGCCCCCCTCTCCCACCTTCCCCCTCCTCCCCCCCACCCTTTCCCGCTCCACGACCCACTCCCTACCCGCCCCTATCTCCACCCTTACCCCCCCCTCCCCCGCACCAATCGAGCAGAAATCCTTCTCGTATACTCCCCCCCCCCCTCCACACTCGCTTCTAAACACATTATACAGAAAACATTGCCACACAATATGTACACCAACTGGGAGCCCACAGCAACGACCCCTCCCTTCCCTCCTCTCCCCCCCTGGCCTCCCTCCCCTCTCAACCACCCCCCCTCCACCTACCCCGCCCCACCCCCCCTCCCTACACCCTCCCCTTTCCACCCCCCCTCCCCACCATCCCCTTTCTATCCTCCCCTCTCAGCCTTCCCCTTTCCGCCCTCCCCCTCTGCCCTCCCCCCCCTCTCTATCCTCCTCCCTCTCCCTACCACCCCTCCCTGCCCCCCCTTTTCTACCCTTCCCTCCCCTCCCTACCTCCCTCTCCCCTCCATGCACTCCCCTCTCTACCTCCCCCCCCCTCCTTGCCCCCCTCCCCCTCCGTCCCCCTGGGCGACCACCACCACAGCTGCTACTATCACCCCCCAACCCTCCACACCCCTATCCAACTCTCCCTCCCTCGCCCAATCCCGCCCACACACTGATAGATAGAGCGATGGCCCAGCTGGCCTGTCATCTCACCCACTAGGCCACCCGGTGTTAGTAACGCCGGATGAAGTCACAGAACCTAAAGGGTCTCCACCCAGCCCGCCTTCGCTGGAGAGCGTTTTCGGACCCGCCCCAAGGGTCTTATACCCCACTAACCGGTCCTTTACCAAAGACCGGTCCAACACTTTTAGACCCCACTAGGGTCAATTTTCCTTTCTTTTTTTCAGCCGCTCTAACTGTCCCAGTGGCCCCCCTCCCAACCCCCCCTCCTCCGCCCATTTTGGCTGTACCCTCCTAGCACTACCCCAGTGCCAACACACGCGGTCTCAGCTGAGAGGTAACAATGTCCCATCAAAAAGCACTAAAAATTGTCTCCCTAAATGTGAAGGGTCTCCACAATAATAGAAAGCGATGCCTGGCTCTCCAGGAGATAAAGAAAACAGGGGGAGACGTTGTTTTCCTCCAGGAGACGCACTTCACGTCTCAAGAACCGCCTAAAATATTTCAGCATGCGTTCCCAATGAGCTATTTCGCATCATTCAGCAGCAAACGCAGAGGGGTTGCTATTCTGTTCCGTCAGGGCACTCTATTTAATTTAACAAAAATTCAGGCAGATACAGAGGGGAGATTTATTGTAGTCTATGGCTCACTATCCGGCACGACAATCGCCCTTATTAACCTATACGCCCCAAACGAGAACCAGACAGAATTTCTTAGAAAGGTTCTGGAAGAAATTGACCCACAATACCTATCCTCAATGCTCATTGCAGGGGATCTAAATATGGCTCTCAACCAAAAGAAGACAAATCGAGCCAACCAGGACGACAACACTCCACTCAGTCACAAAGACTGGGGAAAAAATTTAAGGACATTATTGGGGACTTTTCTCTGGTGGACATTTGCAGAACACAACATCAGGGGCAAAGAGATTATACCTTTTACTCGGCGCCTCACCAGTCTTATTCCCGTATTGACTACTTTCTCGCTTCCAAGAACGTCCTAGAGGCCACCACAGACTCAGATATCGGCCCAATTACGTGGTCAGATCACGCTCCCATCACCATGACCCTATCCATCCCCTTTGGGAAAACTATCTCATACTACTGGAAACTAAATGATTCCCTACTGAACCACTCCAGGACAGTGAGGGAACTCAAAAAATCCCTTAAGGAATACTTTAGAATAAACAAAGGCTCTGTAGTCTCTCCAGCAAGCCTGTGGGAAGCCCATAAGGCGACAATCCGAGGAAATCTTATCTCGATTGCCTCCCACCGGAAGAAAACTAAACTCAAATTAACTAAAGAGCTTACAGACAAAATAATCGACTTAGAGCAGCAGCATAAAAATAATCCCTCCCGGAGAATTTATAAACAATTGATAACTGCTCGAAACGATTTAAGAATAATCCAATTAGAAGGCATAGAAAAAGCTCTTAGATGGACGGGTCAGAGGTACTATGATAAAGGGAACAAGGCCGATAGACTTCTTGCTAGCAAGCTACAAGGAATACAGAAAAGATCGCAAATCACGGCGATCAGGAATAATTCGGGTGAACTCCAATACAACGGAAAAAAAATAGCAGAGGAATTCACCAAATTCTACACCAAATTATATAACCTAAGGACCCACTCTGCTATTTCTAGAGCGACGGATATGGCATTAGCCGCCGATTACTTATCCGATTGCAACCTTCCATCATTAACAGAGGAAGAAAATATTGACCTAAATGCGAAAATGACGCTAGACGAATTAGAAACGGCCGTCAGAGCCTCAAAGATCTCCAAGGCGCCGGGCCCTGATGGTTTCACAAATGCATACTACAAGAAATTCTTCCCCATCCTGTCCAAACATCTATTAAGCTTGTTCAACTCATTTTTAGAAGGGAGTCCTATCCCATCCACAATGTCGTCCGCAAATCTGGCAATAATACTTAAGGACGGGAAGGACCCCACCCAATGTGGCAGTTACAGACCAATCTCATTGTTGAACAACGACCTTAAACTGTATAGTAAAATTTTGGCGAACAGACTTAATCCGATCCTCCCGAGATTAATACACAAGGACCAGGTCGGGTTTGTCCTGGGCCGTCAGGCCTCAGACAATACACGTAAAAGAATTAATTTAGTAGACCATGCCCACCTTTCAGGCTCAAAGGCAATGTTATTAAGCCTAGACGCAGAGAAGGCGTTTGACAGGATTGACTGGCTATTTCTAAACCAGACACTGATTAAATTCGGCTTCAGAGACTCGTTCTTAAAGGGTGTTCAAGCACTTTATCAGAATACCTCTGCCTCGGTACGCCTCTCAGGCGGAGGCTCTGAACGATTCCAAATCCAGAATGGTACCCGACAAGGATGCCCCCTATCTCCCCTTCTCTTCGCCCTCACGATTGAACCACTGGTGTCTAAAATAAGACGGAACCCGAACATCCAGGGAATCCCGATCGATAAAGCGCAATACAAAATTTCCCTATTCGCTGATGACATCATTCTTACTCTGACTAAACCTCTAACTTCCCTCCCTAACCTCCAGAGGGAACTGTCGGAGTTTGGCAGAGTATCAGGATATAAGATAAACAGCGACAAATCAGAGGCTCTAATTCTTAGTCTCCCAGATCCCGAAGTCAATCTCCTCAAAACCAATTTTAACTACAGATGGTGCCCTTCATACATTAAATATCTGGGAGTTAATGTGTCAAGGCACTATCGGGATTTATACCGGGATAACTACCCGCGGTTATGGGACAAGATCAAAAAGGATCTAGATCAGTGGGAAGGTTAACAGATATCGTGGTTCGGTTGCATGATTTCCACTAAGATGAATATACTCCCAAGAATGTTATACCTCTTTCAAACACTCCCGACCCACGTTCCGGGCGCTGATCTAAAAAATATGCAAAACAGAATATTCCACTTCATTTGGCAGGGCAAAAGACCCAGAGTTGCCAGATCGGTCTTGATGGCAGCAAGATCTAGGGGAGGACTGGGGGTACCAGACTTACACAGATATTACTTAGCTGCACAGCTCAAGCAGGTAGTAATGTGGAATTCGGACCCGACCCGTTGTAGTTGGGTAGAGATAGAGACTCAATGTGCCAAAATGCCTTCTCTGCAAGCCTGCCTCTGGAGTTTGGACAGAGGAGAGGGGCATACACACAATCTTAAACTACAGGCCTCCCGTTTCACATGGGACGTCTGGTTACGATGTAAATACAAATATGGCCTTACTACCAAAAGTTCCCAATTGACCCCCATCTTTAACAATCCGAAGTTCCCCCCGGGATGTGGATCTAAACTGTTCGATCAATACAGCACAATGGGTATAGAGGCGATTGCGGATCTTCTGAGCCTAGGGAGGCTTCTGAGTTTTCAAGAATTAAGGACCAAATATAAAATTAGAGAATTGGACACATTCAAATACCTTCAAATCAGAAACTTTATTAGGACAACATGCCCTCTCACAGAATACCCCACTCTCACGTCGTTTGAACTCCTTAGCGAGACAAAGACCCACCAGAAAGGTCTAATCTCAGACATATACGGGGCTCTAGAGCGCTCCTCGACCCCCAAAGAGCATGATTATATGCTCAAATGGGCAGCTGACCTGAATACAAATATAGACAGAGAGACTTGGGAAGAAATCTGGGAGACAGCCTCGGAGACCTCCCTATGCACCACAATAAAGGAAAACATTTATAAAATTATGTTTGGCTGGTATCTTACTCCAGCACGATTAAACCAGATCTACCCTCTGGCATCAGATCTATGTTGGAGAGGCTGTGGTCATAGAGGGGACATGGTCCACATCTGGTGGACCTGTCCAGAAATTGTGAAGTACTGGGCCAAGGTCCAAATTTTGATAAAATAGGTCACCGACCTGGAAGTGCCTATTGAACCACTGACCTACCTGCTGGCTGCACCATTGAAGGACATGGTCCGGCCAATCAGGAAATTAATATCCTTCATTCTTACCGTGGCTAGATGCTGTATTGCGGCCTCCTGGAGGAAAACAACTACGCCGGCACTGGGAACGATCAGAAAAAGAGTCGACGAGGTGATGGTCATGGAAAGGCTCACCACTGTCGTTAGACAAAAACTCCCTGCCTACAAGGACATCTGGGAACCATGGATCTCCAGAAATAGGGCCAGACAACCAACCCCAGCGTGTCAGAGACCGACCCCCCCACCAGAGGTGCTCTAATATTATCAGCAAGTCCATACCCCCAACAGTCAGATGGGTCCCACACCCCCCCTACCCCTCCCCCCTCTCTATCCCCCCCCCTCCCCCTCATCCTCCCAGTCCCCCCCCCCCCCTCTGCCTTCCCTCTCTGAAGGCACTCCCCCCTCTTCTACTGACAACGGCGGTTGTCTACCTGTTTTCCCCCCAAAAAGTTATGGTTTTGAAAATGTTAGGCTTTATCGCATGATGCTAGATAGGTAAAAAGATTAGGGTGCTCAAACCCAGGGTGATTCCATCCAGTTCCATAAACAATAAACCATTAACCCTGGAGATACCAGTGGGAGTGGGTAGGTAAATATAGACTTGTAAGTGACAAAATGACAGCAGTCAATACTTAGCTATAAGAGTCTAATACCAAAGAAACCCACTCACGTCATCTCCAGGGGTGATTAGCAGGCGTGCCAGCCATGAAGGATCCAGAGTCCAGGTACAGCCAGAAGAAAAAACGAATGGCGCACAGCCAGGGAGCCAGGTGTGGAGTAAAACGCTGTTCTTTATTAGTGCATGATGAGAGACAAGTATACCCCCTTGGGGGACAAAGACAGGAACCTCCTATGTGTTTCGGACCTACGGGTCCTTTATCAAGGAGTATGGGATGTGCTGGAGTAAGGCACCTTAAATACCTGGTTCATAATAGGCAGATTGAAAAAATCTGTGAAAAATTACACCGCAGGCCCAGTGCGCATGCGCGTGACGTCACCCGTGGCGCCGCACCATCAACCCAATGGATTGTGGGTATGGACCACCCTTAGTCGCCGTCGGCGCCTGCCCAGACTGAGACATGAGGCCAAACATGACTCATCTAGTCTCTGTCTCTGCTCCTGCCCATAGTGACGTCACCGCGGGTATCCGATAGGTCGATGCACATCGCTGCACCACCAATGAGTGTGCTGAGCAGACGATGTAGCACCAATCAAACAGAGTCCCCTGCGCTCACACCAAGGCCCAGAACAGTACACAGGGAGCTAGAACTGACAAAAACAAAGACCTGATTAAAGCACACAACAAGAGCAACTAATACAAAGACAAACTCTTAAATATTCTTGTTGTGAATGGTATACCTTCTCACTGCAGATCCCACATATAAAAAGACATACAATGTGACATACATAAACACACTAAACAAAACCATATCAACATTATGCATTATGCATTATGCAACATATACGTACAGAAAAAATATTAAAAATATTAAAAACAAAATATACAATTATAAAGACCTTTTTTGTTATGTCTTCTATTCAATATCTCCAAGGGAGAGGGAAATCAACTGTATAATTCCATTGTAAAAATACACTTTTACATTTTTAACATCTCGTTTGCTGATCAATAATTTTTACTCAACATAGTTAATATAACTTGGGACAATTATATTTCTAGTTAATGGCAACTGCCGGATAAGTTGTAAATCATGAAGGGCTTCCAATAGTTTATCTGAGTCTGATGCAAAATTGGTCATACAGTAGCAATAACTCCAAAGAATATTTCATACAGAGAAAACAGTGTTATAATAGGATAGTAATAATGTGATTTTCTATCATTACTACTAAAATATTGTTGGCAATATTTAATCAATTATTTATGCAAAAAATGGCACAGGTTCCATTCTACATTTAGACCGCAGGGAGTTCTGGTCTGAAGCATAAATATCCAGTAAGCCTCCCTGCGGTCCAGGAGGTTGAGTAGGTCACCCCCTCTTTCTTTTGAAAAGATTTTCTCAATTCCCTGAACTTTTAACCCATTGATGTTACCTTTGGGACATTGTGTAAAATGTTTAGAGACTGGGTGAGATGTATCCCCTTTCTTAATTAATCTGATGTGTTCGAGTATCCTGTTTTTTAGGGGTCTGATGGTCCTCCCTACGTAATTAATTCCACATCCACATGTCAGTAAGTAGATCACATATTGGGTGTCACAATTTATGAAAGACTTTATCGGAAAATCCTGATTGGATCTACAACCCCTAAAATGTTGTGAGGGAATCATAAATTGGCAAATCTTACATCCTCCACATCTATATGATCCCTTGGTTACAAATTTTCTAGTAGGTGGAGGGGAGGACGCCACGTAGCTTGGTGACACATAGGTAGCAATGGTTTTTGCCTTGCGATAAACAAAACGAGGGCCCTTTTTAACACAGTCCTTTAAGCTCCCATCCATTTGGAGGATGTTCCAATGCTTACGGATGATATTCTGGACTTTATTACTGCGTCTATTATATTGCGTAATCATAAGTGGAACATCCTCTTTCATGAATTCAGCACCTCTATTATTCTTGTTCTTGCTAGATGTTACTGAATCCTTAGGTGGATCCCCCTGTCTGTTTTTAAATAGATCCTCCCTATTGGTCAATGCAACTTCTTGACGAATATTAGTCAGACGCTCCATGTTGTAGCCCCTCTGATGGAAGCGATGGCACAATTCCTCAGACTGACGAGAAAAGGCCTCCTCTGTGGAGCAATTTCTCCTCAGCCTGAGGAACTGGCCCTTGGGGATACCTCTAATGACGGCAGGTGGGTGACAGCTGTCAGCTCTTAATAGCATATTTCTTGCATTAGGTTTTCTAAATGTCTCCGTTTGAATTTGGCCTTTGATGTCAATTAACAATCGGAGGTCCAGATAGTCAATGTGTTGTGTGTTATGATTGTGAGTGAAAGCTAAATTTAAATGATTAGAATTAATATAGTGAAAAAAGTTGTGCAAAGTGTCTAAATCCCCATCCCAAATTATTTAGACACTTTGCACAACTTTTTTCACTATATTAATTCTAATCATTTAAATTTAGCTTTCACTCACAATCATAACACACAACACATTGACTATCTGGACCTCCAGACAGGGGGATCCACCTAAGGATTCAGTAACATCTAGCAAGAACAAGAATAATAGAGGTACTGAATTCATGAAAGAGGATGTTCCACGTATGATTACGCAATATAATAGATGCAGTAATAAAGTCCAGAATATCATCCGTAAGCATTGGAACATCCTCCAAATGGATGGGAGCTTAAAGGACTGTGTTAAAAAGGGCCCTCGTTTTGTTTATCGCAAGGCAAAAACCATTGCTACCTATGTGTCACCAAGCTACGTGGCGTCCTCCCCTCCACCTACTAGAAAATTTGTAACCAAGGGATCATATAGATGTGGAGGATGTAAGATTTGCCAATTTATGATTCCCTCACAACATTTTAGGGGTTGTAGATCCAATCAGGATTTTCCGATAAAGTCTTTCATAAATTGTGACACCCAATATGTGATCTACTTACTGACATGTGGATGTGGAATTAATTACGTAGGGAGGACCATCAGACCCCTAAAAAACAGGATACTCGAACACATCAGATTAATTAAGAAAGGGGATACATCTCACCCAGTCTCTAAACATTTTACACAATGTCCCAAAGGTAACATCAATGGGTTAAAAGTTCAGGGAATTGAGAAAATCTTTTCAAAAGAAAGAGGGGGTGACCTACTCAACCTCCTGGACCGCAGGGAGGCTTACTGGATATTTATGCTTCAGACCAGAACTCCCTGCGGTCTAAATGTAGAATGGAACCTGTGCCATTTTTTGCATAAATAATTGATTAAATATTGCCAACAATATTTTAGTAGTAATGATAGAAAATCACATTATTACTATCCTATTATAACACTGTTTTCTCTGTATGAAATATTCTTTGGAGTTATTGCTACTGTATGACCAATTTTGCATCAGACTCAGATAAACTATTGGAAGCCCTTCATGATTTACAACTTATCCGGCAGTTGCCATTAACTAGAAATATAATTGTCCCAAGTTATATTAACTATGTTGAGTAAAAATTATTGATCAGCAAACGAGATGTTAAAAATGTAAAAGTGTATTTTTACAATGGAATTATACAGTTGATTTCCCTCTCCCTTGGAGATATTGAATAGAAGACATAACAAAAAAGGTCTTTATAATTGTATATTTTGTTTTTAATATTTTTAATATTTTTTCTGTACGTATATGTTGCATAATGCATAATGCATAATGTTGATATGGTTTTGTTTAGTGTGTTTATGTATGTCACATTGTATGTCTTTTTATATGTGGGATCTGCAGTGAGAAGGTATACCATTCACAACAAGAATATTTAAGAGTTTGTCTTTGTATTAGTTGCTCTTGTTGTGTGCTTTAATCAGGTCTTTGTTTTTGTCAGTTCTAGCTCCCTGTGTACTGTTCTGGGCCTTGGTGTGAGCGCAGGGGACTCTGTTTGATTGGTGCTACATCGTCTGCTCAGCACACTCATTGGTGGTGCAGTGATGTGCATCGACCTATCGGATACCCGCGGTGATGTCACTATGGGCAGGAGCAGAGACAGAGACTAGATGAGTCATGTTTGGCCTCATGTCTCAGTCTGGGCATGCGCCGACGGCGACTAAGGGCGGTCCATACCCACAATCCATTGGGTTGATGGTGCGGCGCCACGGGTGACGTCACGCGCATGCGCACTGGGCCTGCGGTGTAATTTTTCACAGATTTTTTCAATCTGCCTATTATGAACCAGGTATTTAAGGTGCCTTACTTCAGCACATCCCATACTCCTTGATAAAGGACCCGTAGGTCCGAAACGCGTAGGAGGTTCCTGTCTTTGTCCCACAAGGGGGTATACTTGTCTCTCATCATGCACAAATAAAGAACAGGGTTTTACTCCACACCTGGCTCCCTGGCTTAGCGCCATTCGTTTTTTCTTTTATCGCATGATGCAACTGCATATCTACCTAAATGCCTAATAAAATTGTTTGAAAAAAAAAAAAAAAATTAACGTTCTCCCAAGACTGTTGTATAATTTCCAAACCCTCCCAATCCCGGTCCCACAAACATCGCTTAAAAACGTGCAGTCTCTAATCCTCCAATTCATTTGGAATGATAAAAGGCCCAGAGTCCCTCGATCAGTGATGCTCTCGTGTAGAGAGAGAGGAGGTGTGGGGGTCCCCGACCTAGCAAAATATTATCTCGCAGCACAGCTGAAGCAGGCTGTAGTTTGGAATTACGACCCGGCCTTAGCTTCATGGCTAGAGATAGAGTCTCACTACGCCCGCCCCCTCTCCTTCCAGGTGGCAATGTGGTCCACTGGCAGCAGCGGGACCAAACCACAAAGGTTTGCCCTGGGAGCAATGAGATGCACGTGGGAAGTATGGCTTAAATGCAAAGGGAAGTATGGTCTGGTAGCATCCCCCTCACAGCTCACCCCCATCTTCGGGAACCCCAAATTCCCACCAGGGTGTTCCCCAAGTCAATTTGACCAATTTCAGAGTCACAATGTTAGGATGGTGGCCGATCTGCTGCAGAAAGATGAGATCGCTACTTTTCAGGCGATTAGGGACAAACTCGAGATCCAGGGCTTCCACCTGTTTAAATACTTGCAAATTAGGCACTTCCTGTTATCCCTCTCCCCAACCTCTAAATTCCCCAAACTAACCAGATTCGAAATTCTGTGTGCCAAAAAAACTTACCAAAAAGGCCTGATCTCTCAAATATACAAAGGATTAGAGTCACCTTCCACACCACCTAACCATCGATACATGCAAAGATGGTCTGAGGAACTAGGCCTTTCAATAGACCCGGAAGACTGGGAGGAGATCTGGGAGCAGGCCCCAAAAACGTCAATTTGCACAACAATAAAAGAAAACATATATAAAATCCTATTTCAGTGGTACCTGACTTCTGCTAGGCTGAGCCAGATCTATCCCGGCGCGGTTGACCTGTGCTGGCGTAGATGTGGTCAAAAGCCCCTTTTTGTGCTTTGCCCCTTCCTTTCCACCACCCCCCCCCCACACCCCCTCCCCCCCCTTTCTCCCCCTCCCCCCCCTCCCCATCTCCCCCCCTCCCCATCTCCCCCCCTCCTCCTCCCCCTCTCCCCCTCATGTAATGCCCTCATCACATTCTCAGATACCCTACTCCATTACAAATAAGGTAGAAAAAACAGGGTATTCAGTGCTCGTGCTGTGTGATGGTGTGGATGATCCCTTTGCAGCATGTACATAAAGCGTCTCCCCAGAAACTCTCAAATCTAGGTGAACCCCCCTTAAAAAGGGGGGAAGGCACCCTGAAATACAAGATAATAAAAAATGCACAAATGCGCACCAGGGATTAGTGGAAGGTAATTTATTAAAAATACACAAAAACTGAGGGGATCCAACCCCACTTCAGAACAGCTGTGCAGCTGGACGGCTAAGTACTACCAAGGAGAACACCTAATGGTGACTAAACCCTAAGCTGCACAGTATACAAATACAGTAACATTTATATAAAAAACATGAAAGAAAAAAACAAACATGAAAACAACCTATCAACAGATTTGTATAGAAACCGCCATAGGGTTTGGCACTGGCAAGGGGAAACAGACACTCACACCGAGACAGTCAGCAGACTCGCGGTGTCTGCACAGGATCCGGATCTCGGCACCGCGGAGATGGATAAAACCGCTGCTGTCTCCTGCAGGCTCCGTCTCAGCTTACCAGCATACACGCGCAGGATGACCTGTTTTGACCTCTACGCGTTTCGTACCAAGTACTTCGTCAGGAGTCCTGACGAAGTACTTGGTACGAAACACATAGAGGTCACGACAGGTCATCCTGCGCGTGTATGCTGGTAAGCTGAGACGGAGCCTGCAGGAGACAGCAGCGGTTTTATCCATCTCCGCGGTGCCGAGATCCGGATCCTGTGCAGACACCGCGAGTCTGCTGACTGTCTCAGTGTGAGTGTCCGTTTCCCCTTGCCAGTGCCCAACCCTATGGCGGTTTCTATACAAATCTGTTGATAGGTTGTTTTCATGTTTGTTTTTTTCTTTCATGTTTTTTATAGAAATTTTACTGTATTTGTATACTGTGCAGCTTAGGGTTTAGTCACCATTAGGTGTTCTCCTTGGTAGTACTTAGCCGTCCAGCTGCACAGCTGTTCTGAGGTGGGGTTGGATCCCCTCAGTTTTTGTGTATTTTTAATAAATTACCTTCCACTAATCCCTGGTGCGCATTTGTGCATTTTTTATTATCCATTACAAATAAGTTCTCAACAAGTTGTTATGGTCCTGTCATGGTCCATTTATTATGTCGAACTGAGATATTTACATGTTATACATAATATACTGAATTACATTGTTTCATAACAGACTGTTGTTGTTTTATTCATTTTGTATTTTATTGTTGCCAAGCAATCATTACATGCATACATAACGTTGAGATTTACTTATATTTAAGTCAGTTATTACAAGGCTGACATTGCTTTACATTAGTTATCTTCATGTAATCATGATCTGTATGATATATTGCTGGCACTGTTTTTAAACGTTTTTTATGTTCCCACCCAGTGGTATTAGGTGAATTACCCACCTCACCTGATCTTTATTTGGTGCAGGTGTTCTGTGTTAATTCTGCCTATATCTATGTATCCCTTAAGCTGATGGATCATTCTTTGACAAAGGCCCTAGGGCTGAAACGCGTCAGATGATCCACTAGCTACACCTGTCTGTTTGAATAAAAAAAATTTGAAGTCACCACACCACGTCTACCCTGCTTCGTTTTCTCGGTTGTGCTCCACGATTTTTCCTGCTGCTGCTGGAAGAGCTCACATACTGCTGTATGTTGCATTGCACACCGGTAGCTGCTGCACACGGAGGGGAGTCCCGCGGGTCACGTGACCGCCTCGCATCATACGGCTGACACGCCAGAGGTAGTAGTTTATCACAGAGACCAGAGACCAACAGCCCTGCAGAGTAACGGAGCCTACCGGTCCCCTTCTACAGACACCAGAGAAGAACACCGCCGGTCGCGCGACCGCCCCACGTGACGCTAGTCATGAAAGGGTTGGCGGTGCAACTACACGGCTACTGAGGACCTCATCAAACCATCATTACTCCCCAAACCGTGAGTGCTTGCAACATTTGGTGCCCTAAGCAGGGCCAGTTGCTTTTCCTTTTGTCTAAGACTATATACATATTCATTACCTGCAGCGGCTACTATAAAGAGACTCTGATGCACCTGATAGGATAAATCTCATTATCCAGTTCTACCAGACAGTACACAGGTTGCTCGAGTCAATTGTGGGATTTAAATATATGTATTACTAAGAAGATTACCCACATTATACCAGGGTTAGTGGTGACTCTTTTATTGTTGAAAGAAATATATGATTAAGATATCTCTGATTACTAATCTAAAGGGTTGAATTGAATCCCTATATAACATGGATGAGGAACAGGACATAACAACTGATATTACTACCAGCTATGTGCAGAAATGCGGGAATAACTCAGAAAGAACAAAAAGGGCTTTACACTTATTTGATGAATCTTCAGCCAACATCACATGTGACAATGCTACAGATTTAATTGATCATTTTGTTAAACTGGAAAAGCTGTTAACCCAAGACATCAGAATTTTTTGTGACATAACATCACTGGAGAACTATTTAAGGGTCAAACGAATCCCTAGAGGATTACGTGTGAAGAAAATGCCCTCATTTGGCTTTCCAGATAAAGAATTTGAATTACACTGGAGAAAAATATTGGACACTTGTTCAACTGATCTTATGCAATTGATGTACGGTATAAGGTGAAAGAAAAAAAGTCTCTTACAACTGAAATTGATATTCTTAAAAAAGAATTACATAAATTTTGTGATATGGATCGTTTTCCCCATAACGACAAAATCCTTTTACAAAATATAGAGCAAATGGAAAAGGGTGTAGTCTCTAAGAAACAAGAAAAGTTCTTTAGAGACAAAACAGATTATGAGAGGAACCAAGAGTATTCTTGGGAAAGATTGGGTTCCAATAGAGATTTTGATAGGCCTAGAGCTATGTTTCACTCTACGCCTCGCAAGATGTCTACTGACAGTGATCATTCTAATCAAAAGCCCACAACTAGATCAATTTTGAAATCACCATACACAGAACGAAGGTCTAGTTTTGATACAGATTCGTCTGACAATATGGACAGACCATCAGTGTCCTTTTCAAAACAAAGCATAAAAGACCATAGAGATTCTGATGATGGATATTTCAAAAATACATATATTTCTAGTCACAAAGATGATAGATCTAAAACCAATCTCCCAAACACACATTATGTACCATCAAAAAACGGAAAAGGTGCAGAAGGGGGAAAAAGAGCAGAGAAAACATCAGGCTCAGACAACAAGAGGAAAAAATACTCCTAGACCCCTCCCTTAGCAACATCATTAACATCTCAGACACCCTGCTCACCCCACAACAAATTGTCCTTCTCAATAAAGGTTTAAACTTCGCGCCCCAAGAGGACTTTGATCTCTTTAACACAATCATAGATCTTCAAAAATATACGCGCAAGTTGGCGCTGAAAAAATTGTTTTCTAAAAAGGGTCAAATGGCAGTGAATCCAATTGTTGATACGACAGAGCCTGATAATTCATTACTGAATAAGGGAGTGTGCTCTTTTAGAGAACATGCGTTCAACACAGACATGCACAAACTCTACGATGAATGTTGCACAGACATTTCCATAGAACCCCCTTTCTTTGGACACGTTGATTCAGGATTAAAATCTCGTTCATCTTTCATCCCAAATAGTTCTAAGGGCTCATGCATCTCTACGTTTGAATGTCTGGTTGATAGAGACCTTAGACTATTAGCAAAAGGTTTCTCCTTTCCAGGGTCTACTCATAGAACACATCATTTAACCAGACAAGAAAAAGTAGATTTAGAATCACTCAAAAATGACCGTTCCATTGTAATCAAAAATGCGGATAAAGGAGGGGCCATTATTGTACAATCCTCTATCAATTATAGGAAAGAAGCCATTCGATTATTGAGTGACAACACATTTTATACAAGGTTGAGAACAGATCCCACGAAGAGGTTTCTTGAAGAACTAGAAACACTTCTCGAGCTAGGTGATGTCCTACAAGTTCTGAGCAATAAAGAGAGAAAATATCTCAAATGCGAATCCCCCATCATACCGATATTCCACCATCTCCCAAAGATCCATAAATCATTGGAGAACCCTCCGGGGCGACCCATCGTCTCCAGTATTGGATCTTTGGGAGATGGTGTATCTCGCTATGTCGATCATTTCCTACAGCCCATTGTACAACAACTACCATCATTTTTACAGGACACCACTGCCTTACTTATTGAGTTGGAGAATATTGTTTGGAAGGAGAGCTACAGATGGGTCACCATGGATGTCACATCACTCTATACAATCATTGCACATGAACACGGCCTTAAAGCTATTTTTCACTATTTGGAACTATCTTCTCTTTCCACTGCACAAACCACTTTCATTAGCGATTGTATCTGGTTTCTATTGACACACAATTATTTTTTATTTGACTCACTTTTTTATCTTCAGACACAAGGTACGGCTATGGGGACGTCATTTGCGCCTTCATATGCCAACCTTTTTATGGGTTTATGGGAAAGCACTCACGTTTTTGGTGACACTAATATTTTTCGTTCAAATATTATTTTCTATAAACGGTATATTGATGATTTGGTTTTCATTTGGGATGGTGATCTTCATTCACTACACACTTTTATTGACACTTTAAACACTAACGAAATTAATCTTCATTTTACATCCATCACTGATCCTCACAATATTAATTTTTTAGATGTGACACTCGATGGTGGCCCAGGATCTCTGATTTCTACTGACATTTATACCAAGCCCCACTCAAGAAATTCATCTCTATATGCTAAGAGCTGCCATCCTAGATCCATGATCCGTGGTATACCAAAAGGGCAATTTTTACGCCACAAAAGATTATGCTCAGATCAGGACAAATTTCTCCAACACTCCAAGAACCTAAGTCTCAAATTTGTAGATAGAGGTTATTCTACTAAAGATATAGAACAGGCCTTCATGCATGCTGACTGTGCGGATAGAACTATGTTGTTAAAAAAAAAAAAAAAAAATGACTAAAAATACATTTGCAGACAATCCCTTGTTTATAACTTAATTCTGTAGACAGGCCCCACAAATTCAACACATTATATCCAAACATTGGAATGTGTTGAAAGTTGACCCAGATTTGGAACCATATGTGCAGAAACCAAGATTTGCATTTAGAAGAGCAAATACCTTGGCTACGTCCCTTTCCAAAAGTCTATTTCAGTCTCCATCTACATCACAAGTAACAACTATACCCAAAGGGTTCTTTAAATGTGGATTCTGTAAATGCTGCCAGTATGCAATACCTACTAAAAGAATAGCTACGGTATCTACAGTGTCCAAATTTAGAATCTCTACATTTATCAATTGTCACACGAGTTATGTGGTGTATGTTATAATGTGTGGCTGCAAAGCCAAATATGTTGGACGAACAATTCGCCCGCTACACATCAGAATATCTGAACATGTAAGATTGATACTCAAAAAAGATCTTTTCCATCCCGTCAGCAAACATTTTACATCCTGTTTGAATGGTGGTCTGAAGAACTTTAGATTCTTTGGCGTCACTCATATCCCTACTAACATCAGAGGGGGAGACCGACTTAATAAATTAAATAAAATGGAGATGCAATGGATATTTTTGTTAGATACTTTGCAACCACACGGTCTTAATGTTGACTGGGAACTGCAGCATTTTTTGCATGATTAGTATCTTTCTGGTTTTAACACAGAGGTTCACTTACCTTTCACCCATACTTTTCCCTTCTGTCTGCCCCTTCCTCCCCCCCCCTTCTCCCCCTCCCCCCCCCCCTCCCCCCCCCCATCCCCCTCCCCCTCCTCCTCCCCCTCTCCCCCTCTCCCCCTCTCCCCCTCATGTAATGCCCTCATCACATTGCTCAGATAACCTGCTCCATTACAAATAAGTTCTCAAAAAGTTGTTATGGTCCTGTCATGGTCCATTTATTATGTCGAACTGAGATATTTACATGTTATACATAATATACTGAATTACATTGTTTCATAACAGACTGTTGTTGTTTTATTCATTTTGTATTTTATTGTTGCCAAGCAATCATTACATGCATACATAACATTGAGATTTACTTATATTTAAGTCAGTTATTACAAGGCTGACATTGCTTTACATTAGTTATCTTCATGTAATCATGATCTGTATGATATATTGCTGGCGCTGTTTTTAAACGTTTTTTATGTTCCCACCCAGTGGTATTAGGTGAATTACCCACCTCACCTGATCTTTATTTGGTGCAGGTGTTCTGTGTTAATTCTGCCTATATCTATGTATCCCTTAAGCTGATGGATCATTCTTTGACAAAGGCCCTAGGGCTGAAACGCGTCAGATGATCCACTAGCTACATAGAAGCAGAGTGAATGTGATGCTCTAAATTTATACCAGTCCTTGTAGGACATCCAGTATTAAGAAAAGATCCACAAAGGGTTAACCTTAGCCACGTTGGAGTGCCCCCAATAGAATTGATTAGCAACTGGTGGGACAATTGTGGAGTCAGCCAGACCCTCACTGCATATCAATATCAGCAACCCAAACCAGTATATACTGTAGACATAAGTGGTCAATGACCATGGTATGCAGGATAAATAAAAAGCACTATGGCTCTGTACCTGTACTACCAAGGGGGCACTCGTGTCGTCAGCGGCATGCAATCCATCTTGTGATGATCCAAGGATATAGAGAGCGTTGATGGCGCACTGCCAGAGAGTCCTGAAAAGATGAATCAGGAACAAAAAACAGCCAGGCCACTCCAAAGATGAAAAAAATTATGTGAAGTTTATTGCATGCTGATAAACACACTAATGATGGACAGGTAAACGCACCTACGCGTTTCGTACTAAGTGTACTTTTTGTTCCTGATTCATCTTTTCAGGACTCTCTGGCAGTGTGCCATATCCTTGGATCCACTAGCTACACCTGTCTGTTTGAATAAAAAATTTTTGAAGTCACCACACCACGTCTACCCTGCTTCGTTTTCTCGGTTGTGCTCCACGATTTTTCCTGCTGCTGCTGGAAGAGCTCACATACTGCTTTATGTTGGATTGCACACCGGTAGCTGCTGCACACGGAGGGGAGTCCCGCGGGTCACGTGACCGCCTCGCATCATACGGCTGACACGCCAGAGGTAGTAGTTTATCACAGAGACCAGAGACCAACAGCCCTGCAGAGTAACGGAGCCTACCGGTCCCCTTCTACAGACACCAGAGAAGAACACCGCCGGTCGCGCGACCGCCCCACGTGACGCTAGTCATGAAAGGGTTGGCGGTGCAACTACACGGCTACTGAGGACCTCATCAAACCATCATTACTCCCCAAACCGTGAGTGCTTGCAACATTTGGTGCCCTAAGCAGGGCCAGTTGCTTTTCCTTTTGTCTAAGACTATATACATATTCATTACCTGCAGCGGCTACTATAAAGAGACTCTGATGCACCTGATAGGATAAATCTCATTATCCAGTTCTACCAGACAGTACACAGGTTGCTCGAGTCAATTGTGGGATTTAAATATATGTATTACTAAGAAGATTACCCACATTATACCAGGGTTAGTGGTGACTCTTTTATTGTTGAAAGAAATATATGATTAAGATATCTCTGATTACTAATCTAAAGGGTTGAATTGAATCCCTATATAACATGGATGAGGAACAGGACATAACAACTGATATTACTACCAGCTATGTGCAGAAATGCGGGAATAACTCAGAAAGAACAAAAAGGGCTTTACACTTATTTGATGAATCTTCAGCCAACATCACATGTGACAATGCTACAGATTTAATTGATCATTTTGTTAAACTGGAAAAGCTGTTAACCCAAGACATCAGAATTTTTTGTGACATAACATCACTGGAGAACTATTTAAGGGTCAAACGAATCCCTAGAGGATTACGTGTGAAGAAAATGCCCTCATTTGGCTTTCCAGATAAAGAATTTGAATTACACTGGAGAAAAATATTGGACACTTGTTCAACTGATCTTATGCAATTGATTGTACGGTATAAGGTGAAAGAAAAAAAGTCTCTTACAACTGAAATTGATATTCTTAAAAAAGAATTACATAAATTTTGTGATATGGATCGTTTTCCCCATAACGACAAAATCCTTTTACAAAATATAGAGCAAATGGAAAAGGGTGTAGTCTCTAAGAAACAAGAAAAGTTCTTTAGAGACAAAACAGATTATGAGAGGAGTCGTGATTGGTTGTGGAAAGTGAGCGACCCAGTCAGGAAAACAACATGTGAATAAAAAACATATACAAACAATTATTGTGCAGTATTGTGATTCAATAATAAAGAAATATACGTGAATCTTAGCTCTGGGGGAGAACCTACTTACAGCAATATGTAGGGTAAATTAGCTTTTCTCTGACATTGTCAGATAGTGATATAGTAGTGAGGTTTTCTTTGGGTAGAACTTAAATCCCCTCTTGATCTTCCCTTCTGAGGGTTACTTCATGGATGGTATAACTCGGTTTCCCATAGAATATATATAAAAGAAGAGCAGAAGAAACGGCCAATAGTATAGCTTGCAAAGAACAGAGTTTTATGATCAATGAAATTTGTAGGACATGTACTCACATTCAGTACACAAATATCAGACACATAAAGGTATCTTTTGCGCTCTGTGCGCCTGCTGTGCTGTCTCCCCGTCCTCCTCTGTTCCTAGTGCTGCCGTCGCCCAATGGCGTCTGACGTCACTTCCGGGTGGTATCTGGTCGCATCAGATGGTGATAGACTGCGAGGCGCCGAGAGGGGGATCACTGGAGAGCACAAACGTCTGGAGTCTTTTGGTCTTCGCTTCCAGTCAGCTGCAGCTTGACTGAATAAGCTCTGGATCAGGCTCTACGCGTTTCGCTGCGTCATACAGCTTCGTCAGGAGCGTCATGCAGGGTTGCGTGGGCTTAGTGTATTTATGTGATTAAAGCCTAATTGGTTAATTGATCCTAATCTCTTTCAAATGGTTCAAAACATAGTTTAACCCACAGGTTTGCCTTTACATAGGCATATTACTCTGTGGTCAAAAAAACCTACACTCATTGCTTAACTAATAGTTAAAATACATTAAAAAAGTTTTTTATTAAGACAATCTTTATTTCTACATACTTTAAAACTATAAAAAATTTAATTAATTAGTTATATAAATTTATTGAGTACTGGAACAAAACAGTAAATCTGATAACTCATTCTGTCCAATTCATTATAATTTGAATAAATTTAAGAAAAACATATAATACTATCCTTTTATCTAACAATAATTATTAAACACAATACAGTAAGTCATGAAAAACTATCTAGGTTGGGAGAGAGGAGAGATATAAAACAAATATTAGTATGGCAAATAATGTCTGCATTAAATATTGTATAAGGAATATTTAGATTAATATATGCTACAAGATGTTATCTTTTAATTGGAGGTAGACTTAAGGGTAAAGGTCAATGTATTATAGATTGGAGTATATAATAAAATAAAATTGTTAAAATAATTAATAAAAATTAAACTAACGGCGGGACTATAATCGATGTTAAAAAAGCAATTAAAAAACCTTTATATAAAAGATTTATATATAAAATAAGGGAATATCTATCAATTTTAATAGTACTATTCTTAATTTTAAGTTTATGAGTTTAAAATTCATTAAAACATTACACTTGATAAAAAAATTTAAAAAAAAAAAAATTTTACCAAAAAATAAACCTAAGACAAGCAACAATTAAAAGAAATATTGTTGTCAAGAGGCCAAAAGTGGTGTAATTTCAATCATGTAAAAAGGGTAGCACTTCAAAGTCTGAATTCAAGCCATGTGGTATTAATGTATCTAGCTTATGAATCCAGTACATTTCCCTTTTACTTAAATCCACCTCTCGTGAGCGGCCCCTCCAATGTTGTTTCACATTCTCGATAGCCATAAATTTCAGACTATCCGGATTTGACTGATGGTATTTGGCGTAGTGCTTTGAAACGCTGTGAGTTAGAATCCCCCTTCTAATATTACTAAGGTGTTCAAGAATGCGGGTGCGAATGGGCCTTGACGTCTTCCCTACATATTGTAGCCCGCACGGGCACTGGAGTATATAAATTACAAAATTAGTGGTACAATTAATATACTGCTTAATTTTAAAAGACTCGTTGTTCCTTTGGCTTTTAAAACTAGTTTTGTCTTTTAATTTATGTTGGCAGGCCTTGCAAGAAGAGCAGCCATAAAAACCTGTCAGATCTTTGAGCCACCCTTGATTCATTTCTCTTGTGTTTCTTAAAGCGCTAGGTGCAATTAAGTTTTTTATATTTTGTGCCTTTTTAAAAATTATTTTTGGATTGTCCGGTAAGATTTCCCTTAAAATATTGTCTGATTTTAAAACATGCCAGTGTTTACGTAAAATCTTTTCTATAGTCTTAGCTTCTTTATTAAAAGTAGTCATAAACGCAGTATCATATGGATTGATCGAAGTGGGAGATATAAGATTTGTTTTTTTGTTAGATATTAGAGTTTCTTTTCTATCTAAATTCTTTGCCTTCGTAAATGCATTATCTAAAGTGTCTTGGCTATAATTTTTCTCCATAAATCTTTTTTCCAAAACTTTGCATTGATCATTGAACACATTATCTTCGGTACAATTTCTGCGGAGCCTCCTATATTGGCTATAGGGGACCCCGTCCATCCACTGATGGTGATGGCAACTCGATCTCAAGATGAAATTGTTGCAGTCAACGTTTTTAAAATGTGTCTTGGTTTTTAGAGTATCCTCTTTGTCCATTATAACTGTCCCACCGCCTTTATCGGCCTGTTTGATCA
Organism: Ascaphus truei; assembly: GCF_040206685.1. Classification (NCBI taxonomy): domain Eukaryota; kingdom Metazoa; phylum Chordata; class Amphibia; order Anura; family Ascaphidae; genus Ascaphus; species Ascaphus truei. Next base: position 157,161,105 of record NC_134486.1, on the reverse strand, counting down.
CTATGTTTTCATTTTTAGTTATTTTAGATTTGAATAAAAATGATCTCAATCTGAAATTTACACATACTATAAGCGAGACTTCAGTCGAATATCTAGATTTAAATATTTATATAGAGGGAGGTACTCTAAAAACCAAGACACATTTTAAAAATGTTGACTGCAACAATTTCATCTTGAGATCGAGTTGCCATCACCATCAGTGGATGGACGGGGTCCCCTATAGCCAATATAGGAGGCTCCGCAGAAATTGTACCGAAGATAATGTGTTCAATGATCAATGCAAAGTTTTGGAAAAAAGATTTATGGAGAAAAATTATAGCCAAGACACTTTAGATAATGCATTTACGAAGGCAAAGAATTTAGATAGAAAAGAAACTCTAATATCTAACAAAAAAACAAATCTTATATCTCCCACTTCGATCAATCCATATGATACTGCGTTTATGACTACTTTTAATAAAGAAGCTAAGACTATAGAAAAGATTTTACGTAAACACTGGCATGTTTTAAAATCAGACAATATTTTAAGGGAAATCTTACCGGACAATCCAAAAATAATTTTTAAAAAGGCACAAAATATAAAAAACTTAATTGCACCTAGCGCTTTAAGAAACACAAGAGAAATGAATCAAGGGTGGCTCAAAGATCTGACAGGTTTTTATGGCTGCTCTTCTTGCAAGGCCTGCCAACATAAATTAAAAGACAAAACTAGTTTTAAAAGCCAAAGGAACAACGAGTCTTTTAAAATTAAGCAGTATATTAATTGTACCACTAATTTTGTAATTTATATACTCCAGTGCCCGTGCGGGCTACAATATGTAGGGAAGACGTCAAGGCCCATTCGCACCCGCATTCTTGAACACCTTAGTAATATTAGAAGGGGGATTCTAACTCACAGCGTTTCAAAGCACTACGCCAAATACCATCAGTCAAATCCGGATAGTCTGAAATTTATGGCTATCGAGAATGTGAAACAACATTGGAGGGGCCGCTCACGAGAGGTGGATTTAAGTAAAAGGGAAATGTACTGGATTCATAAGCTAGATACATTAATACCACATGGCTTGAATTCAGACTTTGAAGTGCTACCCTTTTTACATGATTGAAATTACACCACTTTTGGCCTCTTGACAACAATATTTCTTTTAATTGTTGCTTGTCTTAGGTTTGTTTTTTGGTAAAAAAATTTTTAAAAAATTTTTTTTTAAATTTTTTTTTATCAAGTGTAATGTTTTAATGAATTTTAAACTCATAAACTTAAAATTAAGAATAGTACTATTAAAATTGATAGATATTCCCTTATTTTATATATAAATCTTTTATATAAAGGTTTTTTAATTGCTTTTTTAACATCGATTATAGTCCCGCCGTTAGTTTAATTTTTATTAATTATTTTAACAATTTTATTTTATTATATACTCCAATCTATAATACATTGACCTTTACCCTTAAGTCTACCTCCAATTAAAAGATAACATCTTGTAGCATATATTAATCTAAATATTCCTTATACAATATTTAATGCAGACATTATTTGCCATACTAATATTTGTTTTATATCTCTCCTCTCTCCCAACCTAGATAGTTTTTCATGACTTACTGTATTGTGTTTAATAATTATTGTTAGATAAAAGGATAGTATTATATGTTTTTCTTAAATTTATTCAAATTATAATGAATTGGACAGAATGAGTTATCAGATTTACTGTTTTGTTCCAGTACTCAATAAATTTATATAACTAATTAATTAAATTTTTTATAGTTTTAAAGTATGTAGAAATAAAGATTGTCTTAATAAAAAACTTTTTTAATGTATTTTAACTATTAGTTAAGCAATGAGTGTAGGTTTTTTTGACCACAGAGTAATGTGCCTATGTAAAGGCAAACCTGTGGGTTAAACTATGTTTTGAACCATTTGAAAGAGATTAGGATCAATTAACCAATTAGGCTTTAATCACATAAATACACTAAGCCCACGCAACCCTGCATGACGCTCCTGACGAAGCTGTATGACGCAGCGAAACGCGTAGAGCCTGATCCAGAGCTTATTCAGTCAAGCTGCAGCTGACTGGAAGCGAAGACCAAAAGACTCCAGACGTTTGTGCTCTCCAGTGATCCCCCTCTCGGCGCCTCGCAGTCTATCACCATCTGATGCGACCAGATACCACCCGGAAGTGACGTCAGACGCCATTGGGCGACGGCAGCACTAGGAACAGAGGAGGACGGGGAGACAGCACAGCAGGCGCACAGAGCGCAAAAGATACCTTTATGTGTCTGATATTTGTGTACTGAATGTGAGTACATGTCCTACAAATTTCATTGATCATAAAACTCTGTTCTTTGCAAGCTATACTATTGGCCGTTTCTTCTGCTCTTCTTTTATATATATTCTATGGGAAACCGAGTTATACCATCCATGAAGTAACCCTCAGAAGGGAAGATCAAGAGGGGATTTAAGTTCTACCCAAAGAAAACCTCACTACTATATCACTATCTGACAATGTCAGAGAAAAGCTAATTTACCCTACATATTGCTGTAAGTAGGTTCTCCCCCAGAGCTAAGATTCACGTATATTTCTTTATTATTGAATCACAATACTGCACAATAATTGTTTGTATATGTTTTTTATTCACATGTTGTTTTCCTGACTGGGTCGCTCACTTTCCACAACCAATCACGACTGTACTTGTGGGAAATCCGAGCATATTTCCCTGGAAGGTTTGAGAAGTACCCTGTCGGGTAACATCATTTAATTGCACTGTATTACACTCTACAATTTATTAGAAAGCTGTGGCGCCTAGGCAAGTCATTTAGTAGATTATGAGAGGAACCAAGTGTATTCTTGGGAAAGATTGGGTTCCAATAGAGATTTTGATAGGCCTAGAGCTATGTTTCACTCTACGCCTCGCAAGATGTCTACTGACAGTGATCATTTTAATCAAAAGCCCACAACTAGATCAATTTTGAAATCACCATACACAGAACGAAGGTCTAGTTTTGATACAGATTCGTCTGACAATATGGACAGACCATCAGTGTCCTTTTCAAAACAAAGCATAAAAGACCATAGAGATTCTGATGATGGATATTTCAAAAATACATATATTTCTAGTCACAAAGATGATAGATCTAAAACCAATCTCCCAAACACACATTATGTACCATCAAAAAACGGAAAAGGTGCAGAAGGGGGAAAAAGAGCAGAGAAAACATCAGGCTCAGACAACAAGAGGAAAAAATACTCCTAGACCCCTCCCTTAGCAACATCATTAACATCTCAGACACCCCGCTCACCCCACAACAAATTGTCCTTCTCAATAAAGGTTTAAACTTCGCGCCCCAAGAGGACTTTGATCTCTTTAACACAATCATAGATCTTCAAAAATATACGCGCAAGTTGGCGCTGAAAAAATTGTTTTCTAAAAAGGGTCAAATGGCAGTGAATCCAATTGTTGATACGACGGAGCCTGATAATTCATTACTGAATAAGGGAGTGTGCTCTTTTAGAGAACATGCGTTCAACACAGACATGCACAAACTCTACGATGAATGTTGCACAGACATTTCCATAGAACCCCCTTTCTTTGGACACGTTGATTCAGGATTAAAATCTCGTTCATCTTTCATCCCAAATAGTTCTAAGGGCTCATGCATCTCTACGTTTGAATGTCTGGTTAATAGAGACCTTAGACTATTAGCAAAAGGTTTCTCCTTTCCAGGGTCTACTCATTGAACACATAATTTAACCAGACAAGAAAAAGTAGATTTAGAATCACTCAAAAATGACCGTTCCATTGTAATCAAAAATGCGGATAAAGGAGGGGCCATTATTGTACAATCCTCTATCAATTATAGGAAAGAAGCCATTCGATTATTGAGTGACAACACATTTTATACAAGGTTGAGAACTGATCCCACAAAGAGGTTTCTTGAAGAACTAGAAACACTTCTCGAGCTAGGTGATGTCCTACAAGTTCTGAGCAATAAAGAGAGAAAATATCTCAAATGCGAATCCCCCATCATACCGATATTCCACCATCTCCCAAAGATCCATAAATCATTGGAGAACCCTCCGGGGCGACCCATCGTCTCCAGTATTGGATCTTTGGGAGATGGTGTATCTCGCTATGTCGATCATTTCCTACAGCCCATTGTACAACAACTACCATCATTTTTACAGGACACCACTGCCTTACTTATTGAGTTGGAGAATATTGTTTGGAAGGAGAGCTACAGATGGGTCACCATGGATGTCACATCACTCTATACAATCATTGCACATGAACACGGCCTTAAAGCTATTTTTCACTATTTGGAACTATCTTCTCTTTCCACTGCACAAACCACTTTCATTAGCGATTGTATCTGGTTTCTATTGACACACAATTATTTTTTATTTGACTCACTTTTTTATCTTCAGACACAAGGTACGGCTATGGGGACGTCATTTGCGCCCTCATATGCCAACCTTTTTATGGGTTTATGGGAAAGCACTCACGTTTTTGGTGACACTAATATTTTTCGTTCAAATATTATTTTCTATAAACGGTATATTGATGATTTGGTTTTCATTTGGGATGGTGATCTTCATTCACTACACACTTTTATTGACACTTTAAACACTAACGAAATTAATCTTCATTTTACATTCATCACTGATCCTCACAATATTAATTTTTTAGATGTGACACTCCATGGTGGCCCAGGATCTTTGATTTCTTCTGACATTTATACCAAGCCCCACTCAAGAAATTCATATCTATATGCTAAGAGCTGCCATCCTAGATCCATGATCCGTGGTATACCAAAAGGGCAATTTTTACGCCACAAAAGATTATGCTCAGATCAGGACAAATTTCTCCAACACTCCAAGAATCTAAGTCTCAAATTTGCAGATAGAGGTTATTCTACTAAAGATATAGAACAGGCCCTCATGCATGCTGACTGTGCGGATAGAACTATGTTGTTAAAAAAGAAAAAAAACAACAAACTGACTAAAAATACTTTTGCAGACAATCCCTTGTTTATAACTAAATTCAGTAGACAGGCCCCACAAATTCAACACATTATATCCAAACATTGGAATGTGTTGAAAGTTGACCCAGATTTGGAACCATATGTGCAGAAACCAAGATTTGCATTTAGAAGAGCAAATACCTTGGCTACGTCCCTTTCCAAAAGTCTATTTCAGTCTCCATCTACATCACAAGTAACAACTATACCCAAAGGGTTCTTTAAATGTGTATTCTGTAAATGCTGCCAGTATGCAATACTTACTAAAAGAATAGCTACGGTATCTACAGTGTCCAAATTTAGAATCTCTACATTTATCAATTGTCACACGAGTTATGTGGTGTATGTTATAATGTGTGGCTGCAAAGCCAAATATGTTGGACGAACAATTCGCCCGCTACACATCAGAATATCTGAACATGTAAGATTGATACTCAAAAAAGATCTTTTCCATCCCGTCAGCAAACATTTTACATCCTGTTTGAATGGTGGTCTGAAGAACTTTAGATTCTTTGGCGTCACTCGTATCCCTACTAACATCAGAGGGGGAAACCGACTTAATAAATTAAATTAAATGGAGATGCAATGGATATTTTTGTTAGATACTTTGCAACCACACGGTCTTAATGTTGACTGGGAACTGCAGCATTTTTTGCATGATTAGTATCTTTCTGGTTTTAACACAGAGGTTCACTTACCTTTCACCCATACTTTTCCCTTCTGTCCGCCCCTTCCTTTCCTGCGAACCTTTCGCAGTATGTGGATTTCTTCTTGCTAGTTTATGTAAGTCTTTTGCCATCTTATTTAAAAGATACATCTTCTGTCCTGCACACTTTTCAGGATTTTGAGTTGAAGAGTACCTACAAATGGATCACTTGTGATGTGCAGGCGCTCTACACTCACATTCCACATTACAAGGGACTCCTTGCGGTCAGATTTTTCCTGGAGGCAGATACGACACTACATCACCTTAACACCGAATTTATTTTGAAATCCATTGACTTCATACTTACCCACAATTATTTTATGTTCCTTGCAGAGTTCTTTATACAGGTTTGCGGAACTGCAATAGACACAAGATTTGCTCCCAGTTTCGCAAACCTGTATATTGGTCAGTGGGAGTTGCAGAGCATTTGGAACAACAACCCCTTCAGACAACATATCATCATTTGGCGTCGCTATATGGGACGACATCCTCTGTGTCTGGGAGGGGGATGATTCGTCCTTTTGCTCTTTCCTCACCTACTTGAACACCAATGACAAAAACTTGGTTTTTACACATGTCTCTGACCCCATCAGTATTAACTTTTTGGACTTACAATTGACAGCATTGGACAATGGAACATATCTACCAAAGTTTTCTTTAAAGAAATCGATGCCAACAACTTGTTAATGGCGAGTAGTAACCACAAAAAATCATGGATTACTAATACTGTATTCCCAGAGGTCAATTCATTAGGATTAAACGAAATTGTAGTGGGGAACATGATTTTGAGGAGCAGTCCCAATTGTTGTTTGACAAATTCCTTGAAAGAGGATATTCGAGTGTTAGCTTGTCTAAAGATCTTGATATAGTACGTTGTATGGACAGACAAACAATGTTAGTCCCAAAAATTAAGGAACAAATAAATAATCAGAGTAATCTGTTAGAGGTACCTTTAATTACAACCTTCAACTCAGTTAATAAGAAAATCGAAAAAATTATTCAGAGACATTGGGCAATTTTATGTAATGACCCAGTTCTAGGTGACCGCCTTCCAGATGCCCCCAAATTCATATATAGGAGGGCAACAAATCTTAAAAATTCATTGGCCCCCAGTGATGTGGGTAATGTTTGTGTTAAACCTGCCCCAATCACTTGGATTGGTGATAGACCAGTTGGTAACTTCCAGTGTGGGAGGTTTTCAATATGTAAGCACCTACACCCTGAGAGGAAAACATTCAAATCGTTTGTTACCTGTGAGAGCTTTGCCATTGATTCCTTTATTAATTGCAATTCAACCCATGTGGTTTATTTGGTTAATTGTGAGTGCGGCCTTCAATATATAGGCCGCACAAAAAGATGCTTAAAGATCCGTATACAGGAGCATATCAGGAACATCAAAATTGGTTATGAAAAACATAGCCTTTCCCGCCACTATGCACTACATCATAATAAAGACCCTTCTAAACTACACTGGCGACACACTTTATTCGAGCTCGGCTAGTCCCATGAATTCGGGTATACCCGGGTGTATTGAGGTTTGTGACTGTTTTCTGCCCGAGTGCATTGGGTTATTTTCTAGGCAGGGATTGAAGCATTTTATTCCCGCTGGCTGCAATACTGCACAGTATATATATATATACTGCATTACAATTCATGAATTTATGCCATCTGGTAGACACGCGAAGCATTGCAGCCTATTAAATCCTAATCATTATCATTTAACAGATCAGCCGCCCGTCAGCCAGGCATGAACCCAGGCTGGGAAGGCAAATGCAACGGGGCTTGTCAGAGGTGAGGAGCGGCGCATTCCAGGTATCTGCCAGGTACATACTGGGTATTTGCTCGAATAAAGTGTGTCGGTGCAGTAATGTTTAAGGGCATTAAAGTGGTTCCTAAAGAGAGGCGGGGAGGCGATAGAATTAAAAGCCTCTCCTACCAAGAAACCTTTTGGATTTACCAAATGAGTTCGTTGACCCCTAAGGGGTTAAACGAAGATATAGATATTTGGTCCCTGTATTAATCTTTAAGCACCCATATATATACATGTCTGTCTTTATTTTCGCACCTGTATGGCTCTAATTGTGGCTTTTCTCTTTCAGAATTCTGTCGCCTAAATATTATGTATTTGTATTGTTTTTATTGTATTTTGTACTTTTTATATGTTCTGTTTCTTTTAATTGACACTGTATTTGCAGAACCTTAATGAGCAATTTAATGCGCCTTCACGGATTGGTGCAGTAATATGATACCTTATTTTGGATTAGGGGTTGTTTGGTATATAAGTATGTACACTCCCCCAGCTGCCTGTATTCCCTGAAGAAGTAACTTTCTGTTACAAAACGCATTGGAATGTGTTTCTGCTCATTTTGTATACTCATTTGTGGCCAAGATCACCCTTGGTTTATTCCTCCCTGTCCCCTGTGAAAGCCTTTCCCATTTTATGTACTTTGTGCCGCCCTGTGTGCTGTGCGCTGCTATGGACGCTCCTCTGGGTACTGCAGTAGAGGAGAAGTCCGTGACGTCATTGGCAGGCGCCCCACGAGGCGAAGCGGCGTGCTGTCGGCGTTTGGCAGTGGTGGTACTGACGGAGGCTGCTGTACCTATCATCCTATCATCTTGAGATGGAGTGAGTGTACTCCACGGACTCAGAGGGCCCTCCTGTCTGGATAGATGACCACTGGTCTCCTGTTTCCTCCCCTGCATCGGGCGAAGAGTGAAGTTTGCAGCTGTCCCTCTGTGTGGTAATCCCACTAATCCATTGCTTGATTTTATTTATTCTGATGTACAGTACGCAGAACTTATTATCCTTTAGTAAAATTCACTTTTTTTATTGTGTTTCACTATGTGCGTTGTGCGCCTTGTTCTTTTGTCGTTTCTCTAGTTCTAGGGGTGTCGAGCCACCCCCCAAGAAAGGCTGCGGATGCATCATTAGTGTATTTACACTTATAAGGTCCACAATATTGTTTATTTCACATTGTATTCACTTTGTGTGTCTTACCATGTATTAGCTGCACACTTTCACATCCTTTTTTGTATTTTTGAGTAATTGTAATGCCTGTATGCCCGCAGACCTGGCCAGTCCCCAGTACTGAGGTGGATAATTGTATAACATGCACTCACAGCAGTGAGGGCGTGCCCGGAGTGTGGTAATTGCGTTGCCGGACCTGGTGAGTTAGGCCTGGGACCCGCTGCGCTCGTTGGCGCGGGCGGCAATGTAGCGAGTTCCCCACGAGCAGGGGAATCCTCGCGAGCCGGTCCCGGTCCCCCCTGGCGGCACAGCTGACTACACGCTGTGGCGCGTCAGCCGCTAGGAGACACCACAGAATGGTGTTTCCTAGCGTTGACGCATCACGTGGTGTGGCTGTGAGCCAATGGGGAGGGGAGGCTGCGGGAGGAGGAGAGGCTTCGGGGAGCGGGGAGGAGTGTGGAGTGAAAGCAGCGTGAGTGCCTCTCTGTGTGTGTGTCTGAGTGCATGCGTGCCTGCCTGTGTGTGTGTATGTGTGTGCCTGTCTGTGTGCGTGCCTGTCTCTGTCTGTGTGTGTGTGTGTATGAGTGCGTGCGTGCCTGTCTCTGTCTGTGTGTGTGTGTGTATGAGTGCGTGCGTGCCTGTCTCTGTGTGTGTGTGTGTGTGTGTGTGTGTATGAGTGCGTGAGTGCCTGCCTGTGTGTGTGTGTGTGTGTGTGTGTGTGTGTGTGTATGTATGTATGAGTGCCTGCGTGTGTGTGGTTTTTTTACTTACCTGCAGCCCGTGGCAGCCAGTGGAGGGAGGGGGGGAAGAGTAGCGGGTCCCTCCGCTCAAGCCACGCCCCCCCCCTCCCTGTCAATCCTCCCACTCCCGCCCACCTCCCGCTCCGGCCCCTCACGTCATGGCCGCACCCCTCACGTCATGGCCGCGCCCCCCCCCCCCCCGACCCGTTTGGCCACGCCCCCCCGCTCCGAGAAAAGTATCCTGTAGACCGCAGATCGCGGTACAGCGAGTGCACGCGCCGCCGGCAAGCAAGCCAGCCGTGCGGACGCGTGCAACGGGACCTTAGCCTAAGAGTTAACGTTATACTTGCTGAGTCCTGGGCGCCAGAGGTCGGAAGGTAGTTGTCCAAGAGCCAGAGTCCAGGGATAGAAGAGAGCAGTGTAGTGATGTCCAAAAGCCAAGGTTCAAGGGCAGGAGAAGGCAGCGTAGTCAAAGTCTACAGCAGAGTTCAAGTACAAACCAAGGGAATCCAAACAAGGGCAGGGAAAAGAACCAGAGCTGAAATAGACAAGGGAGCTGGGAATAGACACTGTACACACAGGAGCTACAGGAAAGCTATGCAGAGCGAGGAAGCAGAGGGCAGACTGGGGTTATAAAGGAGGGAGGACAAATAGCAGGAAGGGGTGGAGCAGGGGTTTGTTTGGGATCTTGCAGGGATAGGTGTGTGAGTACGGGAGGAGACATGGAGGTAATCTAGGGTAATGGCCTGTAAGCTCCGAGGGGCGGAACCAGTATCAGGGGAGGATTGGTAAATAGAGCCAGTGCGCACGCCCTCTGTAACGCGGTCACGTGCACGCAATAACCGAGTGCCAGAGCGTGGGGGAAGTATCGCGGAGGAGGTGCTCGGCTGAAGGGTAAGCGAGGGGAAAGGAGCGGAGGAAGCAGGTGAAGGGACGGAGGTACGCCGAGGGGCGTGAGTCCCCTGATGGGAGACCAGGGAGCGGGAACGCACGCACACAATGGAAGAACTGCGCGAGTGTGCGGACCGCGAACGGGAGCGCGCTGAGCATGCCTCAAGGGAGTGGAGCAGGGATCGCAAAGGCAGAGGAAGGGAAGGGCTAGCCGGAGGGACCAAGGTGACAGGGGCACGCTGGGAAGAGCGAGTGCCCCGATCCGTTACAGTAATCTGATATTCCTGGTCTGGGACCAGACTCCTTTTCTTTTTTGTAACAATTTTTTTATTGGGCACAATCAGATAATGCAGTACATACAAGGGTGTCATGATCCCATGACAGTGATGCTTTTTACAATCTATGAGTGACCATATAACAAGCCATTTTCTTGGGTGGGGGGGATATAGAGGGGAGGGAGAGGGGGGGGGAGGAAAAAGACATACAGGGGTATATGGGGGGAGGAGGGTCCAGGGGGAGGGAGGGAGAGTCGTCCAGGGGACTCTGTAGCATCCTCTCCTCCCCCGGAGTCCGGGGGGGAGAAAGGGGGGGGTGGCATGCTCCTGCCTCCGCGACTCGGTTCGGTTGAGTCTACTTTGCTAACCAGGGGTCCCAGGTATTCAGGAACTGGGGTATTTTCTTTTGGAGCATGGCGGTCAGTTTCTCCATGGTCATAACTTCATTAATTCTCCAAGTGACAGTCGTTCTAGAGGGGGCTTTAGTCTGCTTCCAAGCGGCTGCTATGGAGCACCTAGCTGCCGTCAATATGGCCGTTACTAGTCTGGACATTAGTGAGGGGAGATCTTCGATTGGTTTGTTCAGCACCAGGGTCAATGGGTCCAAGGGTAGGGATAGTCCCATGACTTCGTGTATGAGCCTCTGGATCATGGTCCAGAATCTCTGTATCTCCGGACATGACCACCAAATGTGCTGTGCGCTGCTGTGGACGCTCCTCTGGGTACTGCAGTAGAGGAGAAGTCCGTGACGTCATCGGCAGACGCCCCACGAGGCGAAGCGGCGTGCTGTCGGCATTTGGCAGTGGTGGTACTGACGGAGGCTGCTGTACCTTGTTACGGGACCTGTGTGCGGGACTTAACACTGTGGACATACCATCCTATCACCTTGAGACAGAGTGAGTGTACTCCACGGACTCAGAGGGCCCTCCTGTCTGGATAGATGACCGCTGGTCTCCTGTTTCCTCCCCTGCATCGAGCGAAGAGCGACATTTCCAGCTATCCCTCTGTGTGGTAACCCCACTAATCCATTGCTTGATTTTATTTATTCTGATGTACGCAGAACATATTATCCTTTAGTAAAATTCACTTTTTTAATTGTGCTTCACTATGTGCATTGTGCGCCTTGTTCTTTTGTCGTTTACTCATCTTCAGCAGCTTTGTCCCTGACTGGTACTGAATACAACAGGCAAGGTCCCTACACAAAGGGCTGTCCCTACAGCAACCACAAGCTAGCGGTGACTCAGGGCCTTAGCTGGGGCCTAGGGGTATACTGACCTAATTTAGAGGGTCACTGACTCCTGCATACGCACCTCCTCCCCTCTCTATCTCCCAGGATCAACTGCCTCACCCTTTTAGCATTCCAAACTGTTACAACTGTCTCCAGCAAAATCCTGTCGCGCGATTGGCTGCCATGCGTCACATGTCTCAGGCTCCTCAGGCTCATGGGACTTGTAGTTCCCTGCTTAACCTGTCTCTATGGGCCGCCGCATGCGCCCTGCGCATTGCTCCTGCGCAACCTGACATGGCCGCCGCCCTGCGCATGCGCGAACCTTGTGCAAGATGGCGGCAACCTGCTACAGAAACCACCTGCGACGCGATCACCCTAGGTGCTGCCGCTTCTCTTCCCCTCAGCTGCCCTGCACCTCATCCTTCTCACCGGAGTCCAAGGCGAATCCCCGACCGCCACGCAGGTTAGTGCCATAAAAGCTAAAAGTAATAACCCAGAGGGGGACCTGGCTACACCTATTTATAGAGGTACCGGAAAGGGCAGTGTGGCAGCAATGTCCTGCCTGCTGCTTTACAACCTCCATAAATTAGAATATGTAACAACCTTTTTTGACCTTATATGCTCCCCCCTACATATTCTATTATAGTGAGGAAAGCCAAAGTTTTCAATCCAACACATGGTTACCATATTGCCACCACCTAAATCATCCTCTTCTCACCTGTATACACATACAATAATTGAAATGCTATAGAATATATTCCAATCTGCTTCACTGCAGGCAGGCAGCGTCCCTTCTTTATAGTGGACCATTTTTAAGTGGAGTTTAACAGGGAATGATAGAGGCCTCATCTTGTAAGATCGTATCAAACTTCATCTTTCTTTTCTCAGGTATGCACTGAGTGACTTGTTTCTGTTTCTGCAACAGTATTAACATCTGCTGGGCTAAACTAATTAGTCAATCCAGCAGCTAGCATAGGTATGAGAAATCTGATTACAAATAATCTGATTACAAATAAACAGGTCTTCTGTGCCTCATGTGTTAATTGAGCTGTCTGGGCTGAAAGTAAATGGGATCAGGTGACTTCTTACGCCCATATATTTACAGATTCACTGGTGTAGCAGCACTGCAGGAGGAGGCAGCATTCCAGATTTAAAGTGAACCATTCTTAAGTGGAGTTTCACCTCAGGACTTTGCAGACTATTTCAAGACAACGGTGGATTCTATTCAGCAAGATAACCCCACTGTATCCTCCGCACATTTTACTCATCTTCCTAACTCTCCTCCTTCCTCGACTCCTTTTATTCTGTCACAGAGGAAGATGTCACGACTGATCTCCTCTTCTCCCTCTAACATCTGCCCTCTTGACCCCATTACCTTCCATCTCCTAAAACCTCTTGCTCCTACTCTAATCTCTACACTTACCCATATTTTCAACTCCTCCCTCTGCACTGGCACCTTTCCCACCTCCTTCAAGCATGCAACAGTTATACCCTTACTCAAAAACACCAAGCTTGACCCTACCTGTCTCTCTAATTATTGCCCTGTCTCCTTCCTGCCATTTGCATCTAAACTCCTTGAGCGCCTTTCTCTCGCTTGCTCCATTTTCTCACCACATACTTTCTCCTAGACCCTCTCTTTCTGGCATCCGCACTGCCCACTTCACTGAAACAGCCCTCACCAAAATAACTAATAACCTCCATGCTGCAAAAGATAAAGTTAATTACACTTTGCTCATACTGTACAAATATTACTCGTCCTCTCTGCAGCCTTTGATACTATGGACAACCCTCTTCTACTTCACATTCTCCATACTCTTGGTATCCGTAACAGAGATCAATCCTGAATATCCTCTTACCTCTCCCATCGTACTTAACTACTGTAAGTATGGTTAAAACCATCCTGATTGCTTCAGCTTTGCTGTATATATATATTATCAGGATGGGTTTTACCATACTTAGTTAAGTTATGGTGAGTTAAAAAAGTGACAAAAATTTGCTTGCTTCAGCTTTGCATAGCCAGTGTAACTAACCCCACACTGATGAGCCCCCCATTATATATATATATATATATATATATATATATATATATATATATATATATATATTATATATGTAACAGTGTTTCCCTGGGCCCTTCTGATCCTAACCCCTATGTGAGAAACTAGCCCACCACCCCCCCGTTACGTGTCATGTTATGTGGTGCACCTGCTGGCTCACAGGACTCCTGAGTCTCCCGCTTGATGGTATTGGGGATTTCACCATGACTGGCTCGTGAGGTAGTGCTGAGTTCTACTCACAGTTGGTACAGCGCCTCCATCTCTTCCAGGTCCCCACGACAGCAGGGAGGAGTGTCTGGAAGAGAACCCCTGGGTGCAACTTCTCCCTGATTAACTCCAGTCTCAGGCAAGAAGGCTCTTTGAATCATGGGCATCTTTATTGACTTAATCCGCGGCAGACTGCCCATCATAGCGGCCGGTACTTAGCCGCACATCAGCATAGTTCCCCACCTCAAGGAAGTTCCCTCCTGACTCTGTAATAGAGACAGGGTTATCTCTGCCACCTCTCCCCTAAGGGAGGGCCACAATCTGTGCCAGAGCCCTGGCACAGTGTGAGGTCAGCGTGTTACTCTCTGCAACCACTTGACAGACTTGATCTTGAACTCAGCCTGTACAGAACACACTAACTTTAGGAAGTGATGCGTATTATATAGCTTCCAGAAGGCCCACCCTTGTGTCACTGTTAGTGGACACAGAGCATGCTGTCACTTCCTTTGCTACATATTACACCTCACATGGGGTGAGGCAATCCTCATGATAACTTCTGGCAAACCTGCCCTCTTAACAGGGATTACTGCACAGAAAGAAAGAGGCATGTAACACCAAAATTACACAGGGCTACAATCTCCCTCTGGTGGAATCCAACGTCCCCGCTTGGGCCTAAATTTATGGAACCTTCCTTCAAACGGGCAACTGCAAAAGGTACAAAAACAACAATATCAATACAGGAATGCATTTTCCCACACTGTACATAATTACTGCACCCAAAATTACACTTAATAGATTATTCCCTAGGAGAATCTAAACGTCAGTAATAATGTCTGGGATCAGGCTTCTTTACCTCCCTCCAATTAGCATCAAGCACCATTATGCTATAGGATCTATGAGACCGATTTTCTGGTCGGTATTCCATCTAATTCATGTAAATTTTGCGCCCCACACTCCAAATCCTCATTAAATAACAGATTCTCGCCTCTGTTCTATGCCCCGAGTGGCTACACTTGGATTTGATGTAGTCCTCCACTGCCTCCGTGTGACGTCATTGAGCAGCGCACGGGTTGACGGCAGTCGCTCAGAGGGGGGGAGCAGAGCACAGAGTGTAGTGCTGGCCACTGTAAGCTGAGTTAGAGAAAGCAACGATAACGGGAAGAGGTGGGCTACGCAGAGCAATTGCACAGATCTAGACGCCAACTCCAGGGTTTGCTGGGAGTGAGAGCGCCATCATCCCGGAAGCTAGCCCTACCTGATTGTATCAAGCTGCTTTATTACAGCCTGGCTTATGTGAGTAAGCCTTTGGCTATTTTAATTTTATTGTTATTAAATTTTATCAATCTGCACCATCATTTTTTATGTCATCTCCTTTCTGGGATTAAATGGGGACCATTTCTGAGTGGTAATACTGTGAGCAGATAGAAAACTGGATGAATGACAGACAACACAGGGGATTCGTGATATCTGAAAAAGAAGAGGTTTAAAGCACAGATTGTCTCAAAGGAACAACGACACAATATGTTTGTAAGTTCACTACTTTAATTCTGTTGTGGAGTCATTTATTGGTTCTTGTGGCTGCGCAATGGTCTTTTCTCTTTTGTCTATTGTACATTAGGAGGAACTTGGAACCAACAGCCAGAAATTGGATCATCATTTCTTCAACGATTGGAACATTGTAAAGAACTTTCCTTATCCACATTGACTGACCATTGGACTGGTGTATTGTTGTCACCTGGAGCGCTGGGTCACTGCATTTTGTGTACTATTATCTGTAAACAAGTTTGTGAGAAATTTGTTAGGCAGAGACCCTTTTGGCAGCTTTCACTTAGCAGAAAGCTTATCATGCACATATTGTATTTACACGGTTATAATTTTTTGCGCTGAGCTATAGGGTTTATTATTATTTTTAATCAATGTTTTATTTTTTACTTTATTTTTTCCTTCTTCTTTTTTATTCTCTTTACTCTTTTTCTTCTCTTTTATTACTTCCTTCCATCTTTAAGGGCTGATTATTATTGACAGCTTTAAGATTATATTATTGCCATTCATTTATTGTCCCTCTTGGGTTACCGTCGTTTTTGTTTTTGCCCTTAGTTGTCTCTCTGTCTCCCTACCCTTGGCCACCACTTCCGCCCTTTTGACTTTTTATCCCGTCTTGGCGGTTCGCGCATGGCACGCACGGCCATCATGATGTCACTGTGCGGTTCTTTTTGGCGCGAACTGGTCGCAGGTAAGAGGGGTATATATTTGGATTTTTTAACAGTGTTTGTTATCCTTGATTAAGAACGCACCAGCGTTTGAAACGCGTTGGATTTTAGGTCTATGACATAATAAAGTTTATATTTTTTTGAATTGGGTCCTCTCCTTGCTCCCGTAGGATCGTGCGCTCTTTCCCATTTCCTGTATCTACTACTACCGGAAGCTGCACATCCTGCCAGCCATAAACCGAGGAACTGTGAGTACATTATTGCTACAGGGGTACTTCCAATGAGACTGATCGTGGGGGGGGGGGGGTCATTCCTACCCATTATCTATCTTCAGGAGGTTTTTTAACCCAATATTGCTAGCTACTACTTCAACTCATCATTATTGTTTCTGGATTATCTTTGGATACTGGCATTGCCAATCATTGGTTATTATACCTTGCATTCTTCATCTCTATCTACCTGTTTATTGAAGTGTGCACTAAAGTGTTCACACTACACTACCTGCTAGGTGGGAGGCCAGAGCTGATATAAGTGTTACATATTGATATTCATTTACATATTTGGCCACAGGCATTGCACCCCCACAGTGCAGCAATCACAGAGACTCTCTATGACAGTAGATCCTTTCATTTTTCTTTAAAGGTTACTCATTAACCATTCAGAGTCTGGTGTTTAGCTACACTTATTTAGATGTGATTTTGCATCTAAACGTGATGGCTTTATAGTCCTACTTATATGTTATATTGGGGCTTTATACCTCAGTTTATACCCACTCCATTTTAAATTCGTACTTTAGATTAGGCAAGCCTCATAGGAGGCATAGGTTCACTTACCTGCAATATTTTAATTCATCAATTCATTACATCATTAGATTCATCAGGTGTCATCAGTGTACATATCTGTTTAGAGTGCTCTCATTATAGGGGTTTCATTTTTCTATTGTTGCTATATGTACAAGTGTTAATATACATTTAAGTAGTGATTTAATAATGTATGGTAATATATTCAACATTTTAACAACATGTACATATAATTACAGACACCTATCAGGCTATGTCATGCGTGCATTTGTGACAAATTACATGTGCCCAATCAGCTGCACACCACCGTTACAGCATACATGTTTACCAGCTCAATGTTACGTTACGCATGTCTTGCATAAACATTTTATGGCATCTTGATGGCATTTCTTTTAACACTGGGAGGAAATTACTGTGAGGGAGTCGGTAAGTACCATAGTCCCACTTTGTGGTGACTATGAGAATGGGCCTGTAAAAGGGGTAAGTGACCACGAAACGTGACGTTTCCCCTGCGTCTCATCGCAACCACTTCCTTCCCTGTTAGGGATTTGTTTATCATATCTATCACTTTTTAGTGATGTCACATTTCCCCCTTCCCTCACCATCCCTCCCCCTCCTGTTAATTGTATGTGATTAGAGTTTTTTGGCACATTGTCAATTAATGTTCTTCACTTTTGCTCATTCATATATATCAGCATTTCAAGTATCATTGATTGTTTAGTATTCATTATGAGTGCGGGGAACACTTTTTATGTTCTATATGTACTTAGGAGACATTAGAGGTCTCTTCATTGTTCCCCAGCCCCCACAACTTACCTATGTAAAATATAGTTCATATATTAAATAGTGTGGCCTATACAACATACTTTCTATATTATAATATAATATAATAATTGTTAACAAATTCTTACATGATAATGATCCATAGAGTTGTTCAAAGAAAGACACAGCCACGGCACCTCCTCCACTCCCACGCTCCACCACTCCACCAGCCACCACACCACTCCCACATCCACTCCCACGTCCACTCCCACGTCCACTCCCACTCATCCTCTCTATTTCACTCAATCACTCACAAAAAAGAAATATAAACCAAAATGACACACTAACAAAGTTCTTTCACACCAACAATACAAAAATTTAGAGAAACAAAATATAATAACACAAGACAACTCACTCAATAATCACCAACAAATAACCAACTCTCTCCTCCTACTACCACCAATTCCACTCTATCTCTCCTCACAACAACACCCACACTGGCTGAACAGAATGGATGCTTTATATAGGGTGTCCCTCCAAAATAGTGGTGCGAAAGTGTGATTATAATTGTTGTCATGTGCTTGGCTAAATTCATCACTTCAGCATTTCAGCATTTAACCCCTACACTACCATGTCCCAAAAAAGATATATATGAAACACACACACAGTAATTTACAATGATATTATATTGAATGGATTCACTCCTTCCATGGACTCTCCCACAGATACCCCCAGGAAACTAAGGGGACATACACGAACCTCAGGGGACCATAATTGCCTTAGCGTGGAGATGACCAAATTAGTAAAAAATGGTAACGTTTGCTTTTATAATACTGTCAATGAGCATGGGGTCTTCGGACCTGAACCACATTGGTTTCAGCCTCGGGGACCCCCTACTTCAGAAGATACAGGCCCCGTTATGGGGTGCCGATATCCCCCGCAGAATGTAAATGTCCCGTTCACGTGACGCGGAATCTTTCAAAGTGCAGGGGATACCGGCACCCCATAACGGGGCCTGTATCTCCTGAAGTAGGGGGTCCCCAGACCTGAAACCAATGCGGTTCAGCTCCGGAGACCCCCTACTCATGTACACTATTATGAAAATGATTTTATTTTGTGTACAATCGCCTGTAACAGCCTTGCATGGAGATGCCAAATCTCCATGCAAATGTTAAATGCGGCTTTTTTTTCTATCAGCTAGCGTACGTAAAGTTTAAGAACGCTAGCAGGGGGAAAAAGCTTGCACGATAAGCCAGTTTTTGGTCCGTCCGAGAGAAAATGGGCTCAAGGCCTTAGTGAATCCCGTCTCCGGCTTCACTTTGTATCGGACGTGGTTTTTTATTTCAACCAGACATAAAAGTACGGAGCTTAGTGCAAAGCCCCCTGAGGGTCACTTTCATATGGCCCGTATATGTTTGCTAGTGTTATTCTACAGCTATGTATCAGACCGACAATTATCAGGTATCTTCCTTCCTTATCTCTTTATTTTTTCTAATTTAAAGGGCAGCCCGTTGTGGATCAGTATAGTGACCCCTCTTTTCTTCTCGTTTGCAGATGCTAAATAAAATTGTCTGAAATTTTTATCCAGGTATTTGGGGCTGTTTCTTATACTGAAATGGGTTTCTTGAAGGAACAATATGTCGGATCTCTTCTTTCTGTATTCAGAGAAGGCGATACGCCATTTCTGCGAACTATTAAAACCCTTGACATTATGGGAAATAAAATATACAACCATGTGTGTTTGTTGTGAGGATTGCTTACCCATCTCATAGATAACCTCAGATGCCACCGACGGCACCCACTCCATTCTCTCTGTGCATGACCTGATGCAGCTCTTTCGCTCTCCTGGTATGGGCGGGGGATAGGGAAAGTGACACACATGAGGGAGGACAAGGAAGAAAAGACATACCAAACACATGGAACACTAAATTTGTAGGAGCCGGGTTTGACGCTGGGCAAATCTGGCTCTTTTGCCCTTGGGGTAGAACAGTCCCCTGGGACACCTAACATATGTGCCCCCTTCTCCGAGAGAGCTCAGAAATCAGGGTCCCCAGGGTCCCGGTCGTGTACATGGCTATCCTCCATGTTCCATATCTCGAGACGAAAGCAACTAGCCGAAGAGGTCCTCCGACACCTTTGTGAACCTATCTTTATAATACATACTGTATAATATAGAATAACACAATGTAGTATGAAAATAGTGTATCAATAACGTTGATACAATCAACTTTGTAATTAAAACTTTACGTCCGGCCCCTCAGGTAGTCTCAACCGTGTCTTTTAGGTGGCCATCTGGGTCAGTTTTCAAGGAAGAGACCTCGACTTTTGTGTCTAATATTTGTGTCAGAGCAGTGCCTTAAAACTACAAACATTATACCACATCCCGAGGCAACCTCTTTTTGACCCACTCATGAACCTATCTGAGCCCAAAGTACAGCAGTGCATATATCTATTAACGAACCCCTCTCACCACACGCGATTCCCTCCCCCCTCCACCCCCTATCTGACCCCCCAAAACACCAGCTCGGTCATCACCGAGATCCATGGAAGTCTCAGACCTCACCGCGTCCCCATTCCCTACCGGTGCGACATGGGGAGCCAGTGGAGCGGCTCGCTCCGGTGTTGTGGCTACCCCATATTTGGCGTGACAAAGCAAGCGGTAACGGCGCGAGGCAACATCAACCCAAAACACATAGGGCAGTGTGAAACCGGGACACGATGTGACACCCAGGATAATAATGATAATAATATCTCTGGGTGGGTCCCCTGTTTGCGGTCGTGAACGGAGCGCTCTGTGACACTGGTCCATTTGTAGGTTGGACTCAAGCCTATCCGGGAACATGTGGGATAGCCATTTTAAGGTGCATTACTTGGGGTCTGTAATGACCTCCGGAACCCCGCGCAGCCTGATATTGTTTCTGCGGTCGCAATTTTCCGTGTCTTCTAGTTTTTCCGCCAAGTCTAAGACTGTAGATTTCAAGTTGGCTGAATTTTTCTCCATTTTCATGAGAGCCTTTATAGTGGAATCTAGCTTTGACTCTTGATCTTCTGTTCTCTCGCCCAAACAGTTCAGATCTTTCCTCATGTCCCAAAGCTCCTTTTGAAAGAATGCTTTAATTTCTGAGCAAAAGACTTGACCTCTGGTAGATCCTCCGCACTCCGAGTCCTCTCCCCCCGAATCCAATCCCTCAGTGCGGCTAGGCAGAACCCCCCTCCCGTTCCTCCCACTCCGCTCTTTTGAAAATAGTCCGTCAGCACAGGCGTCATTCTCTTTGATTGAGACTGCGTGATATACTGTATTTCGGTTGCTCTGCCGGGTAATGAGTTTATGTGTTTATTTTTATTGCCGCTTTATTAGCTTTTCGTGCCGGGTGGGACAGAGCTCAGAAACTAAGACTCCATGCACCTCGCCATCGCACATGCGCCTCCGCATTTGAGCTTTTTTGTGGCTCTGCATACATTTATCAGAAATATTACTTTAAAGAGACATTACTCAAATATGACCACAAATAGAAATATGAATGAATCAGTTGTAATTCAGATCGAGTTCCCATTCATATAACAGAGAAGGATATATAACATTTGAGGAACTTTAATTATTTATTTGAAGAGGGCTGTGTCACGATGACACCAACTTTTATCAACACATTTATATTTCTGGGTACTTGATTGAACAGAACAAGGTGCAAAATAAATTGTGATTTATTTCCTTAATAGACAAACACACGACATCTGCAGAATACACTTAAAACAACACTCACTGGGATAAGGAAATGAAAGAAATTGTCCTTGGACGAAAGAAATTGTCCTTTGCTTGCCAGTGCAAGAAATGCAGCCTTGGTTTTAAAAGTCCTGTGGTTATGTGGTTGTTAACCCCTTCACTCCTGGACTGGTTGCTGCTGTACTAGAACAAAGTCTTGCATCTTTACATCATGGATTAAAATTCAAGAATCCCACTGGGAATAAATGGGAAGCCACATTTATAGACTGCCCAAAGCTATCTTTAACATGTGGATCCAATCCCCTCGTGGGAACAAAAAAAACCCACGAATAGCCAAGTGACCAACAGTTCATAAGACTGGTCAAAAGGGCTTCCCGGTGGGCAGGGCGCATGGGTCAGGTTGACGCCCATGCCACTTAGCATACCTGGGCTACACCCATAACTTGGGGCCACTAAGTCTGATTTTTGTCCCGGAGGGGTCACTAGCCTGACATCTGCTGTGCATCAGTATGTCAGTTTTGTATACATTATGGGTCTCTGGGTCTTGCCATAATTGACACTCTTTTAGACAGGGGGACTCTAAATCTGTGGGAGCCTTTTGAGGCTCCATCATAAAAATAATTACAACCCTTTGAGGCTTGGTCATAAAAATACCGAAGCTCATTCACCCATATCACAGCTGGATGTCCAAGTAATTCCTGCTTGGACTTACAAAAAAAATATCTTCTGCCTTACATTTAAGATCTGCTATCATGTGTTGGTTAGAGGGTATGGCAAGCAATGCATCTTGTCTTTTACCCTCGCAGAAAGGGAATGGCCTGCACATGGGGAATAAAAATGGCGGGGACAGGGCAACAACAGTAATGCATAGCAAATCAGGTATTAACCCTTTCCTCCCCGTCACACCTCCCCCACTCAAGACGCAGGGACTGCCCTGACCACCCCGTCCGGTGGCTGGGCTGACCTGCCAGCTCTTGAAGTTAGTCCTGAGGGCTGTCCTGGCGGGAAAGGCCATCAGCATTACCATGCTCACTTCCCTTCTTGTGCTGGATGGTGAAGTTCCACTCCTGTAAGGCAAGACTCCAGCGCAAAAGTTTAGCATTTTCCCCCGACACCCTCTGTAACCAACTCAAAGGATTGTGGTCAGTTATTACTGTGAAATGTCTGCCATACAAATAAGGCTGTAACTTCTTTAGAGCCCACACTATGGCCAGACACTCCTTCTCAATGGTGCCATAGGCCACCTCTCTGGGCAGCAGTTTGCGGCTTAGATATAGTACCGGGTGCTCATCACCCTCCTCCCCTGCTTGGCTGAGTACAGCACCAATGCCAAAGTCTGAGGCATCAGTCTGCACCAGGAACTTTTTTGCATAGTCTGGAGCAGCAAGCATAGGAGCGCTGGCTAGTGCAGTCTTTAATGCCTGAAACGAGACCTCACAGGCAGGAGACCAGACTACCAGCACAGACTGTCGCTTCTGGGTCAAGTCAGTCAGGGGTTTGGCAATGGCGCTATACTGAGAGACAAACTTTCTGTAGTAGCCTGCGGTGCCTAGAAAAGCCATGATTTGCTTCTTGGTTTTGGGAATGGGCCACTGCACTATAGCTTCCACCTTAGCTGGTTCTGGCTTAAGATGCCCGCCACCCACTCTGTGCCCTAGGTACAATACCTCTGCCATCCCTACTAAGCACTTGGTGGGTTTCAACGTGAGTCCCGGTTCCCTTATCCTGGCTAGCACTACAGCTACAAGCACTAAGTGTGAGTCCCACGAATTACTAAAGACAGCAATGTCGTCCAGGTATGCCCTTGCAAACCCTTGCATACCCTCCAGCAAGCGATTGACCAGGCGTTGAAAGGTAGCCGGTGCATTTTTCATCCCGAATGGCATCACTAGAAATTCATAGAGGCCACTTGGGGTAATAAATGCAGACTTCTCTCTAGCCTCCTGGGTCAAAGGGATCTGCCAGTACCCTTTACTGAGATCCATAGTCATCAGATACCTTGCCCCCGCGAATTCATCTAACAACTCATCCATGCGGGGCATGGGGTAGGCATCTGACACCGTGCCCGCATTGAGCTGCCGGTAGTCCACACAGAACCGGCTGGTTCCGTCCTTCTTAGGCACCAGGACTACCGGACAAGCCCAAGGGCTCTGGGATGGTACAATTACCCCTAGGGCCAGCATCTCTTCTACCTCCCTCTCTATACTGCCCTTCACCTCTGCTGACACTCTATAAGCATGCTTATGCAGAGTTCTCAGATCCCCTGTCAGCACTGGGTGTTCTGCAATGTGTGTCTTCCCTGGCTTGTCTGAAAACAGAGCCCTACACTTCTCTAGCATAGCCCTGGCTTCTGCTCTCTGCCTGACACTCAGCTGAGCCCCTATCTCCACCTGCTCTATGGTACCTCCCTGCCTAGCCTCCCCCAGGAGATCAGGCAGAGCATTGCATTTTTTGTTAAGACCAATGGGGAGTGGGGTACAGAACATAAAAAGGGGAGAATGTTACTTTTGAGTTACATAGCTTTGTGTCAGGTCTATAACATCGTTTAGTGGGGAGACAATAATAACATCACTGTTGGGACAGTGTATAAAAGAACTAGTACAATAAATTAACTTAAAAAGACAGGGAGAGGGAAAAGGAAAAGACAAAAAGATAATGTCATTACTTTAGCAACAATTGTCCACTTGTCGGTGTACCATAACAGTAATATTAACATAACAGCTTATAAAACACGTACCTTTGTGACTTTTGAGTACCGAATACCCTCCAAGCCTTCCTCCTCATTTTAGACCGATACGAGACATATCACACCAAGGTTTCCTCAGGGATTATGTGGGTTTTCCCCCCTTCTTTCCCCCCCCCCTTCCTCAGCTCATGTGTTTTTAGGGCATTTCTATTATGTGTTTTTCAGATTTGGAGAGTTCCCCTAGTAATATATCTATGTCCTATATAAGTTCTCCACGGTTCCCAGAATTCTAAGTATTTCTGTACTGTGTCGTTTTGTATCCCCGTCAGTTTTTCCATAAGACAGATCCTCCATAATCTCGCCTTTACAGTGTGTATGGCCGGCTGTTGTTCCTGTTTCCAGACTTTGGCTATTTCGCATCTGGCCGCTGTATATCTGCGTGTCAGTAGTTTATCGTCAATTTTTTCCATGTTTTCAATTGGCCTGCATAGCAGTACCTTCCAGGGGTCTAGGGGGAAGGTGTACCCAAGAATTGTCTGTGCCATATCATGTGTGGCCCTCCATAGCTTTGTAACCTTAGGGCACATCCACCACATATGTACAAACGATCCCTGCTGGCCACACACCCTTGTACACATTGGAGACATATTTCTGAAAAATTTGGACAGTCGTAGTGGAGTGTAGTACCATTGGTGGAGAATTTTATATGCATTTTCTTTTATTAATACACATGTGGAGCTCTTTGCTATTCCTTCAAATATGTTATCCCATTGCTCCTGATCTAGTTGTTCTCCCATCTCGTCCTCCCATTTTGTTATCATTTTGGGTTTTATCTCCGGTTCCGTTTTACCCTCTGCAAGTATGCTGTATACTTTAGAGATCAGACCTTTTTTTCCCTCCCCTATGAGGCACAAATCTTCAAATGCTGTGAAGTCACTATATGGACCTGTCCTCTGTATGTGATCCCTCAATTGAAGATACCTAAAGAAGGCCGAATCATGAAGGCCATTTTCTCTATTTACTGTCTCAAACATTTTAATATCTTTGTTTGTCCATAGATCTTTTACCCTTGTGATTCCTGCCTTGCTCCAGTCCTTAAACGCTGTTGGTTCCGTGCCCGGGATAAAGTTAATATTATCAAATAGTTGTGTCATCTGAGATTTGAAGTTGGATAGCCCATGTTTAAGTTTCAATAAATCCCACACGATTAGTGAGTGTGTGATAGATTCCAGGGGCACCGTCAGAGCTGGTCTTTCTTTCTTTGTTAACCACAGTATCATTTCTATAGATGACCCTGATATCATATCGGACTCAATTTCCACCCACTTTTTCCTCTGTTTATGTGCATGCCAGTGGACCAGTTGGCTTACATGTGCCACTCGATAGTATTGCCACAAGTGTGGCAAGGCTAGCCCTCCTGACTGTTTGGATCTATAGAGTGTGGGCAGCTTTATTCTCGCTTTTTTGTTATTCCATATAAATTTTGTGATTTTTTTTCTGTAGCTCGTGTATGTCCCTAGTTCTGACCTATACTGGAAGCGTGTGAAATAGGTACAAGATTCTTGGTAGTAAGTTCATTTTAATAGCGTTTACTCTGCCTATCCATGATATATGATACCTGGACCATTCTTCTAGATCTTTTTTCAGTGTTTTTATTAGTGCTGGGTAGTTTGTCTCACATATAGTGTCAGTTGTGTTGGTCAACCAGAGTCCCAAGTACTTTATGGCCTGTGTTTTCCACGTGAAATCAAAGTTTATTTTTATTAGCTTTAGTTGTTCCTGAGGGAGGTTTATATTTAGGGCTTCGGATTTTTCATTATTTATTTTAAACCCTGATAATTTCTGGAACTCTGATAGGTTACTAAATAGGTTTGGGAGTGAGGTGAAGGGTTTTGAAATTGTTAACAATATATCATCGGCGAACAATGCCAGCTTGTATTCTTTTTGTTTTACCTTAATCCCCCCAATATCTGCATTCGCCCTGATTTGGGCTTCAAGCGGTTCTATCGCCAGTGCGAACAATAAGGGTGACAGAGGGCAGCATTGTCCTGTACCATTGCTGATGTGGATTTTCTTGATCTGCATATTAATATAGGCTACTTTTGCTGTGGGTTCTCCATATAGTGATGTAATACCTTTCATAAATTTGCCTTTCACTCCAAATGCCCGAAGTGTCTCAAACATACACTGGCGACACACTTTATTCGAGCTCGGCTAGTCCCACGAATTCGGGTATACCCGGGTGTATTGAGGTTTGTGACTGTTTTCTGCCCGAGTGCATTGAGTTATTTTCCGGCAGGGATTGAAGCATTTTATTCCCGCTGGCTGCAATACTGCACAGTACATATATATATATATACTGCATTACAATTCATGAATTTATGCCATCTGGTAGACACGCGAAGCATTGCAGCCTATTAAATCCTAATCATTATCATTTAACAGATCAGCCGCCCGTCAGCCAGGCATGAACCCAGGCTGGGAAGGCAAATGCAACGGGGCTTGTCAGAGGTGAGGAGTGGCGCATTCCAGGTATCTGCCAGGTACATACCGGGTATTTGCTCGAATAAAGTGTGTCGGTGCAGTATACCCCCAATCAATACGATCAAAAGCTTTTTCAGCGTCAAAAGATAATAGCTTCGAAGGCGTTTTATTGTGCTTAGCTATCTGGATTAAGTCAATTGTTCTTCGTGTATTATCCACTGCCTGTCACCCTCGTATAAATCCTGCCTGATCTGCGTCTACCAGTTGCGGAAGATACTTATTCAATCTAGTGGCTAGTATTTTGGAAAATATTTTGAGATCGTTATTGATCAGGGATATCGGTCTGTTGCTTTTGCATTGGGTGGGGTCTTTTCCCTCTTTATGTATTAGTATTATTTTTGATTCCAGCATTGTTTGTTGGAACTGTTCTCCCTCAAGAGCCTTATTAAATAACTTTAGTAATTGGGGAACTAATATGTGGGCTAATTTTTTATAGTATATATTGGACAGGCCATCTGGTCCCAGGGCCTTGGATTTTTCAACCCCTTTATCTAATACCTCTGTCGATGTGATTGGCTGGGATAGTGTTGTTATATCCTGTACTGTGAGTTTAGGCAAATTCATTTTTCTGAGGAATGCTCTCTGTTTTTCCTTGGTGGCGTTCCCTTTATCTACTTTGTCTCCATTATATAGCTCTTTGTAAAATGTGGTGAATTCATTAGCTATTTTCTGTGGATTTGTTGTACACACCCCATCTTTTCTTCTAATGCTATGTATTCTAGATTGCATTCTATCCTTCCTCAATCTTGTGGCCAGCATTGTGTCAGCCTTATTGGCCTTCTCATAAATTTTTTGTTTTGTCCATGCTATGGCCTTCTCCGCTTTATCAGTCAGTAATAAATGTAATTTCCCTCTTAGAACCCGTAATTCAGTCTCAATGGCTATACTGTGATTTGCTTTATGTGCCTCTTCTAGGGTCTTTATCTTTTCTTGCAGAATTACGGTTTGTTTCTGTCTCTCCCTCTTTCTATGCGTTGCGACACTTATAAGTTTTCCTCTCTCACCACAGCCTTATGGGCCTCCCATAAGATATAGGGTGAGTCCACGCTCCCTTCGTTTATTTGGAAGTAGTTAGTTGCCTCGTTACTGATCTCAGCTATGACCTCTGGCATCTTTAGTAGTGACTTGTTTAATCTCCATGACCCTTTACTTGGCTTCTTATGTATGTCTTCAATGTGTACTTCAACTGGGCCATGGTCTGACCAGGTAATAGGGTGTATGGTGGCCTTTGTAATATTTGGGATTCGTAGAGAGTCTACAAATATGTAGTCTATCCTTGTATATACTTTGTGGGGAGCTGAATAGAATAGAAGTCACTTTTTTGCGGATTCATCTCCTTCCATGCATCCCTTAAATCAAACTCTTTAAGTCCCTCTCTTAGCGTTTTTCTCTCCCCTTTGTGGGCAGCCAGAGTCTTAGCTAGAGCAGGTTTAGATCTGTCTTGTTTTTCGTTTAAGGCTATGTTAAAATCTCCAACCAAGACTATGCGGCCCCGGGCGGTTGTACCCAGCAGTCGGAACAAGTTTGTAAAAAATATACTCTAGGGTTATTTGTGTATCTTATATGTTCCCTGTGAGTATTAGGTATCGTCCCTCTGGGTCCCTTTTTACCTTGTCTATCGTAAATGGAGAGTTCCTTGCTAGGAGTATGGCCACCCCTCTTTTTTTTTTTCCTTTACAGAAGCTGGGGATAGAATTTGTCCCAATACGTAGAGCTACAGTGGCGGCTGCCTTTAGCCTCCTGCAGCATTTTCGGTGCGAAATTCGAACTTGCGGGCAGATGCGGCATGTTCCGGCCTGTTTTCCGGCCGGTTTTAAGCGCCGCGGGCGTTTTCATTGTTTAGCCCATTGTTTAGCGCGTCTAGCCGTTCAGCGCTGAGTGCGGCTGAACGCGTTTAAACGCGTGGCATGCAGGGAAATATCGGAGAGCAACTCGGGTATGTTGGAGGTTAAAAGGGGCCGCAGCAGTAGCAGTGAAGTGCGTTTCTTGTAGGAATATTATGTCCCCTGATAATCTTTTAAACTCTGTCATTGCTAGCTTCCTTTTTACCACATTATTCAGTCCCTAGTGTCATGCGATATTAATGTTAGTGTCATTTGTATTTACCTGGTGTGAGGTCTTCTTCTCTAGTGGGTTCATTTTCCGGTTTCCCTTGAGTGGCGGCCTGGAAGGTATTCTTGCACATCTTATAGTAATGAAAACATTTAAACATCAAAAATAAAACAACATAAATAGGATAATCCAGGTGGCTAACATGGCCTGGATTTGTTTGTTCACTGGTCATGGATGATCTTTCCCTGCGATTGCACAGTAGCACTAATCCCACACTCATATCCTTGAGTGTGTATGGACCGTACTGTGGTCCCCCCCCCCCCCCCCAATTTTTTTTTTTTTTGCTTAACTTCTTGTTTTCTGCGTACTGGCACCAGTAATTCTAACTTTCGGGTTACCCGTTCATCTATGGGGGGGAAAGGTGGTGACCTCTTGCTATTCCTTATATGAGTAACACATCACAGTCTATCATTTTTGGCATAGGTCCGTGTATCGGAATTTTCGGGTCTTCTCAGTTGTAGCAAGATTTGCATAGACCTAAAATTTCTGGGGTGCCTTTGGATTTCCTCTATGTGGGGTGGCTCCTCTGCCCACTTCTTTCCATATGGGTCTGACGGGAGGTGGTCCGCATTCTTCTCTGGTCATGGAGTCTGGCGGTTGCAATCCCAATCTTTCTAGGAAGTCCACTCCCTCCTCTGGATCCCTCAGGTATGCTTGCGTTCCATTTCTGGTGGCGATAAGGCAAAATGGAAACCCCCACTTGTATCGAATTTCGTTGTCTCTCAGGACTTTTGTGATATGTTTCAGGGCTATCCTCTTCATCAGCATTGATGGTGCCAGATCATTGTACATGTCTATCGTCACATCTCCCCATTTCAGCCCTCCTTTTTCCCGTGCCAGGGTAAGGATCGCTTCTTTGGTTTTAAAGTAGTGCATCCTCACCACTACATCTCTTGCTCTATCTCCAGCTTGTGGTCTCTGTCTAAGCGCTCTATGCGCCTTGTCAAGGATCAGTGTTGCTGGGGACATTTCCGGGAGGAGGGTCTGTAGCCATTCAGTTGTTGCTTTTTCTAGGTCTGTGGCCGTCTCTGGAATGTTTTTGAACCTGAGGTTGTTTCTTCTTGCCCTATTTTCTTGATCCTCCTGTTTCTCCTCCATGTCAGCCATTCTGGATCTAGGACCAGGAGCTCCATATCCATAGTTGTCTGATTGTTAATGACCTCATCCACTTTATGTTCCAACGTGTCTGTGCGCTCTCCTATGGAGCTGACCTCTGATCTGAGATCTTTGAGTGCGCTTTGCAGTTCTTGGTGGAGTAAGGTTTTTAGGCTGGCGTATAGATTCTCAATGTCTTTTTTAGTTGATGTTTGGTTGCATACCTCAGGTTCAGATTCTGGTTCTGCGTCTGACTGGGCGGGGGATGTCACTCTGCTTTCTGATCGGCCCGATTTGCTTTTCTCTTTTGTCTTGAAGAAGTCCTGCGGAGTTGGCTTTTTCGGAGCCATTGCAGAGCGCTCTAGATCCAACGCCTCCAATCTATGCGTTTCCTACTGCTATTATTTTGTTAGGTGCTTTTAAATGCCCGCCGCCTCATGGAGCCTGCTTCAGACGGCCATTGTGGACTGCGCCACGTGCGCACCCCCGAGGAACATATTCGTGCTAATTACTCTGGTTTTGGGATTTCTCTCTTATGTAGAGTGCACAGGGATGGACCCCGCCAGCTCTAGCAGAGTGTGTGGGGTTTAGTTATTAACTTTGGTATCTTTATCTGCCAAGGTTCGTGACGTTGTTTAATAGCCCGGCCGGCTCGTGTGTAAGCTCGAGTGTAGTCTCTGTGTAAGCTCTTGCTTTAACTGGGACTGTTCCTTTTTTTTTTCAATTTTTTTAATTGTTTTTCACCCATCATATCAGTTTATACATTTCCGACTCATCAACAAAGAGTGGAGTACAATTATACATGCAGTCACATGTATTTACAGGTTTAATAACACTTAACTTATCAAGAAACTTACATATTTGTTCTGACTGTATGGCTCCCCATACCTGCATGGGTTAGATGAGGGTCACCTCAAATGCATTTATATCCTTGAGTTTGTCCACTCTTAGGGTTCACCAGTTTGGTATGAAAGGGATAGAGGAAGAGAAAGAATAGGAAGTGAGAAGGGGAGGGTGGGGGGGATGGTAGGTATTCTCTGCTATTCTTTAGTTATTTGCTACTTCCTTTTCCATTGTTTCTCTGCACTAGAGGATGAGCTGGGGTTTAGGCTAGGCTGGGCACCATAAGTCCCAAACTTTGTGAAATTTTTCCACTTTTTGGGAGAGCTGGGCCGATAGTAGCTCCATGATTTTGACCTCTCTCAGCCTTTTGTTGACCGTTTGCTTGGAAGGCGCATTGATGTTATTCCAAGTGGCTACTATTGAGCAGTGTGCGGCCGTGAGGATGAATCTGATCATTTTGCCCTCTGGCGAGGGAATCTCTTCCATTGGTTTTCCCAGCAGGTATGTCATCGGGTCCAAAGGGATTCTCAGCTCCGTGGTTTCTTGCACCATATTTTGTATGTGCGTCCAGAAACGTTGTATCTTTGGGCAGAACCACCATATATGTGCCATATCTCCTCTCAGGCCACACCCTCTCCAGCAGAGATCAGGTGTGCCTGGGAAGATCTGGCTCAGCCTACTCAGGGTTAGGTACCATTGAAATAGAATTTTGTATATATTTTCTTTCGTAGTCATACAGATTGATGTTTTAGCTGCCGTTTCCCAGATATTCTCCCAGTCTTCCCTATCTATTTCTATCCCGAGGTTTTCGGCCCATTTCAACATATAATTATGATTTTGTGGGGTGGTTGTCGAAGTCATTCCCGTATATATCCTCGAGATCAGACCCTTCTGGTGCACCCCTATTGTGCATAGTCTTTCAAATTTTGTTAAATCCGGAAAGCTCTTATTCTGCGATACTGACTGCAGAAAGTGTCTAATCTGTAGGAAGCTAAAGATTTGAATATCCCTTGCTTGGTATTTTGTTTGCACCTCTTGGTATGTCATAGGTTTGCCTCCGCTCACGAGGTCTTCTAATCTAACAATGTCAAGCTCCTTTAGTCTTTGGAAGGATTTTTTAATACACCCTGGTGGAAACTCGGGGTTATTATATAAAGGAGTTGGACTCGAATTGAGTGAGTATTTCTTTTTGGTTCTTGACCAAATCTCCCACGTACACCTCATCAATCCCAACTCAAATCTCCCAGGGGGTCCCTCACCCTCTGCTCCTCCCCAAAGGGTCGAGGTCAGGGAGCTAGGGGACACAAAGACAGACTCCATCTGCAACCAGCTTGCGGTGGTGGGGTCGTTATTCCACGTCACCACTTGTTTCAATAGGGAAGCTTGATAATATTTGGTTTTGTCAGGTACCCCCATGCCCCCTCCCTCCTTGGGTGCCAGCATTACTGATCTCGCCACTCTCGGCCTTTTGCTCTTCCATATAAATTGGAACACTCTATTTTGTAAGTTTTTAAGTTCTGCTATTGTGACTTTTACCGGGATTGTTTGGAATAGGTTTATTAACCTTGGGACAACATTGATCTTTACTGTGGCTATCCATCCCATCCAGGAGATCTGTAGATCGTTCCATCGCTGTAGGTCTCTTTTTATTTTGTCAAACAGCGTTGGGTAGTTACTCTTATAGAGTTCCCGGAATGATTTTGTTATTTTAATTCCAAGGTATTTTATATTATTATCAGCCCATTTGTATTTAAATTTAGATTGTAATATTGCCCTTTCTGCATTCGGTAGGTTTAGATTTAGTATTTCAGATTTATCGTTATTAATTTTGTACTCGGATATTTTGCCAAATTGGTTTAATTGTAGCTGGAGATTGGGCAAGGATATTAATGGGTTTGCTATAGATAGTATAATGTCATCTGAGAAGAGGGAAATCTTATAGTCCACCTCTCCTATTTTGATACCTTGGATGTTCTGATCTTCTCTAATTGTAGATGCCAGCGGCTCAATTGTTAATGCAAAGGGGAGTGGGAACAGGGGGCATCCTTGTCTGGTGCCATTTCTAATTTTGATGGGAGTCGAATCCCCCCCCCCCGGGAGCTTGACGTAGGCAGTGGGCGACCTATACAGGGCTCTAACGCCCTCTAGGTATGGTCCCCAGAATCCGAATTTTAATAGTGTTTTATCCAAAAAATCCCACTTGATTATATCAAACGCTTTCTCAGCGGCTAAGCTTAATAGAATAGCCTTTGTATCGGTCAGGTGTACGCAGTCCACTATGTTTATAACTTTTCTGGTGTTGTCAGAGGCCTGCCTGTTTTGGATGAAGCCCACCTGATCTATATGGATGAGTCTCGGTAGGATCGGAGACAACCTGTACGCTAAAATTTTACTATATATTTTCAGGTCCGTATTCAATAACGAAATAGGACTATAGCTTCCACATTGGAGGGGGTCCTGTCCCTCCTTATGAATGATGGCTAGATTGGCCATAGACATTCAGGTCGGGACGGGTTCCCCCTCCAGAAAAGAGTTGAGAGTCTCGAGGATATACTGTATGGGGAGAGCACCTTCGCAAATTTTTTATAGTACAGGTTGGAAAACCCGTCCGGGCCTGGGGTCTTATTTGCTTTCAGTGAGCTGATGGCCTCCATCAGTTCTTCTCTAGTAATGCTTTTGTTTAACATCTGGGATTCCTCCTCAGTTAGACTCGGTAGTTTACAGTTATTTAAATACTCTGTTATTGCCTCGGACCCTGTGCTACCATCTCGGGAGGGATGTAGATTGTATAGTTTAGTGTAGAAATTTGAGATTTCTCTGGCTATTTCTTTTTCATTATATGTAGTTGGCCCTGCCTTTGTGCGAATTACTGGGATTTGAGATTTAACTCTCAGACCTCTTAGTTTACAGGCCAGCAACCTATCTGCCTTATTCCCTTTATCATAATATCTTTGGTCCGTCCACCATAATGCTCTCTCCACTTCGTCAATTTGGGTTTCCTTAAGATCCATTCTAGTTTTTTCCAATTTTTTAAGGGTTTTCTTACACGAGGTATCTTTGTGTTGCCTTTCTAATGAGGCTAATTGGGTGGATAGTTCTTTGTATCTTTTAAGTTTCTCTCTTTTCTTGTGAGATGCTATGGAGATCAGTTCTCCTCTAATCGCTGCTTTATGTGCCTCCCACAGGATTGATGGGGATGACACAGAGCCTTTATTCAATTGGAAGTATTCCCTCAACTTTTGCTTAACAGTCCTCCCTACTGTATCTCTTTCGAATTTAGTAGAGAGTCGTTCAGTTTCCACGTGTAGTTGTTGTTTTTACCGAATGGCAAAGAGAGCATTAACTCAATCTGAGCGTGGTCGGACCAAGATATAGACCCTATGTTTGACTGGGAGGATGCCTGGAGAATATTTTTGGTACCCAAGAAACAATCGATACTCGAGTAGGTCTGATGTGGGACTGAGTAGAATGTATAATCCCTTTGTCCCTGATGTTGGGCCCTCCATATATCTGTTAGTGAAAACTCCTTGATTGTCTCTCTAAATTTTGTGGAGTTTGCGCGTGTTCGGCCAGATTGGTTCGTACCTGCTATTGTGGTTTTGTCTATATCTGGGTTGTAGACCACATTCATATCTCCTGCTATCAACAAGGAGGATAGTGTTTGTTGGTCTAGGGTCTCTAAGACCTCATTCAAGAATTCAGTTTGAGCTTCGTTAGGGGCATAGACATTAAGGAGGGAAACTTTAACTCCCGCCAGAGACCCTTTCACCAACAGGTATCTGCCCTCTGGATCTGGTTTAACCTAGTCCACTGCAAATGGCGTATTGTTTTTAAACAAGATGGCTACTCCTCTTTTCTTTGTTTTAGAGGATGCAAAGAATGCCTGTGGATAGGTTTGCTTAAATGTGTTGGGAGGGGTGTTTGTGTTGAAGTGAGTTTCTTGAAGAAACACTATGTCCCCCTTTGACTTTTTAAACTCCTGAAGAGCTAATCTTCTCTTTTTGTTAGAGTTGAGACCTTTTACATTTAGTGATATTATTTTTATGGCTGATGTACTAGCCATAGCTCAGTTTCTTTGACCTTAGTGGCTCGTTTAGCCACTTTCCCATTAAGGTCAGCATATTTCTTAGTTGGCATGGATCTCTTGACCTTGCCTTGTGCATCTGCATCGCTCGGGGGTGGGTGGGGGTGAGGTACGGGGGAGAAAAGGGAGATAGAGAGAGGAGAGAAAAAGTGTGGGTTTTTTGGGAAAAACCCCTAAAATGGAAACCATGATCACCTGTGTGATCTGGATTTTGGGCTTATTGCCCATGTGGAGACGATCGTGAGCCATGAGCACACTCAGCCCTACGCGGTCATGTCCCAACCCCTCCATTACATTTTTATATCTGAAACCCTGTTTTTTTTTTTTTAATTTAATTTATTGAAGATCTCTCTCGGAGAGTCACCCTCCTCTCTCCGTTGTAGATCTTATTCTGGGGTTATCCTGATTGTCTTCCCTGGTAAGGCTACGGGTTATACCACTTTTATTGATTTGGTTTACCCTTTTGGTGTTTGTCCTCCGTTTAGGTGAGGGGGGTGAGAAAGGGTGGGGAGGAGGGGGATGTGGGTGGGGGGGGGGGTAAAGGGGAGGTAAGGAGAGGGGGAGGGGAGAGGGGGGCTAGGGAGGGCAGTGGGAAGATAGCTTGCTCTTGTCCGTTGTTACCGATTCATAGGTTATCTGGCCTGTTGCCATTGGACATAGGGCATACGTTGCTAACAGTTTAGCTGTATCGTGTCGTTTGCATCAAGACCTGTACATAGGGTGGGTGACTGGATCTGAGGCGTTAGGGGGGAGGTGGGGTGGGGGTTGGGGTGGTGGGGGAGGGGATAGGAAGGGTAGGGTAACAGCAATTATTTGATCCACATTCTTAGATAATCATATACATTTCAGGTGTGTGTGATAGAAGCTGATCCTGCTCAGTTGGATGGGGAGGGGAGGGGGGACGGTGGGAAGATAGCTTGCTCTTATCTGCTTGTTATACATTAAGAGGTTAGCTGGAACATTTCAATTGGACAGAGGTCGTCCGTTGCTCACATTTCAACTGTATCATGTCATTTGCAGCGATTCGTGTATCGGGGGGGGGAGGGGTAAGATAGGGAGGGTAGGGTAACAGCAATTATTTGATCCACATTCTTAGATAGAGAAAATCTTCCCCCAACGGGACAGGTAGACGGCAGCACAGCAATAGATGAAGAGAGGCTGAGGTGAATAAAAATAGACTTTAATCAAACATCGTGCTAACAGGTCCTCTGACGCGTTTCGGTCCGGGGGACCTTTGTCAAAGAGTGACCTGGCAGCTGAAAAGATCCTCCTTAAATAGTGAGTGCAAACTGGTACACCTGTGTAACCACCCCAATCAGGTGGACAACAGGTTACCTGATTGACAAAATCACCACAAGGAACACAACAGGTTAAAAACACAATACAACAGCATGACAGGAATAGGCACAGCAGATTTCATGCAATAAACAGTATCATACAGTATAATTGCATATACAGGCATAAATATCAATATTTTATTTTTAGATAATACGTTCTGTCATACAATCCTAATGTCAAATGCATAATTAAAAACAGAGCACGTGTTGAAATACGTCTATAACAAATACAAATATAATGTTAAATACACCTAGAAAGCAAATGGATAAGAGAGAGGGGAGAGGGGGGGGGGGAGGGGGGAGGAGGGGGGGAAGGGGGAGGAAGGAGGGAGGATGGGGATGTGAGGGATGAGGGAAGGGGTGAAGGAAGGAAGGGAACGGGAAAAGGGGAACAAGGAGGCAAACAGTAAAGACCAAAAAACAATCCTCAAACATCTAGGAAATGTTTTAATTCCCATTCAATATTTCGCCCATGGGGTTGTAGTGTGTTGAGACAAAAAATCCATGACATTTCTTTTCTGTTAAGACTGTTAAGCCTATTGCCTCCTCTAGCATGAGTGGGAATATGCTCTACTCCATGGAATTTAAAGTTTTTTAGTCCACCTTTCGGACATGTACAAAAATGTTTCGATACTGGATGGAGTAGATCTTTTTTGGTAATGAGTCTCAAATGTTCAGAGATTCTGATATGTAAGGGTCTGATTGTCCTGCCGACATACTTGCTATTACAACCACAAATGATAACGTAAATAACATAACTTGTATGGCAGTTAATAAACGCATTTATCCTGTGTTTTTTCTTGGGGAAAGTAGTTTGTATGCGTTTCATGGGTAATGCATATTTACAGCATTTACAAAGGCCACATTTGTGGAAACCTTTAGGTATTTTTTGTAAATGAGATTGTTTGGCGGACTGAAAAAGGCTCTTAAATATATACTTGAAGCAAGTGTGTTTGCTTTTTTAAAAGCAAATTTAGGTCCAGAACTAGTGTAAGCTCTCAGGTCCGGATCTAATTTGAGAACCTGGCAATGTTTAGACACTATCTTTCTGATTTGGAATGCTTGCTTACTATATTTTGTAATAAACAATGGATTGTTTGTAAATTCCTGTTTCTTATTTTGTGTCTTATTTTTAATCAGAATATTACGGTCTGAGAGATTGGCGTTCTCAAATGCCAGACTGACATCCTTATCACAATATCCCCTAGACAAAAATCTAGTCTTTAATGTTTCGGAATGCTTCAAGAAAGTATCTTGATTGGAACAGATGCGTTTATACCGCAGAAACTGACCCTTTGGTATACCTCGAATGAGTGTCTTAGGGTGACTGCTGGTCGCGTGTAGATAGGGATTCTTTGCATGAGGTTTGGTGTAGATATCAGTTTGGATACCTAAGATAGGGTCACCATGGATTGTCACATCTAGATAGTTAATAGTCTTAGTGTCTGTTAGAAAAGTGAATTGAAGATTGATATCATTGCAACTGATGTAATCAAAGAAATTATTAAAGGTGGTTAAGTCCCCATCCCAAATGAAAATCAGATCGTCGATAAATCTTTTATAAAACACAATATGTGAACGAAATGGATTAGTGCTACTGTAGATATAAGTGAGTTCCCATAAGCCCATGAAAAGATTCGCATATGAGGGTGCAAAAGAAGTCCCCATAGCGGTGCCCTGTTTTTGAAGAAAATACTGTGAATCAAACAAAAAATAGTTGTGAGTTAATAAAAATAAAATAGAATCATTGATAAAAGTGATTTGTGCTGGTGAAAGTGTCGAAGATTCAAGGTAGTGAAAAATAGCCCGAAGGCCGTGCTCGTGTTTAATGATAGTGTATAGAGATGTGACATCCATGGTGACCCATCTGTATCCTATTTTCCATTCAATATTTTGTCAGGCCCTCAATAGGGCCGTGGTATCTTCAATGAATGACGGTAATTTGCGTACAATGGGTTGCAGAAATTTGTCTACATAACGTGAGACACCATCTCCCAAAGATCCAATACTGGCGACAATAGGTCGGCCAGGAGGATGGTAAAGTGATTTATGGATCTTTGGGAGATGGTGGAACACTGGAACAATTGGAAATTCACACCTCAAAAAATCCCTCTCTTTCTTACTCAATACATATAATGCATCACCTAATTCTAGGAGTTCATTAAGTTCTTTAAGGAACTTCGGTGTGGGATCAAAATGTAACTTAACATAGAAATTGGTGTCACTCAGCAATCTGAGGGCTTCCTCTTGGTACTGTATGGAGGATTGGACCACTATTGCACCCCCTTTATCAGCATTTTTTATGATGATTGATTTATCATTTTTCAATAGATCTAAATCATGTCTTTCCTGTTTGGTAAGATTGTCATGACTGTGGCAGGGATGAGAGAAAAGATAGCCCTCAGCTAGTAGTCTCAAATCCCTGTCCACAAGTTTCTCAAATGTGGAAATGCATGGTCCCTTGGTATTGTAGGGAATAAATGTAGATCGCTTCTTTAGAAGTGAATCTGTATGGCCAAAAAAAGGGGGGTCAATAGTGGTCTCTGTACATCCCTACTCAAACAATGATAACATGTCAGTTTCACAAGCTTGTTCTGCAAAAGAAATAACACTTCCAACATCAAGATTAGATTGCACATTTGATTGACTTATACTGTTCACAGATGGTTGACTTGTATTATTCTTGGCAAACAATTTCCTCAACGCCCACTTTCTGGTATACTTCTGAAGATCTATTATAGTGTCAAATAAATCAAATTCTTAGATAATCATATACATTTCAGGTGTGTGTGATAGAAGCTGATCCTGCTCAGTTGGACGGGGGGGAGGGGGGCAAATGGTGGGGCAGAGGGGGCCAGTGGGAACTGGGGTTGGGTTGTGGGGGTGGGGGGGAGATAAGGAAGGTAGGGTAGCAGCAGTTCTTTGATCTAGAGTCGTAGGTACTCATATACATTGCAGGTGTGTGTGGTTGGAACTGGATTGTACATCTGGGGGGGCGGAGAGGGGGAGGGGGCGGAGGAGAGGGGGGGTGGAGGAGAGGGGGGGCGGAGGAGAGGGGGGGTGGAGGGGAGGGATAGGGAGGTGGGAGGGAAAGGAGTTGTTCTCATATTTTGTGTTGAGCATATACATTTCATCAAATACATTTCAGTTGAACCTGTATGTACAATTATAAGGAAAACCCCTCTGATATCTTATTCAAGTGGGTTGCCAATAGTGGCTTAAGTGAAGTGGTTAAATTAGTGACTTGTAAAAAGGAAACAAATACATGGCTGGGGGGAGGGGGCGGGAATGGGGAGGGAAGGTGGATATAGCTCTGGTATTTACTTTATTAAATAGCTAGCCATGGCCACTATGATGGATAAGTATTCAATAATCAGAGATACCAGTTAGTTTTTTGTCCCTTCCGTAGGATAGAGAGTAGGGCTCCCATTTCGTATGTAACAGCGCCCTCCTGTGGGCATTTCTGGAAAATCTCTTCCTTCTATGTTTACCTTTACACTCAGGTCGCGATGTCTGCAGTCAGGCTCCGCCGGGTATCCCCGTAAATTGGTGGGACTGGGATATCCTCCACCTGTGTTTTCTCTCCCTTTGCGCTCGAGGGAGGGAGGGCAGGGTCGCTGTAGGCGGGCGAGACATGTGGGGGTCGGGTGTTTGTAGTGTGGGTACTCGTATGGGTGGGAAAGTGGCAGGGGGGGGGTGAGGTGGGGGGAGGGAAAAAAAGGGGGGGCACCCCCGGCTCCATGTAGGGGTTTTGCAGGTGAGCATAGTCCTTGGGTGGCAGGGGGGATCGTCAGCTGGTGTGACTTAGGTGCGTATGGGGAGGGGGGGAAGAGGGTTAGTTTCACCATGTGATAGGAGAGGGTGTCTCAGCCTTTCAGGGAATGTCTCGGTGTTTTCTTTCCTGGATCTTTAGGGTCCTGGCGTTGCTTTGGTGGTTCTCTGCTGGGCCAGGCATTCCGAAGATCTGGATCCTCACTGTCGTCGGGGCAGATTTGTGTCATCTTCTTCTTCCTCTTGTCTCTGTCCCTGTAAGGCAGGGAGTCCCAGGAGCCACAGGAATCTGGGAGCTTCTTCTATATGCGAGATCGTGTAGAACTTGCCTTTAGCGTGGATGCTGAGTTTAAATGGGAATCCCCATCTATAGCGCACGCTGTGGTTTTGTAGGCGCTGAGTCAAAGGCTTTAAGTCTTTTCGGCGGAGAATAGTCGTTCTTGACAGGTCGCTATAGATCTGGATCTGTTCTCCTTGGAATGAGATCTGGATCATCTCTCTGCTTTTAGACAGGATTTTCTCTTTGGTGCTGTAAGAGTGGAAGCGTGCGATCACGTCTCTGCGCCTTTTTGGGTCCTCCTGCCTGGGGCCCAGGGCTCTATGGGCTCAGTCTAGCTCCATATCCTCTTTCTTTATCTCCAGGGCCAAGATCTGGAAGAGGTCCTGCAGGTAGGGTGTGAGGGCTTCTGCTGAAATTGTTTCAGGGATATTTCGGAACCTTAGGTTCTGGCGCCGGTCCCGATTTTCTTGGTCTTCCAGACCATCTTTCAGCAGTGCAATTTCGTGGTTGAGCCTGTTGATTTCATCCTCTGCTGAGGACTGAACCGCCTCGACTTCCTCCACCCTGCCCTCCAGGGACTCCGTTCTTTGAGTTATGTCATTGAGGGCCTGCTTAATCTTGCTGATCACGCTATTCAGGTCCTCGTTAAAGCCTTTCCTCAGCTTGGTGAACATCTGGGTCATACAGTATAGTCCTCGAGGAAGTCTTTAGTTATAAGGTGGCTTGCATTTATGTGTTCCAGTAGTGGTTGCTCGCGGGCGGGAGCACTTGCCACGCTGGTGCTGGCGCCATCTTGGCTCTCCTCCTCCTGGTCTGTCTGGCGCTTTGCCGACATAAAATATGTTGAAACGCTTTGCGTGGGGTTTTATTTTTGTTGCTTTGCCATCCTGGCTTGTAGCTGGTGTTGCCCTCGCGTTTCCCTGGCATTTTTGGGTGTTTTTAGCTCTTTCTATCTCCTTTTATGTGGAGGGGGATCAGGAGCTCCGCTTTAGGCTGGCATGTGCAATGACGTCACCGGAAGTCCCTTTTTTTTTTTTTTTAATCTTAAGTGACCATGCATTGGGGAGTTCCAGCATCAGAGAGGGCTTTCTTATACAGTGGCTGAATGATTCAAACAACAGTTTGATGAGGTAAGGTCTTCTCTCCCCTTCTGCTCCCAACTGCAGCAGTTAGTCCCTCTAGCCTGCCTCTCTTGATTTCAGGGAGGTATACAGTGTAGTGTCTTTTCTAGCCTCTGGGCACAAGATGGCCGTCTCCCTTCTCAGCCTGGGCCCCTTGCTCGATTTAGGTGAGGTTGGAATCTCCTGTCTCGGGGGTAGGGAGGGAATCCCCAGACACTCTTTCCCTGTCAGCGGGCCTCAATCCGGTCATCCATGAGGGCTCTCCCCTTCGGTGCAGCCGTCGTGTGTTATCCTCCGCGTGCGCGCCCGGCGGCCATCTTAGATGGCACTACTTCTCCCCTCCTCTGGACCCCCCGTCGAGCCACTCACCCTCAGGAGGAGGTCGCACACCTCTTGGCTCGCTCCTCCGTGACGGAGTCAAGATGGCCGCTCCTTCTTCCCTCCTTGACTCCTGCTTGATCCTCCGATCACTGTACTAGTGCCGGTGAGTCTCTTACTGGACTGTTTCCCGCAGCTTTAGCCCTTTCAATTGTGTGGGCAGGGGAGGGGGTCCCCGCAGCACCGCTCAGCGCCACGAGCGGACCCTGCTGCTGTCAGTTGCCTCTGTATGAGGAGCGTGGCCTTTACTTGCTTTTTTTTTTTTTGTATATCTTTGCTTCTGGGATCTCAATAGATTGTCCAGATTGTTGCTTTTTTTTTTTCTCCCCAATGTCCTCCGTCTCCTACTTCCTTCAGGGGCACTCAATTTGGGGTAATTGGGCCAAATAATTGTTTGTTTTTTTATCTGATTGCAGCTTTATCTGGAGAAGCTTCAAACACACGCAGCCTTCTCTGTTAGGCTCCAAGCCACACCCCGTATTTTATTTATTTTAATGCATAATTATTTGCGTTATACAGTAGGTGATTTTTATTTACAGAAATGTGGGACGGAAATGGGGAGAATTTTGCGCTTAATTATGAGAATCTTTTTATGTAATATTGGGAGAATTTTTATAGTTGAAACAAAAAACCATTTTTATCCAATAGAATTTAATGGTGCAGGTTTATTGATGACATCGTTTTTAGATGGAAAGTGGCTTCAGATTCTTTAGATACTTTTCTCAAGAGTATAAATAGCAATGATCTTGGTCTAAAATGTACTTATTATTCAAGCAGGAAGATTATTGAATTCCTGGACTTTGCACAATCACTTTCATGAAATAGTTCAGTCAACACAAAACTATTTAGGAAAAAAGGGGACTGCAATGGATATCTAGGGGCACATGGCAGTCATACACCCTGGCTGCGTAATATCCCTGTGACTAATTTTAAAGGTGAAGAATAAACTTTTCCTATGATAGTCACTTCAAAGAAAACCTCAGCAATCTTGATGGATAGATTTAGGTGTGGCTCTGGCTATATGAAAGCAGACTATCATCACCACCATTTTTGTCTCAGCAGCCATTTTGTGTGTTTGCTTGTATGCATGTGTATGCAGTTGTTTGTGTGTGTATGAAAAGTTGCGAGGATGAGGCTGCAGAGCATCAATCCTGGCAAATGCCAACCCCTGTATAATTCCTACAGTCTGGAAATAATTGCAGTCTCAGTTTTCTAACAATACATTCTCACAGTTTTCTAACAAACTCGTCCTTGTAGTATGTGGGATGAGTGAGATAGCCTCGCTTCTCTTATCTTGCAGCTGCGTACAAATGGCTGAGAAAGGCTCACCCCTCATACAAATGGATGAGAAAGGTGCACTCCCTAATCAGGAGGCTTGCTAGGCCCCAAATTCCAGGGAAATATATAGGGTAAAGGTTAGTTAGCTTGCAAAGCATACATTTTAGCATAATTAAGTGTTTTTTGTATGTCACCATATTGTTTCTTTGTCTCTAAGCCAGCCCCCTTGAGGGGCGTATTACTCATTTGAAATGTATAAAAATGTGATGTCAAGCATTATGTAAAGAAGGGGGAGGAGAAATTTCATTTGAATTCTCTCTCTTCTACGTACCTTGGTACAATAAACTCACTGTGATATTCTGAACTCTAGACGTATTGATATTATTTCTACGCTTTCACAGGTACCATGAGGATCTTATAATATTTTACTAAAGCCATTAATTTGGAACGTCAAGCTCTCTGGGCCCCCGAGAAGACATAAGAAAATAATAAATAATGGTACAATATCACATATTCTATTTACTACGAAGGTTAACGAAGCTTCATCTTAGATATACTGTACTATTAAAAGACACTGGCATATTCTAACAGAGGACGCTATTCTACTAACTACCTACCAGAAAAAAATTTAAATGACATAGGAAAAATAACAATGTAAACAATATATTGGCACCTACTACATTTAGAAATAAGACACAATAAAAAATGGTCCCTTTGGC
Source organism: Ascaphus truei (assembly GCF_040206685.1). Classification (NCBI taxonomy): domain Eukaryota; kingdom Metazoa; phylum Chordata; class Amphibia; order Anura; family Ascaphidae; genus Ascaphus; species Ascaphus truei. Next base: position 157,117,278 of record NC_134486.1, on the reverse strand, counting down.
TCACTAATTTGAATTTGGGCTGTTGTTAATGTGTATGCATAAACGTTAAAGAGAGAAAAAACAAGATCCAACAATGGACTACTCAAAATATCCTTTATTTTTCAAAAATAGAATTCAATTAAAAAAAGCCTACTTTAATAACAAAATAAAATCAAAATGTCCAACCCAGAATGCATGCAATCCACAAAGTGTAAAGTGTGAAACAAAACTATAATAAACTGTTAAAAAGCAATCCAAATTAAAAGCCTCCCTTCTACGAAATAAGATGCAAACAATGATAGTGTATGGATAAGTGTAACTTCTTGTAAGTAACATTCAGACACACTTGTATATGGAAGATGGTACAGTAAGTATGCCTAAGCAATATCTAACATTACATATAATAGCATAATTAAAAGAATTAAAATAAATAATATACACGTCTGCTGACTAGGAAACAAGAAAAATATCTCAATATATATGATTATACAGTATCAAAAGAAGCCACAGATAATGACTTCTTAAATTAATACAGCTTGTACTGAAATCAAATGAACACCAGAGAGAATGGTCAATTGGGGAACAATGGTAACAAAGTCATTTTACCAACGTATATAGAGTTGAGGTGCTAAATAACTCTCTATAGAATAAACTCATGTATTAGAAATGTGTTTACTACCATGACTTGCTTTAGTCCCTGCTGTTTCAGTAACTAGCTTCCCCACTGGATTTGCATGCTGCACTTGGATTTGGAGGCTTTACAGCTTTAGATTGACAGGTCAAATCAAACCCTTCTCAGTTCAGATAAAGGCCACAAATCATTACCAAGTGTAACCTGTTTTATGGATGTCAAGGTTCTTTATCAGATGATTTATGTGTTTTGCTACAACCTTGATTTTTATTGGTGGATGTGGGAATTGAGATGCAATCTTCAGTTTTCTAACAAACAACCTTGAGGATGAGCAAAGAATCTCAGATATCTGTACTGAATTATCATTTTGAATGTTTTTTTTTGCCTTTACGTACATGCAATATATTGCTTAGTGAAGTGTCCTTGCTTAAATAACATTTCTATTCAGTAGCTGAAAGCAACATTTAAAAAAGCATTGGTATGAGGTTGAATGTGATAGAGATTAGTCCCCTTCTTCCTTTGCCACCACAGGGTCTGGTAATATATTACAATGCAATACATTACAGTCTGACAACCCCTTTGTAATCCTTGCACATCACATTCATCACAGTCCTATCCCCTCTGTGAAATAAGATAGAAACGGATATCTCCAAAATTCATCTACGGAATTTAGAAGGGATGGGATTGTTAAAAAAAAATAACTAAAAAAAGGACAGTGTGATGATAGAATGAAAAGGTTCATTAGTTTTTTTTTATGGTGAGTAAAATGAATTGCTGCTTTAAGAATTGTTATATTTGTGTAACACAGTTTGCCCCCACCCACCAATAGCAGATAGGGACCTTGTGTGGAAATACACCTGTGTTACCATGTGTGGTGCGTTATCTGATAGGCTCACAGAGCGCCTGAACCTCCGCCGCTGGAAGCCTGGGGTTACCTGATTCTTTGGATACAGCGCCTCCACCTGTAAGGGTTCCCAACGGGGTGGGATGGTCCTCTTACAGGAACAATAATAATAATGCACGCACACAATATATGCTATCAACCATTTTACTATAACTAATTACCTTGGTATTCTGTACCACACAGTAATAGGCATATAACTATACATATAGAAGTTCACCGCCCACATATCAACATAGGTGTCCCCAAAGTACCTGGGTGCTGGGCACCAATTCCCTAATGTCCCTTATGTCAAAGCCCACTCAAAGTGTTGGAGATAGCGCTATCCCGTGGAGTGTTAGTGCACCACTATAGGTACCTGCCCGGGGCTCCGGCACCCGAGTACCGCAGTATAACAGAATGGGATCCGCCTGATCCGACGTGCTGTCCGCCTACGCATGGGGTGAATTCCGGCATGGATAATATCACCATACACTGTACCGTCTATACTTTGGGGCTGGTCCGTCTTCAGTCCGCAGGCCGCAGTCACTGCGTGGCGGAATCCTCCGTGAAGATAGTCTCTATCTAGAGGGGGTCTTCTCCAGTCCCAGTGATCAGGCAGCGCAGCAGATGAGCGGTTCCTTGGTCTAATCAAACAGCTAAAGGGGCAGATTTCTTACTTAAGGCCTGTCCCTAAAGTACCACAAGCTGGGGCAAGGATAATAGTTATCGGGACTTAGGGGGTAACTAGGCCTAGTGCCAGGGGCTACTGCTCCCTGCACACACACACCCTAACTCACCCAGCTCCCAGCTCCAACTGACACTCTTCAAAACACTGTCTTAACTGTCATCATCTCACAGCTTCACTGGTTGCCTAGCAACATGTAAACTGCAGCCTCTGAAGCTGCTATACTCCTATCTATCTAATTGCAGCTGCCCTATTGGCTAAGCTGCAGCATTTGACAATCCCCTGATGGATACCGGGGCTACATTTGGTTAAGAAAACAATTGACATTATTACAAAATGTTGTTTCTTGATCGGCTACACGGGATTGCACCTTAATCTCTGTCATGGTAACAGCTGATATCATTGAAATATTAAACAGGTGAAAACTCATTAAACAAATGATTTTTTATAACATCTGAAATAGATTAGCACAACACAAAGTATCATGTTATGATATCACTTCATTTTTATTTCATTTTTTTGTGGGGTGATTGCTTCTTTAAAGCAAATATTTGACTACTTTATTTCAATGTACAAAGAAACAAAAGGCATTTGTGTTCAAAGCATCTGAATTGGGGAGCATTTGTCAAAGTGTTTCCCTAACCCTATTCCTACCCTGTCCCTATCAAAGGGCCGATAAAAGTACCGGAGGTAGAGAGAGGGTGTTGGCTGTGAAAACTCTTGTTGAACCCACACTGACATCACACAAAAAGGAGTCATCAGAGGAAATCAATCCCCCACAAAGTCCCGGCTTCCCATGTTTCAGCAGGTATATGACTCAGTAAAGTACGACATGTATAGCTGTATTTACAGTATGCGTCGCACAGACTTTTGTTTCTAATTCAGGACGGGGGATAAAACTAGTTATGTTTCATTGCATTTGATGCACGGATCTTATTTAAAAATAGGGGTTGAATTGATGTGATAAAAGTGAATAAAAATAGACTAATCAAAAATTGATACTTGTTCTTATGTGTGCCAAATAACGCCGTTACTATTTCCCCTCAAGGCCCCATACAGTAAATTGACTAACGCACAAGACAAAATCATTGTAAAGTACCTTCATACTGTATATGATACATAAGTAAAGAAGATTTAATCTCTGAAGTTATAATACAATTTTTTATTAAAATAATATTACACATCCAATCTGATAAAGCGCTGAGAAGCGTGAAACACGTCAGTGTTACTTGCTCTATACTTAATTCTATGATGCCACGAGTTAAATAAAGAAGAATTTATCAATCATAATTTTTGTGCTTAGCCCCACAATTTTTGCAGTGCACCGCTTTCTTCATTTCCATGGACTTCTCTTCTAAGGCAGATTAGCTTTAAGTGGGTCAACAGAAGCAGCCTAAGGAAAAGTTTAGGTTGTGGTCATGAAAAATGTGTGGGGTTGGCTTAGGGCCATCAAATTAAAATACTTACATCTAATATGTATGGCATGTGTAATACTATTTGATGGTATTTATTTTATTTGTCTGTGAGAACCATCCTCCTTTAGATTTATGCATTTTTGGCAGTAACGAACCATAGCAGGAGAAATTGACATTGGGTTTGCAATGTTAATAAATATATTTTCTGTTGATTCACATGAATAATTATGCCTCTAGCATGATTTTAATAACCTAACAGTTAATCTGGGCACTTGGTTTAAGGTTTTAATATAATGTAGAACCTTAACTCCAGGACTATGGCTGCACAATTTAATTTTCACAGAAGTCAACTTTACACAAAGTTCATCAGGTTAGATAAATAGGGTACGTGATGTACTTTTTACCGCTTGGCATATTTTGAATGGAGAAGCAGAAGGAGGGAAAATGATCAAGCTGCTGCCAGATATTATTTTCGGTCCAGGCAGAGTGAATTGGAAATCAGTACCTACACCTAATTGACGCACTTGAATAGACCTGTCCTAAAGTTACATACTGTAACCACAGAGAAAAGAATAGAAAATCCTATTGCCAAGGTAATTTTCAACAAGGTGCGACCAGAATATTTGTCAAACAGGATGAGGGAGGGGGATACGTAATATGCAAAAAATCAGTAAAAGAAAACTGTAGAGTAGTATTGCTGCTGAAAAATGTAGAGATCGTTATATTAATCTTCAAACATTATACTCACCTAGATATGAGTAAATAGAGCATACTGTATCACACTCAAAGCTCAGGTGTGTAGAAAGGATCCAGTGTTGTCTAATTTGACATCTTGGGTAGGACGCTGTGTGGGTATACAGTACTTAAAGTAGAAGAGAGGGAGAAACCATAGCACAGACTATACGAACTCAATTTAATAAAGTATTAGTTAAAAAACAGAATATTTTTCAAGTTTGTTAGCGATACTGCTGCGGCCGAGTTTATTCGAGCATTTGCCCGTTCTCATCTTGACATCTTGAGCTCTTTCTTATGCCACAGAAATCTCTTTCACAGCAACATCCTGTTTAGGGAGTTTAGCGATAAATGTCAGATCAATGAATGCCATGTAGAGTTTGCCTTAGGTTTTAAATGAACTTATTTTTCTCTTAGACAGAAGACACAACATTGATTAATGGTACAGGATCAGATTTCAAGTCAGTTTAATGCCTTGCAAGACAGAATTGCTTGTGTTGAGTTTTACTGTATGTCTTACAATCTAAATCAACTAAATGTACTGTCTTAAAAATAGAGCTTACAGTATGTTGTATTCATTTTAAGTGGGTCATTTTGAAAATCTAAATCAATTACAGCAGCATACTGTATATACATACAATTGCATACAGCCAGGCCCACAGACAGATTTCCCGGGGCCCAGAACTAGAGTTACGTCCGGGCCCCCTCCACAGCCCCCCCCCCCCCGTGTCGGAGGTATCGCGAGCCTCCTACCCCATTTCACACCTCACGAGCCCCCTCTATTTCCCCAGCTCTTCCCACGTATTTCTCTCCCCTCCGTCTCACTCCCTCTTCTTCACTCACCCCCTCTCACTCCTCCCACCTCCATCAATTACCCAACTCTCACTAAATCCCCCTTGCAAAATAAATATTAAAAAGCCCACCGCTCCCCCCAATACATATTAAAATACTCCTGCTCCCCCCAATACATACTAAAATACCGTCACTCCCCCTAATACATATCAAAATACCTGTGCTCCCCAATACATATTAAAGTACACCCACTACCCCAATACATATTAAAATACCCCCACTCGCCCAATGCATATTAGATACCCCCACTGCCACAATAAATATTAAAATACCCCCACTGCCCCAATACATATTAAAATACCCACACTCCCCCAATACACATTAAAATACCCCTGCTACCCCCCAATACATATTAAAATACCCCAGCTACACCCAATACATATTAAAATACCCCCACTACCCCAATACATATTAAAATACCCCCACTACCAATACATTAAAATACCCCACTGCCCCAAAACATATTAAAATACCCCCACTACCCCAATACATATTAAAATACCCCCAATACATACAGTATTAAAATAACCCCAATACATATTAAAGTACCCCCACTACCACATATATATTAAAATACCCCCACTGCCACATACATATTAAAATACCCCCACTCCCCGTAATACATATTAAAATACTCCTGCTACCCCAATATATATTAAAATACCCCCACTACTCCAATACATATTAAAATATCCCACTGCCCCTATACATATTAAAATACCCCCAATACATATTAAAGTACCCCCACTATCACATACATATTAAAATACCCCCACTGCCACATACATATTAAAATACCCCCACTCCCCGTAATACATGTTAAAATACTCCTGCTACCCCAATATATATTAAAATACCCCCACTACTCCAATACATATTAAAATATCCCACTGCCCCTATACATATTAAAATACCCCCAATACATATTAAAATACCTCCACTCCCCCACTACATATTAAAATACTTACACGCCCCCTAACAAATATTAAAATACCCCCACTGCCCCCAATAATAACAAAACATTTGGAATGTTTGTGGGCCCAGCTCCCGGGACAGATGAGGGGTCAGCAGGGCCCTACCACACGATTGGAAATATCAGTTCCACACCACAGTGTTCAAAGGAGCACCCCATGTCCAGACAGCACAGCCTAGGAAAAGAGTAGACACATCTCGCAAGGTCCAATTATGATGTGGTGGGTATAGTTCCAACTGCGCATTCAGGGAACTGCTGCTACCCCCACCCATAGAGAGTTTGCCAATTCGACCCCATCGTCCTGACATATCCATACATCAGGTTCCCGGTCCTCCAACTAGGCTGATCACTTTCTCGACTGCAGATATCTCCACGCAGGCCCCACTGTGTTCTATGTGGGTTTCCCCTTTGCCTCATCTGTTGTAGTAGGCGACTCAGGCCTGAGGAGTCACAAGCCCACCCTTACCAAAGTCAGGGGCATTTGCTGGGTCCTTGAGCGAGTGTTGGGATATATTACTTAACAAAAACGGCAAACCCAGTAATATTTAATACTTCCGCCATGCAGTGCCACTGTAACAGCTCTCTTCTGTAGGGTAATAGTTGAGTGGTCAGGAAAGAACTGCAGCTTGCGCTCCTTGAATACAACCCCATCTTTATTTCTTGCAGCCTCCATTATACTTTAATTTCATTACTTTCAGAGAAAGGAGAGAATTACATACCTCTGCCAATTTGGGTTAGTAGACCTGGGACCTAAAGCTCTGTGAGCTCGGTCAAGCAGTAGCTGAGGCTCAAACAGATTAGGCCGCAGTGATATGAATAACCTCAACAGATAGTGATCCAGATCATCCATAGCTTTGGGGATACCCCTCACTCGGATGTTGTTCCTTTCTTACCTGCTCTCCTGGTCCTCTTGGCCCTCAGATAACTCTGTTATTTTAGCCTTCATATCCCATATCGACTCCACGTGCACGTCCTGCAAGTTATAGACTTCCAATATTTTGGCCTCTAGGTCTCTTGTTCCTTTCTCTAAATGGTTTAGATCTCCTCTCAGACCCTTCCCTGCATTTTGTAGCTCTGATTGGAAGGCTGCCTTCAAGATAAAGGAATATTCCTAAATTATACTCTAAGTGGAAGGCCATTGTCTTGGGTCATCATAAAGCTCAGAATAAGAGCAGCTCGAGGCGCCCTCTTGGATTGAGCCCACCACTTTGGGTTGCTTTTTAAAATAGTCAGGGACATCGCAGTGTGGGTTTTTTTTTTCTGTTTAAAACAGCATTATGTTGCCCAGAGTGGTGGTTGATTCGCTCCGCCAAAATGCATGGTTGTACATGGTACTTTTTTGGCTGTAAAATAACATAGTATGCTGCCCTGGGCCGACGCTCCTTCAATAAGTCTATGATGCCAGATGCTTTGCCCCACTACCCAATATTACATTTTTCTACAATTCCCTTTTATCATCAATAAGGTCATCAGGGACCATACCTCTGAGATTATTAAGTCAAGGAGGTCCACGAATCTCTTTAATAGTTTGTTCAAGAGATACAGACTTCTATTCTAAATATTAGCCTGGTTATGTCTGGGAGGTTTATCATTATCATTATTAAATAAAAATTATGTACCAACTTCAAATTAATCAAAATATTCAGGTTGAATGAAGCTCAACTTCTATAAAAAAAAGAAATATGAGCTAAGTTCAGTACTGTGGAGACCTCTTTTTTCCCTTATCTGATTAATGCCACTTCTTTTCCTTCTTATTGTGATCCCTGTAGGTCCATCTATTGGTGTTCAAATGGCCTAAAGAAAAAAACTTGTCATGGTGAATTATACTGTATCGTCACTCCATGGCAGCAAGGTTTCCAGAGTGCCATACAATTCTACTGATAACAGACTGCTGCAGATGACTGCCAGACAGCATTTGACACCACAAAGCACTGAGAATTCGTAACGTTATTTTCTCTTGCTATTATAGCCATTCTTTATTGTACAGGACTTTTGTGTGTGGCCGTTTTGTCCAGCATTGGTGTTGTTAGACCATCATGATTTGCTCTATAGGGTATTTTCCTGCAGTACAGCAGTTAGTTACATTAGGAGTAATTTTGGTACTCCAGAGGTCACATTCTTTAGCCATAGAGGGTTACATTCAGCATTGCAGGATCCATTATATGATTTACATTGTATCTCTGGGTGCTACATTTCTTTGATTTTGAGTTTCTAGATATACCTTGTAGTTATCTCTTTGTTAAAGAACGGTTATTACAGGTTTATTTAGTTAACATATCTCAACATTTATGCTAGATTTAGATGAGCGGTTTTTGGATGGAGGTACATAAGGGAAGTACCATAGACTCAAAAGGTCTGTGGGGACGGGCGATTTAGGCCCCAAAACGTTGCCCCCTTGTTTATATTACCTGATCTTTTACATTTGTTTTATGTAGTTTTTATTTTTTTGCTTGTGTGTTCTCCATTCCCCTTTTGTTTCTTCTCCTTCCCCCCTCTCTCCCTATTTTTGTCACTGTTTAGCTCTGTTTTGTGAGACATACTCTCCATGCCTCTATTGGGGGCATTTGTGTATTGCATCAATTTTCAATATTTTCTTTAAACCGTCTGATCCTTTTTTGGGATTCTGTTCTGAGAATCTTTTGTATATTTTTGGGGGGGCGGGGGTTGATGTTCCTCCCTGTTCTCGTGCACCACAACATCAGAATAATATTTCTCTTATTATCCCTATCATCTGGAGTGCTACCTAACACACATACTTTTATATATTTGCAATATGGATTGAATTTCATGGGAGGTCCACACTGATATACACATCTGGGATTTTTCAACTAGTTTCATAATATAACTAGTGTTTGGGAGAGTTCCAATGTATTTATTTTAAAACTTGTATTGTGCTAAGGTTTTTTTGTACATTGTTTATTAATGGTATAATTTTACTGATATCTTCAGATACTGTAGATGTGCAATTTTTACAAGTAGTCACTTTCAACAATGTGCTACTATTTATATATTAGTCACACTCCAATAAGATCATAGCTACATGCAATTACTTTATAGGAATATACATAAGCTGTTTACAAAATCACAGGTGGTATGTTCTACTGTCACTAATTTTGATAATTATATAAATTGAAGTAAAATGTAAAAAACTGGTGCATATTTTGTGATGAAAATAACAAATTCACTTACCCACCAATGGCTATTACCAGCATAAAGAGTTAGTATCTGATGCGTGTGACAGCCTTACAACAAAAAGATACAATAATGCCCTGCATGGACCTTGAATCATATCAGTATGTTACAAAATCATTCTATAACTTTTTCTTGTAAAAATCGTATGTTTACAACATTTTTCCTTGTTTTCGTTTTTAGTGAGCCGTGTCTGTTGAAATTGCCAAGGCATAGGGTAAATTGCTTTGCTGTATCTTGTCATTTTCTATTTCAGAATTTCAGCTGATATAGCCAGAGATGACATGTCACAGAAATGAAATATCACTGTGAGAAATTTAAAGAGGCATTTTATTCTGTAAACTCTGCTACATATTATAGCTTTCCTTTGCATAGCATTTTAGTGTATGCTTTTCCAACATGATACTATTAAGTGAAATCACAAGTATAATAGGATAAAGTGATTAAAATGGTTTTAGGTGCTGTTAAACCTACATAGTCCTACTGATTATGGCATATGTGGAAATACACCTGTGTTACCGTGTATGGTGCATTACCTGATGCTCACAGAAGGCCTGAACCTCCGCCGCTGGGAGCCTGGGGTTACCTGATTCTTTGGATACAGCGCCTCCACCAGTAAAGTATCCCAACAGGATGGTCCGCTTACAGGAACAATAATAATAGTAATGCACGCACACAATATATGCTAGCAACCTTTACTATAAGCAATAACTCGGTACTCTGTACCACACAGTAAAATACATAAGACCATACATATAGCAATTCACCCCACCGCATACCAACATGTATCTGGGTGCTGGGCACCAATTCCCTGATGTCCCTTTCCCTTATGTCCAGGCCCACCCAAAGTGTTGGAGATAGCGCTATCCCGTGGAGTGTTAGTGCACTGCAATAGGTACCTGCCCGGGTACCACAGAATAACAGAAGGGGATCCGTCTGATCTGCCGTTGCATCCGCCTACGCGTGGGGTGAATTCTGGCGTGGATAATATCACCGTACCATCTGTACCGTGGGCTGGTCCCAGTCCGCAGGCCGCCGTCACCGCTTGGCGTGATCTTCCACGAAGATAGTCTCTATTCAGAGGGAATCTGATCCCAGACCCAATGATCAGGGCTGTGCAACAGATGAGCTGTATCCTGATCTCATCAAATAGCTAAAGGGGCAGTTTCCTTACTTAGGGCCTGTCCCTGAAGCAACCACAAGCTGGGGGTAATGATAGTACTTATCTGGAGCCTATGGGGGTTACCTAGCCTAGTACAGGGGCTACTGCTCCCTGTACCTGCAACCTCCTCTAACCTGCTTCCAGCTTCAACTGTCACCAACTGCCTGTTTTCTTCAGCGCGCAAAATGTGTCAATATCAGAGAGCAGAGAGTTCTGATAACCCCATTGGCTGCTGTGACCACCTGGTATACCAACTCCCTGAGGCTCATGGGACTTGTAGTCCCACACAGAGCCTTCCCTGGGAATGCTCCTACGATAATGGCCGCCTCTGCCTTCATGCACTGCGCATGCGCAACTATAGAATGGCCGCCGCAACTCCCGATCGCTATTGCGCATGCGCACACATTTCCAAAAAGCGGCCCTCGCTAGCCGGGTGTGCCGCAAGTTCCCAGCGACCGGCTCGCCTACAACAGCCCCCACAGCACCTCCCGCACCCCGCAACCTTAACGGAGGTAAGAAGGGGGTCTTGGGGCCAACAGGGATACCGGGCTGCATATACAGTATATGTATATATCGATGTAGTAATAGTGCATACTGGTTTTATTATGTTCTATACTGTATATCATTTATAACAATGAGAAATCAAAAAGTTACGTAAAAAGTATGATACAATATCCCTTACCCCTGCTATCCTTCTTTTGAGTGATTAATAAAGACAGTTGCTGCACAGGTTATTTAAAAGTAAACAATCTGGCTAACTTCCAAAGATAACAATGTAATAAATTATATTACAATAACCGTTGGTATGAAAAAGTTATGTGACAATTTGGGACTAAGAGGTGATGACTTCTTCAAGTGATACAAGTTTGTGTTTAGGTCCTTATTTGAAAGATACATTATCTGAGTCTATGTGACTTAGACTGAGGCACATGATGATGCCTTATTCAGATATAATATTAGAATAGAATATCTGCTTATCTAGTTTTTCTCTGCATAAACACTGGGCAGAATTGTCAGATTAGCTAACTAAGGACAGAGAGGATTCCATCCAGAGAGAAAGAAAGAAAGTACAGAGTCATCTTTGAAAGCACATGTAAGAATCTGAATATTGTATACTTACATCTGTGACATACTCAGGAAAATAAATGTTTTGTTACAGTATGTGACAAAATTGAATGCAGAAATGTCATATCAAGGAAGAAGATATGATGGTTAAATGACTTTGGCAAGTTGGTACAGGGCGCCGCCATATTGTTGCGCAATGTTGCGAGGTCACTGGCCTAGAGGAAAGGTTGCGCATGCGCTCTGGACGCGCGCGAACAGCGAGCCAATGAGAAAGGGCTCTGTACTGAACTATAACCCCCGCGAACCCTGGAGGAGTCAGCTGACGCTAGGAGCCAATGAACAGGCTGGGTTGGTAGGGGAGGAGAACAGGAAGCGTGGGGGAGAGACCACGCTAGCAGAAGCGAGTTGGACAGTGCAAAAACGGGTAGTGCGAGAGCAGGGGGTCCGTGACCCGCCTGCCTAGGCCAGACACTATCCCCAGGTCCATAGGAGTATTCCCCGCGTCACCGTAGGTTGCGGTACTGTAGGGATGCCCGTAGTGGACAGATATTGTCACCTTAGAAAGACCTCAAGCGCACGGAGTTGTGGACGGATACTGCTGTCTGGGCTCAGACGGTGGAGCCGTGTGACATCGGAAGGTCTGGGCCGGATGCGACGGACCCTTTGAGAAGAGGTGCGGTCACCGCCGTGACCGGGAGGTACTTTGTATACAGCAAGTGCACCGACACCGGTCATCAGGCGCTGATCCCGCCTTAGTATTAACTTTGACAGACACTAGCAAGTGGCTAGCGGATAGACAATATTCTACCTAAGTTTCACAAGGACATACTCTATGAGAGCGTGGCGGAGCCACGGCTGTACAGGACGATATTCCCCTCGGGGAGTGGCCGAGCCACTTTAGTATAAGAGCCAGTTATTATGTGTTATGAGTGAGGTCACTGTTATGATATACCTATATATATATACATGCATGTTATGTGACCAGTGAGGTGCCACAGACAAACGTAGTAAAGATTGGTTGCCCCGCAATGTATGGTATGTTTCTTGCCCAGGGTAAATCTTTCATAATGGGGATCCTGGGTAAGTGGAGGCGCTGCGCTATGTAAATGAGTGAGTATTACCCCAGGCTCCCAGCTAGCGGAGGCTCAGATCTCCTGGAGCCACAGGTGTTAGACAGCGATCAGTAGTCCCTTAGGTAGGTGTCCAGAAAAAGGGCTTCATATGGAGGCGCTGCTGAGAGCTTAGACCTGGGGTGCCCCAATCATTTTTTTTCAATTGTGCAACGAGCTTTACACATCATGTCTGTGCCCTCACCGCTCGAGGTGCGCAAGTGGGCCCAGCGGCATGAGATTCCCCTGAACCGTGTTTTCGGCCTGGGGCATGTCCCCGCCGCTATCTCCTTAGGCACTGTAACTGACCATGTCAGGAAACTCCCACTCATGGACACTGCCCGAGTGCAAGACCATTTTTACGACCGGGACCAGATATGGCGCAGGGTCTTATACGTCACTGAACGGGATATATGTCCCGAAGCGCTGCCCCGGATACTATTGCTGCCGGAGGCTCCTGGCGTACACTGTCCCATAGTGCAAGTGGACCCCACCGAACCGCTGGCCGCTTCCACCCCATAGAGGGAATACCTCCCAGCGTTAGGTGCCGTTGCCGGTGGCCCCGACCGCACCCCTGACAGTAGTTTGAACCCTCGATGGCCTGCGGCACTGAGCCTGGGCCCTTCATTCACCCCCTCCATCCTGAGGCCCGCGCTAAATAGACTCAGTATGTCAAGGTTAGACGCCTATCCCTCAGTTGGAGGTAGTCTACAGGACGATGCCTCTATTCCAGCGGTTGCCGCAGCCATTCACCACTCCACCCAGTCCCTCCAATACCGGAAGTTAAAGGCATTCTCGGGTGATAAGCCCACGCCTCAAGGAGAAGTTTGGATAGAAGAATGGCTGGATCACACGGAACAGGTACTGCCTGAGTGGACCTGCACGGACGCGGTCCGGAGGCAGCGTATCGTTGAGTGTCTGCGACCCCTAGCGTCCCACATGGTGCACTACTACCGGGACGACCACCCGGATGCTGATGCGGCGGACCTCATTTACTGCCTGACGAAGGCCTATGGGGCCCCTGTGGATACCTATGCGCTGATGGCAAAATTTCATGCTCTGGCTCAGAAAGAGAGAGAGATGGTGTCCGACTTCCTCAGACGTCTGCATCTGGACTTGTGGGCTATGGTGAGAAAAGGCGTGGTACCGAAGGTGGATGCAGACGGACTGCGCACTACCCAGCTGTTGAGGGGGCTCCTGCCCCTGCATCCAGTGTCCGTACGTGTCAGTGGCTGCCTAACGCCCGGACAAGCCTTGACGTTCCATGATCTAATGGACCGTGTCCAAGCGCACGAGACAGTGCTGTTGGGGCGTGACCTAACCCCAGGGAAAAAGGCCTCACAAGGAAGCAAGGATGTCAAAAAGTCGGAACCGAAAGCCGAAGTGTCCGAGCATGGGGATCCTGACACAGATGACGCAGGGGCGCTGATAGCGGCCCGGCCTCGCCCTATGTCGGGGCGAAGCTCACCGCCCGGGCGAAATGAAACCTACGTCAGCCAAATCCAGTGCTATGCGTGCGGGAAGATGGGACACCTTCGGGCCCGCTGTCCCTCCCTACGGAAAATGGCGTCCCGGCCGGCTCAATCGATGCCGTGCACCCCCCAAGACGGCGGCGCCAGAGCCCAGCCTTCCACGAACAATCGAATTGGACCCGCTGCCATTGTTCGGGTAGTCATTGAGGGTATCTACGCCTCGGCATTGTTGGACACGGGGTCCCAGGTGACCATAGTGTATAGGCCCTTCTATGATCAACACTTACACCGGTTGCCGCTGTTATCTGCTGATGCCTTACGTTTAAGGGGGTTGAGTCACGAAGATTATCCCATCGATGGAGTAGTGAAGGTGCATTTGGACATTCCACAGCTGAACACTGGTAAACATCACCCCATGGAAGTGGAAGCCCTAGTGTGTCCCGAACCTCAAGATCACCCCAGCGCTCCGATAATCTTGGGGACCAACACCGACATTGTGCGCGCGGTGATCCGCATGTACTTGCAAGAAGCGGGTGAGGCCCCGCTGCTAGCCCTCGCTACGTGTCCAGTACTACAAGAGGCTTGCGGTAAAATTGCGACTGAGGAGGAGCATGGGATGCTATATAGTCAAGAGTGGGGACTGACTCAAATTCCCCCCGGAGAAGGAAGGATGATGATCGCGGCCTGCCACTACCCAGACCGACGCCCGGAGCATCAGTTTTTCTCTTTGGAGAGTGTGACACAAGATGAACAGCGGCTAGGCTACGAGGTGTTAGCCTCTGTAAAGAAATGGCCCGGGAAAATCCCGGACCGAACCTGGGTGTATGTGCAGAATATCTCCCCGTATCCCATGAGCATTGATCGCCGACAGCTACTGGGTAGAATATACCCCGTAATACCTGAGGAGAAGGCCCTGAAAGGACGGCCAGCGGACACTACCCCTGCTACCGACTCCCCATTGGATTTTGACTTCGGAGATTCCCCGCTCCCGGAAGAATGGAGAGAGAGACTGCAGGCCCAGCTACAAGAACGACGAAGAGTATTCTCCACGAGTGATATGGATGTGGGGTGCAGTCGCAGTGCCCGTCATACCATTCGAATGAATGACGCTACCCCATTCCGGGAACGCTGCCGCCGCCTAGCCCCCCGAGACGTGGAAGAGGTGAGAAGGTTACTCGCCGAAATGGAGGGAGCTGGTATCGTGCAAGGATCCCATAGCCCTTACGCCTCGCCCATCGTGGTAGTCCGTAAGAAGAATGGGACGGTCCGTCTATGTGTGGATTACAGAACACTGAACAACCACACGGTCCCCGATCAGTATACGCTGCCACGAATCGAGGACCTTCTGAACGCCTTGACGGGGAGTAAATGGCTCAGTGTGCTCGATCTGAGGTCAGGGTACTACCAAGTGCCAATGGATCCGGAAGACCAGGAGAAGACGGCCTTCATCTGTCCATTAGGGTTCTACCAGTTTACCCGCATGCCACAAGGGATCTGCGGAGCCCCTGCCACCTTCCAGAGGCTGATGGAACGGACCCTGGGAGACATGAACCCACAAGAATGCCTAGTGTACTTGGATGACATTATAGTGTTCGGGAAAACCTTGGAGGAGCACGAGGAACGATTGATGAAGGTGTTGGATCGACTTCAGAAGGAGGGCCTCAAACTGTCATTGGACAAATGCAAGTTTTGTCGGCCGTCCGTGACATACGTGGGCCACATTGTGTCCGCTGAAGGGGTGTCCACCCATCCAGGGAAGATAGAGGCTGTAGTGAATTGGCCCAGGCCCTGCAACGTTCAAGAACTGCGTTCCTTTTTAGGATTTTGTGGCTATTACCCGCGCTTCGTGGAAGGCTACTCAAGTATAGCCAAACTCCTGAATAACCTTTTCAAAGTTTATCCTGAGGATACGGACCGGAAAAAGGTCACGGCACAAACGCCTTTTGGGAAAAAGTGGACCCCTGCTTGTGAACAAGCGTTCCTGAAATTGAAAGCCAGTCTCACCCAGGCCACAGTACTGGCCTATGCTGATCCTGATCGTGAATACGTCCTACACGTGGACGCCAGTCTTAGCGGACTAGGAGCAGTGCTGCACCAGAAATACGACACCGGGCTTCGCCCCGTGGCGTACGCGAGCCGAAGCTTGACCCCCAGTGAACAGAACTATCCTTGATAAAGGACCACTAAGGTCTGTAACGCGTTGGTGTGCTTTGTAACTGATTTTTTGACCCATTAAATAGCTTTATTTTGGGAACGCATACCCTGTGGTTTATTGGCTGTTTTTTACAGCATTGGAGATAGTGCTCCGTTCTTTTCCCTCTCCCTTTCTGTGAAGATTTCTACAACGGAGGCACATTCAACCTGGAGGTGCTGGATATCTACAAGGACTTTCTCTTCATCGTGGAATCTGCTTTCCCAAGTGAGTCCATTCCAGCTTTGCCTCAATCAATATCCAGGGATCATCAATTGGTAACTATCCTTACCTCATTGCCTTGTGGGATAGCTGATTACCTGATCCAATAGGACATATTTATATGAACAGGTTGTCTTCCAATTCATTATATTTTTTTAAACTACACAATTGTCTTGAGAGCATCACACATTTTTTTCTTCTATCCTGTCCACAAGCTGGAGTTTTTGGCACTAAAATGGGCGGTGGTGGACAAATTACACGACTACTTGTATGGAGTACAGTTTGAGGTGCGAACGGACAATAACCCAATGACCTACATTAACACGTCTGCCAAATTAGACGCCACCGGACACCGGTGGCTGGCAGCCCTGGCCAACTATAGTTTCAACCTCAAGTATAAACCCGGGCCCACCAACGTGGGGGCCGATGCTCTGTCACGAAGGCCGGGGCTTCAATCCACTACGGATGAGGAAGTATGGGAGGAAATCCCGGGGCCTGGAATACGTGCCCTATGCTCAGTAGCAGCCGTAGTTAACGATCAGGTGGCGTTCTCAGAGCTAAGAGTCGCTGATTCCTTAGGGTGCCACTCCCGAGCCATTCCCCGGGCCTATCAAGGTCGAGAAGGAATGAATATTACCGAAGATAAAATCATTTCCTGGAGAGAATTGGTGCAACACCAGACCCAAGACCCAGTGGTGGAACTAGCTCGTCAAGCTGTGCAGCAAGAGAACCCCTCTATCCTTAAGCAAGCCCCCAAAGAACTGGTGAAGCTACTGTTGAATGAATTCGGGAAGTCCGAACTGGACAATTGCCTATTGTACCGGGTAATTCCATATCACAATCATCCCGACCGGCGACAACTATTCTTGCCTGAGCGTCTGAGAAATATGGTTCTCCGGGCCCTTCACGATGATCATGGCCATCTGGGCGTTGACAAGACCTTCGGGCTACTTCGGGACCGGTTCTATTGGCCAAGAATGAGAGAGTCAGTGGAAAGACATTGCCGAAGGTGTACCCGCTGCCTACAGAGGAAAACACTCCCCACAAGAGCGGCCCCCATGGCCCATCTGAAAAGTTCCGGCCCTATGGATTTGGTGTGCATGGATTTTCTGTGTATTGAGCCCGATACCCGAGGCATCGGTAACGTACTAGTGATTACAGACCACTATACAAGGTACGCACAAGCGTTCCCTACCAAAGATCAACGGGCAGTGACCGTGGCCAGAGTCTTGTGGGAGAAATACTTTATTCATTATGGATTACCGAACCGACTCCACTCTGATCAAGGCAGAGATTTTGAGAGTACTCTCATTAAGGAACTGCTAAAGTTACTAAACATAGCTAAGTCACGGACCACCCCGTACCACCCAGAGGGGGATGCTATGCCCGAACGGTTCAACCGCACACTGCTGGACATGTTAGGGACCTTAAAAGGCTCCCAGAAAACAGAATGGAGCAAGCATGTAGAGACATTGGTACATGCTTATAATTGTACCCGACATGAGTCTACCGGGTATACGCCGTACTTCCTGATGTTCGGGAGAGAAGCCCGATTACCTGTGGATGTGAGACTGCGGATATCTACCGATGGGGTATCCAACAGAACGCACTTTCGTTATGTACAGAGGTTGCGGGATAGTCTACAGCAGGCCTATAAATTGGCTGAAAGGACGGCGGCCCAACTAAATGCGGGTAACAAGAGACGCTATGACCACAAAGTGCGACATAAGGAAATCCGCCCGGGGGATGCTGTTCTCCTACGTAATCTAGGCATCCCCGGAAAGCATAAACTGGCCGATCGATGGAGAGAAGGGGTGTATGAGGTAGAGTCACAGATGCCTGGCCTCCCAGTATACCGTATCAAGGACTCCGAAGGCCGGGTGAAGATGTGGCATAGGAATCACCTACTCCCCATACCTCAAGTAGGGGACAACGAATTGGAGGTACCCACTGTATCAATGGATGGAGAAACTGAAAACACAGAGGATGGCCTAGAGACTGTAATAAATGCCACCTCTGAGAATCTTATGGAGGGAACCTCTCAAAGGGGCCTTCCGGCTGCGGGGGCATCTCCCGAAGGAGCTACGGGTAAAGGGCCCCTTGGTCCAACGACAGATCCACTGACTTCAATGAGCCAGCCATTAGACCCGCAGAGCCCGTGCTTTGTACCACAGAGAGACTTTGTAGATCCAAGGAACCCCTCAAGGGCAGAAATGGAAATGCCAGTTGAGACTGGATACTCCTCAGAGGAAGCAGATGAAGAACAACCTCGGCGAAGCCAAAGAACTAGTCAACCTCCAATGAGAATGGCTTACGATCAATTCGGGGCACCCCATTATGAGGCTCAGCAGTGGGCTCGGCATAGAATGCATTCAGTAGTGGTAATGTTCAATGAGATGTGTAACCTAATCTAAGACAGAGGGGATGTACCGTGATCTGTTCTTTTGTATATATGTTATGTAGTATAGCCAAGCGGGGATGTTGGATTCTGGGGAGGGGAGAATGTAAGGATGTGTTAATACACCGTGTATGTGTGCATTGTACGGCGGGTTCCGCACCGGCAAGTTGGTACAGGGCGCCGCCATATTGTTGCGCAATGTTGCGAGGTCACTGGCCTAGAGGAAAGGTTGCGCATGCGCTCTGGACGCGCGCGAACAGCGAGCCAATGAGAAAGGGCTCTGTACTGAACTATAACCCCCGCGAACCCTGGAGGAGTCAGCTGACGCTAGGAGCCAATGAACAGGCTGGGTTGGAAGGGGAGGAGAACAGGAAGCGTGGGGGAGAGACCACGCTAGCAGAAGCGAGTTGGACAGTGCAAAAACGGGTAGTGCGAGAGCAGAGGGTCCGTGACCCGCCTGCCTAGGCCAGACACTATCCCCAGATCCATAGGAGTATTCCCCGCGTCACCGTAGGTTGCGGTACTGTAGGGACGCCCGTAGTGGACAGATATTGTCACCTTAGAAAGACCTCAAGCGCACGGAGTTGTGGACGGATACTGCTGTCTGGGCTCAGACGGTGGAGCCGTGCGACATCGGAAGGTCTGGGCCGGATGCGACGGACCCTTTGAGAAGAGGTGCGGTCACCGCCGTGACCGGGAGGTACTTTGTATACAGCAAGTGCACCGACACCGGTCATCAGGCGCTGATCCCGCCTTAGTATTAACTTTGACAGACACTAGCAAGTGGCTAGCGGATAGACAATATTCTACCTAAGTTTCACAAGGACATACTCTATGAGAGCGTGGCGGAGCCACGGCTGTACAGGACGATATTCCCCTCGGGGTGTGGCCGAGCCACTTTAGTATAAGAGCCAGTTATTATGTGTTATGAGTGAGGTCACTGTTGTGATATACCTATATATATATACATGCATGTTATGTGATCAGTGAGGTGACACAGACAAACGTAGTAAAGATTGGTTGCCCCGCAATGTATGGTATGTTTCTTGCCCAGGGTAAATCTTTCATAATGGGGATCCTGGGTAAGTGGAGGCGCTGCGCTATGTAAATGAGTGAGTATTACCCCAGGCTCCCAGCTAGCGGAGGCTCAGATCTCCTGGAGCCACAGGTGTTAGACAGCGATCAGTAGTCCCTTAGGTAGGTGTCCAGAAAAAGGGCTACACCAGTATAAAATGTCATCAGATTTCTTCAGCTTGAATCAGAGGGAAGAATTGCTGGAAAGATTGGAAATCCAAAATCCAAGGCTTTAAAAAGGAATATACTAAAATCAGATTGGAAGAAGCTTTTACAGTAATTCACCTCGGGGGCGAATGGAAAATAACAGCTGTGAAAAGTAGTGTGAAGAATCTCCACAGATGTGGGGAGGTTGACTTTTTTTTTGTTGTTGTTTCATTCAGTTGCGACAAGACACGGCAACCAGTAAAATGTTAGTATGGAATGTATTAAAACATTTGCAGATGACAGTAATATCGTGTTTAATTTCTTACCTCACAAGTCTTCGGACGCAGAATTATGGTGTTCTTTGTGGGACAAAGTACACAAAGAAAACCAAGTGATTGGTAAGAAATTACTGACCACAGGTAAAGAAAAAACAAAATAAGAAATATGATGAGAATAACTTAATAGTTTTCAAAGTTGAAAAGTTGCATGTTGTTTCTACAAAAACCCCAAAAAATTAAAACTGTGACATTTTAAATAACCGCATGCATGAAATAGAAGAACAAATTGAAACATTTAATACTAAGGGGGCTATGCACTAAGCTCCGAGCTTTCGCTCTTGGCTGAAAAAAAATTGCGCGTCCGATAAAAATTGAAGCCGGAGGCGCGATTCACTAAGGCCTTGAGCCCATTTTCTATCGGACGTGCCAAAATCTGGCTTATCGTGCGTGCAATGTTTTTTCCCTCTGCTAGCGCACTGAAACTTCACGTACGATAGCTGATAGGAAAAAAAAGCCGCCTGTAACAGTTGCATGGAGATTCTGCATCTCCATGCAAGGCTGTTAAAGGCGATCGTACACAAAATAAATACATTTTAATAATAGTGTACATGAGCAGGGTGTCTCCGGAGCTGAACCGCATTGGTTTCAGGTCCAGGGACCCCCTACTTCAGGAGATACAGGCCCCGTTAAGGGGTGCCGGTATCCCCTGCGCTTTTAAAGCTTCCGCGTCACGTGACCGGTACATTTAAATTCTGCAGGGGATACCGGCACCCCATAACGGGGCTTGTATCTCCTGAAGTAGGGGGTCCTCGAGGATGAAACCAATGCGGTTCAGCAATGGAGACCCCCTGCACATCTACACTACTATAAATCCTTACCGTAGCGGATATCTGCTATGGTAATGAAGCTGCATTAATGTACATTTTAATAATAGTGTGTGGGAGCAGGGGGTCTCCTGAGCGGAACCGCATTTATTTCTGCCTCAGAGACCCCTGCTTCCCGAGTTACAGGCCCCGGTATGGGGCATCAGAGGCCAGTGTCGCCGCCATCTTTATAGTGTCCAAGACGCGACGTGGACACTATAAAGATGGCGGCAACAATGGCACCGACGCCCCAAACCGGGGCCTGTAACTCGGGAAGCAGGGTGTCTCTGAGCCAGAAATCAATGTGGTTCAGCTCAGGGGACCTGAGCTGCTCCCGCACACTATTAATAAAAATACATTAAAACAGCCTCATTACCTTAGCGGCTATCCGCTAAAGCAATGAAGGGGTTAAGGCACAATAGAATGTTTATTGGGGACAATTGCCCCCAGTAAACATTGCAATATACAACACACATACCGCCCCCCCCCCCCCCCCCCTAACTCATACAATACAGTAATGGGCAAAATTACTATTATCAATGCCCATTTTAAATACATGAATCACAATAAATACAGTAAATACATACTGCACCGACACACTTTATTCTTTATTCGGGGAGAATGCTAAAAAGGTTAGAGGAGATTTTAAACTAGGATGGAGGGGGGAGGGGAATGAAACAGATAATGAACTAAATGGAATAGAGGAGGATACAAGGTGGTATGAAGGTAGAATGGGGGCAAGTGCAAGTTTGACAAGCAGTGAGACACCCATAGTAAATACAAATAATACTAGAAAACTTCTAAAGACTAAACAAAGTGGGCGCAGAAAGGAAGGAGCAGATAAGATAATAGTACAGGCTGAAAAAAAACTGAAATGCAGGCTTGTTAATGCAAGAAGCCTGACAGATAAAACGGGGGAGTTTGAATTAATAGCTCCAAGGGAGCAGTATGATATCATAGGCATTACTGAAAAATGGTGGGATGAAACTCATCACTGGACAGTAGAGGGTTATTCCCTTTTTCGGAAGGATCGAACAAATAGAAGGGGAGGTGGAGTATGTTTATATGTTAAACCGGATCTAAAACCTATTATAAGGGATGATGTCTATGAAGGGAAAATGTAGAGACTTTGTGGATAGAAATTAGTAGTGGAGGTAAAAGTATAAAGAAAATGTTTGTGGGAATATGCTATAAACCACCAAATATCTGTGAGATTGAGGAAGCTAAAATACTTTTGCAAATGGAGAAGGCATCAAATCTGGGTCATGTTTGCATAATGGGGGATTTTAATTATCCAGACATAGACTGGGGCAATGAGATTAGCATTACAACAAAATGAAACAGGTTTTTGGGGGTGCTTAAAGACAATTATATGACCCAAATTATTGAGGAACCAACCAGTAGAGGGGCAGTTCTGGATTTGGTCATATCAAACAATGTAGAAGTAATAACAAATATTCAAGTCCTGGAACATTTGGGTAACAGTGATCATAACATGGTCTCATTTGAAATAAATTATCAAAAAACAGATTACTTGGGTTCAACAAAGACCTTCAACTTTGGAAAGGCAGATTTTAATAAACTGAGGTCTAATCTAGCAGTAATACAATGGGATGATGTTTTTGCAGGAAAAATGTAGAAGATAAATGGGCAGTCTTTAAAACATTGTTAGAAAAGCACACTTATCCATGTATACCCTTGGGTAATAAGTATAAAAGAAATAAGTCAAAACCAATGTGGCTAAATAAACAGGTAGGGGAGGAAATGGACAAGAAGAGGAAGGCGTTTAGATTCTTTAAGTCAGAAGGGACAGAGACATTGTATCAGAATTATAAGGAATATAACAAAAATTGCAAAAGGGCAATCAAATTAGCAAAATGGGTAATGAAAAAAGGATTGCAATAGAAAGTAAGGTCAACCCTAAAAAAAAATTGAAGTACCTTAATAACAAAAAAAATGAGAAAAGAAAATATAGGACCCTTTCAGTGTGAGATGGGTAGGCAGATTATTGGAGATAAGGAAAAAGCTGAGGTATTAAACAAATTCTTTGCCTCTGTGTTTACCAGGGAAGAATCAAGTTCAATAGTAGTGCCGCAGGAGGAAGCCACAACCTCCATATTAATGAACAATTGGTTAACTGAGGAAGAAGTTCATAAGCGACTTGAAAAAATTAAAGTTAATAAGGCACCTGGCCCCAATGGCATACATCCAAGAGTACTCAAGGAGATAAGCTCAGTAATAGCAAAACCTTTATATTTAATATTCAAGGACTCCATTTCCACAGGCTCAGTACCACAAGATTGGCGTAAAGCAGATATGGTGCCTATATTTAAAAAGGGAGCTAGATCACAACTGGGAAATTACAGACCTGTAAGCCTGACTACAATAGTAGGGAAACTACTTGAAGGTTTAATACGGGATAATATTCAAGAATATCTAATGGAAAACAAAATTATTAGTAATAGTCAGCATGGATTTATGAAGGATAGATCTTGCCAAACTAACCTTATTTACTGCATATTAATAGAACAAAATACTGTGTACTGTAGATCTACTGTATCTAATTTTATAGTTATTTCAGAATATTTATATAACAACGGTATATGTATATTTTTTATATTGCTGCATATTAATAGAACAATATCTCACTGTATACTATTTTTACTGCAAATGATGTGCTGTGCTTGTGGCTTACTGCACTGTAACTTACCGGATTGTTGTTTTTCTGTACATTGTAGGGAGACAACTCTTCTGGTCGACAAAATAAGTAAGGAGAATGATGAGAAAAGTGCATTAAGTGTCAAATACACTCTGCAGGAAAATCACAATCTCACTGTATCCGAGACCGGCATAAAGAAGATGAGACGCAGAATTGGATGGAAATATGGACGTGTGAGGTTAGTATTGGACAATACAGGAGGTAAAAGTGTTGTTTAAGAAACTGTACTGTACCTCTAAAATTATTTATTCCTTGTCATTACAGAGCGTACCCCATGATAAGGGACGTTAACAAAATCAAGAGAGTGGTCCAGGCCCAGGCATGGATCGACAGTGGAGAAACTTTCCAGGATTGCATCTTCACTGACGAGTCTACTGTTTCGCTGGAGAGATTTGTCACCTTTGCATTCCACAAAAAAGGTCGCATATCTATGAAGCCGCGTCCAAAACACCCAGTGAAGATGCATGTGTGGGGTGCCATCTCTAGGCATGGACCAGGATGCATTGTCATCTTTGAAGGTAAAATAAGTCACACGCTTTTGCCTTATGCACTGTACTGTACTAGTGTGCAGTTTTTTGAGCACTTTTCTTTTCTTGTTATAGGAATCATGAATAAAGCTATCTTCCAAGACAAAATTGTGCCTGAGATTGTGGAATACATCACACGCGAGTTCCCGGATGGTCACCGTTTCTACCAGGACAATGATCCGAAGCACACTGCATCAACAGCGCATATCCTTGAGCGCAGTATCAACTGGGTGAAGACGCCAGAGGAGTAAGTGCGGTAACCGTGTCTCATTTTTTCCCCACTGTTTTTACTGTGTACTGTATCTCTTAAACTAATTGTCCTTTTTTTCCAATGACAGATCACCAGAATTCAATTCGATCTAAATGGTCTGGCTGAAGGACCATATCCGAAAAGTCGCGAAACCCTCCAAAAAGGATGAGTTGGCGAAAGGCATACTGAGTTTTTGGAACGATGTACTCACCGTGGAACGATGCAATAAATATATTGACCATATTGCGACTGTGTTGCCCATTGTGATCGCGCGTAATGGGCAAGCATCAGGAAGGTAGTATGGTATAGTACTGTAGTATTGTAAGTACAGTATGATACAGGTAAGTATGGCACAGATTTTTCCTTTCCTAGTAGTGAGAGTATACAGTAGTTCCAGTATAGACTAGTTTGACAGTACTATGGTAACTGCATACTGTAGTCCAATATGGAGTATCTATTCAGTACACAATGCCATAATACAGTATGCACCTACTGTACAGTACAGAAAATGCTCAATTTATTTATTTCCAGAGAGAGCAGCACCAGCCATCTGGTTCCAAACTATTTAACAGTAATCACAGTATACAGTAGTTCCAGTATAGACTAGTATAACAGTACTACACAGCACACAATGCCATAATACATTACGCACATAACTACACTAATTTTTTGTTTTCTTGTCTTTTCAGGAAAAAAGGATGGACTGGGAGAGAGGGGGGGTGTCGTGTACAGTCTGTGAACTGTTTGTACAGTCAAGTGTACAGTATCTAAAATGCAGTAACTGCAGATGTACACAAAACCTCTCCTCTCTCAATGAACTACTGTACACAGAATGAGGAAGAAGATAAAGACGGAAAAAATTATATTACTATATATATATATATATATTATAAATTATATATTATTAATTATTATTATTATCAATGTGCATTATTCATCTTTATCCATCGGCCCTCAATTTCCATCTGACAGAAAAACTTAATAAAGACTGCATTATGTATTATTCATGATTATTTTTATATTTGTTTTTTTGGTTCCTGATAAAATAAATATTTATTTACATTCTTGATAATCACAATCATTGTCAACAACCCCCCCCCCCCCCACACACACACACACCTACAGTACACCAATGAAAAAGTGGTCACTCACTTAAGCAAGCAGTGGTGAATTTACAGATGCATGCGCAGTAATCAACTAGCTCCCATCACAAAGAGGATTACACGCAGGCGCATAGAGAGGTGATGAACTGCTAGGGACTGATTAAAAACACAATGGCAAGCGTTTGATAATTATTTTTTTTGTTCCTGATAAATTAAATATTTATTTACATTCATGCTAATCATTATCATTGACAACACACCCTGTCCCCCCACACCTACAGTACACAAAAGAATGAATGACAAAACAACATGAATCAGTTAATGGTTTTTTTAACTCTCAATTCTCTCAATGCTGTGCAAATCAGATTTACATATAAAATTCGAGAAGGGATTTTTCCAAAGCGTTACCATGAACAAAGCCTCAAAGGGTTGGAGGGGAGGGGGGTTGGGTGAGTCATGCGCAGTAATCAGCTAGCTCCCATCTCAAAAAGGATTACACGTAGGCGCAGTGAGGTGACGCTCGGCTAGGGCCGGATTAAAAACACAATGACAAGCTTCAGAAAATGATTGACTCTGTGGAGGTGTCTGTCGATAAGAGTTTCAAATCCTTGAGCGAGCCTTGTGTGTGTGCGTGGGGGAGGGGGCTACAGGGTACAGCTGCATGAAGTTCAAAGATTATGACATACTTTAATTTCAAAAGGCAGTTCATCATAATAATATGATCCCTACACTCCCAAATACAGTACGTAAAAAGCACATAAATCAACCATGTGCAGTCAAACACACAGGGTCGCAGTCAAAAGCCACAGCACAGATTGAATATTGTAATATCAAGATGGTTTTTGCAGGTTTGTGGAGAAAATAAAAATAAAAAAATGAGATGTTTTTTTTTTTTTTTTTTGGTTACTCACTCAAGCAAGCAGTGGTGGGTGAAGTTACAGGCACATGCGCAGTAAATCATCTGCTGTCAAGCAGAAATGTGATTGGATCCAGAAAGACACACGTTCAAAGGAATAGTGTGGGAGAGATGTACTGCAATGTAGATAAGATAAGTTGAAATACCCTGCAGTGCAGTAAATTATCCTGTGTGTCCGAGCGAGGGGAGAGCGCTGTATATGCTGAAATGTGACACTGTTACAGAACTGTACACGCCTATGCGTTTCAACAATTTTCAAATGAGACATACAGCACTGCAAATGCATGTATACTGTAAATATGCAAATTTACAATTACTGCGCGCACACACGCAGACTGTGTACTGACGTAGGTTGAACTGCTAAGGTATTAGACTTCCAAGACAACAGCTCGCGAATGCCCCCCTGAGTTTTTAGATGGGATTGCAGTATTGCAGACAGCGAGAATAAAATGCTAATATCACAAGCGCTAAAATAACGCAATTCACTCCGGACCAAAAAAAAAAACACATCTGACCGAGATTATCAGAGCGCCGTGAATACAGCCGATTTCGGCTAAAGGCGGCCGCCACTCTAACGATAAAAAGATCGCGGAGGAATTTACAACATTTTATACTAATCTATATAATCTAAAAACCCAAGATAAGAATGCAAAGACTTCAGTAGCGACGGCAATCTCAGACTATCTAGATAGCTGTAGCCTCCCATGCTTAACAGAAGAGGACTCAATGGAAAGATAACACAGGAAGAGCTGACAGACGCAGTAAAGACGTTAAAAAATCTATAAAGCCCCAGGCCCTGATGGCTTTACCAATGTCTACTATAAAAGATTCCTACCGACCTTGTCTACCCATTTGCTGAACCTATTTAACTCTTTTATGGAGGGCAGCCCAATACCAGCCTCAATGTCCCTAGCCAACCTTGCGTTTATTCATAAGGAAGGCAGAGACCCGATGCAATGCGGGAGTACCGCCCAATCTCCTTGCTGAACAACGATCTCAAATTGTACAGCAAAATATTTGCAAATAGATTGAACCCCATCCTACCCAGACTTATACACAATTGATCAAGTTGGGTTTGTCTCTGGTCACCAGGCCGTAAAATAATTAATATAGTTGATCATATCAACCTTACAGACACCACGGCAGTTATTCTGAGTTTGGATGCAGAGAAGGCGTTCAATAGAATCGATTGGCTATTCCTTGTCAAAACCTTACAGAAATTCGGCTTCAAAGATACATTTCTAGAAGGAGTCCAGGCACTCTATCGCAACCCATCTGCGGTGGTTAAACTACCAGGTAGCACAGCTATGAATTTTGATATCAAAAATGGCACAAGGCAAGATTGCCCCCTATCTCCACTCCTATTCGCTTTGACAATCGAGCCCCTAGCGGCCAAAATCCGCGACAGCATAAACATCCAGGGTGTACTAAGTGGCTAAATAAACTACAAAATCTCGTTATTTGCTGATGATATTATTCTGACTCTAACCCATCCCCAGACATCCCTTCCTAATCTCCATAAGGAATTATTAGAATTTGGCAATATCTCAGGCTATAAAATCAATAACGATAAATTAGAAGCCCTGAATCTAAATTTATCAGAGCCAGAAGCTAAATTGCTTAAATTAAATTTCAATTACAGTATAGGTGGAGTTCCTCATACATTAAATATTTGGGAGTAAATGTATTGGGAAACTACCACTCACTACATAGAAATAACCCCCCGGCCCTACTTGGGAAAATTAAAAAAGATCTGGATAAATGGGAAGGTTATGAATAGGGAGAATGATCTCATTAAAAATGAATATACTCCCTAGATTACTATACTATTTCCAGACACTCCCGATCCATGTCCCTGACTCTGAACTAAAGAACATACAAAATAGAATGTTTAATTTTAACTGGCAGGGGAAAAGACCAAGGATCGCTAGGTCAGTTCTTTTGTCATCCAGAGCAAGAGGAGGCCTAGGAGTTCCAGACATCTTAAAATACTACTGAGCGGCTCAGCTAAGACAAGCAGTAATGTGGAACGCTGACCCGGGCCAATACTGCTGGTTAGATATCGAGTCCCATTACGCCAAGACGCCTTCTCTACCAGCCTGCATCTGGTCTATGGATAGAAGTGATATGACGGCACACTAATTTGGGCTAGGCGCGATGAGACACACTTGGGAAGTCTGGTCGAAATGTAAAACCAAATTTAAACTCTCGTCCGCTGGATCACAGTTCACCCCGATTATAAATAACCCGAAATTCCCCCCAGGATGTGAACCAAAACAGTTCAAACAATTCAGTTTGAGGAAGACCAGGGTGGTCACTGACTTTTTGAGCAACGGAAGGCTGCTGAGCTTTCAAAACCTCTGCACCAAATATGAGGCACCAGAACTGGGCACATTTAAATATCTCCAAATTCAGCACTTTTTTCAAAAGATGTCTGCAAAATTTGAATTTCCCCCTCTCACAAATTTCGAGAAACTGTGCCAGGTTGGCACTCATCAAAAGGGTCTAATAACTAAAATATACGCTGATATGGATATAGCAGCGGGCCCCCCAGCACACGATTATATGCTCAAGTGGGCTGCGGAATTGAACACATTTATAGACAGAGAGGATTGGGAAGATATTTGGGACTCTGCCTCAGGAACTTCCATATGTACCACAACAAAAGAAAATATTTACAAAATCCTGTTCCACTGGTATCTTACCCCAGCGAGATTAAAACAAATCTACCCCCTGGCCTCTGATTTATGCGGGAGAGGTTGTGGACAAAGAGGGGACATGGCCCACATTTGGTGGTCATGCCCAAGAATTCAGAACTTTTGGCTCACAATACATAACTTAATAAAAGGGGTAACCAACCTCACCATTCCTCTTGACCCACTTACATGGCCCAGTTAGGAAATTGATCTCCGTCATTTTAACAGCGGCAAAATTTGAGGTGGCGTTCTCCTGGAAGAAGGTACTTCCCCCCTCCAAGCAGATGGTTAAAAGGAGGGTGAACGAGATTATGTTGTGGAGAGATTAACAGCGTTCCTCCAACGTAAGACAGAGGGATATTACAAGGTCTGGGAGTTATGGCTATGTCACTAACTCAGCCTAAATATCCAATGAACTGGGAATCAAAGGAGAAACGTAGTCCCCAGCTCAAGTAGTTGGGTCTTAGCAACTGGGGAGAAGCTCCCTTCCCCCCCTTACCCACCCTCTCTTCTTTCCTCTCTCTTTCTGACCTCACGCCTACTGGTTCACGGAGTGGACCAGAGGCCTCGCCTCTCTTGGCGATGCTCTTGTCTATCGTTATATTCTTTAAAAAAAACTCTGTATTAGGCTGCTACTGTTTACCATATGTCTGTAATTTTGAATTTTGCCTAACAAAAAAATTTGTGGAAAAAAAAGTCTCCCCTGTGGATTTAGAAGTAAACTTCACTTTGCAAGCAAAGCATTTTTAAAAAGCCTACTGGTTTGGGTAACCATTGTGTCGAGTTGCTCTCTTTAGTGCTCTTAAACAGGCTTGGGGCCAGCTTCGTCTTAATATTTGATGCCCTCCTATATATGACTCTTGGTTGTCTAGGAATGTTATCCTTCAGTACTGGATCCTTCATTAAAATGTGTCAGTGTTTACGTTATACTTCTTGGATCTAAGGACAATTTATTTTGTTTCCCCAACACAGTAAGTGTTATGTAACACAAAATTATAAACAGCACTCACAGCTGAGGTTTTATTTAACCAACGTGAAAAAGCAGAGAACTCGACCACTACTGGACAAGAGGTCCAAAAAGAAAAAAAAAAATATTCCATTCCCTTTGTTTCCACATTCAATACCAATAGTGGGAAAATTAAAAACATCATACGACGGCATTGGCCACTCCTTAACAGCGATCCCATGCTAGCCCGATACTTAGTGACCCTCCACTATTCTCGTATAAGAGGGAAGAATCTGCGAGACCGCATATTAAGGCGGACCTTGGGGGTACTATTAGTAGACAAACATTTTTAGGGAGCCCAAAACTGGGTTGCTACAGATGCTGTAGCTGTAGTCATTGCAATAGCATTGTGGAGGGACCTACATTTCAACATCCTATGTCTGGTAGGAAATATAAAATCACAGACTACTACACGTGCCTCTCAAAAAACGTCATATACTTGATTAAATGCCCATGTGGCAAGGGCTATGTGGGGGAGACCACTCAGAGGGTAAAGGATCGGATCAGACAGCATAAGGCGGCTATACATAGATGTGATCCTGAAGCGCCAGTAGCACATCACTTCACACAGACTGAGCATACTGTGAGCCAATTAAGGTACCAAATAATCGATGGCATTAAACAGGGACGACATGGAGGTAATGTGCAGAAAATGCTGTTTCAGAAAGAGTCAAGGTGGACAAGGACCTTGGGTACCATGATCCCATCAGGGATGAACAAAGATCTCAATATGAGTTGTTTCTTTTAGATGTCCGGTGTCCATTTATACACATAAGATGTCATACACTCTTATTTCCCGAGTATGCCCGGTTACCTACAATAATGACTCAAGTGCCCCCTACATTTTTGGGGGATGTGACTGTGGTGAGGGGTCCCTACGTGTATGTTGTCTGTGCATGTTGATCTGTCCTCTGCTTATGAGAGGTCTCCTTTACCTCTGGCTTGGCGCCTTGGTATATAGTTCCTTGACCTTATGTTTTGGGGTCCTTTAAGTAGATACTTGGATACATATTGATTCTGTTTTCCTTAAGATGAATCCTACGCTTACACTATTTAATATTAGAAATCTTTATTACAAGATGGCTAATTTTAGTTCATATTATGTTTATATTTTAATATTTCATTTGTATATGGTAAATCTGAATTAATGGTGTGGTATGTTTTCTACTTTGCATCATATAGGTGAACTTCTTGTGAGCACCATTGAGGTATACAGCCTACAAAAGATCAAACCTCTAACAGAACCTGAGTATGCTGTGCACATGTGTGTCATAAGATTGTTACATTCAGCTGCTGTGTAGCAGCATTTAAAGACACTTGAAGCTTCACTGCTCATGCACAGAACTGTCACGTCATTCAGCACGCAGAGGAATTGAAGTACACCACACAGAGCCCTAATCTCCATGGGGATTGCATTTGTTTACACAAGCAAGGAGGATGCGGCTGTGGTAGCAGGAGGACTCGATTCACCAGCTGTTGGGGATTATTCATTCTCTGACATCATCAGGGCTTTAAATACCCAAGAGCTACAGCACAGTCAGCTACAAACTTTCACTGGTGATACAGCAGGCGCATTTGAGCACATCCCTGTGGGCTGACTGGTTTGCATGTTGCTAATTTACTTTACTGATTATCTAAACGCTTAGACCTAAATTTACTCTGGTGTTGCTGGATACACTGCTCCTTTTTGCCTTTTTCTTCTGACAATTTAGATCTGACCCAGGTTTAGTGGAGGACTGTATTGTTAGTAGGTTCAGGGATATTGCATCTTTTGACTTAGACATTATATATCACAGGATTAGTGGAGGTTTTTTCTTGTTTTTATTTTGGGCATTTACAGGTGCTTGTGGGTTTAGGGGCTAGGGAAGTACCCTTTGTCCCTCTGGGACATAGGGGAACGGGCCTGATGAAGGGTTAATTCCTGAAACTTTGCCCCCCTGCACTCCCCCTATATACCCACTTACCCCCCCTTTTTTGTGCTGTTTTGCCCCCACCCCGACACATACACTATCCCCATTTTTTTACAACTTGTCTCCCTTGTATATCATTCTTTCACACACGTTATATGTGATTATACCTATATGTTTATGTTCTATATTTGTGACGTTGCATGTTTTTTGATTCATTTGTGTTTTCATTAAAATGTACTTATTGGTTGTATACTAGTGATTTCAATTTTTCCATTTAGGTAGTGCTGGACTATTTCAGTATTGTGTACAGTAAGTGTTATATTAAGTGAATTCTGAAGCTATCGTGTGTTTGTCTATCAAGGAAATAAATTACAATTTATTTTGCCTCCTTGTTGTGTTCAATCGAGAATCCCAAAAATATAATACGTGTTGATAAGTTCTGGTCCACTGTGACAGGTAGGGAAGCCAATTAACCATCCAGAGCCCAGGTACAGAGTCCTGTTAGAGTATCCGTGGTCGGTAAGATGGCAAAGGGTCAGGGCAGGTGGCAGTGGTGCAGAATCTAGGCGACAGGCAAAAGGGCAGGGCAGGTGGAAGGTAGCGAGGTCAGGGTCATGGTCCGGGGTCAGCAACAGGAATTCCAAATGAACAGTGAAGCCACAGTGATAAGCAAACCACAGCAACTGGCTAGCCTCTTTAACAGGGAATCCACAGCGACTGGCAAGCCACATGGAAGGTTCAGGAACAGGGAAGGCTCAGGGACTAGAGCCCAGGGTGGCCAGGAACACAACGAAAAGTATACAATGCTCTGGCAAGGGTTGGAAGTCACTGACTGCTATTTAAGCCCTTGAAGAGGTGCAGCCAATATATCAGGCTGCCAGTAATCAAAATGTCCACAGCAGCCAGGTAAGGGCAGGTTCCAGCCAAAGCCTGGACTGGAACCCTTGCAGTAAGTGATCACACAAGTCTTGCGCAATTAATCCAGGAGGAGACTGGAGGTTGCTATTACCCAGTCAGAACAGAGACATCCCCGTGGAGCAGAGTTGCTGTTTCCAAGTGGCCGCTATTGGAAGCAGCACCAGTCCGGCATCAGTGTTCATCTGACCAACACGAGAGGGGCGGTGGGATCACCATTGCTTCGATATTGTATTCTATGTGCCCTGATTTATTGCACTATTTGTAAGTGCAAATTTTGGAGGGTTTTTAGATAACATTTATTAAATTGCGTTCAGATAGTCTGCACTATGGTTTCTCCCTCTCTTCTATTTCAAGTATACCCACACAGTGCTTGATCTTAGATGTTACCCTGACAAGACTGGTTTCTATCTACACAGCTGTGTTTTAGAGTGTGCCATGCTTGTTATACTCATATCTATGTGAGTATAATGTTTGAAGATTCATAGAACAATCTTTTCACCCGTTACTAGCTTTACTACTCTATCTTTTCCATTTGACTGTTTTTTTTACATATAACGTATCCCGCTCCCTCATCCCGATTAATAACTTGCGCAATCAATAAATGTTACTGTATTACGCTATGTACTTTCTTTTCATTTATGGGTAATACCATCACCCATTTGGAGACTACTTGGAACCTAAGGATTAAGCTAAAGACCGGTTCAGAGAACTCTATCCACTGCCTATACAGTATTTTTCCTACTAATTGTAATAGGCATTTGTAATTTTCAACTCTGATGCTGTGGATGACACAGTGCGCAATGGTCTGTCTTTTTATTTACTTTACAGTATTGCCAGATTTCTGAAGTAACTTTTGAGATATCACCATAACCTTCTGTATCTGGGACTTGTTTTTGTTCTACCATCTGGGGCTGATTTTTAGTCCATATCTTTGCGCCAGGGGTACTGTACTTTGTTTTTTTATTTGTCTATGTACTCAAGTTTTGAGAATGACTTGTTATAGTTCTCCAAGCTGCCATCTCTTTTAAAGGACTGATTTAACACTTTATTGGGATCACTACTGTGCATTATTCACATTTGAATAGGATTTTTTCAATCACGTTGCACTAATTGTTTATGTAGGTAGAGCGTTTACTTGTATGTTTAATTCTGTTAGTGTTTATACATGAGATATATCAGAAACTAGATTTACCAGAACATAAGAAATACAGGTAGCAAGGAAATCCAAGTCGGTTAGGGTGATACTGTTACTCACAGTGATGGATTGGATTATCCCAGAGGTAAAGGTATCAGCTGGTCTAGTGGAAATACAAGAAGAGAGATCATAAATTAATCTTATCACCTGAGTCTTTAATTACATGGACAAGGGATGGTGAGTTTCTGGGAAGACTACTATTTTCATTATAGCGATGATATGATGCTGACTGAAACTGAAGAACAGGTGGAGACAAACCTCAAGACTGTAATTACCCATATGATTGACAGAGGCTGGACTATAAACAGCAAGAAGATACAGGGCCCCGGACCAGAGCTAGTTTTTGGGTATGATAGGGTCCAGGCCTACTGAACAGATCCCCTCCAAAGCATTGGAATCCATCACTGCGACATCCAGACCAAAGACCTATAAAAAAGCATTGCGTTTTGTGAGCGCCTTGGGCTTTTTGCAGATATTTTCGGCCCATCTACAATGTGACCCGCAAGAAGTCGCAATTCGTGTGAGGGGCAGAACAACAGAGTGCCTTCCAAGCAGCAAAGGAGGCAATACCACAACATCAAGGTTTGGGCCATATGAAGCCAGGAATGTGTTTTTCCAAGTTGAATGTTACCTGCACCGACAATGTGTTGTCCTGGGGATTATATCAGGAAACCAGTATAGGTAACCAGAAGCAGCAAATGCCAGTGGGATTCAAGTCAAAACAAATCACAGGGACCCAACAACAATATATCGCCCACTGGAAAAGACGTTGTTTGCGGACTGTATGGCCCTTCAAGCGGTGGAATGAATCATCGGATAGGACGAAGTTACAGTGAAAACTAACCTACCCATAGGACTGTGGGTATGAGATCAGGACCTCTTGGCCCACAGCCATGTCCCTCAACAGGCTACCATGCTGAAATGGTACCTACAGGAGAGAGGAGGAATCCAAGCCGGGTAGCGTACAAAGCTAGATCAACATATGGCCGGCATGCTAACTTATGAAAGTCTAAAAGAGGCACAGGGGATAGTGGTACTTATACTCAACCCATCCCCATGTCAGAATCCACGCCATTCAAGCAGCTGCCAGAAGAGGAGAGAAGCAGTGCCTGGTTCACCGATGGATCCGCTGTAGTAACATACCAAGAGCGGCACTGGATAGCCACGGCCAGAGAAAGATGTGATATTTGCTCAGAAATTAAGAAATGGCCTGTTGAGAAAAAGGTTACTGGGACCCTAAGACATGGGGTTGTACCAGGAGCTACCCTTAAAGCTCTGCAACAGGTGGTCCTAGCCTATGGGTTCCCTGAGGAGACCCAATCTGATCAGAGTACACACTTTACTGTCCTTTGCCCACGCCTGGACCATGGATCTAGTGGAGTACACTTGACTATGCATATTCCTTACTAACCACAAGCAGCGGGTCTAATTGAACGCAGCAATGGGTTGCTGGAGGGGCAGGTGAAAGCACTCACAGCATCGCACACCCTCAGGGGGTGGGCGACAGAGAAGTGACGGTAGAGAATGTCATGTATCACTGGCAAATACAGCCAACAGGGGCAAAGAGAGACCGATATATTGAGGCAGGCACCATGCTTGGTACAGTCAATATAGTCGTTCCAATGCCCATTGCCATACAGGTGGACTCAGGGGACCCCAAGTTGCAGAAGGGAGCTAAGATTTGGGTTTTGAACCCAACTAAAAAAGAAGAGAAGCAGGGTAGAGGGTAGTGCAGCAGAACAGGAAAGTACCCGTTTAGTGCTCATAGATGGGGAAAATAGGCCTGTGTATTAACCCTCGTACAGTTTAATACCTATTGCTTAATGCTTCCTTCTTTTGTTACAGATGGTGGTAGGAGCGGCTATGTGGTTGACCAGCACTTTGGTTCTGGCTGCTGGCATGTTGTCACAAAACAGATTCATGGATCTTTGGAGCCATTTGGAAATGGATAGAGAAAAACAAGAAAACAGCACACACCTCATAGTGTAGTATGTTAGTTTTACTTGGCAAGAAAAGATAAAATTGCACTTACAAGGCGCATGCGCGACGGGATCGGAGATGGCGGCTTGAACTAAGCGCTCCGCTTCCCGCCGGCAGTAAATCAATAAAAAACAATATTAAAACTCAACACACTCTCTAACAAATTACGGCACCCGCAATAAATAAGTATACAGCACCACAAAGAATGGCGGCTACCCGGAAAAAGTCAAAACAGAAGGTGGACGTGCGCACCTACTTCGTGGGGGCAAAAAAGGCCAGGGAGACGGACAGCATGGCGGCATCAGATTCAGACTCCGCACCGGGGCTGGAGATGGCAATGGATGAGCCGACAGGCGCATTGAAGAGGGAGATTGCACAGCTTCTCTCCGACCTCAAAACATTTTTCCGGGGGGAAGTAGAGCACCTGCGGAAAGACATCCTTAGCATTGGGACCCGCACAAATGATCTGGAGGAGAAAATGGAGTAGTCTGCTAGATGTCAAAAAGAGACAGACACCAGGGTTACCACCCTCGAGCGGAAGGTGGCAGAGCTAGAGGAACGCCACGAGGACAGCGAAAATCGGGACAGAAGAACAATCTCAGGGTTAGGGGGATACCTGAGGAGATTCTAGACCCCGAAGTGATGCTTAATAGATGGATGACTTCCATAATGCCAGGGAAGACTGAGGCAGAGCTGGTCATGGACCGGTGTCACCGCGCATTGAGGGCCCGTCCACTGCCGAAAAATCCACCCAGGGACGTAATTCTGCGCCTGCACCACTTCACTACCAAAGCAGAGATCTGCAAAATCACCAGGGCCACCCCAACAGTGACATTTGAGGGAATCGAGATGGCCATATATCAAGACATTTCCCCGATCACGCTGACACGACGCCAGGCCCTCCAACCTGTTACCAGAATATTGCGAGACAAAGACATAAGTTATACACTGGCGACACACTTTATTCGAGCTCGGCTAGTCCCGCGAATTCGGGTGTACTCGGGTGTATTCAGGTTTCTGATAGTTTTCTGCCAGAGTGCATTGCGTTATTTTCCGGCAGGAATTTAAGCTTTTTATTCCGGCTGGCTGCAATACTGCAATGCCGTCTAAATACACATGGTGGCGCTTGCGAGCTGTTCTCTGTGAAGCCGTCCCCTATAATGAATTGTAATGCAGTATATATACTGTATATATATATATATACTGTATAACAACAACCCCTGTAAGCCCTAACATACTGTACAGTACTGTATATGCACATACATAAATGATACTACTGTATGGGCGGCGGGGGCGAGATGTGTTTGCAGCAGAGAGAGATCCGCTGCTCTCTCTCTGCGCAAACATCCGCACATTAAAAATTATTTGAAATACATTTTTATTGATAGTGTAGATGTGCAGGGGGTCTCCGGAGCTGAACCGCGTTGGTTTTAGGTCTGGGGACCCCGTGCCCCCCGAGATACAGGCCCCTTTAGGGGGTGCCGGTATCCCTCTGCTTGGTTTAAAGGTCCGATCACGTGACCGCGGGCTGTAAACCAAGCAGAGCAGAGGGATACCGGCACCCCCTAAAGGGGCCTGTATCTCGGGGGGCACGGGGTCCCCAGACCTGAAACCTGTGCGCTTCTGCTCTGGAGACCCTCTGCACATGTACAGTATCAATAAAACACATACAATATACAGTATAAATAAACACTCGTTCTTTACCTTAGCGGCTATGCGCTATGGTAAAGAAGCATCATTTCTGTATTTTAATAATATTGTACAGTGAGCAGGGGGTTCCCTGAGCCAGAAATTAATGCTCAGGGACCCCCCCTGCTCCTGCTCAATATTATTAAAAATACAGAAATGCTGCGTCATTACCATAGCGGATAGCCGCTAAGGCAATGAAGGGGTTAACCCACCGTGCCCGCTGTATTGTGTGTAGTGGGGATGGGTGAGGGGGGGTATTTGGCCCTTGGTGGGAGTTTAGGACTTGCGGGGGGGTTGCGGGTGCACTTAACCCCTTCACGACCGTAGCAGTTAATACTGCTACGGTCATGAAGGGGTTAAGCCCTCCCGCTACCCCCCGCAAGCCCTAAACAAGCACCGTTGGGGCTAATACCCAATTCACCCACCCTCCCGCTACCCACAATAAAAAAATACACACACACAGCACAGCACAGCAGCCGCCAAAAAATAAATAAATAAATCTAAATAAATAAATAAATAAATGACAATAAATACATTTGAAATACATTTTTATTGATAGTGTAGATGTGCAGGGGGTCTCCGGAGCTGAACCGCGTTGGTTTTAGGTCTGGGGACCCCGTGCCCCCCGAGATACAGGCCCCTTTAGGGGGTGCCGGTATCCCTCTGCTTGGTTTAAAGGTCCGATCACGTGACCGCGGCCTGTAAACCAAGCAGAGCGGAGGGATACCGGCACCCCCTAAAGGGGCCTGTATCTCGGGGGGCACGGGGTCCCCAGACCTGAAACCTGTGCGCTTCTGCTCTGGAGATCCTCTGCACATGTACAGTATCAATAAAACACATACAATATACAGTATAAATAAACACTCGTTCTTTACCTTAGCGGCTATGCGCTATGGTAAAGAAGCATCATTTCTGTATTTTAATAATATTGTACAGTGAGCAGGGGGTTCCCTGAGCCAGAAATTAATGCTCAGGGACCCCCCCTGCTCCTGCTCAATATTATTAAAAATACAGAAATGCTGCGTCATTACCATAGCGGATAGCCGCTAAGGCAATGAAGGGGTTAACCCACCGTGCCCGCTGTATTGTGTGTAGTGGGGATGGGTGAGGGGGGGTATTTGGCCCTTGGTGGGAGTTTAGGACTTGCGGGGGGGTTGCGGGTGCACTTAACCCCTTCACGACCGTAGCAGTTAATACCGCTACGGTCATGAAGGGGTTAAGCCCTCCCGCTACCCCCCGCAAGCCCTAAACAAGCACCGTTGGGGCTAATACCCCATTCACCCACCCTCCCGATACCCACAATAAAAAAATACACACACACAGCACAGCACAGCAGCCGCCAAAAAATAAATAAATAAATCTAAATAAATAAATAAATAAATGACAATAAATACATTTGAAATACATTTTTATTGATAGTGTAGATGTGCAGGGGGTCTCCGGAGCTGAACCGCGTTGGTTTTAGGTCTGGGGACCCCGTGCCCCCCGAGATACAGGCCCCTTTAGGGGGTGCCGGTATCCCTCTGCTTGGTTTAAAGGTCCGATCACGTGACCGCGGCCTGTAAACCAAGCAGAGCAGAGGGATACCGGCACCCCCTAAAGGGGCCTGTATCTCGGGGGGCACGGGGTCCCCAGACCTGAAACCTGTGCGCTTCTGCTCTGGAGACCCTCTGCACATGTACAGTATCAATAAAACACATACAATATACAGTATAAATAAACACTCGTTCTTTACCTTAGCGGCTATGCGCTATGGTAAAGAAGCATCATTTCTGTATTTTAATAATATTGTACAGTGAGCAGGGGGTTCCCTGAGCCAGAAATTAATGCTCAGGGACCCCCCCTGCTCCTGCTCAATATTATTAAAAATACAGAAATGCTGCGTCATTACCATAGCGGATAGCCGCTAAGGCAATGAAGGGGTTAACCCACCGTGCCCGCTTTATTGTGTGTAGTGGGGATGGGTGAGGGGGGGTATTTGGCCCTTGGTGGGAGTTTAGGACTTGCGGGGGGGTTGCGGGTGCACTTAACCCCTTCACGACCGTAGCAGTTAATACCGCTACGATCATGAAGGGGTTAAGCCCTCCCGCTACCCCCCGCAAGCCCTAAACAAGCACCGTTGGGGCTAATACCCCATTCACCCACCCTCCCGCTACCCACAATAAAAAAATACACACACACAGCACAGCACAGCAGCCGCCAAAAAATAAATAAATAAATCTAAATAAATAAATGACAATAAATACATTTGAAATACATTTTTATTGATAGTGTAGATGTGCAGGGGGTCTCCGGAGCTGAACCGCGTTGGTTTTAGGTCTGGGGACCCCGTGCCCCCCGAGATACAGGCCCCTTTAGGGGGTGCCGGTATCCCTCTGCTTGGTTTAAAGGTCCGATCACGTGACCGCGGCCTGTAAACCAAGCAGAGCAGAGGGATACCGGCACCCCCTAAAGGGGCCTGTATCTCGGGGGGCACGGGGTCCCCAGACCTGAAACCTGTGCGCTTCTGCTCTGGAGACCCTCTGCACATGTACAGTATCAATAAAACACATACAATATACAGTATAAATAAACACTCGTTCTTTACCTTAGCGGCTATGCGCTATGGTAAAGAAGCATCATTTCTGTATTTTAATAATATTGTACAGTGAGCAGGGGGTTCCCTGAGCCAGAAATTAATGCTCAGGGACCCCCCCTGCTCCTGCTCAATATTATTACAAATACAGAAATGCTGCGTCATTACCATAGCGGATAGCCGCTAAGGCAATGAAGGGGTTAACCCACCGTGCCCGCTTTATTGTGTGTAGTGGGGATGGGTGAGGGGGGGTATTTGGCCCTTGGTGGGAGTTTAGGACTTGCGGGGGGGTTGCG
Source organism: Ascaphus truei (assembly GCF_040206685.1). Taxonomy (NCBI): domain Eukaryota; kingdom Metazoa; phylum Chordata; class Amphibia; order Anura; family Ascaphidae; genus Ascaphus; species Ascaphus truei. Next base: position 157,076,178 of record NC_134486.1, on the reverse strand, counting down.
GGTGCACTTAACCCCTTCACGACCGTAGCAGTTAATACCGCTACGGTCATGAAGGGGTTAAGCCCTCCCGCTACCCCCCGCAAGCCCTAAACAAGCACCGTTGGGGCTAATACCCCATTCACCCACCCTCCCGCTACCCACAATAAAAAAAATACACACACACAGCAGCCCCACAATTAATAAATAAATCTAAATAAATAAATAAATACATGAAGAGAAATAAATATATACTGTATATATATACTGGATATATATACAGTATATATATAATAACAATCCCTATACATATACAGTATATACTTTGTATATATATATATATATATATACATATATATATATACATATATATATATATATATATATATATATATATATATATATATATATATATATATATATATATATATATATATATATATATATATACAGTATACAGTATATATACACACATGATGAACCAATAGTACAAATACATGTAGAATGGTTATCAAAATCATACTGTCCTACAGATAACGCTTCTCTATACAGACAATAATAATAATCCATTTAATAATCCTAACTTATTTTACAATATAAAACATAACATTCCAATCCACACAGTACATTGCATTTACATTGTATAAATGATGCATAAAATCTATGCACCATATACATTCTGCAAATGAATGTTAACAATATAATTACAAGCTACTCTACCAGTAAATACAAACACTTCCAAACAATTCAACTATTTTAACCAATCATGTATACAAAAATCAATATATACTGTAAGTACCAACCAGAAAACACAATTTAAAACCAAAGCTAACCCTTACAATACCAAGGATTACATCTATCTAATTGTAAAAAACCTTATACATTATACACAGCATTGTTTAAAGCCCCCTCCCCCCTAATGTTTCTGTTAAACAGATTACATTGAAGGGAGAGAGATGTAAAGGCCTAAAGCCCCCTCCCCCCTAATGTTTCTGTTAAACAGATTACATTGAAGGGAGAGAGATGTAAAGGCCTAAAGCCCCCTCCCCCCTAATGTTTCTATTAAACAGATTACATTGAAGGGAGAGAGATGTTTCTGTTACCAGTAAATCTCCCTCCCTGCATTGCTAACCACCCTCACCCCCTACCCACATACCGTTACCCCCCCCCCCATCCTGGCCATGGCCCCTCCGCTTCTGCAAAACAGACACAAAAATTAAAACATACAAAGTAATGTCCCCTAACCCCTTAATCACCATAGCGGTTATTAACCGCTACAGTCATGAAGGGGTTAACCCACCCTCACCCACCACTCGGGATGCCTACATACCCTCCCACACTAACCCCCCCCCCACCCGTGAGGCCTAACCACCCAGTCAGTACCCACAAGGGAGGCCTACCCACATACCGTTGGGGAAACACCCCACCCCCACCCCAGTACCCACAATAAAAACAGTACAATGACCCACAATAAACAGCATTATATTTATTAAATACATTACCCACCCCCTGTGCCCCCCCATAAATACAAGATTTATTCTTTTACATTCAGGGTCCATAACGCAGCCGCACGCTAGTCCCCGGTGGGCTGGCAGGGCACCTGGACAGACCTACAGTTTACCAGCAGCATTCCACAGGTTCTGGAGGCCTGCTGGTGGATCCTGCCAGCACCATGGCGCCCAGGTGGTCTCCTTGGGTCACCGTGAGCCACAATTGGGTCCCCACGGTAGGCCCAAGGATGTCTGGGAGCCCCGGGTCAAACCCACAGGTGTCTGCGGGGCCTCGGGTGGTTCCCATGGGGGTCTGGGGAACGCACGGGTGCTCACTACGGGTCCGCGGTGCCCCCACAGAAGTGGGACCACACATCATCATCCCCGCACCTACGGGTCGGAGGTGCCCCCACAGAAGTGGGACCACACATCGTCATGCCCGCAGACTACGGGTCGGAGGTGCCCCCACAGAAGTGGGACCACACATCATCATCCCTGCATGTGTCACCCGTGGAACCACCAGCCTGCTACCCTTTAGGATACCCGAGGATACCCACAGGTGGTCTCCATAGGCCCCACGCAAAACCACGGAATCAAACCCTGAATGTAAAAAAAATAAACCTGGCCTATACATTCAATACATACACCCTCCCCCCCAACACCTACAGTACAATAATGTGCAAAATAACTATTATCCAGATATGGATAATAGATTAATTGCCCATTATTAAAAACATTAACTAGCATATACAAATAAATAAAGTACTACTGACCTCATCAATACGAAGTGTCCGATGCCAGCGCCTTCCTTCTCTTCCCACACAATACATAGCCAAAACCAAGGCAATACATTGCAAGTACATTCAGATATCAATTAACCCCTTAAACACCTTATCGGATAATAACCGCAAAGGTAATTAAGGGGTTAAGCCACACAGGCACGATACCCACCCTTCACCCATGAATTTGTACTGTGGCTTCATCATGCAACTATATATATATATATATACTGTATATATATACAGAGAGAGATATATACAATATATATATATATATATATATATATATATATATATACTGTATATATATATATATATATATATATATATATATATACACACACGTTATATACACACCCATGATAAACCAATATACAGTACAAATAAATGTAGAAGGGTTATCAAAAGCATTCTCCCCGTCTGCGGCCACGCCCTGGTCTTCTTTCTTCTCCGGAGGTCCTTCCTCCGCGGCGTCTGGCTTCAAAATGAGACGACATAGGCTTTTAAAGGCATATGACGTCACATTTTGCGTCATGGTTCCCACGGTCCTGATTGGACCGTGAAAACCATGTGTTTTGGCCGGAAAAAAAAATTGATGACATCAAATGATCACATGGTATGGTAGCCAATCAGAGAGTGGGAACTCCATCCCTACTCTGATTGGCTACCATACCATGTGAGGGCGGCCATGTGCCTTTTCATGACGTCATCTTAAAGGCAATTGAAGCAAAGCCATTCTGATTGGCTGTGCTTTCATTCCCTTTAAGTGACGTCATCTTTTTTTTTTTGTCTGCCGAAACACATGGTTTTCACGGTCCAATCAGGACCGTGGGAACCATGACGCAAAATGTGACGTCATAGGCCTTTAAAAGCCTATGTCGTCTCATTTTGAAGCCAGACGCCGCGGAGGAAGGACCTCCGGAGAAGAAAGAAGACCAGGGCGTGGCCGCAGACGGGGAGAAGACCCCGCCCCGCCCCGCTGGAAGGAGATAGAAGAAAGAAGAACACAGATGAAGATAAAGATGGATTACAACTAGAAGACCCGTGGATTGGTTTGGATTTTTAGTTTAATGTTTATTATTTTATGGTTTTTTATTTTATGGGTTCCTGATTGTGGATTGGTTCGTGAG